>NC_060119.1:868038951-869238951 GCF_021461395.2 Schistocerca americana | reverse complement strand
GGCCACAGAAATCCATTTTGTTTTCATTTGATGTGAGAGATGTAAACCAAGAGGAAACAGCAAAATCACTAAACACGGTTTATGTGGAGACTACCCCTCATCTCACAACAACTCAGACTGCTCTGCGCATGCGTGAATCTGGCAGCTTGGGTGTGCCAGAAAAAATTTTCTGGGTAGCATCTGGCTGCTTGTTGCTATTGCTGATATAGCTAAAGCCTAGTTTACATGACGAAAGTGGTTTGCGCCACTCGCTGGGAGGAATGAGTTGCACGCAAATGGTTTCATGTTTGATTGTAGACACGACGCCACCAGTATACACTTAAGTTTCGTCGTTTTGAGGGTCTCTGTCGTGACTGAAATGAAACTTTTGGCAGCTGCACGTTGCACGAGTTGTGATGGAGTTAAATCCAGTTGCATGGAATCGCTACATAATCCTTCTCCACGTGACCCGTGTATGTACGTTTCGTGATGTTGCTGGCCTCTTCGTTTACAGCTCCTACGTCAAATGAAATCAAAACAGATTTCTGTGGCCGGAAGCCATCAAGTGAATTCTCATAACCATGAAAGACCAAAATAAGTTAGTTTCAATTTTCAGATTTTATATTATTTCCACGCTATTAGCAATCAACCATTAATGTCTTAATGAAGCTATTTCTGTCTGTTTTGTAGAGAAATTTGCTTCTATTAATTTTTTCTGCTGAGGCAGTTAGTTTATTTGAAACGAAGTGTTTCATTCCACACTATTGGCTACTTTCAACTTCGTTCACTTTCAAATGCAAATTTTCATTTTCAGGGACAAATGACATTATAGCATAATAAAGAACCAAACATGAGAATACAGTACTGGATCTCCGAGAAAATTGGTATCACGAAAACCATACGAAAAGCTGAATATCAGGTACTTCAGAGTGCATCTGGACATAGAAATGTGCAATTAGAGCGGAATGAAGCATTTTAGTATGGTTTATGAAATTGCGATGCTGGCTGGAGTAGACTCTGATGTCCTGTTCCTTTTATGGCACTGTAAGACCTCTTAATGCTATATACATACGAACATACGTAAACATTTATTGAAGGTGACTAAGTAGGCAAATTTGGTCAGTAGTTTTGAACTAAATATTTTGTTTAAAATATAATGACAACTGTAGCAGAATTTTACAAATCTGCTTTCTGTGAAAGTGTTTTTCGATCACAAGGCACTTGTCTAGCGCTTCCCCTAGGCCTGAAGTTATTTCTTAATTTGTGTTTACGTCTTATAGAAAGCCATTCTATGGTAAATTGTAGACTGACAGCGCACCGTGTTTTATCATTTTAACTCCACACATGGCTTCATATTTAATCCTAGAGTAGAATATAAACTGTCAGTTGTACAGTTTCTTTGCCTCACAGACAACCTTGTTAATTTTTTGCACATTTTGAAATAGTCATGAAATTTATTGTCCTTTATTCCGGTGTAAGCTACAAAAGAAACTATTTCTTTTTCTTTTTCTTTCTTTCTTTTTTTTGCAAGAAATTTGTATTTCATCCTACTAGCTTTTTGCAGTGCTGTGTAGATGTAAACCTGTTGGAAATGCTACATAACAATATTTCAGAATACGAATTTAAAAAATCTGTCAATTCACCCCATAGCAAAATATTATGGTACTTAGAGCTGTGGAGTATAATTTTTAATTGATATTTTGCCAAGAACTGTTTCCTTATTTGAATCATTTATCTGGGTGGGATAAAACAATTGCTCTAAGTACAACTCTGTTTGTCCTCTCATCAACATGTCGCAGGGCTGCACATGGTCACGTGATGCCCCACCATACATGAAATTCCACCAGAAAAGCGACGAAAAGCGCATGAGCAGAGCAAGCACCAAGCATGGGCTGCCTATGTCATCGTAGCTGCGCATGCACAGTACAGTCTGTTGTCTGGCGCTGTCTGGTAACTGCTCAAACGAACCTATAGTTGCCTGCAACCTAAGGTTCATATGAGCAGTTGCCAGCGGGCTCACGTGCGTGTGCTGAGATAAATTCGTGTATGAGCAGTGCCTTCCTCTCGCTTCTGGCTACTTGAAGCGTGGCTGCTTGCAGTAGCAGCAAGTAGCCAGATGCTACCCGGAAAAAAACTTCTGGCGCGAACAAGCTGCCAGTTTCGCGCATGCGCAGAGAAAGCTGAGTTATAGTGGGAGGGGGGGGTCCATCCCCACGTGACCCGTGTATATGTTTTGTGTCTTCGTAATATTGCTGGTCTTTTCGTTTACAGCTCCCACGTCAAATGAAATCAAAACTGATTTCTGTGGTTGGGAGCCATCAAGTGAATTAATATACTTTCTCATAAACATGAAAGACCAAAATCAGTTAGTAGTTTCAATTTGCTGATTTTATATTATTTCCACATTATTAGCAATCATCCATTAATCTCTTACTGAAGCTATTTCTGTCAGTTTTGTAGAGAAATTTGCTTATATTAATTTTTTTCCACTGAGGCAGTTAGTTTATTTCAAACAAAGTGTTTCATTCTGCACTAATTTCATTCAATTTCAAGTACACAATTTTCTGGGACGAATGACATTATACCATAATAAAGAACCAAACATGAGAATACAGTACTGGATCTCCATGTTGAATATCAGGTACTTCAGAGTGCATCTGGACATAGAAATGTGCAATTAGAGCGGAATGAAGCATTTTAGTATGGTTTATGAAATTCCGATGCTGGCTGGAGTACTCTCTGATGTCCATTTCCTTTTATGACACTGTAAGATCTCTTAATGTTGTATACGTACGAACATATGTAAACATTGACCTGAAGCTGGCTAAGCAGGCAAATTTGGTCAGTAGTTTTGAACTAAATATTTTGTTTCAAATATAATGACAGCTGTAGCAGAATTTTACAAATCTGCCTTCTGTGAAACTGTTTTTCGATCACGAGGCACTTTTCTAGTACTTCCTCTAGGCCTGAAGTTATTTCTTAAATTTGTGTTTACATCTTAAATTTATAGAATGATATTCTATGGTAAATTGTAGACTGGCAGCATACCGTGTTTTATCATTTTAACTCCGCAAGTTGCTTTATATTTATTCCTGGAGTAGAATAAAAACTGTCAGTTGTACAGTTTCTTTGCTTCACAAACAACCATGTAAATTTTTTACACATTTTGAAATAGTTATGAAATTTATTGTCCTTCATTCTGGTGTAAGCTACACAAGAAACTTTTTTTTCCTTCAAAAAATTTGTATTCCATCTTACTAGCTTTTTGCAGTGCTGTGTAGATGTAAACTTGATTGGAAATGCTACATAACAACATTGCAGAGTACGAATTAAAAAAAAAAAATCTGTCAAAGTCACCACATAGCAAAATGTTATGGTATTTTGAGCTGTGGAGTCTAGTTTTGAAATGAATAATGTGCCAAGAACTGCTTCCTTATTTGCATTCCTTATCTGGGTAGAATTGATCAAACAATTGCACCAGGTACAGCTCCCTAGGTCCTCTAAAGAACATGCCACAGGCCTGCGCATGGTCATGTGATGTCCCACCACGCACGAAATTCCACACAGAAATATGAGCAGAGCAAGCACCAAGCACGGGCTGCCTACATCATCGTAGCTGCGCATAAGCAATACAGCCTGTTATCTGGTGCTGTCTGGCAACTGCTCAAACGAACTTAAAAGCGAGAATCTCACAACTATATGCTGCACTGCTGCCGTATTTCGCGACAACAGAATTATTCATTCAACTGTCTTGTGGTGTTGGCAAGAGAACTGTAAAAAGAATTGTAAATGAAAGTGTCAGAGCTGTAGGAACCGTAGAAAAAGTTGGTTTCGTGTTGTTTGAAAAGCATCAAAATCGCAAGGAACCTGTAAAACAAATGAATGGTTTCAACAACAATGTTCTAAAGTACTCCACATGAATGGCGAATGCCCGACATCACAAAAACGTATTACAGTTATGCAGGTGAGAATTAGCTTCAATGGTACGTGCTTCGTCAGTGTAAGGAATTTTAAAAGAAGTTGGTTCCTGATATGTTAAGAAGAGAGCTTTAGGTTCAAAGAAGTGACAGGTGCAGCACGAACTACATCCCATATAAAGCTTCACAATGCATGAGAAAGAGGGAGTCCAACAGTGTATTACCTTGATGAAACCTGGGTCAATTAGAATCATTCCAGGAATATCTGCTGGAAAATGAGGGATGGTACTGGCAGTTTTAAAGTTTTCATAGGATAAGGTCCTCAGATAATTATTCTGCATGCTGACTCTTCTTCTGGTTTTGTTTCCGAGAGCAAACTTGTATTTACATGTAAAAAAACAGCAGTGACTACCATTCGGAAATGAACGCTGTCAGTTTTTGTGATGTGATCCACAACTCTTGTTATACTTTGTTTCGAAGTTGGTCATTGCCAGTTATAATTCAACTGTTACATAGAGAACACCTGTAAACACCAGAAAAGTGGATATATATTCCTGGCTTGAAAACAAAAATATTAAGCACAGTATAAACCAGATTTGTGCCGATCTCCTGTAGCTCGTTAATTTATATAAGTCTCGCGACAGAACGTACAAACTTGACTTCCTTGCACATGAATGGGGTCACACAGTTTTGCATTTACCCACGTTTGTGTTGTTGTCAGTGTCCCCTATGGAATTAATCTGGGCAGAGGATAGGGCTTAACATTCAAGATAACATTCACTGAATCGCTTGGCATGAGGCAATAGAGAACATCCTACCTGTAGCGTGGCCACAGTCTATGTGGCATGCTGAGAAGCTTCAGAAAGAATAATTTGATAGGTAGGTGATGATGGATATAAGCCTTGAACCTATATTTGTAAATTTACAATCAGATTGTTCGGAAACAGATTCAAATAGAATTGATGGTGGTATTGCAATGTAGACTTTGAAACAAAGTAGTATATTTTTTAGTTTTGAAGACTTGTGGTTTAAAAAATGTGTTTTCTCAACATATCTGCTGCATACATAATAATGAGAACTTCCTAGCCTTTTTCATTAGAACTTTGTATCCTTTGAATTATGTAGACTATAATGTTCAGCATATTGCTCTAATAACATGCGAGACTGCAGCTGGATAAATTCGTCAAAAGTCCAATATTTCCACATGTAAACTCATGTCATTTTCAAGGCACAAACTGGACAAGGTCCTAAAATGACAGTAACCATTACTTGTCGAGATACCGGTGGTTTTCGATGTTATAGGTCATCATTCCCTGGAGTTATTCGCTGATGATGATTAATTGTTTGCTTGTACAATGGATTATAAATGCAGTCTCTCACTGTAAAGTCGAACGAGTTAGTTTACACTGATAATGCCCGTCAACAGAGAAAAATATGACAACTTAATAACTGATTACACTTAACTACAGTCAAACACATCAACATGCGCACCTAATACACATTTTTAAAAATTCTATTGAGTAGAAGCAGTTGTCAAGCAAATGTAATGGTTTCAGTTTATGCTTGAAGTTAATTTTGTTGTGTATTAAATTCTTACTAGTAGTAAGTTCAAATAGCAATAAATGATAATTACTGCAAGCAGTTTCAATATAATTGTCATTTTGAGAAAAATTGTACTTCACGTCTTCACAAAACTGTGTCAGCTGTTCTCACCTCCTGACGTCATGCAGAGTAAATCTGTGGAGCAGTGGACGCAATGTCGTGAATTAATATTTCTCGCATGACGACTGATCGAAATTGGTTTGAATATTTACTACTCTCCTCATAGATTTGAACGTAATACGATGTACCGTAGGCAAATGAGCCTGTTGTCGGCAATGTGGACCTTATTTGCCCGCTCTCTGCTGCCCCGCAAGTGCAGTTCTCATCCCTTCACTGCTCTGCCTCTACGTGCAGAAGCATCGTCTTACATGACGCGAGCTGTAATATAAACCGTTGTGATGTCATGTCCATTGGAAGCAGTTGTTGTTATGAAGTATTGCATAGTCTTCATCCTAAAGCCTTTGACACATTTTGCTGTTGGCAGACGTTTGTGCGTGCACTGTGTTTTGTTGTTGTAAATGGCACATTTCCTTTGCAACTTAAGGTTTACTTTTTTCCCTAGTTTATGTTTTATTGCTACAACATTATTTTGCAATAGTGGGCTAAAGTAAAATTCTCTGTTACCAGTCCAAACTACAAAAACTAAAACAATGAAAAATTCCCAAAATTCTAAAAGAATTCTCGGGTTTTCCCCAGTTTTCTCCAGGCCAAAAAGATTACCGGGGTTTTCCCGGAGCATATACACCCTGTTTACAGACTTTGAGGACTTGCAGTGGGGACCAAGATGATCAAGTTTAGCTTATGAACTCACATCTGGAAATGTACTGTTTTCCTGCTAAACGCAAAATACTACTACACCATACTGCTCTTTGACTCCTCCTGCTTGTCACTCCACTTACAAGCAGGGCTCTATATATGACAACCACTGATGACAACACAGATATGGTTCCTCCGTACCATGTTCCAGTACATATGATCACCAATCTTTTGTCTCCTAGCGTCTGCCACAGTTATAACCAATGCCAGTAGGTTTTCCTTGGATGCCACAGGTGTCTTGTAAATCAAGGATTTCACGTGAACGCACAGATAGTAATCTAGCAGTTCCAAGTTGGGAGAACATGCAGACCAAGCAACTGGGCCACCACTACCTACCCACTGTTGCAAAAATTATTGGTCCAGATGATCTCGGACTGCACATGAAAAATGAGATGGTGTGCCATTGTGTCGTAACCAAATCTTTTGCTGCACATGCACTGCCACATGTTCCAAAAGCCCATGCAGTATGCCATCAAAGTATGCGGCACTCTTGAGATCTGGTGGAAGAGGATATGAACCAATCAAAAGCCCATCCACGAACCTTGCTCATATGTTCAGATGGGCACATAGGATGTGTGTTTTCATCAGCCCACATACGACTGTTGTGGGAACTGAGAACACGTTTCCTAGAGAACTTGACTTCATTAGTAAAAAGAATCCACTGTTGGAAGTCATGATCGTCCACACAATGGTGCAAGAACTTCCTGCAGAAATGGGCTCATGATGCAAAATCCTGTAGCTGCATTGCCTGTATCTTGTGGAGGTGGTATAAGGTGTAGCTGCTGCTCATGCAGAACATGCCAGACACTGTGGTGATACACATTCACTCCACCTGCTACATTTATGGTATCCATTGGTGCATCCTTTTCCACTGCATGGAGCACAGCCTCTTTAAATCCAGATATGCGGGACCATCATGGAGCATCAGGTGGCCCTGCTAGTGGTGAATGTATCTGTCTCCGAGGCCCATTGATACATCATAGCAAATAGGGAGTGTGAAGGTGTCTGGCAGTGTGGAAAATGCTCGGCATACAAACGACAAGTACTCCTCCCAATGCACCGAGTTTCACTATGCAATAACATCAGGTCAGTGTATTCTGCAAACATGTAGTTCATCAAGGTCAACACAAACACACTAAAAATGATATTATGTACATCTTGCATTCTATACAATAAAGAATGATTACTACTGCACAGTATGAACAAAGACCACATCCACAACACCAGTTACAAACCTATGTGGGTATGTACAATGGTACAGTATGAACAAAGACCACAAGCACAACAGCAGGCATGAACCTATGGGGGCAAATCTCAAACTCAATTGAATGGCATGTAAACAAACATGTATTGAGCACTCGACATCAGGTGATCACTGAATGGCGTACATAATACCCCAGTCAGTGATCCCAAAAATGCAGGAGATTTGAATGTGTGTTGTGATATTTTGTGTGTAGCAGAAAAACAGCATGTTTCTAGGCATGAGTTCTTATGGAAAACTTAACCGTCCTGGACCCCACTCAGCATCTGTAAAGAGAATTTAGTTACATTCTGTGTGTCTATGCACTTTTTCTGCTCCAACTAATCATTCCTTTAATATCTCTTGAAACACTCCATTCCTCCTGGGACACCCTGTATATATAAGTCCACAGAAAGTGATGATTCATACTTGTTGCTTCATTCTATAATCTGTTAAGGCTTGAAGATTCCATTTATCGATACCTATCTCCAAAGCAACCTTGTTCCCTCGGCTGACTGAAATACTTTTTTATTTTTTTTTATTTTTTTATGAGGTTTGTGATAACTTTAATAAATCTCTTTTACATTTCAGAAAGGAGACTTATAGGTAGCGTTACAAACTCAAAATTATCAAAAGTAGGACAGTGCTTTATAAAAACCTGACATTTTTGGAAAAGCCTGACAGTCTATTTTTAGCACCAATAAATTGTTTATATTTTACATAGTGGGGTTATAAACATGCTCTAATCTCAAAATGAGTAGAAAATAATACTACTGCTAAACAATGGTATTTAACTGTTACAAACACAATACAATAACCTTGAAGTTATTTTCAGTATTTTTCAGTGATGTATCCTTTGAAAGTGTATTTTTCGAAAGAATATACTGCTGAGAGAAGAGGTAAATTATTATCTTGAAGCATGTAGCTATAAAATTCCTCACAAGACACATCCTTTAAATTGCACTTGACCAATAACATTACTTTGACTGAATCTGTCAACAAATGGTTCATCTCTTTTGTCCACCGAGCAATTATGAGAGGAAATATGGATTCACATTGCTACCAGGAATTGCAAGGAAAAATTGGCAAATTTTCGAAATTTCAAAAAAAACGTTTCAACATTTTGACACTTTTTAAACAAAGAACACCATTGTTGGTGTAGTTTAGAGTTTTTGTCCGGCATTATAGATCGTGCACAATTCTTGATGTTGCTGTACTGATCAAATATTTTGAATCATCTGTTTTCACACTTTTAGTTTTATAAGTACATGAAAGAATGTCCACAAAACAAAGGTCCTTCAACTCTTTGAGTTTAAGCCACTTGAAGCACTTAAATTCTTCCATTGGCTGTATCAATTTTTCTAGGTATTCAGTGCAAGTTTAATGTACAGTAGATACATTTGTCACATATGCCTGGCACTTTTTTCTCAAGCCAGATTCTAAAAAGGTATTCAAGGACTGACTTCGAGAGAGATGAAATTATTCTCAAGACTGTTTTTCAGAGAAATTAAAACAGTTTATAATAAGTTAAGCACTTCTATGACAGAATTGTTTTCCTTTTCAACAGACTTCATATTGCAATGAAAAGTGGGCATGGTAGAGGAGAGTAGCAGAAGATTCTGCTCCGAAAAGTCGTTCTGCAGAAAATTTCTAATTGTTGTTAGCTTAGATTTCCTATCCTGAGAGAGGGAGTAAGATTTCAGTGCTGGGTACAACTGCAGAATCATTTCTATTGCTGAATACAATGGTAGCCATCTGGTCCTGGAATGATTTAGCAGCTGTTGGTAATTTATCCACAAATTAGTAGAAGTATTTCAATTCCTCCGTGTATACTGCATACACATGAAAAATATTAAAACACTTTCATTACAAAAGATTCTATATTGAAAGGTAGAGAATCAGTTTATGTTGTAAGGTATTATGTAATATATGTGCAGGGTATGCAACTCCTGTTATGCTTTCATATAACTTATGCTTGAGAGCAGAATACACATTATTCTCCACTCTGTGTAAGACCACCAAAGTTAACATTTGCATTGTTATGAACAAAAGCAGTGCATTTAGATTTAGCACGATATGCTTTAGCAAACTATCTGCAATATAATAGGCAATACTTTATGAAGTTTCATTTGGACAATTTTATACGTCAAGGACCTTTGTTTTAATACCATGTTTCACTGTTTTCATAATCAAAATACTGAATTATAATTGGGAATATTTTCAATGCATCATGATTACTTGTATCTGTCACCAGGCAAAAATATGGAACTCTGTCATTCAAAGTTTTGACAAAAATATTTACAGTGTGAGGTGCAACGACATTATTTACAATGACTTCCGTTTTAGTTCTTTCACGAGACAAATTTTGAGTACTATCATATTTTGGAAATAGTTTAATTAATATGCTTGTACAATCCATTGATTTTTGTGAATGATGGTGGAAAACTGGGTTGTATGAAATCAAGCTTTAAGCCATGATGGTGGAAAACAATGCTGTATGAAATCAAGCGTTAAGCCAAGTGGAGCTGGTCTGTACCATCCTTTTATGTTTTTTTCAGTAGTCTTTCCACATCCATGGCACCTGTCCGTCCCTGGTAGCTGAGTGGTCAGCACGACGGAATATCGTACATAACGGCCTGGGTTCGATTCTCGACTGGGTAGGAGATTTTCTCCGCTCAGGGACTGGGTGCTGTGTTGTCCTTATTATCATCATTTCATCCCCATCGACACGCAAGTCATCGCAGTGGAGTCAGCTCAAAACACTTGCAACAGACGACCGGTCTACCTGATGGGAGGCTCTCGCCACATGGCATTTCCATCCATGGCACCCTTTATCCCGTATCAATGTAACTATCACACACTGCACATTTAGCTTCACTTTCATTTTGTCCAAATAGAAAACACTGCTATTTTGCTTTTAATTATCTGAGAACTTGCACTGCCTTTTTCGGCTATCTAGGTATTCAGACATAGAAGATGACATACTTCAAATCAGAAATTAACTAAGAAGCTGTTGTTTCAGAATATGAAAATATCAGAACAGTGCTACACAAATTACAGTATCTTGAATCGTGATATCGTATACTTTGATTATGAAAATATTGAGAAAGTGCTTGACAAACTACAATATCTCAAATCAAGATATCATATATCGTATTTACTCGAATCTAAGCCGCACTTTTTTTCCCGTTTTTGTAATCCAAAAAACTGCCTGCGGCTTGGAATCGAGTGCAAAGCAAGCGGAAGATCTGAAAAAAGTTGGTGGGTGCTGCCACAACTTACTTCTGCCGTCGAATATATGTAGCGCTACACAGGCATGCTTTGTAGGCACAAAGATAAATACTGGCGCCAAAACCTCTGCGTCAGTGAAAAAAAAAAAAAAAAAAAAAAAAAAAAAAAAAAAAAAAAAAAAAAAAAAAGGAGAGGAGGAGAAGAAGAAGAAGATGGAAGACGAGCTGTTTTCTCTGCCCCGAGTTTCGACCACTGCATTTTCGTACATTATCCAACGAAGTAGATACAAATTTCGAATTGTTCATCTTTGAATGTAGCAGCATTTCAATGTACTACGAAAATCCAACTGGCAAGACTGTTTGGGATGTTTGTCAATATGGCCAACTCTACATTCTGAACTTTTTCATATCTGTGAGAAGAGATGGTTGCTAATAGGAACTTTTATAAATTGTGAATCACATGCAGTATTCTCATCACTATATGAATAATACACATATAAACATTTTGCTATATATTGTTTCACGTTTGCTGCTATCTCATTTAAATCCTATCTGCCTAATAAACTACGAAACTAAAGTGAGACAACAGCAAACGCGGAAGAATATACATATCATGTCATGTTTATATTTGTATTATTCTTATGCTTAATAGTGGTACAGTCAGAAATGAAGCACGGCAATTGACTACATTTATAAATCTAAGATGACTAATTTCTGTGTAGAATGTAATGTACTAAAGAGGCACCTGCAAAGATTTCCAAACGGAGAAAAATTTTCGCTAAACTCTCTTCCACACGTGATGACTGGGTGTTGTGTGATGTCCTTAGGTTCGTTAGGTTTAAGTAGTTCTAAGTTCTTCTATCATACGCAGTCTATTATTTGGTTCTTGTTGATCATTATCAAAGAAAGCAGCAGTATAAGTAACAACAAATAGCAGTTTCTTGTCATTTTTTTGCTAATGAGGCAATTCCTCTCTCTCTCTCTTTTTTTTTTTAAATTGTAAGTGGCGGTAGTGCGCACAAAAGCAAGCCATGCCAAAAGCGGCGACAGGCCGTAAACAAGCACTATCAGAATGCGACAAACAATGCATGATACAGTACAGTAATTCATTTTCAGCTTAGAGTGACATAAACGCCTATAACAAAGAAAACTGCGCTTATCAGATCAAAGAAAAATAAGCAATCAATTCAAACCAGACGAAGCACGTGGAAAAGGAAGGGCACCCGTATAAATACGCACAGAGTGCCTGACGCATAGCAATGGCTACTTGGTAAAGCTTAACTGCTAAGCTTACGACTCGAGCCAAACTGCTGTAGCTGTATCGTCATTCATTCAACCTAAATTGGTCTCATATTACAATGGACCAACTTTGTTTCGATTTCGAGATGCGGCCTATAACTTTTCTCTCCCCTTGAATTTCGAGTCTCAAATTTCAGGTGCGGCTTAGATTCGGGAAAATTTCTTTTCCATGATTTCAGGTCTCATTTTTCATGTGCAGGTTAGATACGAGTGCGGCTTGGATTCAAGTAAATACGGTACATCAGCTACAGTAGCAACATTTCTCCAATGATTACAACAATGGTAGCGAACCTCATGCAGAAATATAAAGTCAAGTTATGCTACACTGAAATTTGTCAGATGATGAAATGTGACCTCATTACCAAAGAGCTAGAATTATATATAAAAAATCTGGCTTGACATTAAAAAAAGCATCAAAAAGCTGGGGGTCCGGAAAAAATACGAAAGTTGGTAAACCTATCTACAGGTCTACAGATTTTTCAATTGTCCGTATCTCCTTTTTTGTGAAACATGAATACCATGTTCTTGTTCTTGTTTTGAGGAAATGTATTCCTTCATAAACATATTTTAAGTAATTTTACAAGTTCCTTTTGTATTAGATTTCGCCTAGCTTTGACAATTTCAACTGAAATACTATCACCTCAGGTTGTCTTTCTTTTCTTCCTACCTCAAATAAATTTATACATCTTATCCTGCATTACTTCTAGGATGCTATTATTCCTGTTACTAATTAACTGTGTTTCTGATTCATCTCTTATAATGTACAAACCTTTAAAGATGCCCATTTCAAATTTTTATTCATTTCGGAAGCTTTAGAGCTAGCATACACATCGCCCCTCCATGCTGTATCAGACTCTTCTTTCTAAAATATGCGAAAGTACTTTGTGTCTGATGCTAAAACCACAGTTTATTTACTTATTTAATCCACTTGTTACAAGTTAACCTAAGAGCCATATCTTTTGTACATCAATATGTAGGTGAAAGTGAATGTCAAATACTAATCAATAAAAGCCATTGAAATGAATAACAAACAAAACTAAAAAATGAAGCAACTACAGTTAAACAAATACAATCTATACATGTAAACATAACAAAACAAAATGGTTCATTGTCATCTATAGGCCTGAATTACACTGTCAAATATTTTACAAAACACTGTTTATAAAAGCATATTTGACAAAGTTATTTTAAAGTATTATATGGTCTTTAACAGTAACAATAAATATGTGTTCTAACCTGGTGGAGGGACTGCATTGTAAGTATTCTGGCTAGGAGCAGTAGTGAAACTCTGCTTGTTCTGGGGCCGCTGAGTAGTGTTTGCTGTAGACATTGGCAGGACTTGGATTCTGGTTGCATTCCACTTAAATGGCATATTTGGGTTGTATGATGCTTCCACAAGAACCCTGTCTCCCACGACTGGATTTGATCCCTTGACACAGCAACTGCAAATTTAAAAATATAATGAAATACGTGAATCAAAATTTATGCTATACTAAAAAAATATTCACACCATAAAAATAACCATATGAGGATAGTTCCTATATTTCAAGTAAGCAAAGTTAAGCTCCACATCCTGGTCCAGACAGTTCAGGACTGACTGACCACCACATCAACCAATGGTGTCATTTTGATGCAGTATAGGGGAATGGGGTGGAGAGGTGGGGGGGGGGATCAGCATACAACTCTCCTGACCATTGTCAGTTTTCTAGAACTTGAAACTGCTACTTTTCACTCACATAGCCCCTCAATTAGCATAAAGAGGTGAGTGCATCCCGTTTCAATACTTCCACCAAGGAAGAATCCTGGCAGTACTGAGAATCAAACCAGGGTCCTCGGCATTGCAACCACACAAACCACTGAGCATAGCAATATTTTAAGTATGGCACTTTTATTGTGAACAATGGAATATCCAGACTGAAATAACAACTATATTATGAAATGGATAAACTGCTACTCACCATGTAAGGGAGAGACTGAGTTGCAGACAAGCTCAACAAAAAAGTAGCTACTGCATGTATACATGATTTAGAAGAACTGAGCAAGCTGTAAAGGAAACCAATGAAAAATTTGGAGTACAAATTGAAGTTGAGGGAGAAGAAATAACAAATTTGGGTTCTGCCGCTGACGTAAATCTCTCAGATACGGCAAAAGACTTCAAAGAGCAGTGTCTTGAAAGGAGATATAAGATGAACATTAGCAAAAGTAAGACAAGGACAATGTACTGTAGTTGAATT
Source organism: Schistocerca americana (assembly GCF_021461395.2). Classification (NCBI taxonomy): domain Eukaryota; kingdom Metazoa; phylum Arthropoda; class Insecta; order Orthoptera; family Acrididae; genus Schistocerca; species Schistocerca americana. Next base: position 869,224,634 of record NC_060119.1, on the reverse strand, counting down.
AAATTAGGTGATGCTGAGGGAATTAACTTAGGAAATGATACACTAAAAATAGTAAATGACTTTTGCTGTTTAGGCAGCAAAATAAACGGTGATGGTAGAAGTAGAGAGGATATGAAATGTAGACTGGCAATGTTTCTGAAGAACAGAAATTTGTTAACACTGAATATAGATTTACATGCCAGGAGATCTTTTCTGGAGATATCCGTTTGGGATGTAGCCATGTAGTTGGATGAAATACAACACGTCTCTAAAGAAAGTCTATATTTGATGTGTCAGAATAAAATGGAGGTTAAAGTCTACTGACAAAACCTTTATTTATTACTGAAATATACAGTTTAGTAATTTACTTCTTAAAAATAATAACGTCGTTTAAATGCAATCCAGCACCCCTATGGCACTAATGTAAATGATGAACATAATTTCCCATGACAACTTCGCATGCAGACACATTGATGACTGCCACTTCACTGCGGATATTTTCTTTCTGTTGCTCCAGAGATGTCAGATTATTGACATACACTCTACACTCGACATATCTCCATAAGAAAAAAAATCCTTGGGGCTTAAAATCTGGACTGCATGGGGGCCAATTTATGTCAACCCTCCTGAAGATCAATTTGCCAGAGAAAGTTTCATGAACTTGCAGTATAGATGCTTTGGACATGTGTGCTGTCACTCTGTCGTGCTGAAGTAATGTTCTTTGGTAATAATTGGGAAAGTTTTGCAATTCAGACACCAAAAATCCATTCAGCATCCTCACATAATGTTTTGAATTCACTGTAACTGCACAACTGCTCTCATCCTCGAGAAAGTAAGGGCCAATTATTCTTTGAGCCAACATCACAGCCCATACGGTAACTTTTGGTGAATGAAGGGGTTTCTCACACTTCTGTTCAGGATTCGTTGCACTCCAGCAGTGGCAATTTCGATAATTGATGCGACTGTTAAGGTGAAAATTAGCCTCATCAGAAAATAAGGTGTTATTAAATGAAGCCGAACTAAGTTAATAATTGGCTCTTTCTACCGACCCCCAGACTCCGATGATACAGTTGCTGAACAGTTCAGAGAAAATTTGAGTCTCGTAACAAATAAATACCCCACTCATACGGTTATAGTTGGTGGGGACTTCAACCTTCCCTCGATATATTGGCAAAAATACTTGTTCAAAACCGGTGGCAGGCAGAAAACATCTTCCAAGATTGTCCTAAATGCTTTCTCCGAAAATTATTTCGAGCAGTTAGTCCACGAACCCACGCGAATTGTAAATGGTTGCGAAAACACACTTGACCTCTTAGCCACAAACAATCCAGAGCTAAAAGAGAGGATCATGACTGATACAGGGATTAGTGATCACAAGGTCTTTGTATCTAGGCTCAATACCGTTTCTTCCAAATCCACCGGAAACAAATGCAAAATAATTTTATTTAAAAAAGCGGATAAAGTGTCACTAGAAGCCTTCCTAAGAGACAATCTCCATTCCTTCCGAACTGACTATGCAAATGTAGACGAGATGTGGCACAAATTCAAAGATATAGTAGCAACAGCAATTGAGAGATTCATACCTCATAAATTGGTAAGAGATGGAACTGATCCCCCGCGGTACACAAAACAGGTCCGAACGCTGTTGCAGAGGCAACGGAGAAAGCATGCGAAGTTCAGAAGAACGCGAAATCCCGAAGATTGGCAAAAATTTACAGACACGCCAAACGCAAAATTTGGCACGGACTTCAATGCGAGATGCCTTTAATAGGTTTCACAATGAAACATTGTCTCGAAATTTGATAGAAAATCCGAAGAAATTCTGGTCGTATGTAAAGTACACAAGCGGCAAGATGCAGTCAATACCTTCGCTGCGCAGTGCCGATGGTACTGTTACCGACAACTGTGCCGCTAAAGTGGAGTTATTGAACGCAGTTTTCCGAAATTCCTTCACCAGGGAAGACGAATGGAATATTCCAGAATTTGAAACACGAACAGCTGCCACCATGAGTTTCTTAGAAGTAGATACCTTAGGGGTTGCAAAGCAACTCAAATCGCTTGATACGGGCAAGTCTTCAGGTCCAGATTGTATACCGATTAGGTTCCTTTCAGATTACACTGATACAATAGCTCCCTACTTGGCAATCATATACAACCGCTCGCTCACCGATAGATCTGTACCTACAGATTGGAAAATTGCGCAGGTCGCACCAGTGTTTAAGAAGGGTAGTAGGAGTAATTCATCGAACTACAGACCTATATCATTGACGTCGGTTTGCAGTAGGGTTTTGGAGCATATACTGTATTCATATATTATGAATCACCTCGAAGGGACCAATCTATTGATACGTAATCAGCATGGTTTCAGAAAACATCGTTCTTGTGCAACGCAGCTAGCTCTTTATTCGCACGAAGTAATGGCCGCTATCGACAGGGGATCTCAAGTTGATTCCGTATTTCTAGATTTCCAGAAAGCTTTTGACACCGTTCCTCACAAGCGACTTCTAATCAAGCTGCGGGCCTATGGGGTTTCGTCTCAGTTGTGCGACTGGATTCGTAATTTCCTGTCAGGAAGGTCGCAATTCGTAGTAATAGATGGCAAATCATCGAGTAAAACTGAAGTGATATCAGGTGTTCCCCATGGAAACGTCCTGGGACCTCTGCTGTTCCTGATCTGTATAAATGACCTGGGTGACAATCTGAGCAGTTCTCTTAGGTTGTTCGCAGATGATGCTGTAATTTACCGTCTAGTAAGGTCATCCGAAGACCAGTATCAGTTGCAAAGCGATTTAGAAAAGATTGCTGTATGGTGTGGCAGGTGGCAGTTGATGCTAAATAACGAAAAGTGTGAGGTGATCCACATGAGTTCCAAAAGAAATCCGTTGGAATTCGATTACTCGATAAATAGTACAATTCTCAAGGCTGTCAATTCAACTAAGTACCTGGGTGTAAAAATTACGAACAACTTCAGTTGGAAAGACCACATAGATAATATTGTGGGGAAGGCGAGCCAAAGGTTGCGTTTCATTGGCAGGACACTTAGAAGATGCAATAAGTCTACTAAAGAGACAGCTTACACTACACTCGTTCGTCCTCTGTTAGAATATTGCTGCGCGGTGTGGGATCCTTACCAGGTGGGATTGACGGAGGACATCGAAAGGGTGCAAAAAAAGGGCAGCTCGTTTTGTATTATCACGTAATAGGGGAGACAGTGAGGCAGATATGATACGCGAATTGGGATGGAAGTCATTAAAGCAAAGACTTTTTCGTCGCGGCGAGATCTATTTATGAAATTTCAGTCACCAACTTTCTCTTCTGAATGCGAAAATATTTTGTTGAGCCCAACCTACATAGGTAGGAATGATCATCAAAATAAAATAAGAGAAATCAGAGCTTGAACAGAAAGGTTTAGGTGTTCGTTTTTCCCGCGCGCTGTTCGGGAGTGGAATGGTAGAGATATAGTATGATTGTGGTTCGATGAACCCTCTGCCAAGCACTTAAATGTGAATTGCAGAGTATTCATGTAGATGTAGATTTAGAAGACCACTCCGTCACATCATTAACAAACCGCAGCCTATGTTGGGCATCCTGAAGCTTTAATTCTTGCACCAATTGGATTCTGTAAGGGTGCAGTTTAAGGTCTTTCTGCAGAACTTGGTGCAGTGATGATCTAGGCACATTTAAAGAAATTGCAAACTTATGAATGGAGAGGATAGGAACGTCACAAACAGACTGATTTACACTCTCTACGGATTTGCCTGATCTTGATGACCTTGGTTTTCTCAAATTTGGTTTGGCCTGTCTTGAATGGTCTCCTCAAATGTTTTGATCCATTACCAGATATGAGGAAGACTTGAAGCATCATTTATATTGTGCAATCCACAGTTACTGCAAAGTTTTCTCCTTGCTAGTTGCCGAATCACTGCTTTTATAACATTCTCGCATACAAAACGCATGATCCACTCCCACGAAGTGCTCCATATTGACTGAATTCCTAAAGGCCAAGCAAGCACTGAACAAACCCACCCATTCACCTCTGATTTGCTATGCATGCACAGAGAGTTCTTCAAAGATAAACTTTCTTTTGAAACACCCTCTCTTGTAGGAAGCGGATGATCAAATAGACAAGGCCTCATAGAAATACTTTCATATCACAGGAAATATTGAATTTAGTTGATGTAAGGTGAAGATTCAAAAATGCAACAAATGAAACAAGCAAAATGGAATATGAACGTCTAAAAATGAGACTGACAGAATGTGGAAAATGGCAAAGCAGGAATGGCTAGGGGGCAAATGTAGGCTATAGAAGCATGTATAACAAAGGGAAAGATAGATACCACCTACATAAAAATTAAAGAGGCCTTTGAGAAAAGTGAAGCAGTTGTACGAATATCAAGCACTCAGATAGAAAACAAGTATTAGCAAAGAATGGAAAACTGCAATGAGTATATTAAGGTGCTACACAAAGAAACTGAACATGAAGGCAACATTATAGAAAGAGAAAGATGAGATGGGAGATACAATACTGCAAGAAGACTCTGAGAGAGCACTGTAAAACCTAAGTTGAAACAAGGCCCCTGGAATACATGACATTTCCTCAGAACTCTAGTGATATCCCAGGGAGCGCCAGTCATGACTGAACTATTCTATCTGGTGTGCCAGATGTACTAGACAGACGAAATACCCTCAGACTTCAAGAAGAATGTAACAATACCAATTGAAATAAAAGCAAGATACTGACAGATGTGAATATCACTAAATTATTGGTTTAGTAAGCCATGGTTGTCAGTGTCTTGAATATCGACAAAAGTAAAACATGTGTAATGCAATGTAGTTCAAAGGATATAGAATACAGGTTGGCAATGGTAAGAAAAGCTTTCTGGAGAAGATAAATTTGTTAACACAGAATAGCGGTTTATGTATATGAAAGTCTTTTTTGAAGGTATTTGTCTGGAGTGTAGCCTTGTATGGAAGTGAAACGTGGACGATAAGCAGTTCAGACAAGAAGACAATAGAAGCTTTTCAAATGTAGTGCTACAGGAGACTGCTGCTGATTAGATGGGTATATCATGTTACTAATGAAGAGGTATTGAATAAAATTGGGGCCAAAAGAAACATGTGGCACAATTTGCCTATAAGAAGGAATCCATTGACAGAACACATTCTGAGACATCAAGGATTAATTAGTTTAGTACTGGTGGGAAAGGAGGGTGGGGGGGGGGGGGTGGGGGGGGGGGTGGGGAGGGAATGTAGAGGGGAACCAAGAGACGAATACAAGAAGCACATTCAAATGGATGTAGGTTGTAATAGTTATTCAGATATGAAGAGGCTTGCACAGGATAGAGTAATGTGGAGAGCCGCATCAAACCAATTTTCAGACAGAAGACATGCTGAAATGTGAACTCATACCTACGAGAAACGAAGAATATGACACTACGATTTTGATGAAAAGCAAATTTATTGACCTTTTTCCCTTATTCTTTCGGTTATATAATGTAAACTTTTGTGAGTAAGTTGTCCACCTCAGAAAGGATGTTGATTGGTCTAATTAGTTCTTTCTCCCCCTTTTAATTTCTTGTGAAACAAGTTCTGTTGCTTTGCTTTTAAGGAATACTGTTTCTCTACAAACTGGGATCATCATTGTCCAAGGAAAGCAGGATGTTTCACGAGGAATAGTAAATATTTTAGTGGGGTAAACACTGCTGCAGGTTTTAGGGGGTATAGTAGATAATTTTCTAATTACAGAGTACCACATTCAAGAATAATTACTCCTATTTTCACTAAACTGTGTCGCACTGGTGCAGAACCCAGCAGACATACCTCATCTCAACGTGAAAATGAACAGTGAGTGGATGAAGTAGAAGACATTATTTAGTTGGTATAATGTACTCCGAGACGGAAAAATTGAAATTTTTTTTATTCATATTAGACTACACTAACACTTCCTAAAATCACATCCTGGAACACCATGTAGTTCCTACATATTCTTGGAAGTATTTATATGGTAACTGTATGAATGACTAGATGCAAATTCATTAAAATGAACTACATTTTATGGATTTCAAAATGTAGTGAAACTTGCTGCTACCATAATTACATTTGAAATTTTTTGTCTCACAAACACAACTGTGCTTTAAAATTTTTAATTTATAACATTTCCGAGATACATAAGCAAAATAACTTTTTTCTCACAAACTAACTGCTTAGGTTATAAAAATTACAAATTGAAAAATCTGGCATTCTGGTATAAAAGCCAATGATTGCCAGATCTTTCAACATTTTCCAAGCAAATGAGTGATTCCATATTACATCTTAAATATTTAACCGACAAAAGCAAGATTATGAAACATCAAAACAAAGTTTATATATTACCTCTTATGAAGCCACTGTACATTTGTATTACAGAATCAGTACAGAGATTATTATGCACCAATTTTTGGAAATGTGTAATTTATTTATCACGTTTCAGAACTATGTTATTCCATTATTAAGTTCTATAAAACAAGGAAAACATAAATCATTACTACACCTACTAACAACAAGTAATGGAAATCTGTCCACATTACACACCTTAATATTAATGTCATTAGGCACAGTCACAAATAATGAGCAAGTAGCGAATATGCATTATCAAACATATAAGACACTTTCTTACACATCTCATGGTGGCGTATAGCACCAAATGTTTACAAATGAAAGTCAACTGTCCATCATGTACCAAAGACTGTAATATCTTGTTACATATATATATCAGATCCATCAACGATGCTGCTGTCAACAATAAAATCGGTGAATGTTTAGGAATCACATCATAGAAAATTCTGAAAATAATCTTGCACTTTTATTGATAATGCTTGCACTGAGAACCGAGACAGCATAATATTCAATGATATAACATCCATCTTTTAAAGTGCAAAATATTTCTACTTCCTCTACATCTAACAGTAACCAACTTTTTGCCTCTGAATGTAATACATTCAAGCTGTCCATGATGCTTCAAAAAAAAAAAAAAAAAAAAAAAAAAAAAAAAAAAAAAAAAAAAAAAAAAAAAAAAAAAAAAAAAAAAAAGCTGCTCACTCTTACTGTGCTTGATTACTGGTGATGAACCATTCTCTTTATTATGTCCTTTGGATCTTATTCTTAAGTTTCTTCCTATCTGACTCATCTCACAATATTGACATTTTATTTCATATATTTCCACTTTTTATATCAAGTTTTCTCCTCTTGGTAATCTTACGTTTCAGCCTTGATCCACTTAATTATCTGCCCAGAAAGCAATTTTAACTTATTTGCTATTTAATAACCTCACCAATTGATGAGGTAATTCTGTGCCTAATGCCATATTAATTTAACGTACCTAATACTACACAGCAATGTATACAGATTTCTATTACACATGTGTAGTATTTGTAGTAATGAGAACATAGTGTTAGCTTCGTTTTATAGAACTTGATAATATAGTCCCAAAACATACTCTGTAAAATAAATCACACACTGACAACAACTGATGCATAATAATCTCTGCACTGATAAAGGTTATACAGGGTGTTTCTGTGATGATGTTACAAACTTTCAGGAATGGTGCAGGAGGGTAAATGTATCAATTTAAAGTAAGGGTCTCTGGTCTGGAAATGACAGAGTCTAAAGTTATACGTGAAAATCATTCTGATCTTTCTGACAGTAGATCTCTGCTTTCCATATTTTGGTAGGAAGTAATTTCGACAAAAATAAGAAAAAAGTCCAGTAAACATGGGCTCTGAAGTGTTTACCTTAAGAGTTATGACTGCTTGTTCATCTTTGTTACTGTGAAACCATCTATTCTAGTGAACAAGTATAACTTCCAACTTGGTTGTTTCCAGACCAAGGTCCCTTTTCTCAAATTGATGCATTTACCCTTCTTCATCATCCCTGCGAGTTTGTAACTTCATCATGGTATCATCCTACATAACCTCAACGATTTATCATGTGTTCTCTTAGAAGTACTATGATGAATTACCATGATAAGCCTAATAAAGCATAAAAACCTACCTGGAAGCAGGGATATGCCAATCCAAATACAAGCACATTTAAAACTGCAATATTACTGATAAGAAAAGGAGTGCGATTTCTAAATCTATGGTCAGGTACCACCAATGTTATCATGTGACTCATGCTACAAGGATGTATTCTTTTTTTTTTTTTTTTTTTTTTTTTTTTTTTTTTTTTTTTTTTAAAGTTTGATAATGCAGTGTTATGTATAATTTTATTTTAGTCATGTGTTACGTATAATTTTATTTTAGTCATGTGAGTCTTCTTACTACCTGTGCAACCCAAGAGTTGTCATCAGCCTATAGGTAAATAGCTAATGCAGAAAGTTCTTTTATGACTTCACAAGGCTTCTGTGAAAAGTAAAGGCTGCTGCTTATACTAAAATGTTGGCAGCTAAGAAAAATTGTGTCATAGTGGCCTCTTATTGTTAGAGGGCCTGCAGAACTGACACTCAAGATGGGTTGTTAACCCCCTCTCAGCAGCGCGCAGAGAAAAATCGCCAGCGGACAGAAACAATAACAGACTTTCCAAATCAACACTGAACTACTTCACCAGACAACATGTGACAGTGTTCCACCAACCGGAACTCATATGACTGATGTACCACTCCGAGGACCTAGCTTTATAAGTACGCCTAGACCGTCAGACCAGCAGTGTTTACCAACTGCTAGGAACAGCTCTGGCCAGTACTTATGCTGGCCCTAGCAATGTATTCACTCACTGTAGCACTGTAGTAGCATGTTGTATTTTGTATTGCGCAGAGTAGATGTTGGTCAGTAATTTTCCTCCATCGTCTTGTTTCCTTATTTGGTTTGTCACCACAAGAGTTGTGGATTTTCTTGTTGTTCTTGCATTTAAAACTTAGTATATGCCAAGAAGGTATTTTTTTCTTTAATTACAATAAAGTGTGTTCAAATTGACTGCTAGTTCTTTTTCCTGCTGACCGCAGGACACAACAGTTACTGGCGACAAGAGTAAAACTTTCATTTTCAAACAGAATGGCCTCCTCAGAGGAACTTCTTCAGTTCTTGGTGGAAACTGTACAGCAGATTCAGGCAGCACTCACAAGATCAGAAGATTGCTCTCACTCAACAGAGTTGCAAGAGGTAGCTCATAAAGTAGATTCCATCACAGGTAAATTGAACACTTCGCACATGGCTCCACTGATATTTCCAGTTTTCGACAGGTCTGTTGATCCACGGTCAAATTATTTAGAACGGTGGGAACAACTTTTATTGGCACATGGTATCCACGACGAAAATCGAATTTGGGCTTTCTTTTTAGCAGCAGTCAGTCCACAGGTGTATCGTTTAATTCAACAACTGAACCCTGAGCAGCATACTCGCCATCATTCATTTACCCATATTATGGGCTGCCTTTTTGAGTACTTCGACACACAAATACATGTCACCTCCCCCCGTTAGACTTCCTTCTCTTATCGCAAGTCATCAGGTAAGACTTATCGGGAATGGATTACGACGCTCCAGGGTCTCTCCTGCGATTGTAAATTCTGGTGTGCCAACGTTGCCTGCAAGTGATCTTGTGCCTCTTCATTGATTCACGATATGGTGGTCTTTCACGCACCAGACAAGGGCCTTCAGGCTGATATTTTGAAGTTACAGGACCTTCCCTTGACACCTGTCTGCTGATCATTCGTGCGTTTAAACAGTCCCACCGGCTACAACCACCACGTCTCCAGCTGTTTTCGCGGCTCACCAGTTGCCTAGCGCCAAGCAGGAGTCTCATCAATCTGCTGGTCAGGAAGTCTTTCTCCCTGCTTCCCTCCTGTCCAGGCTGTTTCCGGACTCACCAACGATCGGAGTGTCCCAACCAGCGAGCAAAATGCACAGCTTGCAACTGAGCGGGCCACATCACCGTGGTGTGTCAGGCTTCACAGAAACATAGCGTAGATGCCACGCTTCCTATGGACACACAGGCTCATCGCGAATTGTCACCTCAGGACATGGACGGCTCGCATTCCATTGAAAGCCAAGTATTTTCCATCATTCCGCAGTTGCGTACCCGTTTTCTCCTTATCTTGGAGGTCACGCATATTCCGGTGGTCTTCCAAATTGACACGGCATCGTCTGTTTCTATTCTGGATGGTGCCACATACCAAAGCTTGGGCTTACCAGCTTTATCCCTGTACACTCACGCCTTGTGCAGTTTCAGTAATCACTCTATATCAGTCGATGGCATTTTTTTCCACACAAATCTCTTACAACAGTCGTTCCTTCACTGCTCAGTTTTTGGTGGTCAGATCCCCCAGTGCTACTAACCTTCTGGGTGTGGACATTTTTGGTCATCCGGGTTTATCAGTGCAGGACGCGGTATCAATTCCCTCATCCGATACCCTCCTCACCCTGTTGCTCAGTAAATACGAAACATTGTTCTCATCCTCCACACCGGAGGTGAAGGGTTTCGCTGTGCATGTTCAACTTCTTCCCTCTGCTGTTCCTCATTTTCTTAAGGTCCGCCCTGACCCCTTTGCTCTCTGAAACAGGCTCCAGGTGGAACTTCGCTGCTTACAAGATGAAGGCATCCTTTCTCCTGTCACACACAGTCGCTAGGCGATGCCTATCGTGATAGTCAAGAAGCCTAATGGCGCTTTATGCATCTGTGGTGATTTTAAGTTCATCGTCAATTCTCAGTCCATCATCGATGCCTATCCTGTCCCATTGGTGGATGACATACTCACAAGTCTTGCAAGCTTGACCATTTTTGCCAAAACTGATTTGTGTGATGCTCATTTGCAGCTGCCGTTGGATGAGGAATCACAGCAGATCATAGTCATCAATACCCCGTGTGGTCTTTTCCGGTACAACCACCTCCCTTTTGGCATTGCCAGCGCCCCTGTCATTTTCCAACGTTATTTGGAACGTCTCATAAGCCAGGCGCCTGGGGGCAGCCAATTATATGGATGATGTCATCGTCAATGGCTCGTCCGCTATGAAACTTGCGGACTAGCTGGATCGGCAGTTTCAGGTTTTTGCTGAGGCTAACCTGTGTTGTCGGAAATAAATATGTGACTTTTTTGCATGAGATGTCAGCTATCTTGGGTTCACGACTGATGCCCACGGCCTTCACCCTTCTAAGGAGTATGTCAAGGTGATTCAAAACCTACCTCCTCCTACCAACATGAAGCAACTGCAATACATCCTCGGTCAAATCAACTATTATCAGCGTTTTATACCTCTGACCAGGTTATTGCGCAAGGCTGTGCGTTGGGTTTGGGACATGGCGTGTGAACAGGCTTTCACACGTCTCAAGTCAGCTCTCTCCCACCATCCTTGTCTGGCCGCTTACGATCCTTCCCTGCCCCTCATTGTTGCCGCCGATGCCTCGGACTATGGCCTGGGTGCGGTCCTCTTGCAAGTGGTCAATGGCATTGAGAGTCCAGTGGTTTTCGTATCCAAAAAATTGACTGACGTTCAAACCAAATATAGTCAAACTGAAAATGAAGCTTTGGCATTGGTTTTTGCCCTGATGAAATTCTACGATTTCATGTATGGCTGTCATTTCACGCTACAGGCTGACCACCAACATTTGTTTCTTTGTTTCACCCAAGTGCTACAGTGCTCACCTGGATGGCGCTCCACTCCAGCACTGAGTGCTTTTCCTGGCAATGTTCGACTTTGATATCGTCTACCATACCTCTGAAAGGCATGCAAATGCCGACTTCCCGTCCTGACTGCCTGCCGGGGAGGACCGTGAGTTTGACAATTCTCCCTTTGTTTGTTTCCATATGGGACGGGACGTGGACGCAGCTCTGGATGCGCTTGCGTTGGATGCCGATGCGGTCTAGCAGGTCACTGCTCAGGATCAGACACTGCAAGCTCTCTGCCGCCAAATCGCTGCAGCTTCGCCGACCAGCCGTCATAGCGTTCACAATGCACAGATCCAGCATTTTTGGGATCACCGTCACAGTCATCCTTTTGCATAGCGATCTGAACATTCCCCAGGTGGTCATACCGCATGAGTTGCGCCGCCATGTCCTCGACATCCTCCATGTTGGCCATTGGGGCATCGTCCTCACCAAACAGTTGGCCCGCTGACACCTTTATTGGTGCGGTATGGATAAAGACATTGCCTCCCTTGTGTCATTCTGCACCACGTACCAAACACGTCAGGCAGCACCCCTGCGCCAGTATTTTTCATGACCGGATGCAGCTACTCCATGGGAATGTCTCCATTTGGATTTCGTAGGGCCTTTTCATGGTTTCCAGTGGCTCATACTGATCCACTCCGAGTCGGGATACCCTTACATGTTCTGCATGATGAACACCACTTATGCTGAGACTATCAACTTCTCCAGCGCCTCTTTGCTGTCGAGGAACTCCCCAAAACAATTGTTACAGATAATGGTCCACAATTTACTTCGACCGAGTTTAAGCAGATCTGTACTGCATACCTGCCAACTTTCAAATACAAAAATCCAGAAGATCCCAAATCGCAAAAATTTAATGCATTCATTCATTGCAAGGTGTTCGAACATAGTGAGGAAAGACTACACACAAAGAGATTACAAGTAATGTTAACACATAATAATGTAGGCTACATTTTAAGATCACTATTTTCGAACTCTGAAGTTAGGTACTTACACAAGTTATTTACCGATGAGTGTTCATTTGTTGTCACTTAACATTGAGAACAGTTCACGCACTACACAAAAATGAGCTTTCCTGCACTTGATCTTGCAAGCCACAATATGAATGACACTGTCAAAACTACTATACTGAACATTTATTTACAAAATTTTCTCAAATTCAAAGAACACTGCTCACATCCCATCACAGATTGCAGAGGAGAGATAAAGATGAGTAGCTTTCTATGCTTTCTTCAGAAATTCTGAAGGAAAACTATTCATGTAACATAGACCACTGTTTCTTGTGTTCAAAACAGAAATGGATCCCAGAGTTTCATTCGACATCGAGGACCTAAACTGATTGCGATTCTTTTTCACCTAGCTGAACACACGCTCCAACTCAGCGGTGCTGTGCAGAAGAGTCAAAACAGAGAGCATTAGCCCGGATAAGCTATCGTACTTCGGAACACCACTAGCTCCACGAATGCTCATCAAAGTGAGCCCATTTGGTATAATCTGTCAAATTCTCGCTCTCACAGTAACAGAGTCATAAACCTGCAGGGCCACAAATTGGCTCTGAAGCACATTCATTGCGTCCTCGGCTGACTCACTTCCCTTCCTTTGCAGAAGTGATGGAAACCTTTCTATAAGAAATTCTACAGAAGAAAATTTGGCATCCTCAATTTTGGAAACTTCTTCATCACTGAAGTGAAACTTGTTTATGATATAATCGCATGCAGAGCAGAAGTAAGCCCTGACAGATGAAAAGAATGTTGGTTTGTCTTTATCATTACGTTTCTCCACCAAATCCATTGCCTGAATGCCAATAGCTAAATCAACATTTTCTCTCTGTTATTCAACAAGATGGTACTGAACTTCCTGTAACAAGGAACTCTTTGTAACTTTAGGTTTAACAAACCTGGAAAGAAGCTGCTGTAATAGGTTCGTCATTAGTTCTAACAGTTTATGAGTTTAAGGGGAAGCACTGTGAAATACAGAATTGAGATTCTCAAATAAAAGAATGACAGCACACAGAAAAGCACAGTATGCCTTGTTTAAATCTGAAGAGAGAAACATAAACAGTTTCTCTTCACGGGTTTGAATAATGTTGTTGTTCTGCAGCACAGGAGTGTCAGATTTTGTGGCAGATGCAAATCTCTTGGGACAACCAGTTCTGATGACTCGATAGCTTTCCTCTTTCCATGGTCTTTAGAATCACCAAGCTCAGCTTTTGAGATTGTAAACGATGTTATGCTACTTGATGCACACTCAGCACTAACACGCACCTCATCTTTAAAGAAGCCAACTAAAGGATTCAACTGCTCCAACAGTCTCTGCAGACACTTTCCGAAACATAGCCATTAGGAGCACTGTGTGAACAGAACACTACACAGTCTTCAATTGGTATTTTGTAATACTACAACAGTGAAATTAACAAATCCCCAGTATTGTGTCCTGTTGAATCACCCACCAAGGCAATGCTTAGCATCACTGTCATAGCTCCCACCTGTAGCCAAAGTAAATGGTTCCCACTGCATACAACTAATGACTTCATTTTTTGAATCTGTAGCCATTTCTTTCAAAATATGTGAAGTCTTTGTACAACCATCATTGTATTCTTTTTTGCTACTTCTGAATCAGAGAATATCTTCTCGAAAAGGGCACCAGCGGGATTGCAGCAGCTAACAGAATATTATGTTCAAATAAAACTGAAGTGAACAAACATTCTGCTCTTATAACATCTAGGTCAGATCCAGGAGTGGTAAAAAATGAATCAATTTTCCTAAGGCTATCCTTCATTTTCATACTGCAGATATGTTTAATGGATTTAATATGATTTATTAATTCAGTTCTTCCTCTAAAAGCAATATTTGTATCACACGAACAAATGGAACAGAATGCGAATGTTTTGCCTTTCCACGATCACATAATACACGGAAATTCAGCAGAATATCTATCCCTGAAAGACTGATGAACCACTCCTTACAAGAACTCATCACGAAAACACTAAATCACACAAAAATTCATCACGCAATTGCACAAATACCTGAACCACAGCAAGCACCGCATAAAACCAAGCATAAACAAAGCTTTCCCGCTAGGTCACTAACATGTAGTCAAAGCACAAAGAGTATGCAGCAATAATCTGTGAGATGTGTTTATCAATAGAACGTTTGTTCGACTTTTGCCGGGAGTGTTTCAAACACAGAGTTAATGACAAAAGTGCAGTGATATTCTGTGAGAAGGGATTATTGATAATATTATCAGTCTACTTTCAGTCGAATTTCAAACACAGATATCTGAGAATAACAGCTATTATCGAAAGTCAAAATGCGTTATGAATGCAGAGGGTGGGAACAAGCCTAGGAGTTGAAAATTCGGAAAAAAACGATGTTCAACTGGAAAACTACTCCAAAATCCGGAAATGTTCTGGGAAAACCAGAAAACTTGGCAGGTTATGGTACTGCCAATGGCATCTTCCTCGTCCATACCGCCCCATTTCACCCTGCATCAAATGGCCGGGTGGAACGTTTTGTGTGGACATTCAAGACCCAGCTCGATAAGCTGCCGAGCCGTCACCTGTTGGAGGCCGTGCTTCTTTTCTTGGCTACGTACCATACTGCCCCCATGCCAGTAAAAGTCCAGCGGAGATACTTCACAGTCGATTATTCGCTCCCTGTTATCTGCCTTGGTACCCGAGGCTTCTCACCCTCCCCCGCCCGCCCTCCGACGCACTCCTTTTGCGTCGGGCAGAAGGTCTGGGCGCAGACATTCTCTGATCCATGGGCACATAGGGTGCCTGCTGTCATCACTGAGCTCTGTGGTCGGGTGATGTTGTCTCTCCGGTGGGCTGACGGTTCCGCTGCCTGCTGGCGTCTCAACCAGCTCTGCCCCCGTCTGGTGGACCACGACCCCTGGGGGAGCTGCCAGTGATTATCACCGACTGCCCTGTGACGGAACCTCCGCTTCCACCTCCACCTCAGCTGCTGTCTTCGCTGCCAGCTGCCCGTGCTGCATCGCCGCCTCCCGTCCCTGCCGGCCACGAACCTATGGATGTCGACCAGGACGCCCCTACTCCTATGGATAATTTTGGTGCTGTGCATTTCTTTTCCCCAGGGGGAGAAATGTCGTAGCGGTTCCATATTGTTAGAGGGCCCGCAGAACTGACATGCGAGATGGGTTTCTAACCCCCTTTCAGCAGTGTGGAGAGAAACATTGCCAGCGGACAGAAACAATAACAGAATTTCCAAATAAACAAGGAACTACTTCACCAGGCAACATGTAGCAGTGTTCCACCAATCGGAACTCATATGACTGATGTAGCACTCCACTGACCTGGCTTTATAAGCATGCCTTGACCGTCAGACCAGCGGTGTTTACCAACCACTAGGAGCAGCTCCAGCCAGTACTGCAGCATTGTAGTAGCACGTTGTATTTTTGTATTGTGTAGAGTAGATGTTGGTCACTATTTTTCTTCCAATGTCTTGTTTCCTTATTTGGTTGTCACCACAAGAGCTGTGGATTTTCTTGTTGTTCTTGCATTTAAAACTTGTTATATGCTAAGAATGCTTTTTTTTCTTTAATTATAATAAAGTGCATTCAAACTAACTGTTAGTTCTTTTTCCTGTCGGCCGCAGGACACAACAAATTGCACATATGCTGCACCATCTATTCACTGTTTACAAAGGCACAGCAGTCATCATTTTTATGGAGTAGTCATTTGAGTATGAGGGAAAGAAACAACAGTGACTTTGGAAAGTGCTGCTCCCAGCACATGTGAAGTGCATGCTTTAATTCAATTTTTGTGCATGAAAGAATACACAGGTGTTCATACTCTCCAGGAGTCCATGTCTAGTAATTGAGGCCACAGTAATGTGTGAATGGAATATTAGACTGATAACTATAAGCAGCCATACAAATAAATGCGCATGATGAAAAGCAAAGTGGAAGTCTCAGTATTCAGAATGGTGAAACAGTGCAAGAAGTGGACAAAAACTGCAATCTGATCCAGGACTGATGGTTTTCATTCTGGTTGATGAATTTCCTCATGCTGGACACACCACTACTTTAGCAATTATCACAGGAAACCTCTGGTACTACAAATTGTGCGCAAGGTAGGTATCGAAAACGTGGTTCCACATGCTGCTACCTGTACTAAGGATATTAGTCAGCATTTCTGTTGCAAACATTTCAAATATCCATCCTCAATACTCGACGTTGCACTCAGGAAGTATTACCTATTCACGCTTTTGGGAGATAAGATTTGTTGGACAATAATTTAGAGATAACGTAGAACTTAAGATCGTTGTTGTCAACTGGTTCAATTCTCAGTTGGAGACTTCTATGCAGGGGGTTGAAGGAAATAGTGTAGTGTTCTGAAAACTGCTTGGATGTGGAAATGTGAAGTAGGTTTGTGGGATACTAAAACTGGCAATAAAAGATTTTTTTATGAATGTAGTTTTTGTGACTGAACAGCCTGACTTTACCAAAAAGCTCTGTACCTGATTCACACTCCTTTATCAAGATCATATTAATTAAGTTTTATAAGTTAGGCAGTATTTGTCTCTTTTGGAACCCTTCGGAGATACAAAGTGTGAGCTTAGAAAGATATTTATAAACGGGCTTAGTTTGAAGTATGTATCTCAAAACTCATCATGAGCAACAGTGGTTCCCTCCCTTCTTTCTTTTGAAGCTCAAACATAATTCCTGTCTTATGGATGAAACACTATTCTTCATTTTTGATACACAATACTGCACTTATTGAGATCATGTCTGTCTAGAGAGACTTTTTAAAAACAAAATGACACAAATATCATTGATTAGCATTATATTTTGAAGTTATAATAAAATACTTTCACTGAAGAAAAGATACCTTGTCTGGAAGAAAACATCTTCATCTATAAAGCCAAAATTGTCATGGACTTTTGTAACTGTTCCTGTGAAGACTCGCTGCTTAGGTGATGGGTTGGGATTTGCAGGTGGCACTGGTGGAACAGCTGTCACTGGTGCACTTTGGAAAGCAGTAGGATTCAAAGAACGTGGTGTTGGGTAGCTGACAGTAGCAACTTGTGGGAACATCTGCAACACAATACATCAAATTATTGACATTATCCTTGGCATCACATGCACTTTGTTCAATAATAAAACATGATTTACCGCAGGAAAGAAATACACAAGCTTCAGTGAACTCATTCATAGCCAAAGCATAAATCAGGGTTCAACTTGGAGGCAGTCGGTTTGATTCCTGGTGGCATGCAAAATTTCTAACAATGGTACTTTATCAACAAGGGCTGGAAAAGTTCTGGTTATCAGATCTTGTGCGAAAGCTCTGGGTTAAATTCCAAATCTTTCCAGTATCTCATGGGAGGAAGGATGGGATTTACACTGCATATAAAGACCCACTTATCAAAGGGGGCTGTTAAGCTCAGTAGTCCACTTTGTGTTGCTTGAGAGACATACGATATGTGATGGCACCAGAATTCATTCACTCCCTTCATTCTGATGATTAACAACAACAGTATAAATATGACACTATGCTCATTGCAAACCCCTGAACATATATTAATACATCTCTGACATAAAAGCTGCCAAAATGGCATCTAATTAACAAAAAGTAATGACCAGTGCAAAAAATAATTGAATTGTCATTTTGCTTTGATACAAATCTTTGTAACGTTTATGTGAGGCAAGCAAAATTTTTTTCATTGCAAATTTATCAAATTTTACTACAGTGTAGTTCACAATTTGGGTTTAATATGAACCTTGTACAGCATAGTGAAGTGCGACATATTGGTGACAGTGAGAGAATTGTAGGTCTTCCTATTCTTGTGTGGTTACTTGCTGATATTGTATTGTATTGTACTGTACTGTATGTTAACCGGGCACCTAGAAACGACAGAGAGGCTCCGTCCCCGCCGCAGCCGCTGTGATCCACAACCCCACGATGACTACCGCAGTTGACTTCACTCCTCCGCCGCCCTATTTGCTGATAACTTTCATGTGACTGCATAACTGATGTTGTATGACCATGGAATCCGTGTAGATTTCAGAATGCCCATTATAATTCAAAGTATCTCAACTAAATTCCTTGTATGTGTTTTGTGTCGAAGAAATGTAGCATAGTACTTGGTAAGTTGCTACCCCACCAAAGTTAGAATGGTAGTGGCTAATGTGCATACATGAGCTTCTCTACACTTGCCTGCTCAGCAGATCCTCTACGTGATGCTTCAGGTCTTGAGTATAAGACTGGTGTTTCCCACATGTCTATAGATCAAAGAGGAGGAGGAGGAGGAGGAGGAGGAGGAGGAGGAGGAATGAAGATTGGGATTTAACATTCCATCCACAACAATGGCATTGCACATGGTGCATAAGCTCAGATCAAGGAAGGATGGAGTAGGAAATCAGCCACATCCTTTCAAAGGAACCATCCCGACATTAAGTGATTTAGGGAAATCACTAGAAACCTAAATCTATATTGCCAAATGGGTATATGAACTATTTCCGCCTGAATATGAGTCTAGGGTCTTATCATTGCATCACCTCACTCAGTATGTCAAAGAGGGAACCAACACAATGGCTATGTATTGAGGAGAGTAGCTGTGAATGATAATCTGTAGAAAGAAAATAAAAGTTACATTCACATCTGTTTCCCTAAATTAATTAATCCACAAAAGAATATGACGACAACAGAATAGGTGAAAATGATCATGAAGATTTCTCACAAAATAGAATTGTGCTCCCTACCAGTAACTGCATTCCCTCCACTTCAAATAGGAATGTGATTCGAAGATAACGCAATGTTACATATTGGTGATGCAATGACTTGTACACTGTCCAGCTTAAAGCTGCTGGAAACCAGCAAGGGCACTTCAAGATAGGCAATCAGAGAGACAAAGTAGACAGCAGGCAAAAGTGGTAGACACACTGAGCAGCTGTCCCAGGGGGGAAATTTCACATTACGGAATTAACTGTAACTCCATCCACCACCTAGACACTGTTCTAAGGTGTCATAGTAGAAGGTGATCACAAATATGCGCATCTTAGCAAACGCAGCAAGCTTGATACTAGCCCCTGAGAACTGCAACATCAGTGGGTTTACTCTGTCAGAGTGCTACGCAAGGAGTTTCCACTCTCAAAAGCCCTCTGGATGGAGCCACGTGAGGTAAAACACTGTTATTACTAGCCATAAGAGGAAGGGCAGTCAGTTGAACACTGTTGCTACCAAGCATGGAGTCTGTTAATGTAAAAGTCCAGAAATATCCCTACCTACCAAATAGGAGAAGTAGAGGACTCTGAAAGTGGTTGGCCAGAGGTACCCCGAAGGAGCAGAGCTTCTCATTGGACTGGCTGAAGCTTATAAAGTGCCAGTGAACTGAGGGGCCCGACTATAGCAAGAGAGAACTAGTGGGTCACCACAATCCTTTAAAAACCCATGTTTTTTGTATTCAGACAGAGTTCTCAATGAGATCATCGAGATGCCAACTTTGTGTCATTCGTTGCCAGCCTCAGTAAGCTCCGACAAGTTTGTTTCTCTCGCTCTGAGTGCTGCTCTCAAAGTCTGGACTTAAAATGCTGCTAGTGTTCACTGCTTGTGTTAGCACTCACCCCAACAGCTCAGACAATGACTTCTGTTGTGCATCCAGTTGCACACTCTGCTTTTTCTATCATTTACAATTGGCCTTCTGTGTAATAGTTAGTTTGATTTCTAATAAACAGTGTTAATCAGACTCCCTGAGCATCCTTGAGTCTCCTGCTGTGAGCATCCTATTGAGACTTACAATCAGCACCAGTAAACTAGCTACCTTAACTTGAAGTTTGTGTTTCTGCATTTGCTCGTAGCTGCTCAGAAATTGCAGACTGACTTGTAACCCCCTGTTTTCCTTCTATCCTGTGTTAGGGCATGACAGAACAGCAGACCATGACATATATAATGTCTCACTTGCATTTGCACTTTCATCGTGAGCAGAGTGTCCTGGTAAAGTTCACAATATGACGACACAAATATATGGACCTTGTATTGGATGGCAGAATCTTCTGATACCTGAAGAAAATCCACATCCATCACAGCATCAGCAATGCTGAATGCACTACAGAGTGCCATTTAAACATTTGGAGGACAGTTTCTAAACACAGGAAATTTTACTCTAGATCACCAAAGGTTGAAGCTTTTCAACCCAATAAGAGGACCAAGTATCTGCCCTTAAATGTGTGAGAAAGTCAACAATATGTGCAAGCTGTCTCAGGAATTGCAGTTTCCCAGCAAACTATTCAGCATAGGCTATTCTGCAATGTACTTCTCCAAGGGAGTGAACAGAATTTGTGTATTTTACTAGGTAGACTAGTGTTTACTAACTTACTCTAAGTTTATTGCATAAATTTTACTGCATACAGTAGTGTGAGGCGATTTTCTCATGTAGCTTTCTGCTGCCAGAAGCATCAAGTCACATGACTGCTTAAATCTCATGTTAGTACACAGCATACAGTTTAGATCAGTGCTTTAGAGTTTGCACATTTATGTCCTGCGGAGGCTTTTGTGAAAGAGTAGTTTGTAGTAAAAATAACAGCTGATGCATTTATTTTCAGTGCAGAAATTTATTTCTGTTTTACGAGCTTGTGGATCTTGCGATCTTAGGCTACACTGAGAACTCTGCAGAACAGATTTTAGTGTTTGTTTATTCTCCTCTTTTATAATTTGGATACATTCCAACCTCACTAGTGCCAGAATCGGGTAATTTTTTCTTTTGCAGAGGTGTGCTTGTGCCTTCTCAGTTGTTCTTGAGTGTTTTGTTCATATTTAAAATCTTATACATTATTTTACACAGTGCTATGTGGATAGAGGCAGTGCTTGTTGTGAGTGTACACAAGGACAATTGGCTGCTGTCTGTGAACAGCTGGAAACTGGATTGGCCATGGTTGGAGGGCTTCTGGCTGTTGCTCAAAGCTACAGCAACATCGTGGCATTGGTGATGGAATATTTTGAATTTATGGTGATCTTGGAATCCCCTGGTGACCTGGTTGTCACTGCGTCTTCTGATAACAGAATACCTGACTGGTCCATCTTCACTCGAGAGTGAGTGGCAGACAGTGGTGGGTTCGCGTGTCACTGAGTGGAATGTGAAAGAGAGAATGCACAAGTGCAGCTTGTTCCTTATGTCTTAGCAACAGATATGAGGTGCCAGCCAGTGCTGCTAATACTTCAGAGCAAGTCTTGGATACCTCTCCTGTCGGGTCAATGGCCAATTTTCCTACCCAGTCTGAACAAGTGTGGAGGACAGGTATGCTAGTCATTGGGAGATCCAACATTAGGTAGGTAATTGTGCCCCTAAGGCAGGGCTTCCCAACCTGTGGTCCGCGGACCCCTTAGGGGTCCGCCAGCTCTTTCTAGGGGGTCTGCAGCCACCTTTCACCAAATCGTGTAAAATAATGAGTAAAATTACTGAATAGAAATGTGAAATCAAATTCATCACCTTTTTTTTTTTTTTTTTTTTCGTGTGGTCCATAAGCAGCCTTTGCGGTTCCTAAGTGAGAACGTATACACAGTTTAGTGCCGGAGAATGCGGCTTCTCTGATTGACTGTTTCGCAACAATACGGGGGTCGTTTGTGCGCCGGCTCACGGCGCTAGATGCGCTGAAACCTTTTACGCATGCGCGGAGCGAGCTTTGTCGACCAATCACAGCGCTCGCTGGCATTTATGCGGTCCCAGGCATCATTAAATGTTAAACTTGCTTTGTCAGTGCACTACCTATTTCATAAGTCAATTTTTGACCAGTTTATTACTTCTATCATGGATCGGTGGCTGAAGGTAGGATCACTGAAGAAGGGTGCAGTTTCTCCATCGCCTTCACAACAAGGGAAGTTTCCAGTTAAAATAAATGAGGAGGGAGGACGACCAAAGGAAGACTTTACATACATTTGAACATTTTTCCTCGGATTTCACGACACCCCCCCCCCCCCCCCCCACACACACACACACACACACGACTATTACGAAATATGCATGTTCCTTACACAGCAGTAGCCAAATAGTGGAAGTGAACAGATCATAAGCAGCAGCTTGTCAACAGCGAGCAGTTTGGACATGACATTGATTGCTCTTGGAGGAAGACAGCTCCATCGTGTGAAATTTCAATTACCAAGTAATTTTAATCAGGCTATAGTGTTTTGAAGAAAGTAAGTAAATCCACTAGTAAGTGTCTGGATACAATGGGAATTCAAATTGGATCGTTAATTTCAAGTTGTTTTCATCCATCTCTAAACCAAAGACTAATGATACTTCGAGGGGGGGGGGGGGGGGGAATTGGGAACATGATACTTGCATTAAGAAGCTTTCAGTTCCCATGGGTTTCGCTCTGAAATTTAAAGTTACTATGCTCTTGACTGAATAGGGATCCGCCATGGATTTTCGACTGAAGAAGGGGTCCGCCAGCTGAAAATGTTGGCAAGCCCTGCCCTAAGGAATGAATGCCAGCATATACTCAGTACATTTGCTGGCAGATCTTGTCCAAGATGTGGAGGAGGCTCTACTGGTGATTATCAAATCTGTTGTGTGCAACTGGCTGCAAGTAGTGACACATAAGCAGAATGACACCTGTTGCTTGGTTTCTGAGGCCACCCTCTGTTCATTTCAGTGGACGGCTGATTTGGTGAAGGCAACTAGCATTGCACGTGGCATGCAGGATAAGTTCACTATTTGTAGCATAGTACTAAGGGTCAATTGCTGTCCTATACTTTGGAGCAGAGTGGATGGTCTAAACCAGAGACTCGGGCAATTCTGCACAGGTATTGGATATGAATTTCTTGACTCTGTTATTAGCTAGAGAAATGTAGGGCTCCCCTTAACAGGTCGTGCATATGGTACACACAGGAAGCAGCTACTAGAGTAGTGGAGTACCTGTTGCGTACACATGGTTTCTTTCCTTTTTTTTTATTTTTAGGTTGGAGGAGTCCTCCCACTATGATCAGAAACAACTTGCCTGCCAAAATCAAAGAAACATTAGTCACAATGTTCTCAAAGAAAGCTTATCCTCGCAGATTTGATATAGAAAATGGCTGTATGATATTAGTAACCTGCAGGAGAATACACGGGAATGTCCCAGAATCAATACTTTTTATTGAATGTTACAATACTCAGATAGTATTACGAACAGAAAGCTACTTGAAAGCATAAATGAAGAGCACCAAAATCCAAAGTTCAGATTGGAATATTTATCGTAAGAATAGATTAGTCATCAATGGTGGCAGCGTATTTATTACAGTAAAGAATATGATAATATCTAGCAAGGTTATCATGGATTCTGAACGTGAATTAATCTGGGTGAAGATAAGCATCACAGGTAAGTCAAAAATGGTAACTGGATGCTTTTATAGCATAGAGGTCAGGAGTTGTAGTGGTAGAGCCCTTCACAAAAACTTGCAGAATATCATTAATAACTTTCCTGAACATGTCATTATATTAGGAGGCGAATTGCCATATATAGACTGTGTAAGTTGTGCTACCAAAACTGGTGCCAAAGTTAAGGATTTCTGTGACATTATTCTGAATGAAGGAGATGACTCACCGAAAGGCAGAAGTGCTGCGTCATTGACAGGTACACAAACGACTGACCACAATTTAGGGAGACGTGCGTGTGCATGTGAATGAGTGTATGTGTGTATGTTTCTCCCACTAGCTTGAAAAAGAAGTTTCATTGTTAATAATACCCAAGTATGTAACTTTTGTTTCTGTACCTATCGACAAAGCAGCACTTCTGCCTTTCAGCGAGTCATCTCCTTTATTCCTAAATAATTTGTTATGTCTCATATGAAAATTATTTCAAGCAGACAGGAAACCAACTCATAAAGGTAACATCTTAGACCACCCACCAACCAACAAACAGACCTGACTTACCAAATCAGTTAACACAGAGGAAGGTATCCAGTAATCATAAGGCTGTGATGCACAACTATAGGTATTAGAAGGAATGTTGAGAAAGGTACGAGAATAATTTTGCTTAGCAAGAGTGATAGTATACAAATTGCAGAGTATCTGAGTAGTCAACATCAAACACTCAGTGTTGAGGATGAAGATGTGGGGTACAAATGAAAAAAATTCAAAAGCATTGTTCAATATGCCATAGACAAGTACTGGTATGTTCTGAGCAAGGTCTGAAGGGATGGGAAAGACCCACCATGATTTAACAGCCATGTTAGAAAACAGCTGCATCAACAAAGACAGCTTCATCACCGATTCAAGAGAAGTCAAAAGCCAGCTGACAACAAAGGCTGAATGAAGCAAAAAAAAATGAGTATATGGAGGCAAAGGAGACAAACATTCAGTGACTTTGAAAATAAAATTTTGTCAGCTGGTCTAACCAAAAATCCTAAGAGGTTTTGGTCTACATAAAATCAGTAAGTGGTTTAAAATCATCAATTCACTTAGTCAGTGACTATACTGACACCAAAAGGGACGATAATACAGAGAAGGCCAAAATACTGAATTCGGTCTTCCAAAAGTGTTTCACAGGAGATCTTAAAACCATCCTTTCAGATTAAGATGAGATATCTATAAGTTTCTACAAATATTATACGAAAGAACTCACTCCCTTCTAGTAACACTTTTTCGTAGTTTGATGGAGCAATGACGGATATGTTGTGTCTGGAAAAAAGTGTAGGTAATTCCCATTCTGAAGATGAACTGCAGGACAGATACACATAATTATAGGCCTAAATTGTTAATGTCATTCATTTGTTGTAGGATTATGGAACAACTTTTATGCTAAAGAATTATGAGGTTTTTGGAGAACAAAAATCTTCTCTATAAAAATGAACATGGATTCTGCAAGCTGAGATCTTGCAAAACCCAACTATCTCTGTTCCTTCATGGGATCCACTGCATGGTAGACAATAGTGCTTAGGTTGATGCTGGGTTCCCTGATTTCACTGCAATTGGTTAAAAAATAAGAGGTTACTTAGTGTCTGACCAGATTTGTGACTGGATTCAAGACTTACTTGCAGATAGAACTCAGAATATTACTCTTAATGGAACAAAATCAACAGATGTAAAGGTAACTTCCAAAGTACCCTTAAGAAATGCCATTGTAGTGTTTACTGTTTATAATGTATATAAATGACTTAGTACAAGCACTGGAAGCGATTTTTTGCAGATGATGGGGTTGTCTATAAGAAAGTAGCACTGCCAGATGACATTGTTGTTTTGCAGAATCACCTACAGAGTACTGATGAATGGTACTGGCTCTGGCACCTGACCCAGAATGTAAATAAATGTAACGTATCACACATACATAGGAAAAGAAATCCACTACTGTGACAACATGTGATGACAAATCATTGGAAACAACATCTGCCGTAAAATTTCTAGCAGTAACTATCCAGAGCAACTGTAAGTGGAGAAAATGCACAGCACAAAAAGCATGTGTAAGGAAATGTAACTCATCCACACAAAAAAAACCGGCTCACAAGGTGCTCGTTTGGCTGATTCTGATCATATTCAGGTACAAATCAGAGAAGACATAGAGAAGAGCCAATGAAGGGCAGCATGTTTCATCGCAGGATTGTTTAGTTGGCACAAAAGCATTACAGAGATGCTCAACAAACTCCAGTGGCAGACACTACAAATGAGGCATTGTGCATCATGGAAAGGTTTACTATAGAAACTTCGAGAGAGTACGTTCCACAAAGAGTTGGACAACATATTACTTCCTCCCACAAACATTTCGTGAAATGACAATGACGAGAAAATTTGAAAAATCAGAGCTAATACATACGCTTACTGACAATCATTCATGCCATGCACCATTTGTGACTGGAAAAAGGTTGGTCGGTTTAAAAGAGGCGATGGCGGGTGAGCAGGGTGGGGGGGAAGGGACCAAACTAAGAGGTCATTGGTCCCTTGTTCCGAAGCAAACAATGTCACAAGGGTGAGAGTGAGAATAAGACTTACAACACAAAACAGA
The DNA here is from genome assembly GCF_021461395.2 of Schistocerca americana. NCBI lineage: Eukaryota > Metazoa > Arthropoda > Insecta > Orthoptera > Acrididae > Schistocerca > Schistocerca americana. Next base: position 869,198,089 of record NC_060119.1, on the reverse strand, counting down.
ATGAAAGGAAAACCCACAACAATGACTGAAGGGCAACAAACACTTAAATGGACAAAAGGGGACAAGAAAACAACAAAGATGCAAGAAACAGGTAGAAGAGGTCAAAACAAAAAAGCAGGTTACCATGGCTGGCTGACAATGAGGATGAAAAGGAAAAGCCAGCCACTCTGTAACACATTGAAACCTCCACCCTGAAAGCATTAGGGTGGAGAGCACACAGGGACAAAGGACATGTGCTAAAACTTAGAGCAAATGATAAGACTCACTCCCACGAATAAAACATAAAACTATAGCTGCTGTTGTGGCATTGTTGCCTAACACCGAAGGTAGGATGCTGGGAAACTTAAAAATCTGCCGCAGAGCAACCCAGCAAGAGATGGACGACCGTCATTTGTGAGCCACAGCGACACTGAGGTGGGTCCTCACAACGGATGAGGTAACCATGTGTCAGGCGCATATGGCCAATGCAGAGCTGACAGAGAACCACAGAGTTCCTGCGAGAGGCGCGCACAGAGGTCTTCCACACATTCGTAGTTTCCTTAATGGCACGGAGCTTGTTGTGCGTATTGAGGTTTTTCCATTCCATCTCCCAAAGCCGCAAAACCTAGCGGCGTAATACTGAACGCAGCTCAGTTGCAGAGAAGCCGATATAAATAAGCGGTTTCCACGTAGCCCGACTGGCCAGCCTGTCGGCAAGTTCCGTTACCTGGGATTATGACATGACCTGGGGTCCAGACAAACACCACTGAATGACTGGACCGTTCCAGGGCATAGATGGACTCCTGGATGGTCGCTAACAAAGGATGACGAGGGTAGCACTGGTCGATAGCTTGTAGGCTGCTCAAGGAGTCAGTACACAGGGGAAATGACTCACCTGGGCACGAGTGGATGTGCTCAAGAGCACGAGATATGGCCACCAGCTCTGCAGTGAAAACACTGCAGCCATCTGGCAAGGAGTGCTGTTCTGTATGTCCTCCATGGAAGTGAGGAAGCCAAGTCAATCGGGCGTCGAAAACCAGTCCTAAGAATCAATATGTCTCCACTACAGTGAGTGGATCGTCACTGAGGTAAAGTTCTGGTTCCGGATGAACAGTACGACACCGACAGAAGTGCATAACACTCGACTTTACAGCCGAAAACTGGCAACCACACCCACGACTGTGCCTTGTGGATGGCTACCTGTAGGCGCTGCTCAGCAACAACAGTACTGGTGGAGTAGTACGAAATGCATACATAGAAGGTGAGACCGGCAGCCCTACAGCTGCTGCTACACCATTAATGGCCACTAAGAGTAGAGAAACACTCAATACGGAGCCCTGTGGGACCCCATTCTCCTGTATATGGGGGGGAACTATTGGAGGCATCAACTTGGACACTGGAGCAACAGGAAATTTTGGATAAAAATCGGGAGCAGGCCTCGGAGGCCCCACTCGCATAATGTGACAAGGATATGGTGTATCCAGGTCATGTCATTCGCTTTTCATAAATGAAAGAAGACGGCAACCAGGTGTTGGCGTCTGGAAAAGGCTGTTCGGATGGCAGACTCGAGGGACACAAGATTATCAGTGGTAGAGCGACCCTGGCACAAGCCGTCCAGACATGGAGCCAGTAGGCGATGTGACTCCAGGACCCAACCCACCTCCCGACACATCATACGTTCCAGCAGCTTACAAAGAACGTTGATAAGGCTGATGGGCTGACAGCTATCCACATCAAGCGGGTGGAATGATGGTGCTCTCCCGCCATTGCGATTGAAAGATGCCACCGCACCAGATCCAGTTGAAGATAATGAGGAGATGTTGCTTGTAATCAGATGAGAGATGTTTAATCATCTGACTGTGGATCTTATCTGGCCCAGGAGCTGTGTCGGGGCAATGTGGAAGGGCATTGAGGAGCTCCCACTCTGTAAATGGGCCATTACAGGGTTCACTGTGGTGTGTAGCGAATGAGAGGACTTTCCCTTCCATCCGCTGTTTAAGGGTGTGAATGCCTAGGGGGTAGTTCTCTGATGCAGAGGCTCGAGCATAGTGCTCAGCAATCGCGTTTGCGTCAGTAGATAACACGCCATTGACGTTAATGCCAGGGTCATCTGTTGGGGTCTGGTACCCAAAAAGACGTCTGATCTTCTTCCAGACTTGGGAAGGTGACATATGACACCCAAAGGTCGAGACGTATGTCTCCCAACACTCCTGCTTCCATCTTTTGATAAGCTGGCTAACGCGGGCACAGAGCCACTTAAAGGCTGTGAGGTCCTGCAGGGAAGGGTGCTGCTGATGCTGCTGCAAGGCTCGCCGATGCTCCTTAATTGCCTCAGCGACTTCCGGCGACCACCATGGGACCGCCTTTCGCCGGGGGCACCCAACAGAGCGAGGGATCACGTTTTCTGCCGCAGTATTGATTGTTGTAGTCACCTGCTCAACCATCACATCGATGTTATCATGTGGGAGAGAGTCAACAGTGACTGTAGAGATGAAAGTTCCCCAGTCTGCCTTGTTTAAAGCCCATCTGGGCAGGCGTCTATGAGCCTGACACCAGGGCAATGACAGGAAGATGGGGAAGTGGTCACTACCACACAGGTCATCATATGATCTCCAGTGGATAGATGGGAGAAGTCCTGGGCTGCAAATGGATAAATCAATGGCTGAATAACTACCACGAGCCACATTGAAATGGGTGGTGACCCCAGTATTTAAGAGGCAGAAGTCGAACTGAGACAGTAAATTTTCGGCATCTCTACCTCAGCCAGCAAGTACAGTGCCACCTCACAAGGGGTTATGGGCATTAAAATCTCCCGAATGTAGGAAGTGTTTAGGGAGTTGATCAATCAGTGCAGCTAATACATTCAGGGGTACTGCACCATCGGGAGCAAGATCTACATTGCAGACATTATTTCCTGCGTCATCCTTATTCTGACAGCCACAGCTTCCAGAGGGGTTTAAAGGGGGCACAATTTTACTACAGACTGAGTTTAGGACATAAACACAAACTCCACTTGACATTCGATTATAGTCACTACAGTTCCTGTAATATCCCTTATAGCTGCAGAGGGTGGGGGTCTGCATTGCCGGGAACCAGGTTCCAGGTTTCCAGGAAGGCAATGCAGAAAGCAGGCATAAAGCTTAACAGCTGCCAAGCTGCCATAGCTCAGCCAGGTGGTGGAAAACACTGCCGCAATTCCACTAGAGGATGACGTCATCATGAGACTGGGAAGGCATGGAACATTCAATGAGGCAGTTTACGCCTCAGGGTCACCTGCTGTCAGCCACTTATTGCCTGAGCAGTCTATATCCATTATGTCTGGGGGTCTGGTGAGTGAACTCAGAATCTCCATCTTATCCCGAGATGCAGAGCTTGTAGGTAGTGGTGGTGTGGGTGCCACCGAAATTTCCTTGGTCTTAGGGTCTTCTTTTTGAACTTTTCTCACTGCTCCTTGGGTTTCTCTGGCTGGGAGGGCTTCACTAATTCAGTCTCCAGGATTGAGGATGAGCGTGAAGCCCTACGACCAGCTGCTTTGGCCACTTCAGCCACCGGTGAGCATCATCTTTCCCTTCCTGGCGAGAGGAGCTGAAGAAGACTTACACTTCTAGGACTGAGAAGTCTGGTGTCCCCAATGGTTGGGGGGGGGGGGGGGGACAGTGCTACTGGGGTAGATGGTGTGGGGGGGGGGCGGGGAGTGCCCCCCCACCATCAAGGGGTCGGGTGTGTAGCCTTCTGGCTCTGATAGCTGACTGCAATTTGTGGAACTGATGGGGCTACAACTGTTCTCGCAGCATATGAGGAGGTCATAGCCACAGGATGTAGGTGCTCATATTTTCTCTTAGCCTCAGTGTAGCTCAGTCGGTCCAGGGTCTTGTATTCCATGATTTTCCTCTCTTTCTGTAAAATCCCGCAGTCTGGTGAGCAAGGTGAATGATGCTCTCCGCAGCTGACACAGATGAGAGGCGGGGCACATGGAGTATTGGGATGTGATGGACGTGCACAATCTCAACATGTGACGCTGGAGGTACAGCGGGAAGACATATGGTTGAAGTTCCAGCATTTAAAGCACCGCATCCGGGGAGGGATATATGGCTTGACATCACAGCGGTAGATCATCACCTTGACCTTTTCAGGTAAGGTGTCACCCTCGAAGGCCAAGATGAAGGCATCGATGTCAATTTAATTATCCCTCGGACCCCAATGGACACGCCACACGAAATGAACACCTTGCCGCTCTAAATTGGCACGCAGCTCATCGTCAGACTGCAAAAGAAGGTCCCTGTGGAATATAATACCCTGGGCCATATTTAAGCTCTTATGTGGCGTCATAGTAACAGAAACATCCCCCAACTTGTAACAAGTGAGTAAAGCCCGTGACTGGGCAGAGGATGCTGTTTTTATCAAGACCGACCAAGATCGCATTTTGGACAAGGACAAGCCCTCAAACTCCCTAAACTTGTCCTCTAAATGCTCTACAAAAAACTGTCTTAACCGATACAAAGGAGTGCCCATCAGTTCTCGTACACACGAGGTACTGGGGTGAATAAGGTTTGCTGCCATCCTTAGCCTGGCATTCCTCCCATGGTGTGGCTAGGGAGGGGAATGATTTAGGGTCATACTTTTTTGCATTGTACTGAGACTTTGAACACTTACGGACTGCTGGTGTTTGATCACCAGCAAGTGATGACGTGGTATGCTTCATCGCGTGTCATCCGCCCCGATGCCACCCACTCCAACCAGGGGCCCTGCCCACGGGCGCCACCCAGCATCAGCAAGGGCCATCTGGCAGGATGGCCACTGCCAGGAGTCCCGATGCCCCAGGGAGATGAGCATCTACTCCAAGGCATATGTGGGAAGTTAATGGTGCAGGCATCAGCAGAGTGATCCCTGTGTTGTCAGGGGGCTACAACAGGGTACATGGCGGCCCCACCACAATGGACTGGCTATCATGCTGGATATGAGGTGCTAAGAAGTCTACATCTACATCTACATACATACTCCAAAATCCACCATAAGGTGCATGGCGGAGGGTACCTCGTACCACAACTAGCATCTTCTCTCCCTGTTCCACTCCCAAACAGAACGAGGAAAAAATGACTGCCTATATGCCTCTGTACAAGCACTAATCTCTCTATATCTAATCTTTGTGGTCTTTCTACGAAATGTAAGTTGGCGGCAGTAAAACTGTACTGCAGTCAGCCTCAAATGTTGGTTCTCTAAATTTCCTCAGTACCGATTCACGAAAAGAACGCCTCCTTTTCTCTAGAGACTCCCACCCGAGTTCCTAAAGCACTTCTATAACACTCGCGTGATGATCAAACCTACCAGTAAAAAATCTAGCAGACCGCCTCTGAATTGATTCTATGTCCTCCCTCAATCCGACCTGATAGGGATCCCAAACACTCAAGCACCACTCAGGAATAGGTCGTCTTAGTGTTTTATAAGCGGTCTCCTTTACAGATGAACCACATCTTCCCAAAATTCTACCAATGAACCGAAGACGACTATCCGCCTTCCCCACAACTGCCATTACATGCTTGTCCCACTTCATATCGCTCTGCAGTGTTACGCCCAAATATTTAATCGACGTGACTGTGTCGAGCGCTACACTACTAATGGAGTATTCAAACATTACGGGATTCTTTTTCCTATTCATCTGCATTAATTTACATTTATCTATATTTAGAGTTAGCTGCCATTCTTTACACCAATCACAACTCCTGTCCAAGTCATCTTGTATCCTCCTATAGTCACTCAACGACGATACCACCCGGTCCACCACAGCATCATCAGCAAACAGCTGCACATTGCTATCCACCCTATCCAAAAGATCATTTATGTAGATAGAAAACAACAGCGGACCTACCACACTTCCCAGGGGCACTCCAGATGATACCCTCACCTCCGATGAACACTCACCATCGAGGACAATGCACTGGGTTCTATTACTTAAGAAGTCTTCGAGCCACTCACATATTTGGGAACCAATCCCATATGCTTGTACCTTAGTTAGGAGTCTGCAGTGGGGCACCAAGTCACATGCTTTCCGGACGTCAAGGAATATGGCATCCGTCTGATACCCTTCATCCATGGTTCGCAGGATATCATGTGAAAAAAGGGCGAGTTGCGTTTCGCACGAGCAATGCTTTCTAAAGCTGTGCTGATGCATGGACAGCAACTTCTCTGTCTCAAGGAAATTCATTATATTCGAACTGAGAATATGTTCAAGAATCCTGCAACAAACCGATGTTAAGGATATTGGTCTGTAATTTTGACGATCCATCCTTCTACCCTTCTTATATACAGGCGTCACCTGAGCTTTATTCCAGTCGCTCGGGACTTTACGTTGGGCAACAGATTCATGATAAATGCAAGCTAAGTAAGGAGCCAATGCAGTAGAGTACTCTCTGTAAAACCGAATTGGAATCCCATCAGGACCTGGCGATTTATTTATTTTCAACCCATTCAGCTGCTTCACAACCCCAGGGATGTCTATCGCTATATCCTCCATACGGGAATCTGTACGACACTCAAACAGCGATATGGTCATCGTTCGCACAGAAAGCAACACTGCATAGTGCATGGTGGAACATACACTCAGGAAGACGTCCTCGCCCATGAGATGGAGAATGAGTGGGACTGTAATGTGATGACGAGAAAGTGGGCTACGGATCTTAATGCATGATGTACACGATGCACCATGTAAGCTGCCCTTCCCCAGCTGCCTGGCTTTTCAGGAAAATTTAAAAACATGGAGGTCAAACCCGACAGGGGTCCATCACCTAAAGGCTGAAACGTGTGAGATTCATTTTAGTCACTTCTTACGACAGGCAGCAATACCTTGGGCCTATCCTAAGCCCTGGACCCGCAGGGGGTTTGGAAAAAGGAAAGAGGGGGGGGGGGGATCTGTTAGCAGTACCCGAAGTACCCTCTGACACACATCACCACATGGCTTACGTGAACATTTCACTCATGGCGTACTTCTTGTGAATGTATCAACACTGTGATTTTGCCATGAATGAAGAAATTAATGAGCTCTTCAGATGTATCCTGGTTCACTTTACAGAATCCTTGTTGCTCATTCACTGGGTGGAAAAGTAGTAGCCAGCACAGTTACAGGAACATCATGCAAAGAGCCCAATTTGTTGGTGATGCAGTCCCGATGTGAAGATGCTTAAAATTGAAAGACTATGAAACTTCACATTCTTGTTAGTGTTTGTAGCAATACTGATAATGCCCACAAGTATGAGGTACTGTAACAACATATGCTCTTTTCCGAGGTGAACCACCTCATTGTGAGTTTGCCGTATCACTCCCAATGATAGCTAACGTTATTCTTCACCTCTATTAATAGTTTGATGTTATGAAAGAGATTTTCCCAATTTTGCTGTTTGTCCTTGAGCAGTATAGTTTGGGTTGCACAACCTTTTTATGTGCCTTTTCTGGACACAATCAAATGCCCTGTGAATGCAATTTTGCAACTTCTGTAACTTTGACATCCTATTCAGGAAACAGGCACTTATTTCTCAACTATATCTTTTGCATACTTCAGAATCTTCATGAAATTATTAAGCCATCATGTACGTTAATTCCCAGTTAATTATATCACTCTTTTCTTTCCTCTATGCTCTATGTACAATGCTTCAGCCTGACGCTGTTTTTTTGTGCATTCTTCTTGAATTTGTTTTCCCCCCATCTGCATCACATTTGTATACAAATTTACCCCATGCCCAAGTGAAAAGTAAAGGTCTTCTTCTGTCTTGACGTATGACAGCAAGTTCGACAGAGAAGGTGATAAAAGTGACATATAAGAATGTAAGTCTGGCTAAACCGGCAATTAAGTCTGCCCCCTCCCCCCTCCTCCCATGCTGCCCTGTTCTCCAACACTCCAACAATATAAAGAGGGCAGAGCAAACAGAAATAGGTCTTTAAATTTTGTGTACTTTGGGTCTGCGAATGGTTCCAGGTTTTGAGAAGTAATGACGTGTGGAGAGAATCTTTATCTAAGGGATGCCATGTTTATCTAATGTAAACTACTGTAAAATACCTGTTATGATGAGAAAAAAGTAAGTCTACATTGCAACAGGAGTACATAACACAACACACTTCTTTGTGAGTGCAATTGATAGTGCAACTGACATTGCCTTTTACAGTCACAGTTCAATGAACGAAAACTGATATGGGCCTGGATAAAAGCATAGTGGAAACAGTTGAAAGAAGGTCTTGAGTGAATTGGAAATATGATACGTATGTCCCTACACCAGCACTACAAAGCAGAACACTGACGATCCTCAAGAATGCACTGAAAGCAATCAGTGAGTAGTTATGCCTACACTCTCACTGGAAGTACAAATCAACTATGGTAGTATTGAAGTGATTGAAAGGTACCAGAACTCTAGAAAGAGGGCACTCAATGGGGTTCAAAATTATCCAATACTTGATGAATAGGGACACTTTGCTGAAAATCATCACATTTTACAAGACACACGTCAGTTTACAACCCCAGTCAAAGATGAATAATAAAGAGAGCCAGAAGAGCTCTGAGGGAAAATCAGTGGAATAAGTGATGCTATTGTTGGTAGTCAAGGCCTTGATCACTATGTTTTGACAATTAAGTTCTTTGAGGAATATTCAGCTGCAAGTACACCTTGCTACTGTAAGCTTCTTTATGAAGGTGATACCAGTACTTGCCCCTCCATGTCACTCATCTGGAGGGATACTATAATATGTCATATTGTAGCAACAGCCCAAAAACCTTTGGATGGTTGGCATTGGGTTGACTTAACACATCCACTTCCACAGCCGAAACATTTTTGGTCCAAAAGCCATGGAAAAGTGCAACAGTCTTGACACAAATAATTTTCCCTGTATATTCCGTGCAAAATACTTTAGAAATTATCTGGCTAATACAACAACAGAACAAAAAAGTTGAGTGACTGTTTTGAAAAATAAACTAAATGGAGATTTCATTTCAATGAAAAACATAAAAATACTGTCAATATTAGCCCATTTATATTTCAGCCACCTTCCTATTCTTGAAAAGCAATGCACTGAAATGTAATATGCTTAGTAACTACAGGAAACAAACATCCAGATGTAAATACATGGAATTTTTTTTTTTAAGTCATACCTGTGTGTTTCCAAGAGCTGTCTGCATGGCTACACCAGCTGTGGCCATTCCAGTAGGCATTGTTGTCATTGCCATACCAGGCTAAAACATAAATATTTAAAATGTAAATGATATACACTAATCGTTTTGTGTACTTCAATGTCTGTGACAGAAACAACACATAAATGTGCAAAATCTGATAAGGTACATTATTATTTATACATCTATCATTAAATATACATACACAATTAAATACAAATTTATTATTAATTACCTAGAAGCATGTATTCAGAGCTATTTAAAACAGAATGATCAAGAAAATAGTTGAAGTAAAGTTCAATGCTACATTAAGTGATCTGAAAAATACTCAGGAATGTAATCCACCTATGAAGAAAGTTTCTTACAAAAATCCTTGTTTGATTGTCTGTCTTGGATGCTTACCAGTTAGAATTAATAGAGGATATAGAGAAAATCTTAACACAAGACACACACTTCATGGTAGTTTTTTTAAAATGCATATATGCCTGATAAAATTATAGAGGTGCCTATTCAACTCCAGACTGAACAAGATGTGTGTCATGCAAAGGTTTACGTCATGGGTATCCACAGAAAGTTATCAAAGAGTGGATACAATTCCAAAATTTCACTTTGTCACACAACTTATTCTGTGAATTTAAAAACTTGTCATGCTGCAAGAACTAAATTTGTATTTTTGAGAAGTTATTTAATGTATATATTGATGATATCCTTATGAAGACGGAAACAAGAAGTACATCCTGGCTTACAGCTACCTCACAAAGGAACCCTAGCACTTGCCTTTTTGTTGGTGATGAGCTTATTGTATTTGACAATGGAAAGAGAATACAATGATTCATATATAAGTTACAGATGCTGGGCAGAGAATACAATATGGAAATCTCAATTACTAAAACAAGGGCAGTGACATTTGAAGAAGTTAAGCCAATCAGATCAAAAGTTGTTATTGATAACAGAATAATTGAATAAGTTAACACTTTAATTAGGAAACTAAGTAAGTTACTGCATAACAGAGATACAGACAACAAGTATTATCCATTTCAGTACACATCTGGTGCTATTAATAGTACCTTAAATAATGTAGTTAGAAAGGAAACAAAAATAAAATTTTATAAAAATATGGCTGTGACTTCTCTGCTGTATGGGAGTGAAAACTAGGTTCTTACAAAAAGAGTGTGTGTGTGTGTGTGTGTGTGTGTGTGTGTGTGTGTGTGTGTGTGTGTGTGTGTTGCTTACAGGCAATCAAAGGCACCCTTAAACACATTAAGAGAAATGAATGTGGATAAAATTACTACAATGTGATCACACATGTTAAGTCAATGGGAAAGAATAAAAGATGCTGTACAGGAGACTAAAATACAAGTAAAACGACAAGGGAGCTAAATGGAAGGCAAAGAAAAATGTCATTGGCTGGCCACTTATGTAAAACACGGGTGAGGCAGTTACCCTGTTTACACATTAAAACCACTTCCTAAAATCTTGGAAAAAAACATTGGACAACTCGCAAAATGTTAAACTCTAACCACATTTATTTGCACATTACCTATAATAGATTGCAGATCCATCGGCAAATTAGCCGTGGCCCACTAGTTGGGAAACAAAACACAGTCCAATATAATGTGGCGCACTGTGAACTGTGTGCCACAAGCTCCACAAATTGGAGGGGCCCTTCGTCGGAGCAAGAAGGCGTCTTAGGGCTGCGCTCCATGTGAAGAAGAGTGACGAGAACCTCATTCCAGCTACTTGGTTGGAAGGAAGTACATCACTGCTGCATTGTGTGCTTTATTAGATGGACATTATTGTCTGTCACTTAAAAGCACTCATCCTCTCACCAACGCAAGACTCTTGAGCTCAACAGCGAGATTATAGCATGCAGAGAGATGGCACAATGAAATACCTGAGGATCATGACATGCCTTCTTGGCTGCTAGATCTGCCCTTTCGTTCCCCAAAATTCCCATGTGCCCTGGCACCCAGCAGAAGGGTACCTCCTGCCCCAGTCATCGTAGTTGGAGGAAAGCAACCTGGACAGTCTGGACTACTTTGTCTGCTGGGTACAAACATTGCAGAGAGTGAAGGGCACTCAGAGAATCTGAACAGACAAGAAATTCAGTACTTGAAGAATGTCTCATCTGCTCCTGTGCCCGCAAGATTGCACATAATTCTGCTTCAAAGTCAGTAACATCTTGAGGCAGTTGGACCTTGAGGACACAATCTGGGAAAACAACAAACAAACCAACAAAGTCCCCCTGTTTTGAACCATGTGTAAAAACAGCTACATAGATGTGGCGCCCAGATAAAATGTCAGAAAATATTGTATTTAAAATGAAAGCAGGAGTGCAGTCTCTCCAGTGACGCACCAAATCTAAAATTATTCTGGGCCTCTCCAGTGGCCAGCGTGGCAGATGGTTAAAATCCTGGACTTGGGGTCACACTTGCTCCACACTGAGTGACTCCAGCAAACGTTGCACATGGATCCCAAATGGCATCATGACTCGTGGACAATTGGAGAAAAGGCACTCCAAAGGTGAACGAGCAACAGTTTAGTGTGCAAGTTAAGTCCAAGTTGCGAGGAACTTACATGCCTGATGTACCAGAGGTGCTGCCACTGGATGGTAAGTACCAGTTCCCCAGCCTCAGCACAGAGGCTGGGTATGGGACTGGTCCTAATAAGCACAGGTGGCCAGCCAAATCCCCTCATGGTGGACAGCATCAATGACCTTCAAATAAGAAGGCCTCACCGATCCACACACTGCACACCCATAGTGCAGCTATGAATGCACGAAATCCCTACGAAACTTGATGAGATGTGCCCTGTCTGCTCCCCACGACCTGCGTCTAAGGCACTTGATAATGTTTGATGCCTTGAGAGATCTGGCTTTCATGTGAGGCAACCACAACAATTTGGAGTCAAAAATGAGACCCAGAAAAACCTCGCTGAGTCACTAAAATGGAGGATGGTGTCTGGTGTCCCTCAGCTACAAGTCAGGTAAATTAAACTCTCTCTCTCTCTCTCTCTCTCTCTCTCTCTCTCTCTCTCTCTCATCTATAGAAAACTGGAAACCCATTTTTGGAGGCCACTTCTCTAGTCGCCACCAAAATCGTACACAAATAAGGAGACTATACAGAACACCTTACCACAGACGTGACACTTCCCCCCAAAATATGACAGCGTGTCAATATGTCGAGTTAAAAAAAAAAAAAAAGTCGCTGAGACCAGCAATGGTTAACCGATCGCTCCAAGGACTTTCCTACACAGTTCATTAAGGCTCTGTAACTACTGGGAGATGTGCAGTCGTTTCCTGGCTTTAGGAGAGATATCAGAATCGTCTCCCTCCACGAGTCGGGGAAGTTGCCTGTCTAGCATGTAATATTAAATATTTGAGGAAGATTCCTGTTGACACTGATGGTAAATGTCTAAGCATGCAGTACTAGATTTGGTCATGACTGGGTGCAGTGCCACAAGTCTCAGACAGTGCTGATTCCAGCTCCCGCACAGATAAAGGAGAGTTGTGGGCCTCAGAACTGTTGGATCTTAAGTTATACTTGCCCCTCTCTACAGTTGCACAGGAGCAACAAAATGCTGAATCCTGGCTTACATCAGATGTAGTTTTTGCAAAATGATCAGCCAGTGTCTGAGCGACATCTCTGAGCATTGTTTGGAGACAACCCTCATTTCAGCACTGCTGCTAATGCTAAATGACTGTGTTTACTGGAAATTCTCCGGATGGTTTCCCGTACTTTTGCAGAACATGAGGAATGGTTGATGGAGTCTAGAACTGCTTGCCATGACATTTTCTCGGTCTCCTTAATGATGCATTGAGCCTTAGCTCTCGTCACTCGAAAGGCTGTGAGGTTGTTTGCTGCTGGGTGGCACTTAAACTGTCGAAGAGCCACACACCTGTCCTGGATTGGTGGATGGCACTCATCTGTCCACAAAGGTACAGGCCACCTCCTAAGATGACCTGAAGGCTGTGATATTGATAAGCCAGTGACATGAAGAATCACACGCATGACGTGATCCACCCATTCCTGGACATTGCTATGATGTCCAAACACAGCCAACTGGCTGAACAGCACCGTTAGCACTGCTGATTGTCCCATTTTGGTGGCTTTTGTTCCTACAATCCTCCATCCAGTAGGTCACCCATAGTGGGAAGTGATCACTGGAATGAAGGTCATCAGTTGCTTCCCACTTCGTGGAGTGTGCAAGAGCTGGAGAGCAGAATGAGAGGTCAAAGGCTGAGGATGACACATTAGCAGCTGAGAAATTCATGCTGAGGATGCACAGCTCCTGAGACATGAGATTCTCCAAGACTCGATCCCTGGGGCAAGTATAGTTTGAGCCCCATAACACATTACGGGCATTGAAATCACCCAGTAAGAGAAACAGGCAGGGGAGTTGTTCAATGAGGCCTGCAAGAGCCTCAGAATCTATTGCATCCTGTGGAGGTAAGTGCAAGGAGCAGACAGTGATCGTCTGACTCGCATGAACTGCAATGGCTACTGCTTGGTCAGTAACTAAGGGTAGAGGAGAGGAGAGGAGATGTGTATGGTACTGATAAACACAGTAATACCTCCTTTGGCTTGAGTCACGGTCAGGTCAACCTTATGGTGGAGGATACAGCCCCGTAGCACTGGGGGGTCAATAGTTTTAAATGCATTTCTTGTAAATGCAAGCACAGGGGGTGGGCCTTTACCAGGAGCTTTTGTTCCTCCACATGAGACCTGAACCCAGTCATGTACCACTGTAGGATGAGAGCCACCTATAATGGGGGTTGTGTTTTCACCCCGTTTTTCCGCCAGGGTGGGGAGCCCACAACAGTTGGAGTTTTAGCCTTGTGGCAAGATGGTTGCCTTGGGCAGACTTCACAGTCCCTTGGCTCTGATGCAGAAGCAGCAGAGCTGTCAAGTCGAATGACATAGATATGGTCTGACACTCTACCGCCAGTTTTTGCCTGTGGTGGAAACTTCCCATTTGTTTTATTGGCTTGGGAGGGCTTTGTGAGAAATACCGTAGAAGTGGGAGAGATGGTGCTGAATTTTTTACAAGAGGTACTATGAACTCTGCAACGGTGGTAACTGTGGCTTTCTTTGAAGTTCTCAGTGGGGCTATGGACTCTGAAACAATTGCAGCTTGACAAGTACAAGACCTTTTAAGGGCATAAGCTGCATATCCTTATAGATCTTCTTGGCCTTTCCACAAGGGATGCGTTTCGATGTCTTAATCTCCTGTATCTTCTGTTCTTCAAGGAAGACGCTGCAATCCCTACTCCAAACAGGGTGATCTCTAGAGTAATTTACACACTTTGGAGGGGATGAGCATCCAACACCATCATGGACAGCCTTCCCACATTTGCCACAGGTGACATCACTCTTGAAACCCAAGGTGGTGTGCCCAAAGTGCTGGCATTTAAAACAGCGTATTGGGTTGGGGGCATAGGGCTGTACACAGGAAACCTGCCTTGATATGCTCTGGGAGTTTTGTGCTATTGAAGGTAAGGATGAAGGAGTCAGATTTTACCAGATCCCCATCCACTCTTTTCAGTATATTCTACACACTGACGATCCCTTCTTGAGCCAACTCATCTTTCAATTCCTCCTTAGGAATGTCTACCAGATCTCTACATCACCAACACCTTTGCTGTAGTTCAAGGTGGTGTGGAGCTCCGTTTCAATGACATATTCTCCAAGGCACTTAGCTTCCTGGAGGTCTGTTGCTTGTTGGGAACTAGCAGTTTCAACCAACAGTGTGCCATTAAGCAAACACTTGATGGATTTCTGTGTACCTGTGATTCCCTCCAAACCGTTTCGAATACAAAAACCTTTTCAAAGCTGCCCTTTTTCCATTTCACAATTAAAATCACTTTCTGACTGGCAGAATGCATTCTGTTACTATTCATGGACAAATTCTGTATCACCCCTGAGTCTGGAGGACTGACTACATGAGCCCTCTTATTTGATTGGGTGTTAGTACCTACCAGCGGCTCACCCTTGCCACTGGGAGGAGAAGGAGAAAACTTTGACAGCTCCATTTCAATACCATGAGCAGCTACGGAAATAAGGGTCCACTCAGACAGAGCCCCACATGCCGAGTAAGCTTTACACAACTGAGGCGCATCAGGGTCCCCAGACTGTTCCACCTCAACAGCCATGCACCTCATTAGAGTACGGCACACCTTGAGACTGAGGTTTTTAATAGAAGGTACCATCCTTGCGAGCTGGACAATCAAGCCAAGATCCCCGTGACACGCAATGTTCCACTGTTGCACCATACAGTCATTGCTGAAGCATTCCCAGAGCTTATGGTGACAGGACTGGTGGCGCTTACCAGTTCCCAGCTCAGGAACCCCGGGTTCGCAAAGCTTATATTCAGAAAATGGGTGCTGAGCCCATGAGGGGATTTATAAGAACAGTGAAAGATTGCACATCCTAAGACCACATTAAGAATTATTGCACATCCTAAGGCTGGATTAAGAATGAATAAATTAGAGAAGAACTGAAAGTCAAAGGGATAAGCAACATAACAGATAAATATAAAAAAAGGTGAAGAGAGCATGTGAGCAGAACACAATAAGAAAGTCTGATGAAACAACTGTTGAGATACAAAAACCTGGATGGCACAAAATGAGATAAGCTCAACAATAACCTTTGCAAATGGAACAGGTAGATGCCTTAATCCTTGGAAGTGAAGAACATGATTATCAGCATTTTGTGAACTATTTGGACAGAAGGTTAGTCTAAGAGTGCCCAGTATATCTAACAGAACTACAGACTATCATTGCTTATGCCACGATAAGTCAATCAAACGAAGCAATGTCCAATCCACTGTCTCAAGTACTGTCTTGAGTATCCTTCCTCCAGCATCTATCCATCCCCTCTCTTTCATCTACATTTCTCATGGCACTGCCACTACTACTTCTTGCCTCTGTTCCCTCAATCACGCATATGCACTTGTAACTTCTTGTGTTCCACTGACACCTCGCTAAATACTCTAACGCTGCTCACTAACTGCTGTAAATCCAAGAATACCTCTTCCAATCTCCTTATTTCTTTTCGTAGTTCACAGACATTAAATATAAAACTTGATGTACATTGGTGACTAGACAATATCACATCCTGTTGCCTGGAAAATAAAACTTCTACTTCCAGGTGATCTTGCAGTGCCCCCGGCCTACTGATAGTCAGCACCTCTCACACAAGAACTAAAGATAATCCTTACCCTAACACATAAAAATGCTTTTACCTAACACTACTTTAACAGACTACACAAAATACCCCAAGAAACACAATAAAACAAAATACATCAACTACCTTCTTGCCCTTAATGGATCTGGTATATGGGGTACATGGTCCTTCTCCTTGTGTTACACACTTTCCTGCTCCTTCTTCTTCACTGTCTCTTTTTGTTCAGTTGATACTCCTCCTGGGACCAATCCTGGCACACCCTTGAATGTATGATTGCTGACCTCATTGGTAACTGTAGCTTCGCATTCCCAGCTGATGTGTTTTCAATCACTTGGTACAGGTCCTGTTATCGTGTCATGAACTACTTCGGTTTTCCTTTTTCGAGTATATGAACTCAATAACAGCAGTACTGGGCACCTTGTACTGAGTAAGGTTCCCAGTGCTTCTCTGTCTCCTCCTTCCTCTACAACACTTTGGTATTTGCTTTTTGAACTCTTTTCCAAACTACTCCCACATTTCTCATGAGCTCTTGGACTGGTTCACTGTTTCTCCTCCCTTTCTGCGTTATCATACTGAATGGTGATGGCATCTTTTTACCAAGCACCACCTACAATAGTGACAGTCCTGTGCTGATGCACATTTTCAAATTATACTCACTCACCACAAAATATAAATACGTATGCCCATCACTATTGTGGGAGCTGATGTAATAACTGAGCATCCTTTCAATTGTTTTATGAACCCGCTTGACTCTTCAATCCGACTGCGGATGAAATGGACTAGTTCTTAATTTCTTCACTCTCAACAACTGACATAACTTAATCAGATCCGACATCACGTTTGTCCCCTGATCAATTATTATTGCCTCTGACACCACAGACTTCAACACTCATTTATTCACCAATGCTTGCATGACTGAGACTGCCTGCTGGCTCGGCACTGGCATCATCTCGATATAACAAGAGAAATGGTTTATTATAGTCAGCACAAAATGATTCCCTGCTGGAGTTTGGTTAAACCATCCTAACACATCCACCCCAAATATCCACAACAGTTCCGTACTTTCTGGCAATCTCTGCAACAATACTCATTTTCGACTCAAATGTGCACATTGTGCACACTGAACACGATTTTTGACACACTAATGAACATCATTTTTTTCTTCCTTTCAGCTCCAGATCTACAATATTTTCAAACTGGGGCAAAAACTTGATAGTGGTCCCCCCCTGACCCCATCCTCACTTGAGCATTTGAGACAGGATATCAAAAATTTAAAAAGTATCAATTTTTCAGAAGTATGATCATTTTGCAGTGCACATCTTTCTGAAGTGTTTGATATACATATAGAATCAGAACTCTTCAGAAAATTTGCACTCTTCATTGCCTATTAGTTAATAACTTTCTCTTTTGCGTGACACACAATTAAATATAGGAAACCTAAAACCAGTAAAGACAGGTGACAAGCAAGACAGTACACATTTCTTCAATCCTTATATCCCAGCATTTTTTCTCTCTAATCTTGTTACAGGTTTACATGGCGTTCTTTCCTTTCTGCAAAAGAATCTATTACCTCATCAAAGTTCGTCAAACATTTTGCAACATGAAAAATCAAAATGTTGCTGTCTAATACCAAAAAAGCTGTTAATGTGAATAGTGCCCGAGATTGGTGTGTTTTCTCGATTTTATTACATCTATTTTGTCACTGTCTGCTAGATAAAATTAAATAGGCCTTTTTAATATAGCAGCAATTGTAACACACACCAAATAAGCAAGGCTGTTTTGGCACAAATTGTCATTTTTATCTTCCTCATTCACATAAATAATACAACAGAATACGAGGTGTGACAATAAACTAATGAGACTGATTTTCTTTGCAAGATGTGTCAACCCTGCAGGCTTGCATAGGAACAATATCTTTGATCTTGGTCTTTAAGCTGCTTCTAGTCCAAGCAACACATCTATGCAACTGCTCAGTCGTGAGTTGCGCTGTAATAAGTTAACATGTGTTTGTGTCACTCGCCACGGAAATGGAACCACATAATATTGTACAACGGTATGTCATTTCTTTTTGCGTTAAATTGGGTGAAAACGCGATGACAACTTACAGTAAGCCTCAGAAGGCTTTTGGAGAGGAGGTTATGTCAAGAGCTCAAGTTTTTCATTGGCATAAAATGTTTAGTGAAGGCAGAACAAATGTTGAACACGAAGACCGCAGTGGATGACGATCAACCTCACGGACGGATGTCAACTTGGCCAGGGTGTGTGAACTGGTACGATCTGATTGAAGAGTATCCGTGAAAATGATTGCAGAAGAACTGAACATCAATCGAGAAATGGTTTGTCTAGTAATAACTGAAGATCTTGGTATGAGAAAGATTTGTGCAAAAATGGTACCCAAAAATCTCTCACCACAACAGCGAGAAACATGGAAAAATGTGGCAGCCAATCTGTTAGAGCAAACAGAAATCAATGCAGAATTGTTGAGCCGTGTTATCAATGGTGATGAAAGTTGGTTTTTTCAGTACGATCCAGAGACAAAATGCCAAAGTTCGCAATGGTGCTCAAAAGGATCACCCAGACCAAAAAAAGCTCGCATGTCAAAGTCAAAAGTGAAATGCATGCTTCTGTGCTTCTTTGATTCCAAGGGAATTGTTCATAACGAGTGGGTGCCTCCTGGACAAACAGTTAACCATATTACTACACAGAAATTTTAGAAAGACTGCATAAAAGAGATCGTTGTGTCTGTGCCAACATTGTTGATAATTGGATTCTGCATCACGATAATGCGCCATCCCCTACTGCTCTGTCAGTACAGCAATTTTTAACCTCAAAACAAATTTCAGTACTACCACAGCCACCTTATTCACCAGATATCACTCGGTGTGACTTTTTTCTACTTCCAAGAGTCAAAACAACAATCAAGGGGCACCATTTTCAAACAACACAAGATGCCCAAAAAAACTGTGACGAGAGTCTTGGAGGATATTACAGAAGATGAGTTCCAGAAATGTTACCATCAATGGCAGAAACACTGGAAAAAGTGTTTGCAATCAGAAGGGAACTATTCTGCAGGAGACAACCCTAAACTTGACTAAAACGGTAAGTAACATTTTTTTTCACATCAGTCTCATTACTTTATTGTTGAACCCCATATAATTCACAAAGTACCAATATCAAATGCCTATTAGGCCTATTACAAGCAAAAAGTTTTATGTTAGGAAATAGTTTCTCATTTCATTAATATCTTCATTTTTCAAGCATGAGATGGAAAAGTTATAGCAGTACGAACTTTTAATAAAAATTTGGAATCGTCACATTCTACCATACAGGATGTTACAAAAAGGTATGGCCAAACTTTCAGGAAACATTCCTCACACACAAAGAAAGAAAATATGTTATGTGGACATGTGTCCGGAAATGCTTACTTTCCATGTTAGAGTTCATTTTATTACTTCTCTTCAAATCACATTAATCATGGAACGAAAACACACAGCAACAGAATGTACCAGTGTGACTTCAAACACTTTGCTACAGGAAATGTTCAAAGTGTCCTCCATTAGCGAGGATACATGCATCCACCCTCCATCACATGGAATCCCTGATGCGCTGATGCAGCCCTGGAGAATGTCGTATTGTATCACAGCCGTCCACAATACGAGCACGAAGAGTCTCTACATTTGGTACCGGGGTTGCGTAGACAAGAGCTTTCAAATGCCCCCATAAATGAAAGTCAAGAGGGTTGAGGTCAGGAGAGCGTGGAGGCCATGGAATTGGTCTGCCTCTACCAATCCATCGGTCACCGAATCTGTTGTTGAGAAGCGTACGAACACTTCGACTGAAATGTGCAGGAGCTCCATCTTGCATGAACCACATGTTGTGTCGTACTTGTAAAGACACATGTTCTAGCATCACAGGTAGAGTATCCTGTATGAAATCATGATAACGTGCTCCATTGAGTGTAGGTGGAAGAACATGGGGCCCAATCAAGACATCACCAACAATGCCCGCCCAAACGTTCACAGAAAAGCTGTGTTGATGACGTGATTGCACAATTGCGTGCGGATTCTCGTCAGCCCACACATGTTGATTGTGAAAATTTACAATTTGATCACGTTGGAATGAAGTCTCATCCGTAAAGAGAACATTTGCACTGAAATGAGGATTGACACATTGTTGGATGAACCATTCGCAGAAGTGTACCCGTGGAGGCCAATCAGCTGCCGACAGTGCCTGCGTTTCTGGATACATGTCCACATAACATCTTTTCTTTATTTGTGTGTGAGAAACACACATGGTACGGAAACAACTGGTTCTCCCGTAGCACTCTCCATACAGTGATGTAGTCAACGTTACCTTGTACAGCAGCAACTTCTCTGACGCTGACATTAGGGTTATCGTCAACTGCACGAAGAATTGTCTCGTCCATTGCAGATGTCCTCATCATTCTAGGTCTTCACCAGTCGTGAGTCATAGGCTGGAATGTTCCGTGCTCCCTAAGACGCCGGTCAATTGCTTCGAACGTCTTCCTGTCCGGACACCTTCGTTCTGGAAATCTGTCTCGATACAAACGCACCAGGCCACAGCTATTGCCCCGTGCTAATCCATACATCAAATGGGCATCTGCCAACTCCGCATTTGTAAACATTGCACTGACTGCAAAACCACGTTTGTGATGAACACTAACCTGTTGATGCTACGTACTGATGTGCTTGATGCTAGTACTGTAGAGCAATGAGTCACATGTCAACACAAGCCCCGAAGTCAACATTACCTTCCTTCAATTGGGCCAACTGATGGTGAATCGAGGAAGTACAGTATATACTGACGAAACTAAAACGAGCTCTAACATGGAAATTAAGCGTTTCTGGATACATGTCCACATAACATCTTTTCTTTATTTGTGTGTGAGAAATGTTTCCTGAAAGTTTGGCCGTACCTTTTTGTAACACCCTGTATAATTAGTATCATGTCCACATTTCTTCTCCTTCCTCATTCTACCAAACAATCTCATCATCGCTAATTATGTAACTATTCCTGACATTGTCAAAACTTATTCTCCGGTTAATTTCACTAACCATGCCAGAATACCAGTTTAGTTATTCTGCATTTATTCTCTGATTAGACATTATTACGTGTTCATACAAATCATTTTCCATGCTATTCTGAGCTGCTATTTGTGGCTTTAAAACTGGCCCTTAGCAGTGTAGCTATCTGGCAAAACTTTCTTGTTAAAAATTTCATTTTCATGGTACACCGAGAAGATACTATGTAATCTTGCTTACCTGTTATTCCTGTTAGTTGTTTATTTCCACTCTAGTAGTCTGAATTTATGGATTTCGCTAATAATTATAACAATGCTTATCTTTCGCACACTCAGTCAACCACATAAACAAACAGCGATTGGTATTCACCCGTTCAGGTTTATTCGGCTAAGCTTTTATAGCCCTGTCCCCTTTTGACTGTGGGAAAGTTTTTTATTTCTCGATGCGACGGGGGTTCACCTGGCAAAAACATCACGTACACTATGTACACATTCAAAAATCAACTTATGAATCTTTCAGAAATCAACTTAGATTGTGTTCAAAAATGTTCGAAAACCAACAGGGATGCATTTCAAAATCATATGAATAATCGATAGACCAACATGTGCTGAATGCTAGGCTCACTTTGAAACAAGTTTTTTTTCCCCTTCTTCTTAAAGAATATGAATTTGTCCCCTCCCCCCCCCCCCTGCCCCCTCCCCTACATCCGGTCAAGCTTCCTTTCCATCAGTACTTCTCTGTCACCCTCCAATTCATTGTTCTGCATCCTCCATGGCCAGACAAAATGTGATACTGAATCTCTTTAATCGCCTCTTCACTCAGCTTAGCTGGTACTACCACTTGTGGTATCAATCTTGTCTCCTTACATAACAACCTGTCGCATATGGTGAGCTGTTGCCCTTTACTGTATTGCTTACATTCTCTATCAGTGCTCTGTGCTGCTTGCCATCCAGCATGGTCTAGACCTAGTACTTGTATCACTGCTACCTACCTGCTTAATGCATCTGCATTTCCGTGTTTCTTCCCCAGTTTGTGGATTACCTCGGACTCAAATTCATTGAGTTTTAATGCTCATCTCATCAGTCTACTGGATAGGTCCTTCAAATCTAGTAACCACATCAAAGCAGCATGATCAGTCACTACTTTAAATTTTCTCCTGTAAAGGCAACACTGGACATATCTTACTCAATACACCATGCTAAGCATCATCCTCTCTGTAGTAACATAGTTTCTCTCACATCTATTCAGTTGTCTCAATGCAAAATCAATACAGTTTTCTTCACCATTGACCTCCAGACTAAAACAGAACTGAGAGCATGGTTTGATGTATCACATAACAGTACAAATTCCTTCCGATAATCTGGGAACACCCGCAATGGAATCTACATCAACACTTCCTTCAGTTCATTAAACCCCTTTTGACACTCCTCACACCACACAGACTTCCTACACTTACTCAGAAATTACTAAAGCAGCCACATTATACCTGCAAACCCTTCTCACAAATTTCTTACAATAACTTGTGAGGCTCAAGGAGATCGTAATTTTTTGCTTGTCCCTGGTGCTGGAAAAAGGCACACAATTTGTATCATTCTTGGTTTGGTCCTCACACCATCCATACTAATTACAAGGCCCAAGTAATTCACTTCTTCCACCACAAAATGACACTTTTCAGAATTCACTGTTAAATGCGCAGCCTGCAATCTTCTGAATATTTCTCTAGTCACTGTCTATGCCCTTGCATATCTCTCGAAAAGACAATTACGTTGTCAATGTACAATACACATTGATGAGGCTTTAATTCTTTCAACAATCTGATGACAAATGCTAATATGTTGTTGAAGGACTCTTCAAACCACATGGCATTCTTCTATACTGAAACTGTCCTCAAAGCAAAAAAACAGTCTTTTGGGCTCACCTGCAAACTGATGGTATCCACTCCTTAAATCTATCATCGAGAACTACCAGCACTGCCCAAGATTATCAACTGTTTCCATGATGTTTGGAATGGGGTAAGCATCTGTGGTCATCGATGTTGCAATAGTTGCAGCAGTATCAATACTTCCTTGAACAGTCTGTAGATTTTTCGAGTACAATTACAATTTCTGTCCATCATGGGCTATTATTTTCTTCTATTATCCTGTCAGCTAACTGCTGATTGATAAATTATTCTAGAATCAGCTACAGATACAGTGGTATTCTTTCCGTACAGTTTCCAGTACACTGGCAATTCATTCCCCAAAGGAATCCTCTGTTGAGTCATGGACATTGCAGGCAATGGCTCCCATGGAAAAAAAACAAATCTTGAAAAACCAAGAACAGTTCTTCCATATGCGCCCTCTCTGTTCCTCAAATGCTTAAACTTTCTCATACAATGCGGACTTAGCAGTGTCCTCTGCTTCTTCTTAGCTCATGCCTTCTCTGCAGCAATCTTCCTCTTTTGGAATCTCTTAATGTTGCTACTAATGTTCCCTCCAACAACTTAACCTCCTCGGTGCCGAAATTATCCATTCTGATAGAAATTACCTTGTCTCCATCCTTTCCCTGTGCACAGACAACACTTTCTCACAAAACAACATGATGCATCTACAGGGTGTTTCAAAAATGACCGGTATATTTGAAACGGCAATAAAAACTAAACGAGCAGCGATAGAAATACACCATTTGTTGCAATATGCTTGGGACAACAGGCAGACAAACTTTCGAAATTACAATAGTTACAATTTTCAACAACAGATGGCGCTGCGGTCTGGGAAACTCTATAGTACGATATTTTCCACATATCCACCATGCGTAGCAATAATATGGCGTAGTCTCTGAATGAAATTACCCGAAACCTTTGACAACGTGTCTGGCGGAATGGCTTCACATGCAGATGAGATGTACCGCTTCAGCTGTTCAATTGTTTCTGGATTCTGGCGGTACACCTGGTCTTTCAAGTGTCCCCACATAAAGAAGTCACAGGGGTTCATGTCTGGCGAATAGGGAGGCCAATCCACGCCGCCTCCTGTATGTTTCGGATAGCCCAAAGCAATCACACGATCATCGAAATATTCATTCAGGAAATTAAAGACGTCGGCCGTGCGATGTGGCCGGGCACCATCTTGCATAAACCACGAGGTGTTCGCAGTGTTGTCTAAGGCAGTTTGTACCGCCACAAATTCACGAAGAATGTCCAGATAGCGTGATGCAGTAATCATTTCGGATCTGAAAAATGGGCCAATGATTCCTTTGGAAGAAATGGCGGCCCAGACCAGTACTTTTTGAGGATGCAGGGACGATGGGACTGCAACATGGGGCTTTTCGGTTACCCATATGCGCCAGTTCTGTTTATTGACGAAGCCGTCCAGGTAAAAATAAGCTTCGTCAGTAAACCAAATGCTGCCCACATGCATATCGCCGTCATCAATCCTGTGCACTATATCGTTAGCGAATGTCTCTCGTGCAGCAATGGTAGCAGCGCTGAGGGGTTGCCGCGTTTGAATTTTGTATGGATAGAGGTGCAAACTCTGGCGCATGAGACGATACGTGGACGTTGGCGTCATTTGGACCGCAGCTGCAACACGGCGAACGGAAATCCGAGGCCGCTGTTGGATCACCTGCTGCACTAGTTGCGCATTGCCCTCTGTGGTTGCCGTACGCGGTCGCCCTACCTTTCCTGCACGTTCATCCGTCACGTTCCCAGTCCGTTGAAATTTTTCAAACAGATCCTTTATTGTATCGCTTTTCGGTCCTTTGGTTACATCAAACCTCCGTTGAAAACTTCGTCTTGTTGCAACAACACTGTGTTCTAGGCGGTGGAATTCCAACACCAGAAAAATCCTCTGTTCTAAGGAATAAACCATGTTGTCTACAGCACACTTGCACGTTGTGAACAGCACACGCTTACAGCAGAAAGACGACGTACAGAATGGCGCACCCACAGACTGCATTGTCTTCTATATCTTTCACATCACTTGCAGCGCCATCTGTTGTTGAAAATTGTAGCTACTGTAATTTCGAAAGTTTGTCCGCCTGAAAATGTACTGTTGTCCCAAGCATATTGCAACAAACAGTGTATTTCTATCGCTGCTCGTTTAGTTTTTATTGCCGTTTCAAATATACCGGTCATTTTTGAAACACCCTGTAAAAAATCACTACTCTTCAATGGTTTCACTATACACAACATACTAACTGCAAGTCAGACTCCACACTCACACACAGCAACTTCCCAGTGCCTCTTGAGAAAAACCTTCAAATTAAGCCTTAATTTCACTGCTCATATTCAACAGGATTGTCTGCTGTGATAGACGGTTCTGTGATAAATCATCATTAACAACAGCTTCCCCCAGCCAGAATGTCTTCTCACTAAATTCCAACACATATAATTGGAGATCAATTATGGAATGATTCTGATGCAA
Organism: Schistocerca americana; assembly: GCF_021461395.2. Taxonomy (NCBI): domain Eukaryota; kingdom Metazoa; phylum Arthropoda; class Insecta; order Orthoptera; family Acrididae; genus Schistocerca; species Schistocerca americana. The sequence goes on along the minus strand of NC_060119.1, from coordinate 869,172,336 downwards.
AAAGTCTAATCCTAAGTCATACGTTAGACCTCCGTTACATGAGACACCACTCCTATGCCCTGCCTAAACTTGGTTGACCCCAACTGAAAGTTCATAATTACAAATCCCAGAGGCTATTGTAACACCATTAGCGATTGTACATAGTTTATACAGGGTTATTATGTGTATTTAACTATGAAGTGATTGCTCTGTACTAATTAAGATCTTTGAATTGTCAGAGAGAAAGTAGAAGTTTATGATGTATATATTGTAAAGATATAATAATATTCAAAAATAATGAAACTTCATAAAATATGTATGCTCGTAAAAGAGAAATTGTGCTTTGAATACTAGTTCATACTTAGGGAAGCTGTATTATATAAAGGAAAAGGTGTGGGGAAACCCCTCCACTGCGGAAGGGGCTTGGCGCGTGGGAAAAGGTAGATTTGGTGGTCAATCTGGGTGGCAAGACAGACAGCACATTTTGCAGCCAGTGGCCAGCAGTTATACAGTCAATACCGTAGGTGCCAAGTGAGGCAGTCAGAAGCCGATTTATGTTGAAATTGCCTTGGATGTGGTTTCGGCTGTAATGTGGTGCTCTTGTATTATGGAATGGCTCTGAAATGATTAATACATTGCCAAGAAGAAATTTGAAAAGAGCCCTAAACTGCAAGAGGTGAGACCTGATAGCCGCCATGCGCTTGCCACCACTATTGCGCCACTGCTCTGCTAATTTCAGGAAATCAGATATGTATTTTAGTAGGAACCAGCACTTTTTTTTTCAATAATAATTTCAGTGATAAAATTATGTGTTTGGACTTTGAAATTGCCCTGATCATGAAACCTACACAGGGTCCTATCCTAAACGTGCTAAAGACTGAGTATCCTGTTTCTGAATACTCAGTGATTTGTTTCTACTTTGAATGTACCAAAGTTTCAGTGCTAGAGTGTATAAATAACGTTAGTTAAACCACCTGCTTCACAGGTAATGAAAGAGGCACATAATTTTAACTTTCATGAAACTTAACTTTGTTGTGACTATTACTAGGAACTAATTTCTGAAGTTTTATTTGAAAATATTAATTGAGTAAATTGCTATACAGTGTTGAAATATAAACAAATTCAAGTGGGGGTTAGAAATCAACATTTGTTTATGAAATTGTCTCTGAAATAGTTACAGAATTTACTACGGAGTAAATGACAGTTTATGGGGCTCCCCCTATATTCTTTTCCACTATGAGAAAGTCAAACTAAAGATTGAGTTTTTTTTTTGGTTGCTGTTAAAAGACATCTGTGACACTGCTAATAATGAAGGCATAATAAGTATAGGTGTAGGATTATTTAATTTTATTTGTGGTATGTATGTGTTAGCAGAAATCAGAACTCTTTCCATGCCCAATTTCAGTCCAGTGTGTCTTTAGTAACATCTTGATGTTGAATTAGTACTGAATTAATTAATGATTGCAATAGTAATTTTTATTACTATGAGTGAAATATTATTTAGTTCTCTATGTCTGCTGATTTGTATAAAAAGCTATCTACTGCTAACCACTACGTAGTTCATTCATTAGTTATGTGTATCCATTGCACTGTTTAAAAGGAGCATTAATGGAAGTCTCCAGCAATCCATGTTCATTTTTCTTTCAACTTAATGTTTCAAAGTATTATGCCTAATTAGGCTGGCAACCGTTTAAATATTTCATTTATGTGAACTTTGTTACTTTCATTACTTACAAAATAAAAGTCTTTCAGATTTCTATTAACTGCCATAGTCACGAAATCCATGTTCGATACCCTCTGTCATTAGGTAAACGCATGGTCAGACTTCAAAATTCCTCCCAGAAGGTAGCGCTAATTGTATGTTAAAGTCATATTTGGCACAACATACGTACACAGGTGTTACACTTGGCACAGCGTGACAGGACATTTATTTTAAGTTTTAATTACAACAATAGTTCAGAACGTAAATATTGGGCAAAAAACAATAGCAAGAAGATTATTGAATGTACAGCGGCACGAACTTGTAATATATCAGGTGAAATAGTAAGTAGAATGTTTCCCAGATCTGAAAGTTAAAGATATAAAATAGTAATAAAGTAAAAATTGATACAAAAACGAAAGTAGAGCAGGACGGGAAAGTACAGAGTGCATTAGGTGGCAGTAGTTCACTAGGTGCAAACACAGATGATGCCACGAGTTGGCGGCAGGCTTACGTGGAGTATCATACACACGTAAACGATCAAATTGAAATAATGAACTTGTCGCACATGTAAAAAGGCAGGAAAGAGGACATGATCGAAGACAGTGGTTATATCAACAAATCGATGGATATGTTTAATTCATCGTAGGTCAAAAGTGAAATGAGTGAGTTGCGAGGAGCAGAATTTGAATATGAGGACGCATCAGAACAGGAAAGTGAAAAACCACTAGATATGACTGAATTGTCAAAAATTTTGGCTGCTCAGATTTCAGCACAAGGCCAACAAATTGCAGAACAAGGTCAGAACATTAACAAACAAGTTGCAGCACAGGGTCATTAAATGAAAGCATTGAGTAGTGACATTAACAACCAAATTAAAACACTGGAGAAACCACAAAGTAAGCAAACTGAAATGCAAGGGGTTAAGATCAGTACAAAATTGATGAAGTAAATTCAAGAGTACGTGTAGTGAGCAATGTAATTACAGATTTAAAAAGTAAAATGAATATTATTAATAGTAATGTTGCCATTATGTGAGGACAAATTGATGAAGTTAACGATAGATTTGACACCGAAATAATGAAAATTCAAGAAAAAGTAGAACTTTGGTAATAACTAAAGATGAAGAAAAAGTGCTTGGTCTCAAAACCGAAGTAATAACTAAATGTAACTAAGAAGTTTCTCAATTGAGACAATTAGTGACTGAGTCCGAAAGAGAATTGAGCAAACAAGTAGCAACATGCGAACACAAATGCGAACAACACACTTTGTAGATTCAAGGCAAAATGTGCGATCTCGAACAAAAGACAAGAGAAAAACCTAATTATACTACTGAAAGAGTAAGTTACAGCAGATTACTGGAGGGAAAAGAACTTTTAGACCAGGCAAAAAGACATAATGGATGGCATCCTTTAGACTTTAAGAAAAACTGTGAAGGAAATTTTCCTGATTATTTGACAGATCAAGAGAAAATTAATGTGGTTATTAGTGCAGGGATGCAAACATGTGGGGATTAAATCTAGAAATGAACCGGCTGTCATTTGAAGGGTTTAAGCAAAAGTACTGGAATACTGTTTGAAACAAATGCCAGACTATTTATGGTGAGAATTTATTATGGCCAGACTATACAATAATAGAGGCAGGAACTCTAGGAAAGAATTCTGCGAAATGTGGTACCAGAATTTGACCCATTTAAGAACTAGATGAACTGAAACTGAGATTGTGTGGGAGCTATGGAATAAAAGCCCCAGAGGATTTTAAATAATACATGGGAAGCAACCACAGAAGCTTATCATCATTTTTGGAGAGAGTAGAAGGCGAGAGGAAACTGTGACTATCGTCAAAACAATAATAGCCATCGAACAAGGGAAAATCATGAACAGAGCGAACAAACCAAAAACGAACGTTACCAAATAAATACAATACAAAGAGGTAGAGGCAGAGGACGCGGTAACATATCATTTCGTGGTAGGGGATTTGTACCGTGAAACTAAAAATAGAAATTACATGGAAAACTGAGACCTGCGTGTATTAAGGGCCAGATTCGCACGGATAATTATTTTGGGCCCGAACTGGAGAAACCATACTGGGTTAAGGAGGACAAATGCAAGACTGGAGCTAATGGTAGGAACGCGTCACGAGTTGGTGTATGCAAAATGACAGGTGCGAACACGTATGAGTCACGCATGGGCTACAAAGCAACTGGCAGTAGCAAGGGAAGTAGGCCTCAGTGTGATTTGAACCTTGTGGAGCGATCAGCTGGCCGCTGTGAGACTGAAATAGCTGCAATAAAAAGAGATGATGTCGTGAAAGAGGTCAGTGGAACTGTTTCATTGGAGAATATCACCAAATTAAATAAAAAAATCAGACATGTTAATTAGCAGAAGTGAAAAGGGGTATGTTGTTGTGTGGAAAGGAATTGTCAAAAATCGAAAAAGAGCGGGATGATGTAATTAACAGTGTAAAGCAATTTGAACAGGGAAGTGTTAAAGAAAGTCATAAGGCCAAAAATGTGATAAAAGAAGGAAACATTGGAATAAAAATGTTATCCATAGGTAGAAACGAGGTGGAAATAGGAAGTGCCGTGCAAGGTGTATGTGCAGCAACTTTAGAAGAAGTTAGTGAGAGAAAAGAAGGCACTGTGCAAAGTGGATGCGCTGCCATTATTCGGGAAAGTGGTATAGGAAATAGTAAAATGGCCAGTATAAGTAAAAATCGGGAGGAGGCTGAAATCCTCAACAGTGTAGATGCGTTCCTGACTGATGAACATCTCACACAAACAATTGTTAACAATAGTGATGAAGATGTCGATTTCGACAATTACATGCGAACCGCTTAAGTCAACGATGATTATACCAAGTACGAAGTGGGAGATGACATCATCCAAGGTAATGTTGAAGATGTGTCTGTGACAGTAAATCAAGTGTGGAATTTAGGAGATGATCAGAAAACCGAAAATAATGAAAGATCAAATGATGAATTAGCTTGTTGTCTTACGGTTGCATTCATGATTGAATCAGATAGTGAAGGAGAACTCAGTGATAGTTCAGATGAAGGATACATAGAAATACAGGAAACAGAGCAAAACTTGACCGAAAATGAATATGAAAGGCTAAACGAAGTTTTTTCAAAGCAAAATCCAGCAGTAGAGACCGAACCAAAGAAGAAAGACTCTCCAGATAATACAGTGCTGGGGCAAGAATTGATTACAGTAGTGAAAGATTTTGAACTTTCAGGACCAAAGGAGCCAGCTGACAATACGATACGATGGCAAGAATTGAATAGGATAGGGTCAATCGATACCAAGTGGTCCAAGAAAAAAGTAATTGGTTGCTTGACCATCTCAGAAAAATGTTATATTTGCTGGGTGAATTCCCCAATGTTTAGTACTCACAAAAATATTTTTAAAAAATTTATTGTTCCGTATTTGTTCCAGGCTGCATGCGTTTTTTCGTATTTGCAAGCATCTACATTTTTTACAATTATTCAGTAGTGAATTGTCCTAAGCCTTTCAGATAAAATGCATTTAGTTCAACACACTATGGGCTACAAATTAAGATCATTATCATTTAGCTGAATGTATTCTTTAATATATTTTTAACAGTTCAAAGTTATCAGCTACAAATTAAAAAAAACTCAATTTTTGAACAGTAGTTTTTCAAAGAAAGATTAATTTCTCAGCTTTAATATTTTTTCTGCTATTACACTGTATAATGTAGTTACTTTTTATAGAGTATCAATGGTGAGCAGCTTACACTTAAAAAAATACAACTATTCTAAAAAATGGACTTTTTTTATTTTTTCCATTTTGTGGCCTGCAGTATCTTTGTTGGGGGGGGGGGGGGGGCAGATAAAAATCTGAAAATTTCGCAGTCAATAGATCTTTATGATATCAAACTTCAGTATCAATTTCAACTTTGAGATTCAATTGGAAGTTATGGAAAAAAAAATTACAGACACTTGTCAAACATACATTTTTTAACATCTGCGATGTATAGGCTTTATAAGTTCACCCAGTCACAGTTGTAAATTCCATGGGAGACAGCTTCCTTATTACATTTTTAAGTGGCATCCAAACTTGATCCTTCTCAATTTTTTTAAAAGATGTCCTTGGTCCTGGAGGGCGATAAAATACAACATGTATAACTTGGTTTTGACAGTCAATATTATCAACTTCACCAATCCACCGCTGTTTATCGTAAACAGAAGCCACTATGTCTTTACTTTGAAGAACCAGTTGTACAAGTTTTCCACTCTGATGAAGTTCACTATCAGGCGAAGTTGATGTGATCTTACACGTCAGTAAGTTGTGTGAATAGGGTACAAAACAATGAAAAGATCGAGTGCCTTTAATCTTCTGACAAGTGTTGTACCTTTCCTTCAAGACACTGCCATAGACTTCTTGTATTTCCTCACATTGTACAAAAACACAGGTAATTCCTTTGATATGTTTTTTACAGAATTCAAATATTTCCTAAGGTGTTATGATATGATTGTCTGATTGTCATCGGCCCACCGCAGACTTGCTTTTGTGACAGCTCGAAAAAGTGCCATTCTACATCAAACCCAAAATCTTCCTTATGAAAGGATATGCTAATAATTTGTTTTGTTTTTATATTGACTTCCTGCCCCATGCGAAAAGTAAATCAGTTTTTTTTTTATGAAACGGTGGTGCTGTTTAATGTAGTTTGTTAATTTTAGTTGAAAAATGTGCACTGCTGTAGTGTTGTGTTCAAGGTAATACCTTATGACACAAAAGCTGTGGCTCATTAGTTTATCTTCATCTTTATAATAAAATACAAATGGATGAACTGTCGCCTGTTTGTTTACCCAGTGGTGCCCTTGTACTTCATCTTGAACAACAAAGGAATAATTTTCCGAAAAGTCAGCAAGAACTAAGGTTTGCTTGTCTTTCAAAAATTTACTTCAAGCTTTTGCAATAAAATGATGCATTTTCAGATTTTCAAGGTTAGCCACCACCACTTTGAAAAAATCTTATCGTGATTTTATGACTTGTCACCATTTCAGTTCTGTCTTGTGTCACCCACTGTTTGTGTTTTATATTGTCAGGTATAAAATTGTTTTCTTCAGATTCTTCAAACATGTCAAGTAAGGCTTCTTTGCCTGGATAATCTTCACATTTTCCATTGATCATACAATTGTAACTGTCAATATTGCATGCCATAACTTCCAAAAGGTCTTTACAGTCAACTCTAAGATTGGCCCCACCTATCATCAACTTTATGTTCTGATGATACAAACAAACACAAACATTATGAGTGCCAGATGCCCCTGCAAAAATACACCATCTTGGTCTCAACTCGCAAAACTCTGATCTTCCAATTATAATGTCAGGATTTTCTTTTTTAAATTCAGTGACTAGTTCATTTAAATTAGACAATATTAACCTTTTTTGCTTTGAAACGTAGAACCATTTTCTTTCACAGAAACACAGTCTTTTTTTATAATGAAATTTTCACTCTACAGCGGAGTGTGCGCTGATATGAAACTTCCCGTCAGATTAAAACTGTGTGCCGGAAGTTTGGAAGGTAGGAGACGAGGTACTAGCAGAATTAAAGCTGTGAGGACGGGGTGTGAGTCGTGCTCGGGTAGCTCAGTTGATAGAGCATTTGCCCGTGAAAGGCAAAGGTCCCAAGTTCGAGTCTCAGTCTGGCACACAGTTTTAATCTGCCAGGAAATTTCACAGTCTTTTTAGTCAGACATAATACAGCTGTTATTTTCATCGTCATAATACTTAATAACTTTATTGATTGTCTTTTCATCTGCCAAATTAGATGCACTTTTCTTTTGTAATGCTGGTAAAATTCCCTGTTCTTTTACTAATTGCCTTGTTAATTTAACAAGACATTCTGACAAATTGAATTCATCACTAACTTTTGCTTGACTCCAAGAATTCGGCAGTAAACTGATAATTTTATACTCTTTGTTTGAAGTACTGCATTTAGTTTTAAGTTTTCCTATCAAATCATCATAATCGGTTGGTGAAGATTTAGAACTTCCATCTGTTATGAAACTTCCAAATTCTTTCTTACTGTAGCTGCCACTTTCTCAATTTTTGTATTCAAGGCACTTGGTCTTTTATCTTGACTTAGTTTTCTAATTTTACTACCAGGCGATACAACCAGGATTTCACAAGCTGTATCTACAAAACTTTTTAATGGTTGCAGATAAGTCACAAAATTCTGTATCAGAGATTTCACTATCCTTTCTCTTGTGAATTACAAATATCTTTGAATAACATGTTGGACACACTGATTTTCCTGGTATGAAATTGACAAAAGGGCTTTTATTTTTAGAATAATGATCAAATGTTATTTCTTGCAGACCTTCTGTTATAGGTTTGCCAAAAGGGTACATGCAGAACTAACCAAAAAGGTGATGAATTTTTTTTTTAAGTATTTCATTTCATGGTACTTGCATGTTGATTTGACCTCTGAGCCGACTCTTAAGTAAAACAACACCTTTTCTTCTTCACTGTAATCTTTGATTAAAGTAATGTCTTTAGGATACAATCCATACACACTTTTATGACTCGCTTCATTAATAATAACACCAACAGAACACTGAGACACCATTTTTCAACTGCACACTTCAAGAACTTCTAGCTAATAAAGTGTGAGTAGACAACTGTTGGTGTAAGGGGGAAGACAACAATCAGACTTGTATAGACTTGCAGATGCAATTGTTAGCCTGCTGATTACCACAGAATTGTTTCGACAAATAATCATTAGCTAGTGTAATGTGGTGTGTTACATTATGCAATTGGTATACTTTATTAGATTAGCCTACCAGATATCGCAGATGTTAAAAAAAGTATTTTTGACAAATGTTTGTAATTTTTTTTTCCATAACTTCCAACTGAATCTCAAAGTTAAAATTGATACTGAAGTTTGATATCATAAAGGTCTATTAACCGTTAAATTTTCAGATTTTTATCTGGTCCCCCCAACAAAGATATTGCAGGCCACAAAATGGAAAAATTTTAAAAAATCCATTTTTTAAAATAGTGTATTCTTTTAAGTGTAAGCTGCTCTCCATTGATACTCTATAAAAAGTAACTATACTATACAGTGTAATAGCAGTAAAAATATTAAAGCTGAGAAATTAATCTTTCTTTGGAAAACTACTGTTCAAAAATTGAGTTTTTTTTAATTTGTGGCTGACAGCTTTGAACTATTAAAAATATATTAAAGAATACATTCAGCTAAGTGACAATGATGTTAATTTGTAGCCCAGAGTGTGTTAAACTAATGCATTTTATCTGAAAGGCTTAGAACAATCCACTACTGAATAATTGTAAAAAATGTAGATGCTTGCAAATACGAAAAAACACATGTGGTCTGGAACAAATATGGCCGTCATTTCAAAATAATAAACAATATGAGGTGCACTCAAGTTCTAAGGCCTCCAATTTTTTTTCTAATTAACTACTCACCCGAAATCGATGAAACTGGCCTTACTTCTCGACGTAATCGCCCTGCAGACGTACACATTTTTCACAACGCTGATGCCATGATTCCATGGCAGCGGCGAAGGCTTCTTTAGGAGTCTGTTTTGACCACTGGAAAAATCGCTGAGGCAATAGCAGCACGGCTGGTGAATGTGCGGCCACGGAGAGTGTCTTTCATTGTTGGAAAAAGCCAAAAGTCACTAGGAGCCAGGTCAGGTGAGTAGGGAGCATGAGGAATCACTTCAAAGTTGTTATCACGAAGAAACTGTTGCGTAACGTTAGCTCGATGTGCGGGTGCGTTGTCTTGGTGAAACAGCACACGCGCAGCCCTTCCCGGATGTTTTTGTCGCAGTGCAGGAAGGAATTTGTTCTTCAAAACATTTTCGTAGGATGCACCTGTTACCGTAGTGCCCTTTGGAACGCAATGGGTAAGGATTATGCCCTCGCTGTCCCAGAACATGGACACTATCATTTTTTCAGCATTGGCGGTTACCCGAAATTTTTTTGGTGGCGGTGAATCTGTGTGCTTCCATTGAGCTGACTGGCACTTTGTTTCTGGATTGAAAAATGGCATCCACGTCTCATCCATTGTCACAACCGACGAAAAGAAAGTCCCATTCATGCTGTCGTTGCGCGTCAACATTGCTTGGCAACATGCCACACTGGCAGCCATGTGGTCGTCCGTCAGCATTCGTGGCACCCACCTGGATGACACTTTTCGCATTTTCAGGTCGTCATGCAGGATTGTGTGCACAGAACCCACAGAAATGCCAACTCTGGAGGCGATCTGTTCAACAGTCATTCGGCAATCCCCCAAAACAATTCTCTCCACTTTCTCGATCATGTCGTCAGACCGGCTTGTGCGAGCCCGAGGTTGTTTCGGTTTGTTGTCACACGATGTTCTGCCTTCATTAAACTATCGCACCCACGAACGCACTTTCGACACATACATAACTCCATCACCACATGTCTCCTTCAACTGTCGATGAATTTCAATTGGTTTCACACCACGCAAATTCAGAAAATGAATGATTGCACACTGTTCAAGTAAGGAAAACGTCGCCATTTTAAGTATTTAAAACAGTTCTCATTCTCGCCGCTGGCGGTAAAATTCCATCTGCCGTACGGTGCTGCCTTTCCTGGGACATATTGACAATGAATGCGGCCTCATTTTAAAACGAAGCACATGTTTCTATCTCTATCCAGTCCGGAGAAAAAAAATCGGAGGCGTTAGAACTTGAATGTACCTCGTACATTTATAAAAAAAATATTTTTATAACTACTAAACATTGTGGAATTCACCCAGCAAATACAAAATTTTTCTGAGATGTCAAGCAACCAGTGCTGGACCATTTGGTATGGACTGACCCAATTTAAATGTAACTTGTCTACAAGTGAAGATAAATTCAGGAGTATATATACCAACTTTTAGCCTTTTCCATAACCTTTCAGGGCCTATAAAGGTCCCAACCTAAGGAGGTGATGAAATCTGGGGTCCCTATCTTACAAATGCATTTCTAATACAGTAGTTTGTGTTATAAGACAGAGCAGAAGACTAACCCCTTACCAGATGCTGTACTTCTTATTGGTTGGCATATTCCAGTGCTATACTTTTTTTATTTGTGGCAATGTGTTTGCAGTGAAAACATACTTTCTGGAAGAGCACACGCCTCTAGGAATCAGACAGTCCCAATATTGTGATTGCCTTCCAGGATCTTTAAAAACACTCCTGAAAACAGATTTGGTACTTTGGTACCTGATTTACTGCACTTCTCATGTCACTGCTGTTGATCCAAGAACGCGTTTCGGATGTACTGGTAATATGTGGCCTCTAAAATTTTTTATTGTCTAGTCCACATTCTTCAGTAGTGGAACTGGATTGACTCTGAAGCTGGCATAAACCAAGATCTGATGCCTAGCCTACTGTTTGATAGATGAAACCCTTGAAATTAATTGTTTAAACTGGAATATCACAAAAGAAATGTGAAAGTTAAATAAAAGATGTAACGAATGATTTTACAGGTTATCTGTGATATTTGAGGTGAAATCCCTTTATACAACGCAACTTGAAGGAGAAACAGAAGAATAAACACAATCAGCAAAGTTTAACAAATAAATTTACTTTCTTTTATTTTTCCACAGTACCAGGGATATTTTGAAATTTCACATTTCTTGAGCTTCACATAATTTGGTTAACTATTTTGTACCTCCATAGAACAAATTTTTGATGAAATTTGGAAAGAAACATGAATCGTATGAACTTCTCATGAATTAAGGAAGCTGACTGAATACTACAATCTTCTCTCCAAGACTAGAATTCATGACATGTCATTTGCCAAGAATGTTTGGTGCATTGTGTCTCAGTTAACAGAAGCCCACACTAGCAGGGAGTCACAGGCCAAATGTTCAGCAATGACTTACAGGAGTAGTGAGTGCCCCTAAGGCAGAGTCACAAATCTTTAGTCACAAATGGACAAATAGTTTGATAATGACTGTAACTCCATGAGGCTAGTGTAGCAGTTTATGAAGGGAACCTATTTTATGGTGCAAAGATTTTTAAAAGCTACAGGAGAAACTAATCAATTAACACTTACTTGATCAGAAAAATTGTTTGATCCTTTAAAATGAGACCACTATAATGTGGACACCACAATTTCTCACCTGCTGCATGCCAATTGGAGTTTGAAAGACTGGTTGCTGCTGCTGCTGATACTGCACCATTGTAGGAGTTCCCAAAGTTCCCATTGTATTTTGGCCAATCATTTGTGTTTGCATTTGCTGCTGCTGTTGCTGTCCAACTCCTGTTGCGAGTGTTTGTGCTAGAACATAATAAAAAGAAACTCCTATCAAAGATTTGAGAAGATCCAGAAATTTAGTACTAGCTGTAATTTAGTTAACTACTGTTCAATGCCAAATATGTCTTGAGGATGAATCTTTTGCTCTGCAGCATAGTGAGCATTTTCAAACCAGTCCACTCTCCTCTGAAGAATGAAATATTTATTCTAGAAACAATCCCTTTACTGAGATGAAGTCATTTTTCTCTGATAACTGTGTTTCCAGGACTGCAAATACCCCAAGGTATGCACAGGAGGTTCTGGAAAGTTTGTGAAACAGAAGACAGGTACTGGCAGAACTGAAGCTGTGTGCATGGCTCACATGTGAGGGCACTGATAGTGAAACAACAAACTATTCTTATTGCCTTATTGCTTTTATGACAGACTGTTCTATGAGAAGAAATAATTGGCAAGTCTTTCTTTCTTTTAATCTAATAAACTGAATATTACTTTAAGAACAAACAACTTCATGCAATAATTACATTATTATGTCTAGCAAAAGCCTAAATGTTACAGTTAAAGAGAGAAAAGTTCTTCTTAAATGTATTCCTTAAAAATGTTTATGTGGAAGCTGGCATTCTGTCAAGTTCTTTAACAAGACTCTCTTATCACAGCCAACAATTTTCTCAGCTCATACAGTAGATAAAAATTGGGAAGACAACAGTGGAAAAGTTGTCAAAAAAATCTTTATAGTTATGCATACATTCAGCACTCTCATATGTGTCATACAGTGTATAGTGAAATGGGTTTACATGTAATACAGTTCGGGCATATAATTGTACTTTAACTGATTTTTCCATTCCAGTTAGTTAGTTCATGTTCCACAAATAATTTCTACAATTAATCATAAGATGTGGAATGAGTTATTTTACACTCACATTACACATTAATTTGGAAATATGGCTACACGCTCACTATTTACAATGTTTCATATAGAACATGATCAAAATAGAACTTGTGTAACTTGGAAATCTGGCAAAACTGTACAAATATTTCAGTCCTGATGCATTAAATAGACTTTTATATGCTGATTTCTTGTATAAAGCAGTATGTGCCTAAAGCGGAAACGGAATTCAAACTTTAAGACTTAATTAATAATTCATTGTATAATGTGGGAAAGAAGCTTATACAGTGCTGCCACCCAAAAGTCAAGTCATCAATGTGAAATTGGTTTTGATCCTGCCAGCTTCAACGATTCATCAAACAGGGGGTTATTTACACATTGAAGTTCCATTATATGCAATTATTGATGCAATTTGTGATTCTTAGCACTGAAGAAGCTGAAAGAACATTTCCTCTTGCATGGTCAGTTTCTGTCCTGGATACAGTAAATTGGATTGGTTTGACAGTAAGAGAAATACATCCCAAAACTATCGCCAAGTGCTTCACCAAAGCAGGTTTCAAAGGTGATGAACAAGACACTTCTGTACATCGGAGCTCAAGTAAATGGAGCAGCAATTGAAAAATTAATTCAAATGCACAACATTTCATGTAGTCCAGATCATTATTTTTGAACTGATGACTTCATTCAAACTGATGACTTTCTGTAAGCTCACTCCACTTTTACTTCAGCAACAGATCTAATAGAAATCCACAGCACAGAAGTTAATGAGGAGGAAACAAAGGAAGAAGAAGAGGAACGAAATGATGTCCTCAGCAAAATTAATATGACTGAAGAAACTATTGCATGTATGCAATTTGCAGCACATAAAAATTCTCCAAAGCTGTTCGAACTACTTTACAGTGCAAAAAAATTTGTAGGGGAAACAATTTTGAACAGGAAACTCAGACAGGTTACAGTAAACTGCAGACATGCTATATTATGTATCAATTAATGTAATAGCCTAATGTTCTATAGTACAATACACAGTAAGCAAACATCTACTGTATAGGATTAAAAGGTACATAAATACATACATAATTTCAAATTTACACTTTTGTGAATAGTACTAGAAAAAAAATCTAAGTAGGCTAGTGTGTTTTGTGTAATTGGAAACTAGTCCAATTTGCAAAATTATTTTCGTCCCACATGGTTCTGTTGAGTAGGTTTTACTTTATATCACTGTACACAAGTGCGAGTGCACATGCACATGTACAGCCGCACCCACACGCTGAGCGAGCAAGGAAGGGAGGTGAGGAGGGGCAAGGAAGGGAGCGAGAGGGTGGGGGAGGGGGAGGGGCTGGGGGAGGGGGAGGGTTGTATGGGTGAAGTGTGCTTGCATTTGTGAATGTGTGTGTGTGTGTGTGTGTGTGTGTGTGTGTGTGTACTCTTTTCTGAAGAAGACTTTGGTTGAAAGATAAATGTGTAACAGTCTTTTCATAGTTTCTGTCTGCAATGCGCTGTCATCTTTATGGTGAGTAGCAATCTATCCTGCTGATATTCCAACCTGGACTTTCCACTGTCTGATTTGTCTCTCTCCAGGAGAGAAATTGAATTGTAAATGTGGCTGAACTGAACTGTTTAGGAGTTCTAAAACGAGTTTTTTTTTTCCCTGCGTAAATTTTCATCAACATGGACACCAAACAATTTTGAAGTTTCCACCTTAGTTATTATTTCCTTGCAATATGTTACACTTATTAATGGTGTAATACCTCTAGATGTACAGAACTGAATATGTTGTGTGTTTTCGAAATTGAGAGTACGACCATTTGCAGAAAACCACTCAATAATACTTTTAAGAACATTATTTACTATTTCTTCTGTTGCTGTTTGACTGATTACAGCAGTTGTGTCACCCGCAAAAGAAGTAATTTTGTTTGTTGTATATTAGAAGGAAGGTTGTTTACATAAATGAGAAATAACAGTGGATGTAAGGTAGAGCCTTGTGGAACCCTATAATGGATTTTTCCACAGTTGAAGAAAGTCTTCTGCTTACATTACTTAAATGATTGACTATAACTTTCTGCACCTTATAAGACATTTTCCACTGGTTGGCTTACCATCAATTCCGTAATACCTCAATTTTTTGACGAGAATATCGACATTCACTGTCACATGAATTACATTGGTCACAGAAAATACCACCCACTGCTATTTCATTTAATTCTTTTAAAATCTGATGAATGAATGTGTAACTGGCAATCTCAGTTGAGCAACTCTTTTCAAATCCAAACTATAATTTACTGAGGATACTATTATTGCTCAGGTTTGGATACTATTATACACTATTCAGTCACATTGATGTGACCACCTGTCAAAAGCCTCATTCTGGCACCAACGATACGAGTAGGTGCATACCTGTGTTGATCCACTCTGCCTTCCAGAATAACAAGATCACCCAGAGAATAAAAGGATATCATTCCCCAGACTATAACACTTCCTCTTCTGGCCTGGACCCTTCTGACAACTGTTGCACGGCATTTGCTTTCAGATGTTTCACACCGTACTTGCCAATTGCTACCTGTCAATGGAAAATGTGATTCATCTGAAAACGATACGTGTCAACACACAGTGGTTGTCCAGTTGTGGTATTAACGTGCAAATTCCAACCTCCATCGCTGATGAACAGCAATCACCATGGGTGCATGAAGCAGGTGCCTGAAGCAGAAGCCTATACACACAAATGCTCGCTGAACATTTGGTGAGGAAACACTGTCGGTAGTGTCTTGGTTCATCTGGGTAGTCTGCTGCTCAACAGTTGGACGTTTATTTGGCTGTACACATCTCCACAGCAATCATTTACCCACAACTGCCTCGCCGCCAGTTTTGGATAACGCCATTTTGCCATGCACAGTATACTTTAACCATGGTGGCACATGAACAATTTACGAACTTAGCCATTTCAGAAATGCTTCCACCTTGCCTTAAAGCCAATGGTTGTGCCCTTCTGAAAGTCAGATACATTGCTCTGTTTCCACATTACAACAACGAATGCACTGTTTTCAGCACACCCCCCCCCCCCCCCCCCCCACTCCCCTATGCTATATAACCCTCCACCGCTAGTGCTGCCAACTGGTGTCTGTGAGTGGTTATTGTACGTGCGAACATAGGCAGTGGTCACATTAATGTGACTGAACTGTGTAGAATACATCATCTTCCGAAAAATTTTGGATAATGGTATCAGTAATGAAATGGGTCAGCAGTTACGGACATCTCCCCTATCACATTTCTTATAGAGCGGTTTAACAATGGCATATTTCAATCTCTCAGGGAAAATGACCTGCATTATTGCTGAACCACACATTTAAGAAAATATAGCTCTTATTATAGGGAAACAAGTCTTTAGTACTCCATCAAATTCAAGTGAGCTTTTATTTTTGAGAGAATAAATGATTTTCTGTAATCTCAGAAGAAGTTGATGAGACATTTATATAACAGTGTTTTGTGTGTGTTTATTTTTCAAAATATTACTTTGATGCTAAACAGCATAGTCATCAGTCCCCTGACCACGAGTTCGTTCATCCAGAGGTTGTTTCATCCACTAGGAATGCGATCATATGAGGAAAATAAGCAACAGCGGTAAAAGTGAAACAATGAAAGCAATATTGATGCTAGAGCTGAAAAATGACTTACGGAAATGTACAAGTATATGGAATGGACCAGTACATAGGTTAGAGCAGACAAATGGTCTCGCACAGCTCAAGCATGGCAACAGAAGCCCAACCCGCATCTGACCCCTCCAACCCCATTAAGAGTGAAGACAGTTACAGAGCAAAAAATGCCTTCTAGTTGAGGGATCCAGAACAGTGAAAAGGAAATGGCTAAAACTGTAATGAAAAACTGGTGGACCATAAACAATAATACAAGATGGCAGAAATAAAATAGCAAGTGGGTGCCCACAGGGCTGTGTGCAGAGCAAGCAGGTCCTCCTAAAGCATCCTACCCCTGGTCCATCATAGGCAAAGTGCTAAAATGGGGGAGAACACCCACTATTCAACAGAGCACTACTCCTAAAATGTAAAACAGGGTGTAGCAGTCCCCCTGACCCAACAAGTAACAGGAGATGCCTCCAACCCCAACCAAACTGTCCTTGCCCTAAAAGTAGTTTAAAACATCATATCTGAAAATACAAACCACTGTCATGAAGAAAATGGCAAACCAGTCAATTGTCCGTGAATTGTCTGCCAACATGAGAGGCAAGGAATTATGAACCAGAAGGAGGGGGCATTCCACCACAATATGAGCAACTGTCCACAAGGCTCCACAACCACAATGTGAAGATGGCTCACTATGTAAAATAAAACCATCCACCAGTCTGATATGCGGAGGTGACAGATGACAGTGGATTCCTTCTGGGAGGAGCAGAAGGATGATGGTCACGTAGCAGTGGTCACCTTGATACTACCATCATCATTTCATTCTGCTCTAGGGCAGGGCCGCACATGTAACTCTCCATGAGGTCGAGTCATTTGATACCCTCTTCGTTTCCTCATAATTGTTTCTTATCTTGTACTATCCACTATCTGGTATCTTCTGCATCCTATTCCTCTTCTGCCATTCACTGGTCCTTCCATAGCATCCATTAGTAAATAAAAAATCTTTCCCAAACCAGTGTCCAAGTCAATTGTGTTTTCTCTCCCCGATTACCTTTAAAATTTCTCTCTCTTCCCCCACTCTTCTCAACACCACCTCATTTCTCACTCTGTCTACCCTTTTTATCCCTTCCATCCTCCTCCATATCTGCATCTCAAATGCTTCTATTCTTCTTTCTTCCTCTTTCCTCAGTGTCTATGTCTCAGCTCCGTATAATGTCACACTCCATATGAAGCACTTCGCCAGTCTCTTCCTCA
This sequence comes from Schistocerca americana, assembly GCF_021461395.2. NCBI lineage: Eukaryota > Metazoa > Arthropoda > Insecta > Orthoptera > Acrididae > Schistocerca > Schistocerca americana. Next base: position 869,154,623 of record NC_060119.1, on the reverse strand, counting down.
GGTCCTTGTCCTTGCACCCGCATAGAAGCTTCTTCTTATTAAATACCTCCTTGGCAATTGCTGTATGTGTTTTCACCCCCTTATTAAATCTCATGTTGTCTGTAATAATGCTTCTCATTCTAAATTCCTTGCAGGTTTTATTTAATTCTTTTAACATTCCAGTTCTTTTGCTCTCACCATATTGTCCACGAATCGAATACATTCTAAGCTCATACCACCAACCTGCACTCCTCTGTTTTGTATCAACCATTTCTGAATAATATGCTCCAAATATATGTTAGGCAGTACTGGAGAGGGAGGGAGGGAGGGAGGGAGGGAGGGAGGGAGGGAGGGAGGGAGAGAGAGAGAGAGAGAGCAGCCTTACCTTACTCCTCTTCCAATTGTATTCCCCATCTGTACTCTTATTTTCTGTAGGAGGTATAGGTTTTTAATCAGCCTTCCATCCCTCGATGGTGTGGATTTTATTAGAGGAGGTGGTAGTCCACCACACAATGTTCCATTTCTGAGTGAGCAGAGGTCTTATTTACACTAGAAAATCCACATTTGGGGTCATCAAACTTAATGGGGGAAGAATAATCACTTCTCAAGCCAAATTGTAAGCCAGCTTGTTTTCTGGGATGCCCATGACTTGGGGGCTCACAGGAAGACATCTGAGCAGGCAGTACAACCAAGTTCAACAAGAAGCTAATGAATAAAGATCACAGGTTGGCAAGGGTAACATCAGTCACCTGGAGACTGCTCGTTAAGTTATTACATACTAAAACACAATTGCGGGAAGCCTGTTTAATAAAACAGAAGGCTCTGTTAATGACTTACAGCTCAGCCCAGCAATTAATGGTGTCCCTGATTAGTGGAGGTAGTCACAAAAGCATATCCTGTATTATCCACAGTTTTAAAGCCGTCAGCGTAAAAGATGGCAGCATGCTGAAACTCCTGAAGAAACGACAGGAAGATATGCCAAAAGGTCATGGAGTTACAAACTTTAGGACCTTGAAACAGATAGGTCCTAATTCGTGGCCTGTGTACCAACAAAGCAGTGTGTCTGGGAAAACATGACAAGTGTCTAGGAAAACAAAAGGTGGAGGTCTGGACAGAGTATTGTGAGATGCATTCCACCTGAGAGAGGGTGTCAGGTGGACGATGCCCCTTGTATGCAAAAAGTCACCAATGCAAAGGTGTGAGATTGATAGTAGGTCTTACTGTATCTTCTCACAACTTCTGAGAAACGTTTCACCTTCTGTGCCCACAGGAGCAGCCTCCACTACGTTGTCTTAAGTGGATCAGTCACACTTGTTGAATCAGCCATTTGCTAGAGTTAGTTGGACATTTTCAATGTTGGTGACCTAGAGGTGCTACATTGCCATATAATTTGATTTGGTGGTCAAGTGTGAAACCTCTACTTGGCGCATTCTACGTCCAATGTGCTTCCTGCAGTCCAGGTCTTTCTGTTAACTTTGGGAAGTGCCCCAAGAAGAAAGTCTAAGTCAATGAAATTTGGTACACCACATTGAGGCTATGGATATGTTACTCCAAGACAATTCACAGTGAAAATTACTTGGCGAGAACTTTATGCTGAAATTGTCACTTCAGATCTCTCCAGGAAACTGGCACTGAATATTTACGTATTGCTACTTGCCACAGTTAAAATTTCATATGCCTGTTTATCAATGGTATTTATTGTGACTGATAACATTTACCTTATCTCTTTCCGAGTGGAATCAAAATGGGTTAATACTGTCAAACGTTTCTTATTATCTCAGCTTTTATAACCAGTGTTTTTGTTTCTTATGACATATGATAATCTAAGGAGTGCCAAAGGAGAACATGGTTTCTGCAGCACTTAACCAAAATTAATATTAATTCTCTTTTGTAAGCTTTAAATGTTTCGAGGTATTGTTTAAACTGATGTTTTAACAATCTGAATTCTCCTTTTTGATTGTGTTTATTTCTGTCTGTTACGATTCTGTATTATTTATACTAATTGTTATACCTAATTCAAGGCTCCAGTGGGTTTAAGTCAATATCAGTGAACCAGAAAGATGTCCTGTTGTCTTGCAGTAAATGTTGTTTAGTTAACTTTGTGTGTCAGAGGCTTTATTCGCATCAACCTCACAGATACTGCTTGATTGTTGAACTGAGTAAATGTTCTTTCATGATTAAATGTTATTCAAGGAATAGCAAGTTTGTCATTTTGGTAAAAGACTAAGCTAAATAAACCTTGTGCTAATAACTTGGTCAAAATTAATCCTAGCAACTTACCATTTAGCTGCCTTCTATCTATCAAAAACAATAGGATATTTTAATGCGAACATTTTTAGGTTAGGCTTTCCCGTGACTGTTACTGACATTAAATGAAACAACAAGTTCACTGTTACCAGTCACCATTTTATTTTTATTTATTTCCACGACGCGTTTCGAAGGTTTAAACCTCCATCATCGGGTGGATTTACATTAGTTAGTATTACATTTGTGTGTGTGTTGTGTTATGATTTTTGGAGGAACTTGTGGCACTGCCTAGTGGAGAAACAAGACACTATTTCAGAATATGGTTTAGGATTACGTTTGACAAAAAATTAACTGATATCTAATGGTAAACATTAAATAAGTAAACTAGAGTACCTCCAGTGGTCACAGGTTCCTTTTGCTGTCGTAACACATCACATGTATACTGCCACATTTGTAAACAAATATGGCGTCTGGAATCAGCTGGGTGCAAGGTTCATATAGCCGAAGAGAAGACATAATCGCAAAGTGCAAAGAATATACACTGTAACAACATTATTACAGAATAATTGTTTAAAGCATTTGGAGGTGTTTGTTTTGAGGTGTCAAATATATGTGTGTGTACTTCAGGTGGTATATAAATCCAATTTTGACAAGTTAAAACAGCTAAACATTCATACTCGTTTATACAATCGGGTGAAATGTCAAAATGGCTTAACCTTCATACTTGTTAATAACAATTAGGTGAAATGTTACAGACTTAAATTACTGTGGTGTCACCGCCAGACACCACACTTGCTAGGTGGTAGCCTTTAAATCGGCCGCGGTCCGGTAGTATACGTCGGACCCGCGTGTAGCCACTATCAGTGATTGCAGACCGAGCGCCGCCACACGGCAGGTCTAGAGAGATGTCCTAGCACTCGCCTCAGTTGTACAGCCGACTTTGCTAGCGATGGTTCACTGACAAATTACGCTCTCATTTGCCGAGACGATAGTTAGCATAGCCTTCAGCTACGTCATTTGCTACGACCTAGCAAGGCGCCATTATCATTTGCTATTTATCTTGTGAAGCATGTACTGTCAGACCGATGTTTACCAATTATGGATTAAAGTTAAGTACTCCAGAAGCTACATACTTTTTTACTAGACTCAACTCCTTTAAATGTTCCAGACCTCACGCCAGCCTGCGTGAGCTTAAGCGCGTCCCTTTCGGCTATCTCACACAGAGGCTTGGCTGTCTTGCCAAGTCACAACAATTACAATGATCATACTGGCTACAGCAGTAAAATCATACATAGATGACACTCTTTGATTGGGATTAATAAACAGATGTGAGGGGCTGGAGGCAGAAGGAGAGGAAGAGAGAGAGGAAGTGTGTGTGTGTGTGAGAGAGAGAGAGAGAGAGAGAGAGAGAGAGAGAAAAGAGTGATTATATGAGAGCAAACATTTACACGGCAAGGAGCCTTAAGATTAAATGTTGCATATATTAGCTGCCTAAAGGTTGGGGTAATAAATTGGTTAATGCTATAAAATATGCAGATAGATATACATTTGTGCCAGCAGTTGATGTACATACAGTTTTAAGCTGACAAGGGGTACAAGCTGTTGGTGTGATGAGTTATCTGTGAATGAGGTCAATCTCTTGCACTCTTGGCAGCTGTCAATATTTATGGTAAATAGTAGGACGTGTGCACATATGTGTGTGTGTGTGTGTGTGTGTGTGTGTGTGTGTGTGTGTGTGTGCGCGTGCGTGTGGGCGCGCGCGCATTTTTAAGAGTGTAGGCAGTTGCTGAAAACAGAGATGATACTATTGTAAATATTGTCATTTTTGTCATTTAAGATGGATTCTGGTTGTTTTATTTGGTGTTTGTATATTTGGAGTGTTTTAAGGATGTCTAGTTTTCTGCCTTTTGATTGGATGTGTAGGATGCTAATACTTGTGTTGTTAACATGGTGTTTTGTTTCATGCAGGTGGGTAGCTATTGCTGATGTGTGGTATTTTTTGTTTTTAGTGCTGTCATGTGTTCCTTGAACCTAATCTCAAATGATCTGCCTGTCTGGCCTATGTAGAAGCAGTCACAGTCAAAACATTCAATTTTGTAGACACCTGTGTGATGAAGTGGGTTTCATGTGCCGATGTTGTGTGGTAACTTCTGTCCAATCTTCTTGTCTGTTGTAAAGGATATGCTTATGCCTTTTCATTTGAAGACATTGGCAATCTGGTATGAAATGTTACCCAGAAAGGGGGATTGTATTGAAGGTGTTATTTTCTTTTTGTTTTTTATGTTGTGATTGCTTTGCCATTATTGAGTGTTTTAGGGTGTCTACTATGGAGCTGTTATAACCATTTTCAATAGTTGTTTGTTTTATTATTTCAATTTCTTGATCACATTTATCTTCTGAGAGTGGTAGTTGGATAGCTCTATAATCATGTACCGGAATGCTGCCATTTTGTGTGTTGCGGGGTGGCAAGAGGAGTTGTGGATTGTAGTATGTGTTGTGGTAGGCTTCCGATAAATTTCAAACTGATGTCTGTTATTCTTTATTCTAATGGTAAGGTCTACGAAATTTATACTGTCATCTTTTTGGTGTTCAACTGTGAATTTTATGTTTTCATGGGAGTTGTTGAAAAACTGATTCAACTCACTGATGTCATCTTTAGTGCCTTTGATTAAAATGATGGTATCATCTACATATCTGTAGTAGTAGATGATATTTTTGAGGACGTGGTGATTGGAATTCAGGATTTTGTCTTTTGGGTTACTTATAAATATTTCTGCTAGCAATCCGGAAAGATTTGAGCCCATTGCCAGACCATCTGTTTGTTTGTAGATTTTATCGTTAAATTTAAAATAGTTGTGCGAAAGTGTGAATTCAAGCAGGTCCATTAGTTCATTAATGTGAGTTGAAGGGATTTTTTTGTGTTTATGTAGGTTGGCATTGATTATCTGTAGTGTGGGACCTATTGGCACAGAGGAATAAAGGTCTTGTATGTCAAATGAGGCAAGTGTGGCTCCATCAGGTACTTGTATGTTTTTGACATATTGTGTGAATTCTGTTGTGTTTTTTTAAGTGTTCTCTCATTATTGAATGTGTATACTTGTTTGAGAATTCTGAAGAGTATTTTATTGAGCTTGAATGTTGGGCTGATCCTACAGTTCACTATGGGCCTGATGGGGGTCCCATTTTTGTGGATCTTTGGTTGTGATCTAAGGCAAGGTGCTTGTGGGCTCATTGTTACAATGTTTCTTGCTTCTTGGATGGTGAGTAGAAAGTTAATGTTGTTTGAAATGTGTTTAATCTCCTTTTGTATGCTAGCTGTTGGATCTTTATGTATTTCAGTTATGTTGCTGGTTTGGAAGAAGTCTAAAGTTTTTTCTATGTATGTTGTTCTGTCCATTACAACAGTTGTGTTGCCCTTGACAGCTTTTACAATTATTGCATTATTCATGTTTAATTTAATCTTAATGGTACGTGTAAGGGCTTCTTCTCTTTTCTTGTATGCTGGGAATGGTTTTGCAATTTCCTTTTCAATGATTTCGTTAATTTTGTGGCAGGCTGATATTCTGTCAGTTTGCTTCTTAAAGGCGATGGTCGAGATCTGTGTGACACAAGTGATGAGCTTTTCTTGGTTCTTTTGGTCCAGCGGAGCTTGAACATTGTGTTTTAAGTCTTTGCAGAGTGGTGCCTCTTCTTCTGCAGTGAATATTATGTTTGTGTTGTTGAGGAAAGGTGTGTAGAATGTGTGTTTCTTTTGGCTGTTTTGGTTCGGTTTGGGAGGTATTTGTTGCTTCATAAGATTGGCTCATTTTTTCTTCTGTGTAGCTTTCGTTTTCTGTATGATGAACTCGGTGTACTCTTTGACTTTTTTGGTTATGGAATCATATTCTAATCTACGAAGCAACTTTCCCAACTGTAATTCTGCATTATAAAGCTGTGTGTTGAACATTTGTTTTTTAATATAAAGTTCTTTCAGTTCATTTTTCACCCAGAGTTTTCGTGCGATTTCCAGTGTTTTCTTCGCAGTTGTCGTGTTTGTTTTGATGTCAATCTTGACATAATTTGGGATGACGTTATTGTTGAGACAATTCCTATTGAAGTGTATGTGTTGTGTCGTCATTGTGACCTTTTCTGCACTGTTTTTGTACTCGAAAATAGCCTTGATTGCCTGACTGGGCAGATTAACTTTAAATGCAAACATTTTTAGGTTAGGCTTTACCGTGACTGTTACTGACATTAAATGAAACAACAAGTTCACTGTTACCAGTCACCATTTTATAAATAAAAATAAAACGGTGACTGGTAACAGTGAACTTGTTGTTTCATTTAATAGCAATAGGATACGTTAAATGATCATGTCATTGTTGAATGGCGATTGCATAAGAGACTAAAAGTTGATACTGTCACAACTGAAAAGGGAAGATACTGGTTCGGCAAGGTGACTTTCTATGGACCTAGTCTGGAAGGTAATAGTGACCAGTCTAACTCCACAATGATGGACTGAGTCTAACAACTGAAAAACTGAAGGTGCCGCTGAGCTATGGCAACCAGTAGACGCACACAAAATTAGCGCTTTCCGCTCCACAAGAGGTGTGGGCAAGGAAGCAGAAAGCATTAAGCTTTAACATGCAGTTAGCCTTTAGATGACAAATATGGAAGAGACAAGTCAATTTTTTGTCAAGATGAAGTCCCAAAAATCGTGAACATACAACAAGGTCCAAGTAGAGGTCTGGGTCTGGATGAACCCTGGTATGATGACACCATTCTCTTGGATCCATGGAGAGCAGAGAGTAGCACCAATTCTACCCCTTAACAACCAGTGGGATAAAGATCAGCAGTGTAGTAGTGGGTGTTAAGAGCTGTACCTTTTTTAGATTGAAGTCAGCTGATAGGTATTCCTGCTTAAGGGAAATCTCTCTAACAAAGGAACCACTTTCGACAAAGCTTAGGTGTCCGATTGATGAGGGAATTAGTACATTTCATAAAAATATACAAGGTATTAGAGATAAAGTTAGTGAACTGCCTATAGATGTTGACTCTGAAATTATTGGTATATCTGAACACTTCTTAAAGAAGGAGATAATTCAGAGGCTTCCTTTACCAGGATACAGGTTGGCTGGCAGCTTTTCTAGGAGCTCTGCGGTGTGGGGGAGTAGCCACGTATGCGAAAAATGGTATCCCATTTGAGTCAATTGATGTTTCAAAGTACTGCACTGAAAATGTGTTTGAATGTTGTGCAGGTGTGGTTAAATTTAGTGGAGCTAAACTTCTTACTGCTGTTATTTATAGATCCCCAGACTCCAATTTCACAACATTTTTGCTAAAGCTAGAGAAGGTTCTTGGTTCACTTTATAGGAAATACAAAAAGTTAGTTACATTTGGTGACTTCAATATTAATTGTATAAGTGATTGTGCAAGGAAAAGGATTCTGGTAGACCTCCTTAATTCATATAATCTTATGCAAACCATATTCTTTCCAACGAGAGTGCAAGGGAACAGTAGAACAACTACAGACAACATTTATGTTCCTACCTCGTAACTAGAAGGGCATTTTGTTAGCAAAAAGGTGAATGGCCTTTCAGATCATGATGCACAAATTTTAACTCTAAAAGATTTTTGTGCTGCAACACATGCTAAATATAGTTATCAACTTCTTAGGAAAGCTGATCCAGTTGCTGTAGAGACCTTTGTAAACCTTATCAAGGAACAAGAGCGGCAAGACGTTTATAGTGCTGATACAGTAGACGATAAATATAATGCTTTCCTCAAGACTTTTCTTGTGCTCTTTGAAAGTTGCTTTCCGTCAGAACATTCAAAACAGGGTACTAGCACAAACAGGCAGCCTTGGTGGCTGACTAGAGGGATAAGAATATCCTGTAGACCAAAGTGGCAATTATATCTTAACGTTAGAAACAGTCAAAATCTAAATGCAGCAGCCCATTACAAACAGTATTGTAAGGTGCTTATAAAAGTTATTAGGAAGGCAAAAAGTATGTGGTATGCGGATAGAATAGCTAAGTCTCAGGATAAAATTAAAACCATATGGTCAGTCGTAAAGGAAGTGGCTGGTCTGCAGAGGCAAGTCGAGGATATAGAATCAGTGCATAGTGGGAATGTCCGTGTTACTGATAAGTCGCATGTATGTACAGTATTTAATAATCACGTTCTGAATATAGCAGGTGAACTAAATAGAAACCTAGTCCCAACAGGGAATCATATAGTGCTCGCAGAAATAAGTGTTCTGAGACTGTTGCCTGAAATGCTCCTCCATGATACTGACAAGAGGGAGATTGAGGTAATAATTAAATCACTAAAGACCAAGAACTCTCACGGGTATGATGGGGGTATCTAGCAGAATACTGAAGTATTGTTCTATGTATGTTAGCCCAGTACTTAGCCATATCTGTAACCTTTCCTTTAGGAGTGGTTGGTTTCCTGTCCGATTAAAGTACTCGGTGGTGAAGCCACTTTATAAAACGGGAGACAGGGATAATGTTGACAATTATAGACCTATTTCTATGCCATCGGTGTTTGCTAAAGTTATCGAGAGGGTTGTATATACAAGGTTACTGGAGCATTTAAATTCACATAATTTGCAGTCAAATGTAAGTTTGGTTTTAGAAATGGTTTAACAACTGAAAATGCTATATTCTCTTTTCTCTGTGAGGTTTTGGACAGATTAAATGAAAGGTTGCGAACGCTAGGTGTTTTCTTTGATTTAACGAAGGCTTTTGACCGTGTTGACCACAAAATATTACTGCAGAAGTTGGACCATTATAGAGTAAGGGGAGTAGCTTACAATTGGTTCGCCTCTTACTTTAAGAACAGAAATCAGAAGGTAACTCTCCGCAATATTGAGAGTGGTAGTGATGTTCAGGCCCAATAGGCCACTGTTAAGTGGGGCATTCCCCAAGGGTCGGTACTGGGGCCACTGCTGTTCCTTATTTATATAAATGGTATGCCTTCTAGTATTACAGGTGATTCAAAAATACTTCTGTTTGCTGATGACACCAGCTTGGTAGTGAAGGATCTTGTGTGTAATATTGAAACAGTATCAAATAATGTAGTTCATGAAATAAGTTCGAGGCTTGTGGAAAATAATTTTATGCTAAATCACAGTAAGACTCAGTTTTTACAGTTTCTAACTCATAATTCAACAAGAACTGATATTTTGATCAGACAGAATGGGCATATTATAAGCGAGACAGAACAGTTCAAGTTCCTAGGTGTTCGGATAGATAGTTAGCTGTTGTGGAAAGCCCATGTTCAGGATCTTGTTCAGAAACTAAATGCTGCTTTATTTACCATTAGAACAGTATCTGAAATAAGTAACAGTTCAACACGAAAAGTAGTCTACTTCGCATATTTTCATATGCTTATGTCATATGGTATTATTTTTTGGGGTAATTCTTCTCAATCAAAAAGGGTATTTTTGGCTCAAAAACGGGCTGTTCGAGCTATGTGTGGTGTAAGTTAGAGAACCTCTTGTCGACCCCTATTCAATAGTCTGGGAATTCTGACATTGCCCTCACAGTATATATTTTCTTTAATGTCGTTTGTTGTTAGCAATATTAGCTTATTCCCAAGAGTTAGCAGCTTTCACTCAGTTAATACTAGGCAGAAATCAAATCTGCATGTGGAATGCACTTCCTTGACTCTTGTGCAGAAAGGAGTGCACTATTCTGCTGCATCCATTTTCAATAAGCTACCACAAGAACTCAAAAATCTTAGCAGTAGCCCAAACACTTTTAAGTCTAAACTGAAGAGTTTCTTCATGGCTCCCTCCTTCTATTCTGTTGAGGAGCTCCTGGGAGAGCTGAAAAATTAGGCAAATTCCAGTGTTACATTATTGATTTTCTTTATTTAAACTTACGAATTGTCGCCTGAATATGTTTCTTATAGTTCATTTTATCTGTTTCTACTATCGTGTTATAATTTCGTGTATTGACTCGTTCCATGACCATGGAGATTTCTCCTTAATTTGGTCCCACGGAACAATAAATAAATAAAATAAATAAAGGAAGCTATGATGAATAAGGATCGGCAGAGAAGCTCAAAAGCCACAGTCATAGAGGGGTGAATAAAATGTGATGGCGCCAGGCAGTTGCACGCCTTGGATACATAAAAAAAGACTGCAATGAGGATCTTGCACAGAGAAAGAAACTGTAAGATTGCTGTTTCCAACCTAACCAGACGGCCGGTTGTGGATCATGTCTCAAACCACATTGACAGCGGGACAAAAGACCTCAAGATTCGAGAACCCAGCATAATCGGCACGCAATCATCCTTTTGAACAGTCTGTAGGGCACACTGATGAGGCTAATCAGCTGGCAACAGTTGATTGATGTTGGATTTTGCTCTGCTTAAGGATGGGGATGATGATACTATCTTGCCATTGCAAAGAGAAGATTCCTTCAAGTCAAATATGGTTGAAGACACTGATAAGATGGAGCCATTGAGTAACATTCACATGCTCGATCATCTGATTGTGAATGGAATCAGGATCTGAGGCCATATCGTGAGAGGAGGCAAGAGCCTGAAGCAGTTTGCAGCCAGTGGAAAGTTCATTATATAATATGGTGTAACGAGGGATGAAGGGAAGGGGGATGTCTTCAATTTGTCACTTATGCATTCAGAAGATAGCTATTTAAGAAAAGAACAATGTTGTCATTACAAAATGTGTCTCAAGATGTTCAGCAAAAAGCAAAGCATCAGTACAAAGACCACCCTGCAGTACGAGACCCGGTAAATTTGTGTATCTTTAGCTTGCTCCCCACCTGGGATGAAAGGCATACGTTCCTGGGGAGGAAACACAACACTTCCAGCATTTCTTGTTATTGCATTTAACTAGATAGGGAACCCTAGCAAAAAGTCAGTTAAAAATGAGAAGGTTGGTCTGCGGAAGATGCTGCTTGAAAGCTTGTAGGGCTCTTTGGCAATCCTGAACAGCTACGGCAATGTCTTTGATTCACCATGGCACCAAATGGCGATAGAGGGGAGCTGTACAAAAGGGAACTGCAGTTCCAGTGGTGCAGTGTCTCTATGATGTCTTGCACAACCCCATCAATGCAATCTGACACAGAGGGAGCAAATGTAACAGAAGAAGCATACAGTTGCCAGTTGGCTCCTTGAAGCACCCAGCATGGTAACTGGTCTGTCAGGCAGTGACAAGGAAGTGACAGGTTCACTAGAAAGTGGTCACCATCATGAAGATCATTATGTATGACCAATGAAGCAAAGCCATGAAATTGGAGGAAGAGATTGTAATGATAACTGAAAAGGTGTCATGGGCAACACTGAAGTTGGCTACAGTAACATTACAGAGGAGACAGATCAGTGTCGTACAGTAACATTACAGAGGAGACAGATCAGTGTCGATGAGAAGCTGGTCAATGCAATGAGAAGGCCCCTGCTGATGAACTGGCAATCCTCCCACAAGGGGAGGGGGGAAGGGGGGGGGAGGGGGGAGGGGGGGAGGATGTGCAGTGAAGTTCACAAGTGGGATAAGGGGGGGGGGGGGGGGGAGTGAGGAGAAAGAAATTGTTGGATTAAGGGGTTTACTCAATGCAAACGGCCTGCCTGAGGTAAATAAACATTATAAATGGTGATCACTGGGATTGTTTAAATGTGCTCCACTACTGCTTCCAATGCAACGCAAAGGCGAATCACAGATGACATCTATGCGAATCAATGTACAGACCCATGAAAATGCCCTCTAGGGGCCAGCACGGTTCCAACATAATGTACCACAGTGTGTTGGAGAATGGTCATCAGTGAAGCATGGTTCTTTTAGTGCAATGCACATTGCTAAAGAGGAAGAGGTGGTTGTCTTCGTTAGACGTGAAGAGGCTAGGTGGATCAGTCACACCCCAGAATCACTGCCTGTCACTGGTGTCGATGGAACCACATCAATGAAGATTGGTTCAGATCCGAATGTATGTATGTATGCATGTGTGTGTGTGTGGGGGGGGGATTCTGGCATTTCTGGAGTTATTGGAATAGCCTAATAGCCTCATCTCGATTCTCGTCCTACTCTTCGACTGCAACCTTTGGTGCCTGAGATTCTAGCACGGGCACATCTGCAATGGGTGTGGGGACGGATTAAGATGATCTGTAGGTTTCTATGGAGAGGTATCCCATGTTAACAGAATGTAAGCATCAATATTTTTTTTACTCCTCCATCTGTGACAAGCGGTCAATAGACTTGTTATTCTTTTATCTTCTTTCCTTTCTTAAAGATTGGGCAAACCAGTGAACATGGAGGATGGTGCTCACAAGGGAACCTCCCCATCGCACCCCCCCCCTCAGATTTAGTTATAAGTTGGCACAGTGGATAGGCCGTGAAAAACTGAACACAGATCAATCGAGAAAACAGGAAGAAGTTGTGTGGAACTATGAAAAAAATTAGTAAAATATACAAACTGAGTAGTCCATGCGAAGATAGGCAACATAAAGGACAATGGGAGTGTAGGAGTGCTGTGGTCCCATGGTTAACGAGAGCAGCTACGGAACGATAGGTCCTAGGTTCAAGTCTACCCTTGAGTGAAAAGTTTAATTTTTTATTTTCAGTTTATGTGACAAACTCTTATGTTTTCATCACTTTTTTAGGAGTGATTATCACATCCACAAGAAAACCTAAATCGGGCAAGGTAGAAGAATCTTTTTACCCATTCTCTAAGTGTACAAGTTAGGTGGGTCGACAACATATTCCTCTCATGTGACGCACATGCTGTCACCAGTGTCGCATAGAATATGTCAGATGTGTTTTCCTGTGAAAGAATCGGTTGACCTATGACATCGAGATCAAATGTTTTCAGTTCCCATTGGAGAGACACGTCCTTTCATCTACTAATCGCACGGTTTTGCGGTGTGGTTGTAAAACACTAAACTTATTACAGTGAACAGAGACGTCAATGAACGAACGGACAGATCATAACTTTGCGAAAATAAAGAAAGTAAAATTTTCAGTCGAGGGAAGACTTGAACCAAGGACCTCTAGCTCCGCAGCAATTCACGCTATCCACGAGACCACGGCGCTCCTGAGTATATGTACTCCTTGATGTTGCCTATCTTGCTCATAGACTACTCGGTTTGTATATTTTATTAATTTTTTTCATAGTACCATACAACTTCTTCCTATTTTCTCGATTGATCTGTGTTCAGTTTTTCAAGACCTATCCACTGTGCCAACTTATAACTAAATCGGAGGGGGGTGTGATGGGGAGGTTCCCTTGCTAGCACCAATGACAGAGGCTGGAAAGTAGATGGTTTGAGAACAGCTACATCCAAAAGCACAGAAACCACTTCTACACAAAGGGAAGAAAAATTTCAAGATCATGATGAATCTGTGAAAAAAAGTGAAAATATTACAGTGAATGAACTCCGGAGTTAAGCTGTGAAAGAAGATTATGTAGTCTTCTGTATTTTAATTCAAACTCCACGTGATAATGGGTATAAAATGGTTTGCACAAACCTCAGTATTAAAATAGTGCATGAAGAGTGTCAAGATTGTTGCCAACACACTTAAAAAGACCGTTAGCAGTTTAAGTGACAGTTATTTACAGGCTTAACCAGAAGCAGAGAAAGTGATTTACACATGCCAGTTTTTACTCCCTTCTTGAAACATTACCAATTAAAGAAGGTAAGATGAAGGTTGTTTCATTCCTGAAGTCACAAACTTCATTGTCTATTCAATCCAAGGCTCACCATACATTTGATCCAAAGCTTTTCATTCTTTGTTCTGTATTGTTTACTACTTCTCTACATGCTTGTAAGTTTTTGCAATCACGTAGTTTTCTCATTCTACCACACTCAAAATCATAAAGGAAGCTTAACTGCAATATAAATGTGACCAAAGTTATGTTAATTTCTCAAGCAAATTGAAGTATGGAGTTTCATGCTTGGAACCACCTGAACTGCTTGTGATCTTTATGCTGGATGAGAATCACATGAAGCAACATATAGATTATAAGGCAGGAAATATTACTGGAATGACCTTGGATACTGCCAACATAGCAACTAGTGCACTTGTATTCACAATTCAGAGTATTCTTGCTCCTTTCAAAAAGGTAATACACATATTGCCTGTGAAGCAACTGAATGCTGAAAGCTTGTTTAATGTAGTAATGTAGTAGGTGTACAAGCTGTTACACATTTTGCAAATCCACTACAAGCCAGTTCTGTTTATCCATGTCCGACAGAGAATAAAAGACAGCAAGTGTTCATCAGGAGATCCCAAGAAGTGCTACAGGACTCCTTGCTCTTTATATACATAAATGATCTGGCGGATACAATGAGCAGCAATCAATAACTGTTCACTATTGATGCTGTAGTGTATGGAGAAGTGTTGTCATTGAGTGACCGTACAAGGATAAAGGATTGATTCAGACAGAATTTCTATTTGGCGTAATGAATCACGGCTTGCTCTAAAAAAGTGAAACACTATCGGGAAAATTGTGAAAATTTGCATCTGCTGATGACTGCAGAAGGATACTTCTGCCACCAACATACATTTCATATGAGAATTTGAAAGATAAGAGAAATTACGGCTCATATCGAAGTGTTTTGACAGTCTTTTTACCTTGCTCCATTTGCAAATAGAACAGCAAAACTAATGATGGGTAATGGTTCAGGGTACCCTCCACCATACAGTGGCTTGCGGTGTATGTATGCAGATGTAGGAGGATTGTGGGTTCAATGTCCACTACCTATCTGCTGGATGTGGGCACAGGATCTCAGGTTATAGACTGAACCCAACAAACAAATCAACTGCTTCCAAACTGAGTGGGACAGGATTTGCCCCTTGCTTATCCCCTTACAGAACAACGTGCCATTACAATCTGAAGAAACTGAACCACACATGACGGAAAGGGGGGGGGGGGGGGGGGGCTGGAGTAGCAGTGCCTTGCGGCGGGGTTAGGTTGGGTACAATTGGGATGGATAACACATGTACCCAGCCGGATCGCTGAGCGACTTGTCCAATCTTGGGCAGCCGCTAAACAAGGTGACGAAGGTCATGCTCTGGAGCTCTGGTGACGTGGGCCGCATCCGTTTATTTGAAGAGGAGTTAAAAGGATAATTCATGTGTGCCTTGGCTTGAGAGTGGCCTATGGTTGTTAGTGTGTCTTCTTTGATGCCACGTGATTCTGTTCGTTGGTAAACCCCTTGCTTGTTATGAATTGAAGTGGTAACACCAGTGACTGGCACTGTACCCGGTGGCAATGTCATGGTACTGTAACAGGTACAGCGTATGAATTTGAAATCTAATTGTGCTTTAGTAAAGTATTCATTCTAGCCTATGTTAATGTGTTTTAGTCATAATTTAATTACATAGGGCTACTACTGAATGAAATTTTCTGCCTTGCTTAAGGGTTTGACTGCAACTGCTCTGTTTGTACCTGCACCTTGTCAGCTATGTGTGCTCACTTATCATCTTACTTAGACAGAGGCATATGTACACTACTGGCCATTAAAATTGCTACACCAAGAAGAAATGGAGATGATAAACGGGTATTCATTGGACAAATATATTATACTAGAACTGACATGTGATTACATTTTCACGCAATTTGGGTGCATAGATCCTGAGAAATGAGTACCCATAACAACCACATCTATCCGTAATAACGCCTGGGCATTGAGTCAAACAAAGCTTGGATGGTGTGTACAGGTACAGCTGCCCATGCAGCTTCAACACGATACCACAGTTCATCAAGAGTAATGACTGGCGTATTGTGACGAGCCAGTTGCTCGGCCACCATTGACCAGATGTTTTCAATTGGTGAGAGATCTGGAGAATGTGCTGGCCAGAGCAGGAGTCGAACATTTTCTGTATGCAGAAAGACCCGTACAGGACCTGCAACATGTGGTCGTGCATTATCCTGCTGAAATGTAGGATTTCGCAGGGATCGAATGAAGGGTAGAGCCATGGGTCGTAACACATCTGAAATATAACGTCCACTGTTCAAAGTGCTGTCAATGCAAACAAGAGGTGAACGAGACGTGTAACCAATGGCACCCCATACCATCACGCCGGGTGATACGCCAGTATGGCGATGACGAATACACGCTTCCAATGTGCGTTCACCGCGATGTCGCTGAACACGGATGCGACCATCGTGATGCTGTACACAGAACCTGGATTCATCCAAAAAATGACGTTTTGCCATCTGTGCACTCAGGTTCGTCGTTGAGTACACCATCGCAGGCACTCCTGTCTATGATGCAGCGTCAAGGGCAACCGCAACCATGCTCTCCGAGCTGATAGTCCGTGCTGCTGCAAACATCGTCGAACTATTTGTGCAGATGATTGTTGTCTTGCAAACGTCCCCATCTGTTGACTCAGGAATCAAGACGTGGCTGCACGATCGGTTACAGCCACGCAGATAAGATGCCTGTCATCTCGACTGCTAGTGATACGAGGCCATTGGGATCCAGCACGGCGCTCCGTATTACCCTCCTGAACCCACCGATTCCATATTCTGCTAACAGTCATCAGATCCCGACCAATGCGAGCAGCACGGATCCCAACCAATGCGAGCAGCAATGCCGCGATACGATAAACCGCCAGTGCGATAGGCTACAATCCGGCCTTTATCTAAGTCGGAAACGTGATGGTATGCATTTCTCCTCCTTACACGAGGCATCTCAACAACATTTCACCAGGCAAAGCTGGTCAACTGCTGTTTGTGTATGAGAAATCGGTTGGAAACTTTCCTCATGTCAGCACGTTGTAGGTGTCGCCACCAGCGCCAACCTTGTGTGAATGCTCTGAAAAGCTAATCATTTGCATATCACAGCATCTTCTTCCTGCCAGTTAAATTTCACGTCTGTAACATGTCATCTTCGTGGTGTAGCAATTTTAATGGCCAGTAGTGTATTTATTGTGTATGACCAAATCCATTCCAATTATAAAACTTCCTGGCAGATTAAAACTGTGTGCCGGACCGAAACTCGAATTCGGGACCTTTGCCTTTTGCTGGCAAGTGCTCTACCAACTGAGCTACCCAAGCACGACTCATGTCCCGTCCTCACAGCTTTACTTTTGCCAGTACCTCGTCTCCTACCATATCAGCGCACACTCAGCTGCAGAGTGAAAATCTCATTCTGGAACCATTCCAATTATCTCTGTCAATCTTAGCGAGTTTCCCCTGATCTGATTAAAAGCCTTGTGAAGGGGTGTGTGTGTGTGTGTGTGTGTGTGTGTGTGTGTGTGTGTGTGTGTGTGTGTATAAGTTTATTTATTTAAGTTTGGCTTTAACTATTTGTTTTATCTAAGGTTGTGATTTATATTAACTTGCTAAAGCAAGTCTCATCATTTGCGAATGTATATTATGTTGTATTCTGAGGGTGCTGCCTTGCATGTGATTTACGTTCACAGTTGATTGCAAAACACGCGAGTCTGCCTTGGTGTTTGCAGCTATGACTTCTGGGCAGCCACTTTGACGGCAGTGTTGAGAGGAGCCTCAGAATGCAAAGATCAATCTAAACCATCCTTGCGAAGCATTAAAAGGATAGCAACCTGGAATGTGCGAGGTCTCTTGCAGACATGAAAGCTTGCTAACATGGAGAGAGAAATGGATCTTCATGAGCTAGACATATTTGGACTCAACGAGACACACTGGAGAAGATGTGGCCACTTCATGATTCCAGCAAAGAATACAATATTTTTTCCGGATGTGAGGATATGAGTAGAAATGGCATTGCTACAGTGATTCCTAAGAACCTCTGTATTGCTGTTATGGGCTATGAGCCTGTTTGTGACAGAATAATCTCCATTAAAATGAGAACTACTCTGTGCAATATCAACATCATTCAGGTTTATGCTCCCACAGCAGCTTCATCAGACATAGAAATAGATGAATTCTATGAGGTGCTAGAAAATACTATCAGAAAAACACCCAAAAAGGAAATATTAGTCATCCAAGGTGACTTTAATGCAAAGATAGGTGAGATTGTAGATGATGGACATATGAGATCTGTGGTTGGACTTCATGGCTTGGGAGTGAGAAATGAACGTGGGGAGTGGCTACTGGAATTTTGCATGAATAACAACTTATATGTCTGTATTACCCTCTTTCAACATCATCCATGGCGTTGATGCACATGGATTTCTCCAGGGGGTAGGGTTAGAAATCAGATTGATTTCATTTTGGTGAGACAACGCTGGCGTACTTCGATCCTAGATTGCAAGACCTATCCTGGAGCAGACTGTGGCAGTGACCATATCATGCTGTATATGAAAATGAAGATAAAACTGAAAGTGACCAAAAAGAAAAGAGTAAGGTAGATTCGTCTGACAGATAAAATTAATCTCAAAGAATTTGGAGAAAGAATAAGACCCAAACTCCAAAAATTAACACAGGAAGTAGCAGCTCCCAAAATATGGGACAAAATGAAAGAAATGATCAGTTCATCTCTCCCTGAACAGGTTACTAAGACCCCTCAAGCGAAGAATCCCTGGATTTCGAACAACACTCTACTACTAATTGAAGAACAGAGCACACTAAAGCAATGTGGCAGACGAACCGCTCAAGATGAAGAAGCATACAAAGAACTTTGCCACAAAATACAGCACAGCTGCCGAATCGACAGGACACATTATCTCAACAGTATCTGTGATGACAGAGAACATCATCAAAAACTAAATAAAATGCATGACCTATCAAGAAGATAAACAGCATCACCCAAGAGTCCAAACTGAGCACGTGGATGGTAGAAGATATAGATGACACTATTATTAGGGACAAGCAATTAGTAATAGCTAAGTGGAAACAACACTGTGAAACACTATTGCAAAGGAAACAACACTGAAGAAGAGAACATTTGTATGAAATCAAACAAAGAACCTGATATTCTGTACAGTGAAATCGAAAATGCCATCAAACATCTGAAAAACAACAAATTCCCAGGTATAGATGGTATTTCCAGAGAAATGGTGACTGCGATGGGAGAGGAAGGCATGCATGCCCTACATTAAATATGTAATAAGGTGTGGAAAACAGGTGAATGGCCTAAAGACTGAACTACACCTGTCCTAATTCTTCTGCACAAGAAAGGATCAGTTAGGGACTGCTTCGACTATAGGACCATAGCATTAATATCACAGGCTAGTAAAGTCCTTCTGCATATAATAAATCAACGCCTAAAAAATTTTCTGCAGCCTCAGATTTCCGCAGAACAAGCACGTTTCGTGTCAGGTAAAGGTACTCGAGAGGCAGTCTTAAATTTAAGGCACGTAATTGAAAAATGTTATGAGTTCTGTGTCCCTGCCTACTTCTGCCTCCTAGATTATAACAAGGCCTTTGATCGTGTCATGTGGGACTAGTTGTGGCACGTGCTCAATGAGTCTGGAGTTCGAAAACACCTAGTATCCTTACTAAAACGTCTTTATAACCGCAACTATAAAAGTAGATGATGAACACTCGGAATTTTTCGATGTGAGAAACGGCGTCAGACAACGATGCATACTGTCACCTCAGCTCTACAATATCTATACAGAGTGTGTAATCAGGAAAGAACTGGGTGGCTGGGATGGTGGTATTTCAAGTGGTGGCAGGGAAATCAACAATTTTCGCTTCACAGATGACGCTACACTCATAGCAGGAAGTGATGAAGAACTTGGTAATCTGTTCTCAAGAGTGAAAGATATTAGTCTAAAGCTTGACCTAGCGGAAAAAAAAAAACCTAATGGTTATAAATTGCCAAGGCATTGATCAAAACCAACTTACAGGAAACTTAAGGAATCTGGAGATAGTGAGTGATTATGTATATCTAGGCTCTCTGATCAATCGCATAGGAAAGTGTGATTAGGAGATAAGACGACGAATTATTCTTGGCCGAGCTGCAATGGTCAAACTCACTCAGATATGGCAGAATTGGGCAATAACCAAGACAAAAAAGATGCGCTTGGTAGACGCATTGGTGTTTCCTGTATTCTTATACGGATGCGAGACCTGGACCATGAAAGGATGCCTTCGAGATGTGGTGTTAGAGGAGGATGCTATGTGTACCGTGGACACAAAAAAGAACAAATGTCTCAATAATAGATGAACTTAAAATCACAAGAAGGTTATCTTCTCATGTCAGCCAAAGATACCTTCAGTTCCTTGGGCACATCTTGAGAAGGAAAGGGGATAATTTAGAGAAGACCATCTTGCAGGGAAAAATTGAGGGCAGAAGACCACATGGGATAGCAGGAAACAGATGGTTGGATCAAGCGAACAAGATTACCAGCCTGCCTCTTCACATCATATTAAGAAAGGCCAAAGATCGCTGTGGATGGAGACATCTGTCTGAAGTTTCAACTACGTAAGAATGAATGAGGTCACGACACTCAGCAATGAGTAAAACGACTAATGAGGGATTACACTAATGGTTTCCATGTTGTTATAATCTGGAATTTAATTGATTAGTATGTTTTTCTTAAATAAATGTTAATTTGGTGAAAAAAACAAACTGCCTGATGGGTCTCCCTTCCACATGTTGATATTTGATCCTTTTCTACCCTGAACCTGTTACCTGGCTTTCAGCAGGAAATTAGGGAGATGGGACCTACATAAGGAAGCAGTATGAGATGTGGCAGTGATATATTATCTCAATTACCTTACTCACTTTCAATTTTTTATGTTCTGGAATTGTGATAAATGATTAAGATTAAAAACAAAGGTAAAGCGTGTGTGTGTGTGTGTGTGTGTGTGTGTGTGTGTGTGTGTGTGTGTGTGTGTGCAATCTTTTATTTGAGATTGGTTGGTGCAAGCTGCATCATGATAACGAGATACTTCAATACTGATTAAGCACTGGAATCAGAATTTCTGTAGATTCAAAAGTCAAAGTCAACCATTGTCAAGCAGTGGGCAGCTGAGTGCCTGAGAAATGCCAGGTCATCATGGCAGGGGGTTTGGAGTGTGGTATTGGAAAGTTTCTGAGAGCTGGCATAAGGATACAATGGAAAAGAACTAAAAGTTAAATGCAATTCACAGTGGTGGACACATCCTAAGACCTGCAGCTAGGAGAAAGAAAAATAGTCCATCTGAAAACTAAACAATAATAATTCCAGGTTGGGATATCAACAATATAAGGAAAATGACAGACTGCATTCACTATAAAGATGACATGCTGAGTTGCAGACAGGCACAATGAAAAGACTGTTAGACATGTAGCTTCCAGCCAAAGCCTTCTTCAAGAAAGAAGATACCACACACTCATTCACACAAGCAGGCACACCTCATGTATAAATTACTACCATCCCTGGTAGCTCAGACCAGAATGCAACTGTCATGTTGAATGAATGCAGTAATGTAGAGGGGTTGGGGAAGGGGAACAGTCTTTTAGTTGCTTGTGTTTGCAACTCACCTGAAAATTATGTTTTTTTTACGAGTTAATATGAGGTTATGAACATAATAGAGGGAAACATTCCACGTGGGAAAAATATATCTAAAAACAAAGATGATGTGACTTACCAAACGAAAGCGCTGGCAGGTTGATAGACACACAAACATACACACAAAATTCAAGCTTTCGCAACCAACGGTTGCTTCATCAGGAAAGAGGATATATATGAGGTTAAAATTATTTCGAGTAGTGTCCCAAAAAGTCTTCTAAATGAGACTTCATTGGGGGAATGAGTCTAGGACACTACACTATTCAAAATGAAAATATTAGTGAAATGGCTTGTCTGACATGATAGGAGTCTGAAAAGTTGTAACTAGGAGTGACAGACCATTGCAAAGTGGAGAACACATTGCGTATTGTCGTAGGCAGGGTCAATGTAAAGTGGCAGTCCCACACACTGAGTGTCATTTGTAGTTTCACATATTTGTTGTAATGAATGTACACCAAACAAATCTGAGGATACAAAGCCTCAACAATTTTTTATAATTTATTCGATTATGTAAGCGGAAGGTGGAGGGGGAGGAGAAACAAAAGGAAAGGAAAGAACTAACGATATCAGTTGCATCAGCATTTTATGCAGAATCAGTGGTGAAGAGTGAAAATGTTTGTCAGACTGGGATTTGAAAGCGGGATCTCCTGCTTACTAGGCAGTTGCATTAACCAGTGCATCATCCGCACACATTGTTAACTGTAATTGCACGGTCTATCTCGGCATGCTTCTCAGCCGACCCACATTCTCACCTAGTGCCATCTATCCACAGTCGCTGTTCATGTCCTCTGCGGTTGCTACTTTGAGATTCACACAGGAGGTCGGATGTATCTGTGCATCCACAATGAAGGTGATCGAGTCACTGCCCATCGAGGTGAATCAATTATATGAACGCTTCATACAACTGATGCGTCTCAATGGACAATGAATCCACCACCTACAGTGCAGATGCACAATTACAGCCAACCTCGTGCGGCAATCTCATAGTAGCAACCACTGAGGACCTATACAGGGACAGTTGATAGGTGGCACTAGGTGGAAATGTGGGTCAGCTGAGAGGCATACCGAGATAGTCCATACAAGGACAACAAACATTATATTCTGGTGGCGAAGAGGTTAATGCAAATGCCTTGTAAGCGGAAGATCCCAAGTTCAAATCCCAGCCCGGTACTTCACTCATCATCGCTGATTCCGCATAAAGTCCCGATGCAACTTTTATCATTAGTTTCTTCCCTTTCCTTTCTCCCCCCTCCATCTTCTATTTATATAATGTGTATCACAACTATGGATTCTTGTTTACTGGCTGTTCTTTTGGACCTGTCCAAAAGAACATCCACCAAGCTATCCTGGAGTGTTGATGTGTGACTGCAGAGCTTAATCAGAATTGCAAGTAAGTGGTTGTTAAGGAGTTTCAGAGGGAGCATTAGGCAATGAGGGCTGAAACAGAGGAAATGAATACAACAGATGACACCTGGGTAGCTTTGAGAGATGAAATACAGAAAGCAGCAGAAGATCACATAAGTAAAAAGACAAGACAGAGTAAAAATCCCTGGATAACACTGGAAAATTCAGTTTCATTGGAGAAAGGAGAAAATATTAAAACATATCAAATCAAGCAGATGAAAAAGAATTGAGACATCTTAAAAGGGAGAGACTGACAGAAAGTGTGAAATGGTTAAGCAGGAATGGGGACCTTTGAAGGAAAGAGAAGCAGCTGTACGAGTATCAACAGCTCAGATGGCAAGCCAGTAGTAAGCAAGGAAGGGGAAGCTAAGAGTTGGAAAGAATATACAGCAGGTCAATTTAAGGGAAACAAACCATAGGACAATATTACAGAAGGAGAAGAGGAAGTAGCTGAAGATGGGGTGACAGATATGATACTGCGTCAAAAATTTGACAGAGCACTGAAAGACCTAAGTGGAAACAAAGTCCACGGAGTAGATGCCATTCCATCACAATTACTGATATCTTGTGGAGTGCCAGCCACGATGTAATTATTCAACATGATGTGCAAGATGTACAAGACACGCAAAATACCTTCTCACTTCAGGAAGAATGTCATAATTCAAATTCCAAAGATGGCATTTGTGAAAACTACCAAAGTACTAGTTTTATAAATCATGGCTAAAAAGAAAAGACACAAATTATTTACAGGCGACTGGAAAGAGGAAGAAGCCAACACCGGGAAAGATGAGATTGGGTTGCAAATTTGGAAAGGGAATTAAAGCTCATGGAAGGTTTGCCAATTACATGGTAATTTTGTCAGAGACAGCAAAAGACTTGGAAAAGCAGGTGAATTGTGTAGATGGTGTCTTGAAAAGAGATCACAAGATGTACATCAACTCAAGTAAAATTAGGGTGAAGAAGTGTAGTC
The DNA here is from genome assembly GCF_021461395.2 of Schistocerca americana. NCBI lineage: Eukaryota > Metazoa > Arthropoda > Insecta > Orthoptera > Acrididae > Schistocerca > Schistocerca americana. The sequence goes on along the minus strand of NC_060119.1, from coordinate 869,130,645 downwards.
GAATTAAATCAGGTGATGCTGAGGGATTAAATTTGAGAAATGAGACACTAAAAGTAGTAGATTAGATTTGCTATTTGGGCAGCAAAATAACTAATTATGGCCGAAGTAAAAAAGATATAAAATGCAGACTAGCAGTAGCAAGAAAAGCATTTCTGACAAGGAGGAATTTGTTCACATTTGATATCAATTAAAGTGTCAGGAAGTCTTTTCTGAAAGTATTTGTCTGGAGTGTCATCTCATACACAAGCAAAATGTGAACAATGAGCAGTTCAGACAAATAGAGCGTAGAAGCTGAAATGGGATGCTCTAGAGGAAAGAAGTTCAGATGCGCAGATCAAATAACAAATATGGAGGTATGAAGATAAACTTAGGAAAACACAAATTTATGGCACAACTTGACCTAAAGGAGGGATCAAATGGTAAGACACATCCTGGAGTGTGGAGTGTTAAGGAAATATCACTTATGTAATGGAAGTTAGTGTGGAGGGCAAAAACTGTATTGCGCATCAAACAAGTCTTCATACTGAGGACCGCTGCCACCAACTATCTCTCTCTCTCTCTCTGTGGCGTGTGTGTGTGTGTGTGTGTGTGTGGGGGGGGGGGGGGGGGGGGGAGGGGGGGAGGGGGGGTGTAGTGACGAGTGAAGTGATACAAATGAAAGGTGTAAAAGTTATTTTTAGAATAATTACAATAAACTTATAATAAATGAAAAAGCACCAGTTTGCTTTTGTTCTTTTATTATAATGTTGTTCTACCAAGAAGTGACGGAAGATTCTGTTAAATTATAAACTTCTTTATATGTGTCTCCAGCCCTAAATGTCAATCCCGATCAAATTCATGTAGCCATGTAGCATTATTATCTGCACAAATTAGTTGTCATACATGGTATCATTTGGCACAATTATACATTTTGAACATGTAATGTTACTATAAAATTACATTGTTCAATGTATAAATGCAAATGTTGACCCAGTTTCAACTATGAACATACGAGACTAGCAATGCTTTACCATTAAGTGAATGTAGAACTACAGAATAGGATCAACTTCACAATGAAAAGTTTTATATATAAAGACGTCTGCTTGTGTCTGTATATGTGTGGATGGATATGTGTGTGTGTGCGAGTGTATACCCGTCCCTTTTTCCCCCTAAGGTAAGTCTTTCCGCTCCCAGGATTGGAATGACTCCTTACCCTCTCCCTTAAAACCCACATGCTTTCGTCTTTCCCTCTCCTTCCCTCTTTCCTGATGAGGCAACAGTTTGTTGCGAAAGCTTGAATTTTGTGTGTATGTTTGTGTGTCTATCGACCTGCCAGCGCTTTCGTTCGGTAAGTCACCTCATCTTTGTTTTTATATATAATTTTTCCCACGTGGAATGTTTCCTCTATTTTATATATATATATATATATATATATTCTGTATGAAGTCAGTAATGCAGAAAAGCAACAGAAAAGTGCCTTACCTGTAGTCCTCACCCATGGAGGGTTTTTTGTGGTTTGTCCAAACTGCGACATTTCAAACGTCTGTTCCTGAAAAATAAAAAAAAATTACAGACATAAGCAGTGATAATAAAAAAAAATGTGCTTCACTTGCGTAAATCACAACACAGAGAAATTATTTATTTAAAGAGACCTTTGTACATTGAATAATATCAGTTTTACATATAAATGTTTAGGAAATACACTGCCCCCTACCTCTTCAATTTCTAAGTAAGTCAGGACCAAAAGGTCATACATCTTACATCATCATCATTATTGTAATTACGTCATCAGCATATTTCTGTACAAGATTTTGTATTTTCACAGTCCCAGTGACATGATGAACCAGTTAAAGGTAGAGAGGACAATCAATTACTAGTGTGGCTGAATTGTTTCCCCTCACACAGGTGCTTTATTTTTCACACCTCATTGCTCAAGGTAAGGCTTTTATTATGCAGTGAGCTACAAATACATTCTGCAAATAAGACCAATATTTGCTCATTCCTGGTGGCTGACAATTCCAAACAATGGATCTGCAGGGTAGCATCAGACAGAACTGAAATGATGACTATATGTTTATGATTTAATGTCTCATATCCTTTTGGATGCCACCATTATCCAGTAACTGTGACAACTTCAGGTGTCAATAAATGGAGTGTCACACTTTAATGTATCACTGACAATAAGGTATTTGGAGACAGAGCAGAAACTTAGATTGAAAAATAATTGGGAGCGAGGAGGAAGAAAATTAGTTCCTTTGCACAGGCAGCAACACTACATTTACATCAGTTCATAAAGGTGAACCATGGAAAACTTAAATCAGGCCAGTTGGGTGGGGTCTGAACCCTACACCTCCAAACTTCAGTCTCTTACAGTAATTTATTTATGATTTGTGGTGGGGACATGCTCTTGGCCTTCTGTTCATCAGTTATTCACAGTTTCTACCAATTTATGATTTGTACCTGCCCTTCCCACTCATTTATACTTAACTGTCAAGTTTTGATACTCTTGGATCCATTTTCATTGCATTCCTCATTATCTCTAGAAATTTACAGCTAAGGGTTGCATATACAAAAATTTTAATATACTTTTCTTTCCAGTTAGTAGAATTTATGATTTTATCATTTCTCAACATTGTCACATTTGTGGTTCTGAGGAACTAAACTTCTGTTGCTTGGATTCTAATTTTCAGCAGACTGGCACAAAATAATATCTAGCCCTCAAATGGGCACACCTACATATGAAGTCCACCTATCATAAATAAGGTTTTGTATCATTCCACTGTCAGTTTACAATTGCAAGTCCATGCCTATTCCTTCATTACTGCTTCAGCTAATACAAGTTATGTTGTCATATGTCCACATGAGCAACAGTAATATACCATAAACAGTGTACTTAAACGAGACAAAAATTGTGATCTGTGTGAGAAAATGACCCAGATTCTGAGCTAGCAGCACAATGCCACAGTGAGGCTGTTATCTACAAGATTATTAGTAATCAAATAAGCAGTTGGCATGGATCTGGTGCGATTGCACTGTCATGTGACTAGGGCCTCCCGTCGGGTAGACTGTTCGCCAGGTGCAAGTCTTTTGACTTGACGCCACTTCGGCGACTTGCATGTCAATGGAGATGAAATGATGATTAGGAAAACACAACAGCCAGTCCCTGAGCGGAGAAAATCTCCGACCCAGTCGGAAATAGAACCTGGGCCCTTAGGATTGACATTCTGTTGCCCTGACTGCTCAGCTACTGGTGGAGGACATTGTGTAATTAAACTAACATTTAACTTCAATTCTGTTAATACACATTTATCTTGATAAAATAAAGGCAGGTATTCATTTCATTTGTACAGAGTACGCCACAAGCCTGCTAGTGTTGTGCATCCACTCGATAGTTAATGAATTTTTGAATGTTTTTAGCATTCAGGGTCTACTCCCTTTAAATAAAAGTGGTACTACACACTGATTACTCTCTCTCCTTTTAGATCCATTGGAAAATCTGTTTTGAAAACCCTTCCCTAAATACAAAAACTCAGCAACTGATTCCATGGCAGCACTATTTATTAGTACTATTTCATTTCTGATACGTTGTTTTTACATATTCCAGAATTTGTTTAATTGATTTTCAAGGCTAGTTCCACACTTATTGTACTGTGTTATTCCATTCATGGTGAAGTTTATCTGCACCAGAGAAAAAAACAGTACAAAGCCATAAACTCAACAAATGTGATTCAGATACATTTCATTAGCAGGTGTTCGATCTTTGTTGAAGGACCTGGAAACTTCCTCTAGGATTACCAAGTAAGATTTTGGCAGTATGTCGACTTATTACCTGACTCCTCTTTTTGTTCTGAATTACTCACTATCCTGGTGAACCATCACAGAAGTTGTACTGCTGACTTATATATTTATTTCTCAAGAGCTGTCAGCATAAGTTTAGCTGGAACCGAGTCAAAATCTTTCTCAAAATCTGAAAATCCCAGATAAATATGCAATTCATACTCCTTCTACAATTATGTCTACAGTACATCTTGCAAATGGCTCACTGTACTACATTCATTTCTAGAGCAAGTTACTTCCTGTCTTTTTTAAAAAAAAAATCTCGCATGTTTTCTAAGTGGCGGATGATAAATTTAGTGAATACCTCGTACATTTATTGACGAGAGAGTAAGTTTTGCTTTATTAATACTCACAGCTGCTAATTAAGGTATTTGAACTAACTTACCATGCCACTTTTTAGTGGCTATTTCAAGTTTATCTGGAATTAATAAGTAGATTCATAGAAAATAATTTCTTTCATTGGATAAGAAATTATATTCAGTTACAAAACTTTTCTATAAAGTTTTTGCAGAAAGTTTTAAGTGTTTTGGTACAATTAATATGAGACTCAAGACTAGATATGACAGAGACATAGAACTGCTGACGTGCAGTGACCTATTCTTCTTCTCCTTAGTCACAAACTGCACCCATAGAGTGGCTCTGCCATAAATTTATTCACACTTTTTAACTTTCTGGCAGATTAAAACTGTGTGTGATTTAGGGAAACCATACTCCACATGTTACCTGGTTGTTACGCAGCCAAACATTACTAAAGGCCAAAAACAAGCACTCACTGGGCTATACCAATTAGGTGCCATTATTTTATTTTTTATAAATTAGAGACAAATTTAAAATTATGGCAAGAACTGATAACATGTGCCCTGCAGTAATTAGGAATATGGTACCAAAACCAACACTAAATGGAATTAGAGATGATATCAATTAACTGCCATATACAAGTTCGGCAAGACACTTGGGAAAGTGTTATGACATAACATTCATTTAATCATGAAAAACAAGTATTCTAGGGATGTCTCACGCTCTCCTGTCAATATTTTTCACAATAATGGAGATACTTAAATAAACTCCACCATCATACAAGGCGACACTAATGTTCAGAGGTAGGCCTATTATATTTTTAGGTGGGAAGCAGTACTGTATTGATACTGCTACTTGTTACTGTGTAGTATGCATTAAATAGGGGATGGCAAAGGAGCAATATTATGTCTCATAACATTAATGCATCCTCATTGTATTTTTCTCCATAAAATAGTACCTCTGATGTCTTTTCATGGTACTTTTCAACTGTCCTTACAAGAGCAAACAAACATATAAAACTGGCCAAAATACTTTGCATAAGAAGGAAGGAAGGTTATAGCTAAATTTTCGATTTGACTATTCAGTTGCAGACAGATGAAATAAATTAGGAATGGCTAAGAAAAAATCATTACTATTAAAATAGCGAACAACATCATAAAAAAATCGCATAGGAAGTGTGAAAATAACCTCAGCTACAATTGTCAACATGCATGCTTTCCATAATTAATTAATTTGTAAGAACCCATACACGACAACAGTGGATCTTAAGAACTATGTAAAATCATGTTTTTTTGCAGTTTTAAAGATATAGATGATCATTAAAACTACAGTTCAGAGCATTAAAAATAGAAAAGATATTTCATATTATGTCTGGATCTAAAATACTGGGCTGTACACAATGTTTCAAGTGGCACAATGTCTTAAAATGACTTAGCCAAGCACAGGTCAGCAGCAACAATGAATGGTGGATTCTATTAGCTACTGATAATTATTTTGTCTTGTTTTACTGACTTTCTAGAAACCATGGATTAATCACAGAAAAATCATATCAAAATAAAAAATTAAATGGTATGACATATCAAAATTGCAACCTTCGTTTTACATGTGTTGTAATACTGCAAAACACAATATAGTGTTATTTAATACCACTTAACAGTGATGCAATGAACAAGGTAAAGTAAAAGTATGCAGTGGAAGTAAGGATGATGGCAGAAAGAGGTGACTGAATTAAAACTCATACGATTTAAGACTGACAAACTTCATTATGGGTTCCCCTCGATCGTTACAGGATTCCTCCAAAAGCTAGTAAAATTTCTATTCTTTTTTTGTGTACCTGTCTTCAATACAATGCCTTTACCATTCTGTGAAAGGTCTGTTCCTGCAAGATTATTTACTGCAAGCACTGACTGACAAATGGGAGAGGTAGTAGAGCCCTTCTACACTTGCAGAGTTCAAGAATGATGACAATTGTAGACAGGTATAATTGAATGTAATAACAAATAACTTATATAATGACAAGCAAATTTTGCATCTTTAACTTTCCATGTACCTGCCCAATTACACACTAGTGAACAAGTGATTCACCAATGGGCCTACAAAAATGATGGGACGTTACTATCTTGGGCACAGGGTGAGTCATTCTACTTATTCATGGTTTTATTTAGTCCGATATGCTACATTGTAAAATGCAAGGGGTAGATATTGTGCTCTGCACTTAAATACCCCAATCAAAATGGATCTAACAAAATAATAAAATGAATAGGAATTGCCTCCAGTAGACCACATTCTCAAATTATGCAAAGACTGCCAATACACAAGATGAAGTCAGTGGTTGCCTTTCTAAGTTGTCAATATTTAATATTACGAACCTGTAGCCTAACATTTCATTCCAATAACGCACTAAATATTTTACGCTTTCAGTCTCTGATGATTAAACTATCTTTGTATCTTTTATCCCCCGACACCAATTACATTTGGACAAGTTAAATGACAGATTGGTTGCTAGAGCATTCCATGTTTTCCCGCTTTGTAGTTTTAAACTGTAAGATTGACGTTTCTATAAAGAAGTCCACTACTGAAAAATATTTACCTAGCAACAACATGCGCTGTCAAGTACTAGAACCATAGGAGAGCGTCTGCTGCATTTCGCTGATTATAGATGTGCGTTTGTGCAAACAACTTTTTGAACAAGAGACAACATAAGAATAGAATTCGCTACCTAACATTTCAAAATAAATACGGACTTATTTGTGGTTGAACTTTCGCATTTCTCTCTAATGCGTCTACACAATACACATCGTTTATAACAGTATGAAGTCATACTTCGTCAGCAATAACAACAACATCAACAACAAGGATATTTACAAAATAAGCAGCAAAACTAACTGCAGTAATAGCCAGTCTTACCAATGCGAATCTTTAATTCCTTAAAAAAAACTGCCTAAGTTAAATTCTTCTCGTAATTAATTTTCAGCCATCAACATACACGGAAACACAGGCGCTGATTTGGGCAGTCATGACAGAATCATAGCTTGATACTCCTTAATTTTACGTATAAATTATGTAATGGTAAATATACATTAGAACATAGAAAATATAGGGAAACCGTACGTTTATTGATAATCTATATGACTTAGAACGGAAAAGTGACGAGACGTATGATTATATTTTGAATCACGTAGTGCAGATGACTATACGCATGCGTGTGAATACAAGTATCATTAACTAAAAAAAAAACCATGGATAATTCTGAAAAATAACTGGAGTTGCCATAAACATTCAGCCGAAATAACAGCTGTTTCAACTATTAATTTATGATATAACGCATAAAAACGCCCCAATTTCTATTTATGTGATTCCGCTATGTACGCTACTAGTCATCATGTTCATCCGCACAAGGAAATAGTACATATATTTATCGATGAACACGACTATGTATACTGTCTTATAAAATTAATTAATCTGTTTCCTTGTAAAATTATTTTTTGAAAAATATTCGGTGTGTCATTTACGATAGTATTGTGTTCCCTAGAACTACTTCGTCAACAGTCAGTACGTAGTTATGGCTCTCGCAGTGTTGAACTTATGCCGCCAATCCGGCTCCTCTTTGCAGAGAATCGGTGGCAGTCGAGGTTTGCAGTTGAGCTTAAGCAGCAACGTAACTCGTTATTTTGCTACGAAAATGAGCCGTCCGAAAGTTTTCTTCGATATGGCTGCTGATGGCCAGACCATTGGACGAATTGTGATTGAGGTATGTTTCCAGTAGATTTAATTTACTTTTATAGTAGTATCTCGTTCCAGGCATTTCTCCATTGCAGCGTGGTTTAGTAGGTTGCCGGCATGTCGCGTGGAAATGCTGCTATGTGAAATGTATCGTGAATATAAAGTCTTCTGGGTCGTGTGGGAGATTTTTGCTGTGAAAATCCTAATCAATATTTATCTAAGTCAAAGGATTTTTTTCTGCTCTTCATGAACGTATTTCAAGGTCGGTGGAAATAATGTATTATTCCACTTTAACTGTTACCAAAATTTAAATTTCTCTTTAGACATTTTTCAACATTAGGTGTGTATAAAAGTGGCCCCCTGTGCATAAAAAGTAATTGCAGTAATAATTAGCATGATTTGGCTATCTTTTAGGTAATGGGTGGATCATAATAGGTCAGCGATAAGAAAGTTAAAAAATAGGAATTAATAAAAAAAGTAAATACTTTTTGCTCGTAGGTTAGCCCACGTGCGTCAGCGGTAAACTTGTTTGTGTCTATATGTAATAGGAACGCGGAAAAAGAAAAGCGGAATATTCAGAGCTGAGTGAAATGTTGCCTTCCTGTTTTGCTAGTATGTGCAGAGCTGTTGCATTCCAGTCAAATCTACAGCAGCTGTTTAACATGTTAACGAGACACGTGATAGATAATTGGAAGGTTGCCACCAAATTCCAGCATCGGGTGGGACAGCCGGAAGAGAAATTAAAGGGGTGCTGGTGATTCGACAACGTCCTCGAATAATGTTTATGTAAATGTGGTGCTAAAGTCTAACGAAAGGTGAACTGTGGGAAAATTCTGCTGGATTTATTGGAACTGTTAATGTAGGAAGTGCACGTGTAGGATTGACCGTTAGGTTGCAGAATCTGATACAGCCCGGTCAGATAAGTGCTTATTTCGGTTCCGTGCGTAGCAATTTAGTATCTTGTAATGAAAGTTATAGAACCGAAGTCGGCATTTTGTTGATTTGTGAAGTATTAAGTTGACAGTGGGTGGTTCCGCCAATCGTGACTAAGCAGTAATTTGAGCGCAAGTAGTTAATGTAAAATGTCAAATCTGTAGTATACAGCACGCATTTGCTGTAGCATATTTTATATTTCTGAAACTATTAAACTTTTTACAGCTACGTGCGGACGTAGTGCCTAAGACTGCTGAGAATTTTAGGGCTCTTTGCACTGGAGAAAAAGGATTTGGATATAAGGGCAGCACATTTCACAGAGTTATCCCAAATTTCATGTGCCAAGGAGGTGACTTTACAAACCATAATGGCACTGGTGGAAAATCTATTTATGGCAATAAATTTGAAGATGAAAACTTCACACTAAAACATACTGGACCAGGTAGAGTAATTAAAATTTAATGTCTATCAATATGTTTTTAGTGTGTGGATACTAACAATCTCTCTTCTCTAGGAATTCTATCAATGGCTAATGCTGGCCCCAATACAAATGGCAGCCAGTTTTTCATAACGACAGCAAAGACTAGTTGGCTGGACAATAGACATGTTGTATTTGGATCAGTCGTTGAAGGCATGGATGTAGTTAAAAAGGTAAATTGATGATGCATAATACATACCTATACTTAAGTTATCAATCATTTTGCAAGTCTTGAAAACGAAATTTCTTTTCAGATTGAATCCTTTGGCTCTCAAAGTGGCAAAACAAGCAAGAAGATTGTAGTCAATGACTGTGGTCAACTTTAAGTATATTGTCTTCTATGCAGAACATTTCTTTTACCTGCTGCATTTTGAGAAAGAAAACTGGTACTTTATACAAAAGCTCATTTAATATCCTGGAAAGACTAATACTGTTGAACTGCAGCATTGTGTTCAAATTCGAATTCATGGAAGACACGTTTTGTCTTATCATTCCAGTAACCTGTTTTAGATGAAATGCCACAACTGTTTCAGTATCGAGCTAATGTTTTTGACAGTTGGAAGTTAGAATGTTGTAGATAGTTGTGCAATGTGAACTTAGCTTCTGTCAGGTTCAAACAGTTGAATCTCATCTAATAGGCATTTATGTAATCTGTGAAGAACTTTCATTTGACTTCGCATTCCTTGAATTGTTTGTTCATTGCTCCAAAAGTTCATATTGCTTTTTTCTGTAATGTTCTTGTCACTAGTTCAGGTGAATAAATAATATACAATAACAATCATGTCAAATCCTTTTGCAGCAATTCTGTGACATAATCAAATAGTAATAACCTTTGAGCATTAAAATGTGGCCCTTTTAATGTCTTTAAGATTACTGAAATGTAAATGGTGTCTAATACATTTGACCTGTTGGGTTCAGGGATTTTCACCTGCCTCAAGGTGAATGGGTATGTTGTCATCATTTCATTATCATTCACGAAAGTGGAAAGATTGGACTGAGCAAAGGTTGGAATTTGTACGGGTGCTGATAACCGTGCTGTTCAGTGCCCCACAAACAGAACATCCTCTAATACATTTGATATCTTAATGTGCAGAGCAGGGATGTGTGTGAAACTAAACTATATACAGTTCTCTCTCTCTCTCTCTCTCTCTCTCTCTCTCTCTCTCTCTCTCTCTCTCTCTCTTTCAGTAGACATCATTATACTTAACATTGGCAGGTTAAGATACTTGTGAAATTAAAATTTTGCTCTGAAATGAATTCAGTTAGCTGTAAATTGTACAGTTGTACACATTTCCTGCATCAAATACTTCATTTTGAACTCATAGTAATGGTAATGATATCAGAACTGCCATGAAATCAGGTTCTAAAAGGTAATAAAAATCAGAACAAAGAGAAGAGTTACTTAATTTTCATGGTAGATGTATAGTGAATAATATGCGGTGAAATTTGTTGTGCATATGACACTAAAGTACACAATAAGTAACTCAGGTGCAGATGTTGGCAACACTTGTGTGTGATTAAGAGCAAATGTTAAAACAAAACTGACCTTGATGCATCTTCTTAGCCCAATGTTTCTTTTTTTTTTTAATTGAGAAACATTGATTCACAATTTAGCTGTTCTACCATCATAGATTTTGCTGATGGCTCTGTGTAAAGTTTCACTGTTTATCTCACACAGAATCAATTTTATAGGAATCAGGCATGTTATTCTGCTAGTGTTTATTTTGTATTCACTTTAATTGGCTGCACTGAATGTCGGTTTCCAGTCTAACCTTTTTTGTTTTGGGACAAGCAGGATTTAAGTTTGCTGTTGTACCATAGCTGGACAAGGAAATGATACCCTAGTGAGCTCTGGAAAAATGTGTATGCGCATACACACATTTAATTTTGTGATGCCTTAAAGATCTCATTAGTGTACATCTCAGCAGGTAGTAGCTAAAGTTATTCAGTATATTAAATTGAAAGATGAAGTGCTTGAAATTATAAAGGAAGGGTAGTTCTTAACAATTTGGTGTGGGCAGAGAGGCAGTGATAGTGTAATGAATGACCCAGGTAATTTTCTGCTGCCACAAATAAACTGAAGTTAGTGTAATGGTTAACAAATACATTTAGTCTTACCAATGACAAGTTTGATTCCTGTAGATTATTTTTGTCAGGCAATCATAACCATGACTATGTACAAATTACACAGATATAACATGTGCCAAATACAGTAAAGTGAAGCGTAATCTTTTATATGTGTGATCGTTATATTAAGCTATATATTGCTCTATTTCATCGGATTGGAACTGCATTACTTTTCTTAATCGTACAATACTGTGATCCAACTGCAGATCACTGCCAACATGCATGCTTGACACCCTTCTCCAAGGAGTTTGCATCCTTTGTCATAGGAACTGTGTAGAGTTCATTGTAGTACATGACATTAAATGGTAAAATGAGGAATACTTAACATAAAGATTTTGGTAGTATGGAGTAGGTTGGTGGTTTAAATTGTTCTTATGATCATTCAACACTAATGTTGAAATTTAATGAATTGTAGCACTGAAGTGTTGAGTTTTGACCCAGCTTGTAATTTCTGGGTTTGCCAAAGACATTGGGTATAAGTGAATCTGATAGCAGCAAAAAGCTTAAATATACAGATATTGCCACTGCATTCTTGTCAGTATGTGTGTTCTCGAGTTATTCAAAAATGTCAGTTCAACATGGAATTACTTTTTTGGTTATAGGAATAAAAGGTTGCCACAAGTTGTGGAAATCGAAATTTCAAATGTTGGGGAAATATGAAAAACACTGGAAAATCTATTTTCTCAGTAGACAAAATGGTTTGTCTACTGAGATGACGTGCATTGTAGCTGATAGGGCAGCTGAGAATGTGTCCCGCTTCCTTAGTCACTCATTCTTACTGCTTCTCCTCTTCCTACCATTCCCCTTGCTTGCAGTCAGTGCTGCCACCACTTCTTGCCACTAGCCAAGCAGCTTCGGATCTAGTCTCATCTGCCTGCAGGCGAGGTCTGTTTGTGTATGGCAGCAGATATTTGTCGTTTATCGAAGGACCTGGGATTGTGGTGCTCCTCTGCAGGTATAGGCCATGGGTTATGGATTTTGGGAATTCACTGTCTCGTCGCAAGTACATCATACAGTGTGCCGCGTTTTATAGATATTTATTTTATTACATTTTGGCACTTTGAAAATAATTTATATACTAGAAATTATGGATAAGAAAATGGTGGCAGTCACTGGCTATTTGTACTCTTATGTACTCAAATATTTCTTGAAAGAAATTCACACAGTACCTGTGAAATAAGATATAACACAGTGACTAATAACTGACATTAATGAACGTAGTAGAAGCAACATTTTATTGATCACCTGTAGTGTAGGTTTACACAAGTCTTCTCTGCCTTGCACATTTCTTTCGGTACGTTTTGTGAGGTTATTCCTGAAGTCAGTGAAGGTACTTTAAATCTGTCTTGCGACTTCAAAGCAATGTGTGTTTGTCACAATGTTTCATTTTGTTGAAATCTAAGTGGTCTTAACAAAACATGTACGCCATTTTGGCTTCCTTTATCCATTTAAAAAACAGTTACAAAAGATGTTGATGTTAATACTTGAGATTTTTGCTCACAAGGGAAGAATTATGGAAGTAACTTATGTCTTTACTTATGCTTCAGATCTATAAATGTCGGGAAAAAATGCCAAAATTTGTCTGGAAATCGGGAATCACATTTAGGGAAACTTCTGGCAACCCTGGAATACCATTTTTACACAATTGGGCTGCATATTGGTTTTTAAATTAGATAATTCAACTTGGTTGAACAAAGCAGTTCTGTAGTGAGTAGTAATGCATGATCAATCATTAACGCAACCACTTTTGTGGTAGGCTGCTGTACCTGTGGTGCGGATGACAGGAAATCTGCAGTAAGTATAGTAAGATGTATCATCTGTGTACAACATGCACCAGTTAAAAAGAAAAGTGAATTACTTGAGTATATTAAGCAGAGAGATGCCAGAACTGCCTCTCTTCATTGATCAAGCTGTAATGCCTGCTTAGGAAATTACTCATTACACTCTCCAGTTCCCTCAGAAATGGCAGCAATTTCTTGACAAATGTTAAAGTTCATCTAAAACGTGGATTTGATTTGTAGGCGTTCTTAGATTCAAAGAAAAAAAAATTGCTGGCAGTTATACTGTGGGAATGATGCCATAACTCGTACTTAAGTTTGCATTTGCTCAGCTGACCTTTCTCCGGTAGTTTTAATCATACATAAGTAGCGATGTACAATGACATGCAAAAGGTTCGTTTATGAAGTCACTGAATGCATAGTGAGTGACCTGCAACACTATGCTGTTTCTTGTGGTGGTGGCAGCTGCATCACAGTACTTTCACATTGCAGAGTTGCCACATTAACCTGTTCCTTGATGTTCATTTTGAGGATTACATATTAGGCTTTTTCAGTGTTCAGGCATTTTCAGAGATGCAGTTAATTAGAATAACTGAAAAATTATCATCCAGCAAGTACTGCAGATTCCTTGTATCAGAATATCTGGAAAATAAAACACATCCCAAAATTTTGTTGAGGTTGAACTTCATCCACTATAATCCAAAGATTTCTGTAATGAAATTGAGGGTAGCTGCCATTTTAAATTGATGCAGTTAGAGGTATTCTTCAGTTTTTTATTAGATTTTCATTGCAATAATGCTGTGTGGTACGTAACTTCCACACTCGTGACACCTCAACACTGCTGATACTTTTATTATGGAGATGACCACATCAGAGCTGAGAGAATTTCCATCTACTGTGCACCTAGCTCTGGCTGAGATGGTAATTTAATGTAAATGGGTAGCTGTCAAAGATCTACTTGCCAAATGGTGGCAGGGGAAAAACACACACAAACAAGGATTTAAGTTTTACAAGCTTTTGGAGCCAATGGCTCCTTTAACTCTTGTCAGGAGGAGGATCTGTTTACCAATAACTATTTTTGTTGTGATGGTAATTTGCTGCATATGAGTGTTCTAAGGGCAATTCAGTAATCACAGAACATGATTCAGTTGAAATACTATGTATGGAACAAAACTGAGGATTGATTAGTGCAGCTGTTGCAAACTTATTATAGTTGTCACTGTAAGAGCTGAATTGAATTTAAATTCCTAAATAGCTAGGGCAGACACCACACTGAACCGATATGCTTTCAAGCAAAAGAAATTCATGAGAATCTACGTTAGTTAAGAGTAACAATGCTAATAACAGAAACTGCAAGTTTTAAATTTTCTGTGTTTTTAATAATGTGTAAGGAGTCATTTTACAGAGGATTAAATGTGGTTGCTTACTAACCATTCATAGAAGTGTTCACATAGCAAATATAATACTATTACACTAAATAGAAGCTATACAGAAAGAACTTCCTTAGCTTTGAAGTTAGCTTTGTAATTTGGTAACTGTTTTGATAGTGTTCACCCTTTTGAATTATTATGAATGGCAGTTTTTTATGTATAGGAACCATTCCTTCTGAACTTGAGTGGCATGCTTACAACCAGTTCAAGAGGTTTGTGTGATGCTGTCGTCAAAATATGTAGCTCCTTAACACTTTCGGTGCAGGCATGTAACTCTCCAGTACGGCCCGGCAACGTTAGAGTGCGGGCCGGTAACACTGAAACGGCAGGTACAGCTCGGAGCCGACGCAGCTAAACACATCTGAGCTACAGGCTGACGTCAAGACCTTGTAAGATCTGTAGAATCATATTCTATACTGACTTAATGATAACACCTTCGATGCATTACTTCAAATAAGCTTCGACTGAATTGTGGTCCTGTTTTAAAGTGTTTGCTATCTGACACCTATAGGGGTCACAGGCGTCATTCAAATGTTCGTGATTTGCTGATAATGTAACAAAAAATACAATCCAACCAAGCAACAAATCCACTGCATTGAGGAAAAATTTGGATTACAAAACGCAAATTCTTAAGAAGGAAAAAAAAGGAAACTGGATTCATTTGAAATTATATTTACTTCAAATGCACATTTTTAAGATTGACTCTGATAGAGGTCGTCAATTAAGTAGCATGTTTGCTCCTGGTATGAGAGAATTAGCCGTCTACATTTATCGGGGACGCCCGGATGTGTTGAAATTAGTAAGCGAAACACACCCTACGTGGAGGCTTCTCTCGTGTCCCCCATCACTTCAATTGTGGTGCTATTAAAACAAATTTAGCACAACAAATTCTTTCGCAAAAAACTGAAGTGAACGCTTTACAATGCAATGTATTGTCTAAATGACAATCTTCCCCTCCAAAGAATCATTGATTCATTTATTGATGAATCTCTTCCCGGGTAATACACTTGAGACATTCTCGTGTTAAAATAATCCAATATAGGTCGTATCTTGTATAAATGATCGTCTGGTTTCTTGGAAGTGGATTTTTTGCGAAATGCAGAGGGAGTAATATGATCAAATACCGGTCTCTGTTTACACTTATCGCTATTCCTCTATTCTCAAACAGCGGTCCTTTCTTCCAGTAGTCTTGTAATCGCGGATATTTAACGTTACCTTATATGTAACGAAACACCCAGGAAAACTAGTAATTCGCCTATACTTAGAGGTTTCCATTAGAGATCCTAGATCCCTATTTTGTATTTTCGCTCAGCAATATGTTGACTGCGTTATCGTTCGTTTCGTCAACTATAAGTTGCAACAAGTGGTCTGTTACCAATAATCTGAAGAAACCCAGAGGAAAATTGCCAGCAGGATGAATTTACAAAACTTCTTCCTTCGTAAATGGGTGATACTGCATATTATGTGGTTCTTTATGCCAGAACTCACCTAGATTATCTCCGTGTGACAGGTCGGGCTCTTTTTCGTCGTCGATTTCCACACAATCGCCGTGATCCGTATCGTCAGATTCGGAAATGTCACGAAACAGATTCGAAAGCTGTGCTTCCACGCTATCATCACTCTGCAATTCTTCTGCAGCCTCTAAATGACAATCTCCGTGGTATGCCTCGTCCTCACTACACAGCAAATCACTGTCGGCTAGTACACTAGGTAACTGTTCCTCTGTCAACTTACAGTTGCCTAAAATATGGAGGTAGAGCACCATGTTAATCTTGTGGTATGTTTTTTGTGCAAAATAGTTCTCTTGTAGATGAGTTACCCCAGAATAGAATCATGAATGATGTTACCAAAAGACGTTTGTCAGTCTAAGAAGAGTGAGACTTCAGACATGGCCAACTGATGTGGCAGGTCACTTTTGTACAGCCTAAAATGAAAAACTGATATGATTTGAGAAAACCATCCCAGAAGTTCACAACATGCCATTGATGAGATTGACAGTGAAGACAGAGTATTTTTTGCCATACATGGATTCTGAAGATGCAAATTTACAAAGAAATTGAGGGAACTTTTCAGACTGCCCCTCCTATCTTATGTACCCATAAGGTAAAAGCTGTGGAATGAAAGTGCTGCTGGTGTAGTGACAAATATATCTGCCTGGGAGCAGAGAACCTATTAGATTCGCAAGTGAATTCACGTTTTTATTTGTATTTTTCAATTGTACATTGAGCCCGGTTAAAAGTGTGGGATTGAGCCGAAATACTTCCTTTCATTTTGGGTTGTACACAGGCGAGTTCTCAAAACCGTTGGCTTTGTCCGAGGCCTTCCACATGAAAGGGTTGCAGTAACAGCCCAGAAGTGGCTGAACTGAGGTGTTAAGAAACTACTTATGTCTTAACGTCTAGGGTATGGGTTGGTTGATTTGTGCGGGTTAAAGGGACCAGACTGCGACGGTCGTCGGTCCCGTCTCGGGTATGTTTAGGCCCAAAGATTAAGGAGATTCTGCCTTTTGTACTTACCCCTGGCAATGCTTCAAATCGTCCAAATCCATGGGTGTCAGTATTTAGCCTTTTCGTGTTAGCAACACGGCAGGAGTGCACGATGGCTCCAGCTCTCCTAATGTTTCTTTACGAGAAATATGTCCCATTTCCCTGCAATGGCGTTTATCACTTCGTAGGATGTCTAGGAAGATGTAAATAAAGTTTGACAGACAGTGATTTCACGTCCACTAAGAAAAATTCGGAGTAGGTATTAAAATCCATGGAGAAGAAATAAAAACTTTGAGGTTCGCCGATGACATTGTAATTCTGTCAGACAGCAAAGGACTTGGAAGAGCAGTTGAACGGAATGGACAGTGTCTTGAAAGGAGGGTATAAGATGAGCATCAACAAAAGCAAAACAAGGATAATGGAATGTAGTCGAATTAAGTCGGGTGATGCTGAGGGAATTAGATTAGAAAATGAGACACTTAAAGTAGTAAAGGAGTTTTGCTATTTGGGGAGCAAAATAACTGATGATGGTCGAAGTAGAGAGGATATAAAATGTAGACTGGCAATGGCAAGGAAAGCGTTTCTGAAGGAGAAAAAATTTGTTAACTGTTAACATCGAGTATAGATTTAAATGTCAGGAAGTCGTTTCTGAAAGTATTTGTATGGAGTGTAGCCGTGTATGGAAGTGAAACGTGGACGATAAATAGCTTAGACAAGAAGAGAATAGAAGCTTTCGAAATGTGGCGCTACAGAAGAATGCTGAAGATTAGATGGGTAGATCACAAAACTAACGAGGAGGTATTGAATAGGATTGGGGAGAAGAGAAGTTTGTGGCACAACTTGACTAGAAGAAAGGATCGGTTGGTAGGACATGTTGTGAGGCATCAAGGGATCACGAGTTTAGTATTGGAGGGCAGCGTGGAGGGTAAAAATCGTAGAGGGAGACCAAGAGATGAATACACTAAGCAGATTCAGAAGGATGTAGGATGCAGTAGGTACTGGGAGATGAAGACGCTTGTACAGAATAGAGTAGCTTGGAGAACTGCATCAAACCAGTCTCAGGACTGAAGGCCACAACAACAACAATAACTACAACTGGATGAAAGTCTACTCCACTCTTCCATACGTTACGACCCTCTGTTGTATACTCACCCGCATTGGTCCTCTCAAGCCTACCTTAATTTATAAGGTTAAGGTATAGGGTGAGTCAGGGGTTATGTAACCCTAAATTCCAAAAATGCAAATCCTTATTAATGTAGTTATAGTCTATACACTCAAAACACACATTTTCTCGTAACAGATTCTGGAAATGCCCTCAGTGTGCTGCAAAACATGCCTCAACACGTTTCTTCATAATAGCTGCTAATTTTTTTTATGGTAGCTAAACTTTTGTGGCATATTTCCTTGTCGATATTGTGCTTCAGTTGGCCGATTGTGTGAGGGTTATTCTTACAAGGTAACCTCCCCATCGCTCCCCCCTCAGATTTAGTTATAAGTTGGCACAGTGGATAGGCCTTGAAAAACTGAAAACAGGTCTATCGAGAAAACAGGAAGATGTGTGGAACTATGAAAAAAATAAGCAAACTGTACAAACTGAGTAGTCCATGCACAAGATAGGCAACATCAAGGATGGCCTGAACTCAGGAGCGCCGTGGTTAGCGTGAGCAGCTGCGGAACCAGACGTCCTTGGTTCAAGTCTTCCTTCGAGCGAAATGTTTACTTTCTTTATTTTCACAGAGTTATGATCTGTTCGTTCGTTCATTGACGTCTCTGTTCACTGTAATAAGTTTAGTGTCTGTGTTTTGCGACCGCACCGCAAAACCGTGCGATTATTATTGAAGTCGCGAGCTATATTTGCTGCATTCATATTGCCCACGGAATACATCTCACGTATTTAATGCACTCTCGTCCAAAGTAGCGAACAGTCAACTGCCAGCCAGGGAGCCTCGTTAGCAGGAATACTCTCTCCTCCGTGCGCTGTAGTCGAGTGACGTCGTGTGTTTCGATGTGTGTTTAGGTGTAGCGTCCCCATACTACGGCGCAGTTACCTCGCATCTGACGGACAGATAATAATTGTCTGAAAATAAAAAATTACACTTTTCACACGAGGAAAGACTTGAACCAAGGACCTCTCGTTCCGCAGCTGCTCACGCTAACGACGGGACCACGGTGCTCCTAGCTCACTTTGTCCTTGATGTTGCCTATCTTGTGCATGGACTACTCAGTTTGTATATTTTGCTTATTTTCTTCAGTTCCACACAAGTTCTTCCTGTTTTCTCGATTGATCTGTGTTGTCTTTCAAGGCCAATCCACTGTGCCAACTTGTAACTAAATCTGAGGGGGGTGCGATGGGGAGTTTCCCTTGTTAGAGACATCCTTCAGACGTCCCCAATGGAAAACTTAGGCAGCTAAATCTGGGGATATAGGGGCGCTGCAGCCGGTAGTGTCGTTAATCAGCCTGTAACAATGCTACAAATTACACGATGATGATCGCTATTTTGTTATGGTTTCAGAGGGGGAAAAAAAATTTGCCCTACAATTCTTCTTCGCGAAATTGAACGCCAAACTCCAACCTTCTGTTCGTGTAATGGGGTCTCGTGGGGACGTGAGGATTTTCTTAACTCCAATATGTCATTCTGGATGTTTACACAGCATCTCAGATGAAACCATGCTTCATCAGAGTAAAAGACCGAACATAGTTGCGAATAAAACGCAGAAATCCATTGACATTAATGTAGTTTTTCCCTCTAAAAAGTTCTCGAAGCTCATCCAATGCGTGGATGCGATACGAAGTTTCAGCTTCTTTGTGACTTGTGTAAGATATTCTAGTTCGCTGACAGTTTTCGTATCGACTTTCTTGGTGAAAGCAGCAAGGATGTGCGGATACTTTCCAATGAGACGTCACTTGACACTGAAGGTCGGCGGGAACGTCCACATTAATGCCGTCTACCAGTTCTTCTGAAAAGCGCGAGTATACGTGAAATTATTGAATGGGTAGGCATCCTTTCTGGAGTAGCTAGCCTACAGTCTTCCTGACATTTTAAGAAAGATTACCATTTGGATTAATGCGCAAGAATAAACACACGTTCAGCTACGGAAATACGTGTGTTGGTCCGCACACAGCTAACGCAACACTGAAAAGGGCAGGGAACTGAGAGGATATCAACAGTGTTACCTGAGAACTGAACCAAATGTCGCTAGACTGAAGGTATATAATTATTTATGGTCTTTTACGTATGTAAAGTAAACGAAGGAAAGAACAGAAAAACAATTTATTCATCTTCATCGGAATTATCAGATAGATTAACGAGTATCGAAGTTGCCCCAAAGCTGAAGCTGATGGCTGTGCAACACTATAATCTTTACCCCTAAATGAGTAGGATTATTTGGTTTCAATAAGTTTTATCACATTTGTCGGTAACTAATCAAAACATTTTTTTCATTCTTTCGAAGATGCTTTTGGTTATCAAAATAGGATTCAAAGAAATAAGACCAAGGCGATTGCGAAGTTTTGATTTGACCATATTCATGGCACTAAAAATTCGTTCTATGTATTTGAAAGTTAAAGCGCACAATTGTTTGAACGTATTTAGATTTCCAGCATCTTTACATGATCGCATTTCAATCCAAAAATAGACTACTCTCGATGTTTTGCCATCGAATGAAGTTGATATTAATCCATTTTTGTGGGATTTTTCCAGCCCATTAATATCATTATATCCCTATTCTTCCGCTGGGTCAGTGACATCATTAGGACTTGTTTTAGTTCACAAAACTTCTCTTACAGACAACTTGTTCGTCTTGGCAAAAATTTCCGCATTGGGTGGAAATAAGTGTAGTACTTCTTTTGAAAGCTTCACTGTGAAGTCAGTGCATTGTTTTGTTACCAATTTGATACTGTCCTCAGGTAAGTACAACTTGCTGGAGCAGGTTTCAAAAGCATAACAGAATGTAGTATAGGGATTAAGATGTCTTTCTTGTGCAGATGTAGTTAGGACGTTCGCGGTAATAGCAGGATAGTAAATAAATTTTTTACAGACTGATCGCAAAAGAAAAACAAGCGGGGCCAGGAATTTTGTGAGATCGTAGTTTTCACTCTCAAACGCTTTGTTATTTGGACTTCACCTAAAAACGTTTGTAAATGGGTTAAGTGCAGCAAATTGTTAGGATCTTCAAGCATAAAATGGAGCATTTCCGCTATGTAACAGTTTTCTCTAGTTTTAATATGGAGAAATGCAATTTCGGTTCATCCTATTGTTGTCAAATACAACAGACAGGTGGAGGTATGGAAAGCCTTCGCGTCGCACATTACTTTTAAGTATTTTCAATGGTGCTGTACTGTAATTTATTGTTTCAGATATATTTCTGATTCGTCTTGACGACTTAGAGAAAGACAAAACCAGTTGTAGGTTCCCTTACCATACATTCTCTGTTTCGGGGTATAATGTTTTCTGAAGTGTAACTCTCTGCCAGTTGTAAAGAATCACATACGCAAGACACAACTACGGGATTTGGTTGGCTCTTGTCATGACTGTCGCTCCGTCGTTAGTATTCTATTCAGATTATCAGTTTTCAGGTTGTGGTCTTTTAAAGCTACAACGATTGTGTAGGCCACCGGCTCCGGATCTACGATATTTCTAACCAGGGCAAAAAGTTTATAGAGGCGCCGCTCCTCGAGCGTTTGAGATGGGACGTCAAAGATAAAAATAAAAACTATTTTTCAAAATATGGTCATTTTGTAGCGCACATACTCCTGAAGAGTATGATATGTAAAACACATATGTTAGAGGAAATGTAAGACATGTTATTTGGTCTTAACTGTACCAGAGTGCAGTGCCACGCCTCTTCACACAGCATTCTTCTATCGCATATCACTTAATTTCGCTCTGTGGAATTCAAACATGTATATTTTGTAATGGAAGCCGTCAAACATGTATTCAGGACAGTGGAAATTAAAATGTTCTTTGGGGCCTCTCCTGCTCCCAGTCGGCTGGTTTGACATCCTACCCCCTTTAAAAAAGTCATGGTTAATACTGAGTGGGATTATTTGTGACCGGGAAAGTAAGAACTCTTAAGAAAATTTGCACCCTTTATTGCCTATTAGCTAATAACTTTCTCTTTTGTGTGACATAAAATTAAATATAGGAACACGAAAACCAGCACAGACAAAAGACAAACAAGGCAGTGTGTATTTCTTCAAATATTAGGTCCCACCATTTTTATCTCCCTAATCTTGCTACAGCTTCAGGCGGCGTGCTTTCCTTTCTTCGGAAGAATCTATTACCGCATGAAAGTTCGTCAAACGTTTTGCCACATGAAAAATCAATGACGTTGTCTAATGCTGCAAAAGCTGTTAATACAAGTTGTTTCCAAGGCTGGTGTGGTTTCTCGGTCTGATTACGTCTATTTTGTCTGATAGATAAAACGAAACAAGCCTTTCTAATATTCCAGCAATTGTAACCAGTGGCGGATACATATGCCCCCCCCCCCCCCCCCCCCTTGCTGTGGCACCCGCGCCGACCTCACGCTATTCGTTCGTTCGTTCCATTCGTCAGTCGACTCGACTGAATCGAGTTATCGAGTAGTTGTACTTTCCTTTGCAAATCGCGTGTCCGCGTCATCGTATTTTATACGTTTCTGCTCTGGCAAATAGATAGCTAATACATACCTACGAGAAAAGTCGCGGCCATTCTAGCGATCTCTATACATTATTCTATCTGGCATTTGTTCGAGAAAAGTCGCGAATGTTCTACTGTTTTCTTGTACAGAGAACCTTCGATACATAGCGTTATTAGTACGGACTATTTGCCGAATAGGAAGGTAGTTTACGTACAGAAGCAGAAATATTAAGACTGAAGAATGAATAAGTAAAAAGTCCTAGTCGTAGCAAATGCAAGTGTGAAGACTAGTCAAGACTGAGAGTGATCACTTGATTGTGAAGTTTTAATAATAGTAATTCATAGTAATTTCTCAGTAAAAATATTGTTACGAGAATCGTAACAATAACAATACGAGCAGGAAGGCGTGCCGGTCGCCGCACGAATCCGCCCAGCGGGTTAGTGTCGAGGTCCTATGTGCCGGCCAGCCTGTGGATGGTTGTTAATGGGAGGTTTACTGTCTTTTGGTAAAAAAAATCGATTTTTTAAAATTGCATTTTTGGATCCATGTGTGTTTAGAATTCATCCCTGAAACAGTTTTTCCGAATACGGAATGGAAATGTTTGTTATTAGCGGTTGAACAGAAAAAATGCCCCTGCCTGAAATCGGCCTTTTTCACGTACCAGTTTTTTTCTTTCGGAGGACGAGTTATTGTGCCGGTGCCTGGGAGGAAACACACAAAATTCAAATGAAAGTTTGATCGCGTGTATTTGGAATTTAGCCCCCAAGCATTTGCATACTGGTGCGAAGGCTGTGGAGACTGCGACTTTCCTGGCAGTGAGCAGCTTCAACGAAGGGTATTCAGCAATTCTGAAGACCATGACAACGTTGTACGTCACCCTGGGCTCTATCCGACGCAGTTCCCCAAGCATTCGGACGACCACCGGATTCAAGCGGCCTAAAACCGCTTGTCACCGGCCGTAAGAGCGGCTCTGGAGCAGCGCAGGATGGCCCAGATCGAGCGCAACGCACTCTGTGAGGAAGAGGAAGGACTAGTTTATCGACCCGGAATAGCAGATTGAACGTACGTTGCATAATGTTGCATTTATGTGTAGTCAAAACTTCAAACGCGTTTTACTCGAACTGACTTTTTTATCGCGTGGTATGGTAACTTCAAATCTACTGAACCGATTGGAATGATTCTTTGCTTCCGACGAAGCTAACTAAATTGTCTAGGAGTTGTACTACTTTTATTCCGATCCATCAACTATAAATATTTTGACTTGGCCGACGAAATCGAAAAATAGATGAAAAAAACCCTGTTTTTTTTTCAAATGGCCGCCATTTTGCTTCCTATGGTCCAAATAACTTCAGCGAGGTACAACTTCTAAGGAATCTTAGATACTTCGCTAACGTCAACTCAGTTTTGATTTCAGACGGGCCAGCTGACCTGTGACATACCGCGCGTGGAGGTCTACATCGAAATTTTGTTTCGTTCCGACGGCACTTCCGCCTTTGCTTTTCGACATTTCCGGTCGAAAAAATTCCAGTTTGTAGAGGTATTATCAATATACATTTTGACCAAATTTAACATTGATATCTATAACCGATCTCAAAGAATATGCTTTTTTCGGGCCAAAAATAGTAACCCCCCCCTTAAGGGCCGGCCGGTGGGGCCGAGCGGTACTAGGCGCTCAGTCCGGAACCGAGCGACCGCTACAGTCGCAGGTTCGAATCCTGCCTCGGGCATGGATGTGTGTGATGTCCTTAGGTTAGTTAGGTTTAAGTAGTTCTAAGTTCTAGGGGACTGATGACCTCAGATGTTAAGTCCCATAGTGCTCAGAGCCTTTAGTTGCCACATCAGTGTTTAATAATACATGTTTTTCTTTCCCATCATCTTGTACAGGATTTTGGATGTAAATTGCCCTAGTAGGCTAGCAACGGTTAATTACTTCCTTTTCGCTCATTAATGTAACTTTTGGATTCATGATCAGTGGTACCCCTTTCTGTCCAGTGTTGTTCGTGAGTGAATGCACAAAACAACTTTCATTTTCCAAATTATAGCCCTGTTCGGTTTATTTACTTTTACTTTTAATAGACTTTCCATCAGAAGGGTCAGTTGTACACTTTCCTCCTATTTATGGGTATACTTCTTCGGGAAAGATAGCCTTACACAATTAGAAAAATTCATTAGGCATCCACACGACCCACGGTCATATTTTATATCGCAAGCAGGATAGGCCTATTAGTAAGAGGGAGGTTACACCTTTCTGAACACATTCTAAGTAGATTTCTGAACGAATCTTAAGTTGATTTTTGAATGCATGCATAGTTTACATGATGTCTCTGCAAGGGGAATCCCCGCCACTTTAGAAATAAAAAAAAACCTTCCCGAAGGCAAAAGGGGACGAGACTACACGAGCTCACCCGAATAAATCCGGACGGGTGAATGCCAGTCTCTGTTTATGTCGTTGATTGGGGCGAGAGTGATAAGTGTTGTCATAATTATTAGCGAAATCCATAGATTCAGAGTACCAGAGTGGAAACGAAAGACGAACAGGGACAACGGGTAAGAAAAACTACACAGTATCTTCTCGATGTATCCAAGAAAATGAAATTTTGACAAAAAAATTTGGCCAGATCGCTACTCTACTAAAAGAAAGTTGTACAGTCTCTGGTTAGCAGCCGCGCAAGTTCTATTCTCGGAATGGCGCGCAAAAAACGTAATAACGCCCAACGGGAGAATAAACGCGGGAAAACTGAACTGGTGATCCGGGGTGGGGGGGGGGGGGGGTATTGGAGTTGGCCGGAAAAATCAAATGGTTCAAATGGCTCTGAGCACTATGGGACTTAACATCTGAGGTCATCAGTCCCAACCTACCTAATGTAAGGACATCACACACATCCATGCCCGAGGCAGGATTCGAACCTGTGGCCGTAGCAGTCGCGCGGTTCCGGACTGGTACGCCTAGAGCTGCTCGGTCACAGCGGCCGGCTGCGAGGTAGAGTAATTATGGTGTACGCGTATGTGGAGACAGTGTTTGCGCAGCAATCACCGACATTATGTAACTGAGGCGGAATTAGGAGTCGTGTGAAGTTAGCACCCCTTTTTCGAGAAATATACATTTTTTTCAGAGTTCTTGATAGATATGGCATAGTTCTAGAGTTCTTTGTACAAAATTTCAATAGTTCTGCAGAATTTAGCGAAGAAAACAACAAAATTCGAAAAAATTTTCGTATCGAAAACATTTTTTGTCAATTTTCGTAAAAATTAAACTTGTACAACAGTTCTGAGGACAGTTCTGAACAGAACCCCAAGAGCTCTATCGAAAATCCCAACAACATTTTTCTATGGCGATAATGGTTTGAGATAAATTGATTTAATATGGGACACACTTTCTTTATGGAAAATATAAATATATTCTTACAACAGTTCTGATGACAGTTCTGGACACCACGTGAAGAGTTCTATCGAAATTGCTAGTGAAATTTTTTTGTGCAGGTAATAGTTTAAGAGGTAATTGCAACTTAATTAAGAATTCCATAAGAGCTCCTACTGTGAAGCTGGCACCCTTTTTTTCACAAATGTATACTTTTTTCAGATTTCTTGATAGATATGCCATAGTTCTAGAGTTCTTTGTACAAAATTTCAATAGTTCTGCAGAATTTAGCGACGAAAACAATATTCGAAAAAATTTTCGTATCGAAAACATTCTTCGTCAATTTTCGCAAATTGTAAATAAGTACAACAGTTCTGTGCACAGTTCTGAACAGAACTCCAAGAGTTCTATCGAAAACCCAAGTAACATTTTTTTGTGCAGCTAATAGTTTACGAGATAATTGCAATTTAAGGAGAAAATCTTTTCACTTACTGTGAAGTTGGCACCCTTTTTTTCAGAAATGTATATTATTTTCAGAGTTCTTGATAGATATGGCATAATTCTAGAGTTCTTTGTACAAAATTTCAATAGTTCTGCAGAATTTAACGAAGAAAACAACAATACTCGAAAAAAATTTCGTATAGCAAACATTCGTTATTAATTTTCGCAAAAAGTAAATTCGGACAACAGTTCTGAGGGCAGTTCTGAACAGAACCCCAATAGTTCTATAGAATATCATAATTACAATTTTTTGTGCAGCTAACACATTACGATATAATTGCAATTTAATTAGGGAACCTCTTCACTTACTGTGAAGTTGGAATCCTTTTCTTCAGAAATATATATATATTTTCAGAGTTCTTGATAGAAATGTCATAGTTCTAGAGTTATTTGTACAAAATTTGAATATTCCTGCATAATTTAGCGAAAAAAACAACAATACTCGAAAAAATTTTCGTATCGAATACATTCTTTGTCAATTTTCGCAAAAAGTAAATTCGTACAACAGTTCTGAACAGAACACCAAGAACTCTATCGAAAATCCTAATAACATCTTTTTGTGGCGATGATAGTTTATACGGTAACTGCTTTGATGTTAGACCCACTTTCTCCACAGAAAAAGTAAGTTCGTTCAACAGTTTTGATGAACAGTTCTGGTTAACACGTCAAGACTTCTATCTATAATCATAATTACATTTTTTGTGGTTGTAATAGTTTGTATGGTAATTGATTAATTGGGGGGCACTCTTACTCAAAAAAATAAATTATGTCTGTTCGTATGCTCTGATGCCAGCTCTGGATAGCATTGTAAGAGTTCTATCGAAAAAACTAGTAACATATTCTGTGCAGGTAATTGTTTACGTAGTAACTGCGATTATTAAGGAATGCTTATGAGCATTTCCCGTGAAGTTTGAACCCCTTTTACGATAAATATAAATTTTTTTCACAGTTCTTGATATATATGCAATAGTTCTAGATTTCCCTGCTCAAAACACGAATAGTTCTACAGAATTTCGGGAAGAACACAATAACACGGCAAAATTTTGTTATGGTAAAAAATTATTTGTCAGTTTGGAAAAAATAAATTTGTATAACAGTTCTGTTGGCAGTTCTGGATAGCACCGGAAGAGTTGCATTGAAAATGATAAGAACATTTTTGTGGCGATGATAGTTTATACAATAATTGTTTTAATCTGATACTCACTTTATCTAATATAGCAAAATTCGTAGAATAGTTCTGATGACAGTTCTGAATATCACCCACAGAGTTCTACCAAAAACTATAATAACATTATTTGTGACGATGACATTATATGAGATAATTAATGTGGGACTCACTTTTGTCATGTAAAAGTAATAAATTCGTACAAAAGATATGACGGCATTTCTTAATACGACCCTAAGAGTTCTACCAACAACTGTAATAACATTTTTTGTGGGGATAACAGTTAATGAGATAATAGCATTTTCGAGAGACCCACTTGGTCTACATTATAATAAATTGGCACAACCCTTTTGCTGCCAGTTCTGGATAGCACCGAAAGAGTTCTTTTAAAAACCCTCATAACATTTTTATGGTGCCAGTAGATTATGAAATAGATTGTGTGTTCACTCTGCAGTGGGTGTGCGCCGATGTGAAACTTACTGGCAGATAAAAACTGTGTGCCGGACCGGGTCTCTAACCCCAGGCTGTGACCAAAGAATATCGTCACAATATCCTTTCGTCCAGGAGTGCTTCTTCTGCAATTTTCGTAGGACAACTTCTACGAAATTGGGAACGCAGGAAATGAAGTACTGCTGGAAGTACAGCTATGAGTACGATCGTAAATTCTCACTTTTATTTTGGAAAACCGAAAATCGAAAACCGGATGTATATTCTACTAAATACAAAAAGTCTAAATGTTCAGCACTATACAAATGCCAGTACACCTTCTTAAGACTGACTGTAGTAACTGTAGGTGGAAGCGTGGGATGTGCACGCTTAGATGATTCAAGGAGAGAAGGCTCGTCAGTGCAAAACAAACAGATGGCTGAGAGAGCAGATACGTTCACACGCGCCACTAACCCGATGGTGTCACACCTGTCGAGAATCGCACCAGAGGTACAATAAGCTGTGGTGGAGTGCTGTTGGCGTGGTTACTATGCAACTTACTTGATGGGCATCAATACACCGTTATATTAATGTACAATACTTGAGAAACAATGTCATTCACACACTCCGAGTTCCTTATCACTCAGTACTAGACTAAATTACCGGCCTGGTGATAAGCAGCCTATGTACCTCACCGACTACACATCTTCGTGTTATAAGAAAAAAAAGAGAAAAATACCAAGGGACACAAAATATGAATCCGGATAAACCGGAAATCCGGATTATTGAGGACCAAATAAACGAGGTTCTTATTTACAAATTTCGAACTTCTTATTAACTTTAATACTGTATCCCCTCAACATTATAACACCTCTATCAGTCATGTATTGAATTAGGATTTAAACATACTACTTAGTTCGTTTGTACGATATATTCAGTAAATATACTTACATTTCTATACATTGTAAAGACTTTTAACTCCCGCTGTAGTGTAACTCATCAAACTTCCACACTTCCTTTCTAACTAGAACAAATGTTTGCAACAATATTAACGACATCAATTTCAAATTTATTCGTTACACACAGCACATGTTTTTATGTATCCTAGCGGCTGGTGATGTTGCAATATAACTTTCATCCATGAGGGTGTCTGGGCATATTTTTAGCTGTTAGTGGGTCCTGGATGTCATGAGAGTTCAAAACAATTACTGTTTTACGTGATAAAATTCATCTGGTTCTTCCTGATTCTAAAAATATACACTTCATGTGTGCCTTTCATTGTTGTATGTATGATTCAGTATCGACGCTAATGCTCTCTTGATGAGATATGAGCCGATTGCTCGTTTTTATCCACTGTGCCCTTTCGTATTTCATTTCAGCGATTAGTTTATTTGTTTATCAACGTAGTAAGTAGTACAAAGCTAATCCAGAATGTAAACTGCACTTAAATTCTGTTTGAACTGTTTAATAGTCAGTGTCCGCTGTCTGAACGTCAAATATCAGATTAATACACTGCGCCTGGTTGCGTTATTTTATAGGAATTTTATTATTTTAAGTGGGAAGTACTAGATAATGTTGAAGAAATTCGAAGCATATTGTTCGAAGAGCATAATATTATTCGAAATTTACCTGTACCAATAGGTGCAGCCAAAGCAGCATTTGTGATGCTGTAATTACCTCATAGATAACGATATTTGTCTATTGTAGTTTTGTATTCCAATCAGAATTTTGAGAGCATCAAAGCCTCATTTAAGCGTGAGAGAGGGGTAAAATCAATAGATGATATTGAATTGAAAGCCTTCATCAGTCTCTTGTTTTTAATTGTTGTTAACAAAAGTAACAGATAAAGCCTGGAAGATCTGTGTGGAACTGATGGTGATGGCACTGAAAAATTTCACCTCGCAAACGAACATAAAACGTTTCAAATTTATTCTGGAGAGACTTAGATTTTACAGTCGCGCTATTCGTGATGAAAGGAGACAATTACACAAGGTAACAGCTATTCGGGAAATATTTACTGTGTTTGTACGCAACTACCACAAATCTTACTCCCTTGGAGAAAATGTTACAGTAGGCAAGAAGCTGGAAGGATTCTGTGGAAGGTACAGTTTTCGCCAATATGTATCAATCAAAACAAACGAGTATGGATTCTTAAGTGTGGATTCTTAAGTATTTTACCTGTACAATTTGGAAATATACGCTGTGTTGCAACCAGAAGGATTTACCAACTGAGTAATAAACAATTTGATGTTGTTCTGTGACTGTGTAAACCTATATATCAGTCAGGTCGAAATGTGAAAGCGGACAACTGGTTTACTAGTACTGGAATGATAATAGAGCTATGAAGGGAGAGTTTTTCTTTTGTTGGCATGATGAAGAAAAACAAGTGTGGAGATTTCTCTAGAGTTTGCTATCAGTAAAAGAAGGGCTGCCCACATTTCCTTTTTTGACTTCCACAAGACTGAACTCTAGTTTCCTCCGTACCTAAAAGGGGAAGTGAGTGATCCAGGCATCACGTTTGCATGAAGATAATTCGATAGATGCTGACATTGTAGATAAACGGAAGCCATCCACCGTAAATTTTAAAATAGCGTTAAGTGTGGTATTTTCACAGCGGATAAGCCTAATGCTTTGTACAACGCTGCAAGAAATGTGCGCCGCTGGTCAATGGTCATTTGTAATGATCAGTAGTTGGAATCTATGCACAAGTGATTTATTGTGGCAACAGGAAGAATTGTATCAAAAGGAAAGGGTTCCTGAATCAGCTTTGTTATACAATGTTGTTTTCTTCGCTAAATTCTGCATAACTATTGAAATTTTGTACCGAGAACTCTATAACTATGACTTATCTATCAAGAACTCTGAAAAAAATATATATTTCTGAAAAAAAGGGTGCCAGCTTCACAGTAGGAGCTCTTATGGGGTTCTTAATTAAGTTGCGATTACCTCTTAAACTATTACCTGCACTAAAAAATTCTACTAGGAATTTCGATAGAACTCTTCACGTGGTGTCCAGAACTGTCATCAGAACTGTTGTACGAATATATTTATATTTTCTGTACAGAAAGTGTGTCCCACATTAAATCAATTTATCACAAACTATTATCGCCATAGAAAAATGTTATTAGGATTTTCGATAGAGCTCTTGGGGTTCTGTTCAGAACTGTCCTCAGAACTGTTGTACCAGTTTAATTTTTGCGAAAATTGACAAAAAATGATTTCGATAGAAAATTTTTTTCGAGTATTGTTGTTTTCTTCCCTAAATTCTGCAGAACTATTGAAATTTTGTACAAAGAACTCTAGAACTATGGCATACCTGTCAAGAACTGTGAAAGAAATATACATTTCTGAAGAAAAGGGTGCCAACTTCACAGTAAATGAAAAGATTTTCTCCTTAAATTGCAATTATTTCGTAAACTATTAGCTGCACAAAAAATGTTAATTGGGTTTTCGATAGAACTCTTGGAGTTCTGTTCAGAACTGTGCTCAGAACTGTTGTACTTATTTACAATTTGCGAAAATAGACGAAGAATGTTTTCGATACGAAAATTTTTTCGGATATTGTTTACGTCGCTAAATTTTGCAGAACTATTGAAATTTTGTACAAAGAACTCTAGAACTATGGCATATCTATCAAGAAATCTGAAAAAAGTATACATTTCTGAAAAAAGGGTGCCAACTTCACAGTAAGTGAAAAGATTTTCTCCTTAAATTGCAATTATCTCGTAAATTATTAGCTGCACAAAAAAATGTTAATAGGGTTTTCGATAGAACTCTTGGAGTTCTGTTCAGAACTGTGCTCAGAACTGTTGTACTTATTTACAATTTGCGAAAATTGACGAAGAATGTCTTCGATACGAAATTTTTTTCGAATATTGTTTTCGTCGCTAAATTTTGCAGAACTATTGAAATTTTGTACAAAGAACTCTAGAACTATGGCATATCTATCAAGAAATCTGAAAAAAGTATACATTTGTGAAAAAAAGGGTGCCAACTTCACAGTAAGTGAAAAGATTTTCTCATTAAAATGCAATTACCTCGTAAACTATTAGCTGCACAAAAAAATGTTACTCGGATTTTCGAAAGAACTCTTGGAGCTCTGTTCAGAACTGTGTTCTGAACTCTTGTACTTATTTACATTTTGCGGAAATTGCCAAAGAACGTTTTCGATACGAAAATTTTTTCGAGTATTGTTGTTTTCGTCGCTAAATTCTGCAGAACTATTGAAATTTTGTACAAAGAACTCTAGAACTATGCCATATCTATCAAGAACTCTGAAAAAATATATCTTTCTGAAAAAAAGGGTGCCAACTTCACAGTAAGTGAAAAGATTTTCTCATTAAAATGCAATTATCTCGTAAACTATTAGCTGCACAAAAAAACGTTACTTGGATTTTCGAAAGAACTCTTGGAGCTCTGTTCAGAACTGTGCTCAGAACTCTTGTACTTATTTACATTTTGCGGAAATTGCCAAAGAACGTTTTCGATACGAAAATTTTTTCGAATATTGTTGTTTTCTTTGCTAAATTCTGCAGAACTATTGAAATTTTGTACAAAGAACTCTAGAACTATGCCATATCTATCAAGAACTCTGAAAAAAATGTATATTTCTCGAAAAAGGGGTGCTAACTTCACACGACTGGAATTAGGGGAACCAGCACGCATTCGCCGAGGCAGATGGAAAACCGCCTAAAGGGGGCTTTCTTCAATGGCTCTGAGCACTATGGGACTTAACATCTGAGGTTACGACCTTCTGCATCGTGAAAACAGTAAAATTTCAGTACGCCTTCAGACTCGTCCTCCACAGGCCGATGATCGGTTTCAGGCAAACGTGACAGCGCGTCCGCTATACAGTTGTCGGATCCTCGCACGTAACAAATGTCGTAATAAAACTGCTGCAAGAAAAGAGACCACCGTGCCAATCTTTCATGCAGTAAACGACAATCCTTCAGATAAGTGAGAGCCTTGTGATCGGTATGAATTATCACCTTTCGGTCCCACAAATAACCTTTAAATTTTCTGAAACCCCATATGATAGCGAGACATTCTTTCTCAGAAATCGTGTAGTTTCGCTCACATTTCGTCAACTTTCGGCTTGCGAACGCGATTGTTCTGTGTTCTTTATTTTCTCGTTCTCCTACCTCTTGAAACAATTCTACTCCTAAGCCATAATTAGATGAGTCCGTTCCCATATGAAATGGCAACGCAAGATCAGGATGGTACAATATGTTATTCTGTAGTAATTCATTTTTCAGTCTTTCAAATGAGGCCTGACACTCGTCTGTCCACACAAATGGCGTATTTTTTCCCAACAAGTTGTTCAGGTTTGGATCATTGAAGGCATGTCCCTGCACGAACCTGCCATAGAATCCTGAGAGCGCTAGGAAACTCTTTGTTTCCTAGTCTTGGGCGGAGGAGCGTTCTTTATTGCCTCCACTTTCTGTGGATCTTTAGTGATACTCTCTGTTTTCACAATGTGACCAAGAAAATTCAGTTCTTTCTTCACAGACTCACACTTCTTCAGTTTCAGCCTCATTCCACTTTTGCGTAACGCACTGAAAACTTCATCTAACAATTCACAATGTTCTCTCCAAGACAATTTGGTTCAAAAATTGGTTCAAATGGCTCTGAGCACTATGCGACTTAACTTCTGAGGTCATCAGTCCCCTAGAACTTAGAACTAATTAAACCTAACTAACCTAAGGACATCACACACATCCATGCCCGAGGCAGGATTCGAACCTGCGACTGTAGCGGTCGCTCGGTTCCAGACTGTAGCGCCTAGAACCGCACGGCCACTCCGGCCGGCCAAGACAAATTCGCCAGCAGCAAATCGCCAGTAGTAGGGTAACCTTCGTGTCACCCCACTCTCCATTGTTGCCAAATTTATTCCAAATGACGGCGGTGACGTCATCCAAGATGGCAGCATGTAGACTTAGCAACAGCGCATGACGTCATCCAAGATGGCGGATTTTGGCGGGAAAATGGGCCAATTGTGCTATGTCCACTAACCTAACCTCTAGAAAAAAATGGCGGGAATTTTGAATTCTGGCGGGAAAATAGACCAATTGGGCTACGTCCACTAACCTATGCCTCCAGAAGAAAAAATGCCGGGAAATTTGAATTCCAGCATATTCATTATCATTCATTGCCATTTATTATTATTTATTGTTATTAACCTGCCTCCACTAGAAAATTCCCTCCAAATTCAAATCCCAGCACGATAGTGGCTGCAAAACCGTTCTGACTTTATTATTATTGATTATTATTCATAATCATTCATCATTTATTATTATTATTATTATTATTATTATTTAATGTAATTGTCATACCTCCACTAGGAAATTGCGCCAAATTCAAATTCCAACACAACAATGTCTCGAAAACTGTACTTCTACTTATTATTATCATTTATTATTTATTCAAGATGTCCGATTTTCTCGGCGGGAAAGACATTTGCCTTGCATCCATAACAAAAATCTATCGCAAGTTCAAATCCCAACACCATAATCGATCACACATACGAACTTTCGCCGTCACTTATCTTTTTTCACTGGTAACCTATCTGAATCGTGTCAAATAATAAAGTACACTTACACTAACCTAAGTCACATCCTTTGATTTTGCAGGGGGTAAAGGGACTGAAGTCTTTATTTCAAGCAGTACGGTCATCACGTGTTCTCCAACACAATCAGTACACATCGTCGAGATCCCAGTGCAGTCGCCCCGACGCCCACGCTACAACTGAATTAGTTGAAATCGTTGCCGTACCCGGCCCCGTCCCCCAGGCGCCACGATCGCCGAGCGAGCGGCTGCATAGCCCCACACACCACGGGTATAAGGTAGCTATGGCCCCACTGGCCAGCGTGCATGCTGTGGCCTACGGCGGTGCGCTGGGGGTGGCCCGCGCTAGCTGCTGGACTGGCGATCGCTCCCACGTCGTAAACATGTTTTCGCTGGACACACTGGAACTTGCCGAGTTTGACATCACAGCGGTCCCTTGTCCACTTACCACGTGTATTCATCGCCTCCGCACGTTTCCCGCCAAAATTATTTGCCTCCGAGCTGAATCTCACAACGGTCAGCCATTCCCTGCCACACGTTTGGCGCCAAAGTTGTTTTCCTAGGCACGTTCAAACCTGTCGATGCCGTCCGCTCACCGTCCACCACATGTCCTTGTGTGACCGAGAACGCAGAGTTACACTTTTGGCGTCAAAGTTTGCTCGACAGTGGAATCCACCATGACTGTATAACAGCACGTTTGGTCAGCACTAGAACACTCGCTAATTGACTCTCTCTTGTGCGTGCGTTATAACTGGACACTTGCCATGCCACCGCCCCACTTACGTCACACACCCTCCATACACGCGACAGAAATAGTTTTCTGTAAATATGCTAACTCCCACATCGCTCATCTATCCTATCAATTACCTAAGTACTTAATTCCATTTCAATTTTAATCATATTAAATAATTCAATTTAAAATTTCATATACGTATGCAAACGTGTTCAACTACCTAACTTCAACTACTTTTTGAGGACCTGACAGCCACCTCTTCCTAGGAACCAGCGCCGAGTTTGAATTCTGGCTGTAAAGAATGGTCACTTCCGCTTTCTCTACCAACCTAAGAAAATTGTCGGAAAGAAAGTTCACTTGTACTAACCTTAGCCACCTGACCGCCACTCCCTGCTAGGAACCAGCGCAAAGTTTGAATTCTGCCAGTAAACAAAGCTCACTTGCGCTTCCGCCACCAACCTAAGAAACTTGTTGCAAAAGAAGCTCACCACCACTAAACTAAGCCACCAGGACTCAACCTCTTCCTACACATTTTGGGTAGAAGGACTCACCCTGCACTAGGCCCATGGATGGAGGAACGAATTTGCTTTATTTAGGAATGGAATATATGTATCACACCGACATGTCCCACACCATACAGACCTGCAAACCACTCCTACATAACTCATTTATAATGCTCTAGACAAACGCTTGCTAATTGTAAACAGTTAGAAATAACGCATAGCACAGCCTACAGACATGCAAACCGCTCGTAAATAATGCAAAAAATTTACATTCAAATAGCCAAACAACTCCTAGTTTTCGGAAATAATTTCAGTGCATAGGCTGATTGAAAGAGAAAGGAGTGTACTTTACTTATTTGGGACATATCTTTTTGAAACTTTTGCTTCTCATAGGTTTTGATATGTAAGGCTGACCTAAGTCAGGTTCTGAACTCCAGTAGTGCACTGTACTTGGCAACACAACCACACCCATCCAGATATTCATTCCAATCCAGACCTGTAACTCCTCTACAGATAAATTTGTCCAGTTATTTGTCGACTCACTCACAGTCTGACCAGATTGCCGTTATTGCGCAAAAACCGCTCAGACTGCGCTGTGCTGCTCAGGGAAGCAAGGAAGGACTGCACTCTATTTATTTCAAACCCTTTTATTTAGTCGTGGAGTATATTTGTCACAAAACCCCCGCACTGATCCGACTGTGGTCATCTGACACAGGCCACAAACACGTAAACAACTCCTAATTCCACCACACAATAGCAAACTGCTCTTAAATAATGCAGTACACAATATATGCAGACGAGCTCTGTACTCCTAAACTCTCCAAATAAAGCACAGCACAGTGCACAGACATGCTCGCAAAATAGTGCAACAGACGCGCCCAAACACCCCCAGCTGCCAAACCGACCAAACGTCTCTTCTCGGCCTCCCCCAAACATGACCTCAACACAGTCGCATTCGCGCCCAACACCGGAGAAATTGATATCGCCTATGCGCCTTAGATTACGCTGCAAGGCAGGCCGCGCACGCGTGCAGTGGCGGGAGAGGGGGTTTCACAGCCTCCACGTATTTGAAAACACGTTCTTGTTTCTCATTATTACGTCATATAGGTCTCGTTTTTGTTCAAGTGGGTTGGTTAACAATCTGTCTACAATGCTCTCTAATTCGTCTTCCAAACAATCGTCGATGTTCATATTGCAGATACCATAGTATTCCATTTTTCGGCCTAAACCAATTTCATTAGGACAAGTAACAAGATGAATAGGTTTGTATTCATTACTCACATCATCATTCGTTTCATCAAAAATCACATTTACTTTGGTCTTGTCTTTGAAAGTGCACTTCATGGTCGTATGTTTGCAGTTAATAATTGCATGATATTTTAACAACCAATCTAAACCCACAATAATATCGGTGCACAGATCTGGCTCAACGACAAATTCCTGTTCGAATGGTTCTTGTTGAATCTCAAAACATACAAATATTTGGTTTCTTATCAGTTTACTATTCCTTCCGGTAGCACTGATTATTTTGACTCCCATTACTGGCATTACTACTACTTCTGGTTTATCCTTAAGTAATTCAAAAGCGTTTCCCGACACAGCACTTAGCTCTGCCCCTGTATCAATTAAAATTTGCGTTTGTAGGCCTTGCATATTAATGGGTACTACAATCTGTCTACACCTGTCATTATCAACGGTTTGGTCTTCCCACAACAAATCCTCATCTACCTCCAGGTCGTCCCAGAAAAATCTGTCCAGTTCCGATGCCGATATCGGTTTATCCGGCGGTTTTCTAATTCTTTGTGTTTAAATGTTTTTGATCGCTATTTGTCTGTCCTGTAGTAGTTGAACTTGTTTCGATCTAAACACCGTAATCTTACTATCAATTTCATCGATTAATGAACTTTGTTTAACCAATAGTTCGCTAATTGTCACGTCAGGTAGGTATTCTACGGAAATATGGCTGTCATCTTCAGAGATATTTGGAGAAAAGTGCTCTGTTTTTTCTTCTATCTCATCACCCGTGCTCACGCAACGCTCATGACTCTCGTCTAACTGTATAACGCCAGGTTTGACCTCGTAAATATTGTAATCTACGTGGCTTTCAATTAGTTGTACCTGGTCATCATCGCCAAATTCATCTCGCCACTCCTCGTAACATCCGCCTCTGTTTTCAATAGGGTTAGCATCGCTGGAGTTGGCTACTTCAAAAACTTCATTTGGACAAGCCTGCCGTTCAGGTACAGAGCTTTCCGTTTCAAATAACGTTAATTTCTTGCGGGCTGAGAAGCGTCAATTTCTGTCCGCTCTCTCCATTAGCACACCTCCCATACAATCCTCTAAAACTTTTCAGTTCGTCGTACATCCGACCGAACTGACCTAACCACACCTCCTCGCTTTCCGCATTTCCCTGCTCGGTAACGGAAACTTTATTCGAGATCGGCTCTATTAGTTCCGCTGGCGACTCATATTCTACTGAAACTTGCGTAACCGTTGTTGCTTTAACAGCGGCCGCTTCCTTCTCCCCTACCGGTACATTAACATCATTATTACTTTTACGAGCAGTGACAGATGCGTCGACTGCCGTTTCCAGCTCAGTTATCATTACTCTAGGTGCGTCGCTCTCTTTACTCTCTCGCACATTCTCCCAACGCTGAGTTATCCTTTCGGATTTACATAGCGGTATTGTCTAGGTTTTCGTTTGGGCCGCCAAGGTCTCCCCACTCCCGGTGGGCCCCTAACGGGCGCGGCTAGTTGTTTCCCTGGCTAATTCCGACAGACCTGTTGCTACCAGACTGCCGTGACGTATCATTCCGCTCCACGTACCATATTTACTTGATTCTGGCCCCTATCACTTCTACAGTTGTGGTTATTGTACAGAATGGCTCTAAGCACTATGGGACTTCTTGTGAAAGATGACCTCAGTTTGAGGAAGGCCGGCATATACCAAATTCCCTGTGAGCGTGGGAAAACTTATATCCGACAAACAGTACGCACCATCGAAGATTGTTGCCGAGAACATCAAAGGCACACTCGACGGAAATATCCAAATAAGTCGGCGGTAACAGAGCACTGTTTGTCCGAGAAACACGAGATGGGTTATGAGCGTACTAAGGTC
This sequence comes from Schistocerca americana, assembly GCF_021461395.2. NCBI lineage: Eukaryota > Metazoa > Arthropoda > Insecta > Orthoptera > Acrididae > Schistocerca > Schistocerca americana. The sequence continues at coordinate 869,091,590 of NC_060119.1, read as the reverse complement.
CTGGCTCAGACCTCTAAATATTGGGACAGCATTTTAAGGCAGGCTATCGAAATTCGCACCAGGGAAGATCTTATCAACCGAGATTGCGGCTACGATCTCAGCAAGGCTTGGGACCTGGCATTGAATGTAATTAAGAAGACTCTCAGCAAGAAGTACGAACTAGCGACCAGGGCGGACGTAGCAAACACATCGACGCTACGACAGCTTCTCACGCACACGTCTTCGCGACAGCCGGCGCGCGGGCGCGGACGGCGAAGAGAGCGGCCCGCGGGGGGAGGGGATTTAAATAGGCCGCCCGCCCTCAGGATCTCAGTCCGTCAGCGCACCTGACGATGTCGACGTGTCTGATCGCCGAAATATTGTGCCCGTTGGACACTATGAACCGGCAGTATCCCCTTGGACTGTTCGAACAAGTATTTCACTGTTGTTCCAGGGGGCAGTCATTCCAGAAAATATGTTTAACGGCATGCAGGAAGCGTCCTGTTCTCGATTCTTTTGTCCATCTGTGATTTCTGCAAACCAGAAGCAGTATATCACTCTTTGATCTCTTTGTGTACCAGCAGTGGCAGGCTGGAACAGGCCTGAAAAATAAGTGTTCCTACCTGTAGGAGGAGGAGAGGGTGTGAGGAGGGGAGGTGGGAAGAGAGGTAAAATCTTTTCTAAGCTCGTTAGTCTGTATCTGCACGTCGAGGTGAACACACATGAGCTGCTGCCACTTTTTCTGGTGAGACCTTATGGGGTCAGTTTTCTCCAGTAGTTGTGTTATTACAAATATTTTTGTTTATTCCTGGTGCCTGTGTTGCATTATGACTCATTTTTTATGAGTGGTGTTTTTTTCACGACGATTTCGATGTTTAAATAGAGGAATGAAGCGCTTTCCATCAGTTGTGGTAGCCCCTTCCTACACTTCAAGGAAATGCTTGCTGCGAATCCCTTCTTACCATGTATCTATGTACAAGTTCCTCAGCAGCTATAGGCTTGTAGATTGACAGCATGCAATTCTTCCAGCAGCAGCAGCAGCAGTAGGACAGTTCCCTGCCAATTTCGAGTGGTGGTGTGGACTAGAGCATAGAGCAAGGCACTCAGAAAGGGAACAAAACCTGTTTCAAGGGTCCTCAGTTTGTGACCATACACTGAGGTGAGCACATCTGGTTCCTTCAGTCTGTGGTAGTGGAATATGACGAAATTGTCCCCTGCACTGTGGATTGACCAGCCATTTCAAAAAATATGAACAGCTCCATTACAGGCAACCTCAGTTGATCCTGCTACATCACCATTATTTGCTGAAAAGTATTCCACCTACACTCATCCATTATCACCTTTTTTCACTCCTCATGTAGGAGGCTATAGATGCAGTCCTCACCTGTATGCTTACAGGTAATACACGTATTAAACTCCTCCATGTGCAACACCAACATTTCAACAATTGATTACATCTCCAGCCAAAAATGAAGACAGTACCTTTGACTCTAGCCATTTTCTGGCCAGTTAACACGTAGGGGAAGAGGCTGGCAGAAAGTGGGGGTGCAGGGTGATGAAGTGACGATGCAGTTGTAGGACAAGCCAGCAGCAGGATAACACACTAAAGAATAAATAAAGTAAATAAATAAAGACACTACTTTCATCCTTTCTCTCTAGTAGCTCATCACAGATTGAGTCTTTTCCCCACAAGTTTCCAGATCAGGGAAGTGTGGCAGGTGAGGCATGGGGGATTTTACAGGACAGGAAAAGAGGATTGGAACTGAACTGGGGAGGGATGACAAAAGAGTGATCCCTTTCACAGTGGAGGAGATGGATGGGGAGAGGAAGGGGTGGGGGTTTCTCAGAAGGATGGATTATCCCCAGAGGATCATAAATCAAACCTCAGGTGATCATAAACCATTTAGCAGAAGATGGGTTAAGAGGAGGTGTTGGGGAATAATTTGCCCCTGAATATATACTTGCCCTGCACAAACAAAATGCACCAGAACCCACTTTATCCCGCTACTTAACAATACTGTTCCAGAAAAATCTCATTCTAAGGAAACCCAGAGACATCAAAAAATACCCTGTGCACATATCACACTGCATACATGTATTTAAGGCAATCACACAAAATAAAAGGAAGTAAGCAAAATATACAAGGAATAAGAGAAATATTTACTTCACCACAACTTTGTTACAGTTCACTGTCGCTTTCTTACCCAATTTCTTCATCGAATAAACCAATGTCATTCTCACACTCTTGTGTCCATCCTGTTACTAATACCCCCCGCCCACCATGGATTCCACCCTCTCATATATGTCGCCAGGAATACTCTACCGACAAATTCTCTCTAATCTTGGCTGAGTGATACATTCTCTCCTTCGCAAATCAAGTTGCAGATCGGAACACCCTTTTCCCTGTTTCTGGTTCATCGCTCTCCACATCTTCTCATTCTTCACTATCATCATTGTCATTATGACTCTCACTGTCTTCCATATGCATTTGTTTTGGCTCTCCATTGTTTATGGTGGAGGTGCCCTGTTCATTTTCTGTTCGTCAGTTTCTGAGTATTCTGTCATATTCTCCAGCATGCACATTATTCCTGTTGTCTGCTGATCTAATTTCGACCCCTCGTGAAACTACAAATCTGTTATCATCTCCTGCCCATTTTTATACCAATTTCCATTCCCGTAAGTCTTCCTATACCAGTTCAACCTAACTGTGCTCTGCTGGTGGCGATTCCCCCGTATTCGTAGTGCCCGTTATTTTGTCGATTCCACCCATTTGAAGAACAGAATTGTTATCACTCATCAAATCTATCACTTCCACGATTCCTACCGTGCCCGTTCTGTGAGCTCCTACTGCATCCTCTATTATGTGGCGGTTCATTTTAATATTCGGACCTTATTGGTCATTTCACATCACGTTTTCTGCTACACTGTGTTCCAGTTCTTGGTGTAGGCTTTGAAATGCTTTAGCATCATCTTTGCATCTCCCAGCTAAAATGATATGCCTCAGATGTACTGGTGGTTTGGTGATGCAATTCCTGATCAGCTGGGGAAGCCTGTATGGACTGTACAGAAACTGATTCCTCTGAAGCATATGCTGAAAGAATCTTGCTGAACTTGTGAATCCTAACTGGTGATAATTCGGTAACATTATGATGCTGTGGTTAACGCGATCTCGCTCAGCCTCTGACTAGTACGCTGATAAGAGTGCTTGGCAAAATTCTCAGTATATGCGACGTTCTCACAGAACTGGTTTCATTCAGAGGGCCGGTTCTTGTTCTAAATAACCGCCCATGAATTCGATTCTCTATCTCTAGGCCATGTAGGAGGCAGCGAATACTTGAATACTTTTAAACAAGCGCTGGGATGGATAACGTTTGAGGAATTACAGACCACTTCGAACTTCAGCATGGACAAGAAATGCTTATAATTGAAGCCATCCATTTCTTCCCATCCTGTTACTTTTCGTTCCGCGTATGGGCCCTACGTTTCTGGTCATTAATTCCATTCGTATTTCTGTCTGGAATCAGTGGGACTACTGCCCAACATTTATCGTTTACCATGCGTTCCTCGCTTTTGTGGGTGTGGCGTAATCTCCCAATCTCCCATCTATCTCTGTTATACGATCTTGAAGCTCATGCGTCCATCTGCGATGCCACCGATTAATTTCACATTGTCCTCTTTTAAACTTTAACAACGACTTTAACTCCGGCACTGTCGGCCACCGCAAGAGGTGCCGTACAATCGCTGCTTTTATTCACAACCGCTAATGCCCTCAGGCTCTCGGTTAATTTATCTGCTTCACCTTTCAAAGGTAAATTGTTTTTCTCGGTATTTATCATGAGGATTCCAACTGACCTTCCACAGTCTGTATAGAAGTGATGTAAACTGTAATCTGTACCTAATCATTTATCTGTTGCGCTTGTATTGCTTCGGTATCTTGCTGTACTGTTTCCACAAGCCGTTTAACCTCTTCACGTAATTTATTCTGTTCTACTTCTATGGTTTCAACCCTTTCCTCTATCTTTATAAATTTTAGATCTTGTTTGGCCCGGAATTATTCTCTGAGCTGAAGGCTAAGGGTTTGGAACCGCTCATCTAAAGTGATACCGGTCTCCTCGGTTTTATTAGTAAGCTTTTCCCTGTTTTGTGGCGCATGTTTTTTGCAGTTTACTCAGCTGGTTTAACTTTTTGTCTTGACCTTTAACCTTGCTCATCAATTTTTTGTTTAACTTTCCAGTTTGATTGCTTTGTTCAGCCATTTTTCCTCTTAAAGTTTAGCTTAATTTGTTAAAACACTGTAGGTACCATTTTCGACTCATAGCTGCTAATGATTGTTTTCCATTTTCAGCATTTGCGTGTTAGCGGAGTCAAAATCTTGTGGCTCCTCTTGTGTACAACCAATATCCATCATTGTACAATCGCTAGGTGCTTCAACTTCCTCACTTACAGTTGCAGTATCTTGCCCGCCCCCCCCCCCCCCCCCCCTGGACAAGAAAGCGGTTTTCTGTGCACTGTTTGCTTCATTGAACCCGATGTGCGCATTTGCTAATGCATCTTCTAATTCTGCTAGTCCTTCCCCAGATCACACTTCACTCACCTCAAACTACAGATGAGCTGGTTGTATGCACAATAAATTACCATGTTAAAATCCACGAAAGGAATGTGTAACACACACCTCCCAATTTCCATACACTTGCCCCTTAAAAATCACCGTACGCACAAAATTTTATGAGAACCTCAAAATCGCAACCTAATCAGAAGTATTATAAAAAGAACACATCAGACTAACAAGGCGCATAGTATCAAACAATGCTGAAACACCATAAAAATTTGAAGCTGAGATAAAAGATGAATCATTAGACATCCTTGGGCTAAGTAATAAAGTGTGTTGCAACCTGACTACTTATCAGAAGATTAGCACTGGTTCATAACTCCTGAAACAGGATTTTCCAAATGAAAGAAGTCTGTTACTGAGGAATATATGGGGAGAAACTCAGCATCCTGGTAGGACCACCAAATGAAACCTATTACTATGTAGGGAGGCACTAAGTAAGCTGTTGCTGTTTGTTTCAACTAATGATTCAATACAATGGCTGCCAGATGCCTGAACATCAATGATTAAGTCTGGAACCGCGCGACCGCTATGGTCGCAGGTTAGAATCCTGCCTCAGGCATGGATGTGTGTGACGTCCTTAGGTTAGTTAGGTTTAAGTAGTTCTAAGCTCTAGGGGACTGATGACCTAAGATGTTCAGTCCCATAGTGCTCAGAGCCATTTGAACCAATAGGTGAAGCAAGGCCATCAGGCTGTTTATATATGAGGGACATCGTTTGTTATGACCGTTCTGTGGTGCAATTCTTCTTTTAATTAACAGATAGTTTCTGAAAAGCCTAAGGGCCATAGGATATATTCCTTCATTTACTATTAACCACTGATGTCCTGGTATCTGGCGACCCCAGCCGGGGTGGCCGTGCGGTTCTAGGCGCTACAGTCTGGAGCCGAGCGACCGCTGCGGTCGCAGGTTCGAATCCTGCCACGGGCATGGATGTGTGTGATGTCCTTAGGTTAGTTAGGTTTAATTAGTTCTAAGTTCTAGGCGACTGATGACCTCAGAAGTTAAGTCGCATAGTGCTCAGAGCCATTTTTATCTGGCGACCCTTGTATTAACTCATTAGTAGAAACAAACAGCAACAGCTTACTTAGTTCTTCCCAAAATGCATTAGTAGAAACAAACAGCAACAGCTTACTTAGTTCTTCCCAAAATGCACTGCCAACTCGCTATCAGCGCCTCAGCCGGCCGAGTGGTGCCCGCCCTGCTCTCTCTTGCCTTAGCGGTGCTCAGTGAAGGCTCTATCTACTCACTGACTGGCATTGTTCCGTAATTTTGCTATAATGAACTCTGCCCGTTGTCGTACTCGGCCTGGGCTGTTATTCTTCTGTTAATCTTATCATGTGCGTGTATAATTCTGATGCCCTACATTGCCATGCGTTTCTCGTGTCTTTGGTTATTGTAATAAAAACTGTGGATACTACACTGTTGACTGGCATAAACTTGTGTAGCCTATTGAATGTGTATCTGATTTTTCTTTTGACTAAAATGAGGCAGACAACTCTCACATTCCATAATAGACTCGTGATGAGCAGTAGTGCTGTAATTTTCTAATCTCGACAAGGTTTTATGCAACAGAAATGGTGTATATTTCTATTAGTAAGTTCAATATTAATGGATTTATGGTAGTATAGTATACAGCAGTACAACATAAAATTCTTCCTCGTATCTCCTTTCGTCTGTGACCATCCACTCATATCGGAATATTGGATGTCATAGACATTTACTGAGAAGTCTTCGTTCTGCTTTTCACATATGTGAACAGACTTGAAGTCTGCAGGAAACGGTATGTTACCATAGTTTAATTTGTTTGCGTATAGGATATATTTAAATACACATTCGCATTCTGAATTACAGGATATAGTCTGTGTAAAACTGACGACTTGAAACAGGAATAGTCTTTTGACTGAACATTTATTATCGTATGTTTAATTTCTAACACCCTGACCAGTATTGTGTGTAGTCCTGCATAAAACCCTTTCCTTTTTTTTACAGTAACATGCAGTTATACTGTTGCTTTCGATACCCATTTGGAATCTCTCTCTTGAAGAGCCTCAGGTTTCTTTAGCAACTTGTCAGTAATATTAGTGGGGTACCAGTACATATTAATTTAGAATGACATTAAACTTGCATTCTCTGTATTGAGGTACATTGGTTTATTTCACCTGAGCAGGGCAAGAGAAAGAAGTGAAACACTAATTTTAAGAGTTTAGTTAATTAGATGAACTCTGATCTCAAAAAGTAATAAAAGGCTCTTTAACCCCAGCCCTATTAGCTATCACACCTGCACATGTTAGACTTTTAAATGAAGACTCAGCAGCAACCCATTCAGGATCGTTGATTGGAACTAATTTAATGCATTTTGATGCCAGTTCATCCAATCCTGTGAACTTGAGATACAGATTCATTAACACTTTGCCGTCCGCACATCTCATACAAATTCATTCGCTTGGCGCCGGCAGCGCTAAGTCGGCTTGTCGCTGGCTGCTTGTCACCTTTCCGTTGATGACAAGCTTCAAACACATTGACTTTTGCGCGCTTTAATTTTCTTTTCAAGTAACTTCTCTGCAAGTTCTACACTGTTATAATTATCCATGCAGAGGTGATGCCACTCTCCATCAGAAGGTGTCAATAGTTCCGTGACTGTTTTTGCTAAAGGCTGTCCAGCGTCGGAATATATCTTGAATGAGGAAATGTATACCGTACTCGAATCACAAAGCATCCGAATGAGTATGCCGTATTCCGCAATTTTCGACGGATTGTGAACTTTAAAATTTAACCGTCCACGCCACAGTATCATTCCTTCATCAACTGAGATGTTTTGACTTAGATTAAACGTTTCTTTAAACTTTTTAGAAAAATAATCAATTACGAATTGCACTTTGACAAGCCGGTCGGCACTATCCAGTTTATTGTTGCTGTCCAAGAAATTTAAAAATGATAATCTTTGTCTGAATCGGTTGCGGGACATCGTTTTGCGAAATATCGGTGTGTCTATCAACGGATTCGTTGACCAATAATCATTGATCCTTGCTTTTCTCACAATTCCAATAAAGATAGCAAGCCCAAACCACTTTCTAAGTAGGGGTCCTGTAACGTCGACAAATTTGGCATTTTTTAAATCCAGTTTCCTTCTAGTGCAATTTTGACTGTAGTACTTTTTGGTTTCGTTGCTAATATAGTCAAACAGATCGTTCCCAGTATATGATTGTACCATATCCTCGACACTCTGTGTATCTTTGGGAAATATGTTTGGACCCGGGGATCCTTCAAATTTGTTATTGGTCCTCGGTAAATCAAAGTCTGACCACTGTGCACTGTCTTCTTCGTCTGATTCAGCCGAATCAGTTGGCAATCGTAGCGTTCGTCGAATTCTTCTTGGACGTATTTCACAATCATCCTACGATTCTGCTTCACTTTAATTTTTTTAAAAAATATATATCCAATGTCTTCTTCCGAATCGGCCAAGTCGTCCGGAACGTCAGACAAGACGTCCGTGCATTCATCGTAAATAATCCTATTCTCTCTTTCGTCCGCCATGATGAAAGGGCACAAGTACTTATAAAAACAAAACACTTGTTGACGTGGGTAGCTTATTGTTACTTAAGCAAAACACCAACAGAATGCAAAAGATACCAACGTGCTGTCGCCGGCCACTGCGCGATACTACGCAGACGACACCAATGTGGTGTCGCCGGCCACTGAGCGATAGTATGCAGACACCACTGTGGTGTCGCCGGCCTTTGACAGCTATTTCGCGGACGACACCAGTGTGGTGTCGCAGGATGGCATAGTGTTGATATAACAATGCTGCTAGGTTAGGCTCAAAGTCAGTGATGTTCAGCCTACCAAGAAACTTGTCTGTCGATGGTCTTCACGAATCTTCTTTGATCGCTGTTCCCAGATCAGGTACTCGTTGACAGTTGTTGCAGTCCTTCTACTTGTGCTCCGATCAGGTACCAGCTGGCAGCTGCTGCCACTGAATGAGAAACGCATCAAAAATGGTTCAAATGCCTCTGAGCACTATGGGACTCAACTGCTTAGGTCATTAGTCCCCTAGAACTTAGAACTAGTTAAACCTAACTAACCTAAGGACATCACAAACATCCATGCCCGAGGCAGGATTTGAACCTGCGACCGTAGCGGTCTTGCGGTTCCAGACTGCAGCGCCTTTAACCGCATGGCCACTTCGGCCGGCAGGAACGCATCCCTAATTTACAGCAAGTAATCGGTAGATGAATTTGGGAAAGACATCATAGTTGCATTCGTAGATATAAGCAAGGCTTATGACACTGTTATAATGGAAGAGAGATGCCAAGGTATGAATGGGCTGGAAAGTGTCAAGAGGAATGCAACTGAGAAAAGTACCTGAATTGTCCTACAAAAAATCAGAACGGAAGGGACGGGATTTGAAATGAAACAATATAAAACGTGCTTCACATCAGTCCTCTAAAAGGAACGTTTCAAGAAGAAGAATTAGCTGGTGAAAAACATCAGACTCAACTTTGTTTTGGAGAGTTACCATGCATGTCTGAGGGGTTCGAATTTCCTCACGATCAGATATTGGATGAAATGATCGTGTGGCATCGATGGCCGGAAGGCCCCATCTGGGGATAGATGACAGCTGCTGCAGTCCTTCCACCACTGTTCCGATCAGGTACTACATGTACATGCATACTTTGCAAGCCACTGTATGGCGCGCGGCGGAGGGTACGCTGTCCCACTGCCATTCATTTCCTCTCCTATTCCACCCGCAAATACAGCGAGAAAAAAACGACTGTCTATACGCTTCCGTACAAGCCCTAATCTCTCTAATCTCATTTTCGTGGCCCTTACGCGAAATATACGTTGGTGGCAGTAGAACTGTTCTGCAGTCAGCCTCAAATGCCAGTTCTCTAAATTTTCTCAATAGTGCTCCTCGGAAAGAACGTCGCCTTCTGTCCAGTGATTCTCATTTGAGTTCCCGAAGCATTTCTGTAATACTTGAGTGCCTGTCCCCTTTACAAATGAATCATACTTTCTTAAAATTCACCCAATAAACCGTAGTCGACAATTCGCCTTCCTTGCAACAATCCTTACATAGTCATTCCATTTCATACTGCTGTGGGACATTACGCCCAGATATTTAATCGACATTACTGCGTCAAGCAGCACATGACTAATGCTGTACTCGAATATTATGGGTCTGTTTTTCCTACTCATTTGCATTAACTTAGATTTTTCTACATTTAGATCTATCTGCCATTCATCACACGACCTAGAAATTTTGTCTACGTCATCTTGTATCCTCCTATAGTCACTGAACGACGACACCTTCCCATACACCACAGTATCATCAGCAAACAGCCACAGACCGTTGCTTACTCTGTCTGCCAGATCATTTACGTATGTAGATGATAACAGCAGTCCTATCACACATCCCTGGGGAACTCTTGATGATAGCCTTGTTCTGATGAACACTCGCTGTTGAGGACAACATACTGGGTTCTGTTACTCACATACCTGGGAGCCTATTGCATATGCTTGAACCTGACCTTGTTTTACTTTACCCGAGTTGGGCAAGAGAAAGTTGCAGACTAGTGCAAGATTAATTTTAACGGTGCTTTTTAATACAGTATACAGCAGTACAATCCGAAATTCTTTCTCATATCTCTTGAGTTTTATGCCCATCCATTCATAATCAGCCTATTGGAATGCAGAATTTACTAGACGGCATCCACTGCAGATTCTGCAACATTGACTACTAAGTAAAGCATGCTCGAGGTACAGTAAGTAATCAGTAGGTGGAAGATATACACTGAGGTGACAAAAGTCATGGGATACTTCTTATTTAGTTGGACCCAGGAGTAATGTAGCAACTCGACGTGACATGGACTCAATAAGCCGTTGGAAGTCCCCACAGAAATACTGAGCCTTGCGGCATCTATAATGGTCCACAATTGCGAAAGTTTTGCCAGTGCAGGATGTTGTGCACGAAGTGACTTCTCGATTATGTCCCGTGAATGTTCAGTCGATCTGGATGACCAAATAATTCTCTGGAAATATCCTGAATGTTCTTCAAACCAATTGCGAACAGTTGTGGCATGATGACATGACATCATTGTTTGGTTACATGGCCTCGAAGTAGCTGAACATAACCATTTCCAGTCAATGATTGGTTCAATTGGACCAGAGGACACAGTCCATTCCATGTAACCATAGCCCACACCATTATGGAGCCCACCACTGGCTTGCACAGTGCCTTGTTGACAACTTGGGTCCATGATTATTTGGGATATGCGCCACACTCGGACTGAAATCGGGACTCATATGACCAGACCACGGTTTTTCAGTCGTCTAGGATCCAACTGATTTGGTCATGAGCCCAGGGGAGGCACTATAAGCGACATGTTGCTATTAAAGCCATAGCCCATTAACGCCAAATTTCGCCACCTTGTCCTAACGTATACCTCTGTCGTTCGTCTCACAATGATTTCTGCGGTTATTTCACGCAATGTTGCTTGTCTTTTAGCACTGACATTATTACACAAACGCTGCAGCTCTCGGTCGTTAAATGAAGGACATCGGATACTGCGTTGTCTGTGGTCAGAGTCAAAGCCTGAAATTTGGTATTCTTGGGACACTCTTGATGCAGTGGATCTCACGATACTGAATTCCCTAACGATTTCGTAAACAGAATGTCCCACGCGCCTAACTCGAACTATTATTTCGCGTTCAACGCCTATTAATTCCCGTCGTGCGGCCGAAATCACGTCGGAAATCTTTTGACACGAATCACTTGAGTTGAAGTAGCAGCTCCACCAACGCACTGCCCTTTTATACCTCGTGCACGCGGAACTACCGCCATATATATATGTGCATGTCGCTATCCCATGACTTTTGTCACCTCAGTGTAAAATCGTTAGTAGTAATACACACATGTTAGACTTAGTATTTTCTGGCGAGCTGCGTGTGTGTCCTAGAAACAAAAACGTTGAACAACAATGTTGGCATGACATTAATACCTTGCTTCAAGTGGCAGCCTCCTGCTTTTAAGACCCATCGTAATCAGAAAGTGGCGGTGGGGAGGGAGAATCTGTACCATGTACATTCAAGACGTTGTCTTATCTCGCTTGAATGTGAGAGTGTGAAATGGCCAATCAACAAGTACCCACCAGTTCCAAACTTGTTCTGATGTGTTCAGACTTGAAACTTCCTGGCAGATTAAAACTGTGTGCCGGATCGAGACTCGAACTCAGGACCTTTGCCTTTCGCGGGCAAGTGCTCTACCACCTGAGCTACTCAAGCACGACTCAGGACCCGTCCTCACAGCTTCAATTCTGCCAGTACCTCGTCTCCTACCTCCCAGCTCAGATGGTAGGACACTTGTCCGAGAAAGGCGAAGGTCCCGAGCTCGAGTCTCGGTCTGGCACACGGTTTTAATCTGCAGGAAGTTTCATATCAGCGCACACTCCGATGCAGAGTGAAAATCTCATTCTGTGTTCAGACTTGTCCCAAGGGGCAAAAAAGTGTTAGCAAGTTGCGACAAGTCCTGTCTTGTCAACACATGCATTGTATTTCGCTTGCACATCACGAGTAACGGGAAACACAATCTCGATGATATACAGATTCAAATGCATATCTTTCGTTTTAATTTTTGCATTACATTTACATTGACTGACAATAACCATAATTTTGTGGTGAAAGTTAGGTGTCACTGTCGAACTCGTAAATGCGCCAGGATAAGCTGAACCAATGCTGTGCGTTTGTCGGAATCTCATCGCTGCACCGCATGTCGCTCACCTGGCTGTTGAGCTCCGACATCCTGCTGCAAGGACAATGACTCCATTAAGAGGCAGTGTTACCAATAAAGAGGGAGCATGTACTATATAGTGTGATATGAAGAGCTTGCAAAGAGTGTAATGAGACAAAGTCCTTTTCTCATTATTTACTTCATCTGTCCATCTAACATTTTTTTAGTATTTTTTCTCATCTTGAACGGCATATCGTCCATGTCCCAGTGCTGTATACGGCTACACACCATATTGCATTCGACTTAAGATCATGATTCGAGAATGCATCATCTTATAATTAGTTTTTTCTTTATATTTGTCTATCTTACAGTTGATAGCATGGAGGGGGAAGAGGAGGGGGAGGAGGAGGGGAAAAAGAAAGAAGAAGATCACAGTATTATTGAAACATCCAATCATATATGTAGTTGTGGAAAGAATGAGAGTGGAAACATTGAAGGCAAGCTGTTTTTATTGAATTATATAAGAGTTCACATTTTGTTACAGTTGGACTGGAAAATGCATTGTCTCATGATTTATTCTTTCTTTTGTAGTTATTAATCGAACAGAATATGACGATATTGATAAAGATGGTATTGTGGTATGATGCTCATGAAGATGTACTGATTAATTGATTGATGAAGTTATAAGGCAGTCAATCAAGCTCTATAAGCAACATTTTTGAAACTTCGTTTCTTTACAATTAAGACTAGTTTTATCCATTTTATTATAAATTTTATCTAGATTAGTTTTGATTTAATTGCTTTTCCCCTCCACTAGACCGAGAGAGTGTGTGTAAGAGAGAGGGATGGAGAGAAAGGGGTACAGAGAAAGAGAGAGAGAGAGAGAGAGAGAGGGTGATGAGCATAACGCGCATCACCTCTGCAACTGAACTGAATTATAAAACATCTCAGGATGATGATGTGAGAAGGTCTTTCTCTCTCTCGTAATTGACAAGTTCTCTCTCTCTCTCTCTCTCTCTCTCTCTCTCTCTCTCTCTCTCTCTCTGTCTCTTTCTCTCTCGTGGTCATTGAAGTGTTCATAATATGTTTTTCAGATGTGTGTTTGTGTGTGTGTGTGTGTGTGTGTGTGTGTGTGTGTGTGTGTGTGTGTGTGTGTGTGTGTGTGTGTGTGGTGGGTGGGTGGGTGGGTGGGTGTGTTTGCAAGTGTGTTTTACCAATAGCTCCAAATTACACAGTTCAGGTGAAATTTAGGTATCTTCTTTGGAAATTCTGTAGGATCAGCAATAATTCATTTGATTCAGTTTACGCTATATGTCAGAGAAAAGATTGCTATCATAAGAAGATGAAACATAATTTTAGGGAAGATGATAATAAAAGTGATAGCCCACAAGGCATATATGGAAGTCTTCGTTAGGTGTTGAAGAATGGGTAAGTATATGAATTTGAAATAAGTACACATTCCTTTCCATAGAAAAACCGAGGCTCTAGCTACTCGCCTAAGCAGTGGAGGTAACTAATGCACACTTGTGCCGTGGCGCTCGACCCTGTGGTATACTGGTTCGAATCCCCATGGTGGAAAAAATTTTCACTGTCAACGTACGGTCAGCAATGGGAGAAGTGAATGTGGTATAAATTTCCTGGTCACTAGACTTTGCACCAAGGTCCTGGTTTAAACTCCAAACCTTTCTGCAGTGTCTTGTGAAGTGAGGACTTGTTACACTGCTGATCATAATCCATCTGTCACATGGGGACATTAAGCTTGGCGGCCTCCTTGGTGCTATTCATGAGGAGTAGGCTATGTGCCAACAATGGGTTTCACCCTCTCCCTTCTCTCATCATCATCATCATCATCATCATCATCATCAAACAATACAAACATTACACCACACACCACACACATTCATCTAGTATGGCAAATATTGTAATGAAGCAAGTTGCAAATAAACAATCTCGTGCTGCTATACCAGTGATATCTGTGTAGAACCATGTATAGAAATCTTCATTATTGCCAAAGAAAGTTAAATATTACTCTTCAATATAAGAATTTCAAATCAGTACACACTCTTCTGTAGAATGAAAATTCATTCTGGACATGGTAGATTCATGACTACTAAGTAAATCAGTTAGACAAAGACAGGCATCATCCCAATAACTGGGAATAAAACAAATTCTTAAAATAGAAAGTTCGTACTCTATTTTAAAAGTGTAATGTCTAGAAATGAATCACTTGGGGAAATAATAAAACCAAAACCTGATTCGATGTGTGCCTCAATCTAAAACAGAGCTGTTTTATTGGTTTTAAAATGATGGAAAAAGAAAATGTCTCAGTGTGTCCATCTGATTCAGAGTGTTTTTCAGTCTAGCATGGAGCTGTTTTATTGTTTTTAAAAGTTGTAGAAGGAAAATTATAAGGCCCATAAAGATTTCATATTCACAAAATCGAGCAAGTCAGGACCATAATCTACCTTTTGCTTATTTCATTATCACTATAGATAATCTGAAGATACACCACGAAGGTGAAAAGTGTTGTTAATAAAAGAATAAGCTGCAACCAAGACTTTTTAATTAAAATATTTAATTAATATATTCTACATACAGTTGTTGTATCAGGCAACCTTATGTAGTGCACGAAATTTTATGTTACATGTACCTGGTCTTGAAAACGATTTATTTTCATTTTGGACCTCAGTTTTACAACTCTTCAAGGCATCAGTCATCTACTCTGAAACAAATCCCTGTCTCATGAACAATACTTTTGCACCAAAGTGACAGAATGAAAAATTCGCAGAAGTGTACCCATGCAGGGGATACCAACTGCTGATAGTGGCTATACATGCTGTACATGGTATGGATACAACAGGTTCTCATGTAGCACTCGACAGATAATCATTATTCATTGCAGCTAATTGTCTTGCGCTGGCACTAGGGTTGTCATCAACTGCATGAAGAATTTCCTCTTCTAGTTGAGGTGTCCTCATCCTTCTACATCTCCCATAGTTGTGAGTAGTAGGCCTAAATATCCCTTACTCCCTAAGATGATGACCACATCCTCCTTTCAGGGCACTGTTGTTCTGGAAATCCCTCCCAATACAAACACTGAGCACAACATCATTATTATATTCTAATCCACATAGATAATTAGCATCTGCCAACTCTGCATTTGACTACATTTCCATTGCACAAGTCTGTGATGAACACTAAATAGTTGATCCTACGTGCATGACACTAGCAGAGCAATGAAATTATTTACATTTCAACACAAACAGTGAAGTGAGCCACATGTCAACATTACCTTCATTCAATTACAACAACAGTCACTGGTAGTGAATCTAAAAATTACACCTTAATGTGTATTACAATGAAACATAACCAAGAAAGTACTTTGAGCACTTGATGTAAGAAAAATTTTCATATGATGCTGGTACATTCTGTTTCTGTGTGTTTCCCATAAGTAATGTGATTATGAAGAGAACTAGAAAATGACTTCTAACATGCATATAAGGTGGTTCTGGGTCCTGATCCATATAGCATGTATAATTCTCTTATATATGAGTAATGTTTCCTGAAAGTTTATACACACCATTCTGTTACACCCTGTATAGTAGGATTGTGTAGGAAGAATTGCATTCTTATTTAAACAAATTCCACACCAAAGATGGCTTCTGCAGCCTGCACCACAGCCACATGCCACCCTCATTGCCCTCACCGCCCCTCCCACTTCCACTGTCCCCATTCCAGTCTGCTGGGGACAGCCGGGAGGGAGGGGGGGGGGGGGGTTCACTAGCAAGCGGCCACTGCTGAATCCCTTGCAGGCATTGTGCTGCAAGCTTGTTAGGCTAGATGTCTTGCTCTGCTCTGCAGCCAGTCACGTCTTTCAGTACAGCAGTTTGGACACGAGTGACTGGACACCACACTCTCTGCATGCCCCCCGTCCCCCTCCCCACTACAGCGTCTGTGTCGTGTAGATCACTAGATATGGTCGCCAGATCTCGTGTCATAACACGACGGCCGCTAGCCCACGTGAATGAGGTGTCTGTAGCCGGCATCATCAACCAGTGGCGAACACATGACACACTGCACTGCTGCACGTATGCTGATAGGGTGGAACCTGTATGATACTATTTTCAGACGAAACCGAACTTGTCTGATATTTGCATGATATTTGTGACACTAGGATTCTCCCTGTGCTATTTGTGGTTGACATAGGAAAACATTTTTGAGGGACAAACATTTCTTCTCCTTACCTTACCGTGACTCCTCTGCACAGAGATGTCTGAACATACTATTCATGATTCAGGAATGTGACATTCTGACATAGGAAACCACTTACAAATGTAAAAACATGCTATTTCTAGTGTACTTTCCCTACATTGTTACACTGCAGGATGAAACCTGTAACAGTTTCCAAACTTAGCAACATCAGTATTTATGGCGCACAGACATGTTTCCACTGGCCAGTTATGTGGCTCTTTGATGTATGAAAGCACATAGTAGTACCATGCTATTAACATCCCACTTCCTGACATACTTTCCACAATTCTATTTGTAAATAAAAAACCACTTGCCAGGAAAGTAAAGAAGTACTTTCTAGCGCCATGGTTTTTCTAGAGCTTCACCCATAATCAACAAAGACAATAATCCTTCAGCAAACTTCCAGATATTGGTGTAGCTAGAAAACCTACAAATGTGAAAGTGATAACTGTACAGTAGGAATGAAGCGGTATGGTTAGTAAGCTACATTTAAACCATTTGTGTGGCAGTGATATTTGAGTGTCACTAGGCTGTTGTGGTACTCTGTAGCATAATAAGAATTTTTCTATTTTAATACTCATAAAATATCGTATTGGATATGAAATGGATCCGTCTTTCTTTTATTTTAGTGTGTCACACTCCCCATTTTCTGTCTTTACCCTTCCAAGAGTGTGTGGTTTCTTGAAGTTTGAATGTGATGGGATATAGAAAGATGGGGGACTAACCAAAGATGGTTGGAGTGTAGTGGGTTTGCCAAAATATAATTTGTGGGGAAAGCTAAGTAAAGAGATTGCCTGAACGTTTCAAAAGATCGACAGAATCCAGAGAAGAGGGTGTCAAGGAGCTACAGCCTGTAGGACACGTTCATCTCCAAGTAGTCCGAACAAGGAGATGTTGTATCCAGAGGTCTGCTATCAGACCAGCTGACCTGAGGTGTTGACACTGTTGTGCAGCTCTTGGTGGTATGGTGAATAAAAGGTACAAAAATGAATTATGTCATCGTGAATAATGTTTGTAATGTGTCGCTTAGAGTCAATGTAGTCAGTGAAGTGTTATAAAACTGTTTAATTGTCATAATGTTTATGGTATAGAGTAACTGGCAAAAAGCGGTCATGACTATTGAGAATGCGAATAACTGCAGATGAAACTTGTTCAGCCGAAAGAATGATTCGGTTTTTTGCATTATTACTATAGTTTTTGTGGGATAAAATTGAATCTTATGCAGTTTTCTTTGTTCTGTGACCATGAGCACATACTTGCGCCATTTCTGTGAGTGAAGATAAACAAGTAGAAATTCAGAGTTTTGTAGGTCGTTCAGCATGTTGAGAGGGGTAGGATGTCAAAAATTGAAAAAAATTCAATTTTTCAAAAATATGCCATCTTCCTGAATAGTTTGATGTATAAAACAAATATATTTAAGAGATTCTAAGGCACGTTATTTGGTCTTACGTGTACCGAGATGCAGCGCCACATCCCTATGCATAGGATTCTTCTGTCATATGTGAGCGTATTTCGCTGTGTAGAATTCGAATGTTCGTACTTGCGCTAGAGATCGCCGTGCATTGTTTTGGTCGCTGATTTTGTTTGTTCCCTGTTTTGAAAGGCTTGCAGTGTGTGTTGTGAATTTCAAAACGTTTTTCATTTGGCTGTGTTGTTTTGTGTTAGTTTGTGGCATATTATCGAACAAGATGCCTACAATTCGTTGCTTCAGCCGTAAGCGACGTCACCAGGGCAACAGATACACAGTAAAGGTTGCTACAACAAATGTTACACCAGTGGCTCAGAGCCGGTAAACAAACCACTGCCGAGTGTTTCAAGAAGGGAACTTGTTTTTGGTGATAATGGAAATGAAGGCTGTGAATCTGAATGTTTGTGCAATATTATTGTTGGTGTTAACATACTGTCACAGTTAATATTGAACAATGTTATATAGAAGCATTACTTTGGTGTGCAGTGTGTTTCTGTGGTGGAAGATGACAGTGTCAGGAAAGTCTTTGGTACGAATTTATCTGTGATATGCAGCAAATGCAGCGTTGGCGCGTTTTGTGTGACATCTAAAATCATAAACAAAGGTTATGATGTGAATTTGAGGGTAGCATATGGCATACACTGTATTGATAGGGGACAGAAGGCAGCAAGAACACTTTGTACAGTGATGAATCTTCCACATTCTCCACTAAAATTTGATAGACTTTATGGCTTACTGTTTAGGGCTGTCATAGAAGTTGCAGAATCATCAATGAAAAGTGCTGCAGGAGAATCTACTATCGCAAATGATTGTGACACGGACATAGTGGCTGCTTTTGATGGTACCTGGCGAAAAGTTGGACACACTTCATTGAAAGGGGTTGTTACAACATCTGTTGACACTGGCAAGATACTAGATGTTGAAGTGTTAAGCAAATTTTGTCATAAATGTGTGAAATGGATTACAAATCGTGAATGTAATATGATCTATAAAGGCTCAAGTGGAGGTATGGAAGTGAAGGGAGTTGTCAGCTGTTGCCTCCTGAGGCCTGCTACATGTGAAGTACCCAGGCGATGGTGATTGTAAATCTTTCCTTGAGGTTCAAAAGTGTGCTCGATGTGTGCAGAGGTTAGAATGTGTGGGACATGTACAAAAAAGACTTGGCACTAGACTTCAAAGGCTGAGACAAGATTTGTCAGGAAAAAAGTTATCTGATGGGAAGGGAATAAAAGGGAGATGGTGACTGACAGATGCAGAAATTGACAAACTACAGACATATTAGGGCTTGGCAATAAGAAGGAACACAAGGGATTTGAAAAACATGAACAAGCATTTTGGGCCTTATACTTCCACAGAATGTCCACAGACAATAACCATATCATTGACTTGTGCCCAAAAGAAGCAAATCAAGGTGTGGCTAGTAAAGGTGAATTGCTGGTGGTGCAGAATATCACCACACGAATTCTCTACCAACTTCTGTAATGGAAGCCATCAAACCTATATTCAGGGGCCTTGTAAATGAAAAATTACTGAAGAAATGTCTTCATGGCGGAACCCAAATCCCAAACGAAAGTTTTAACATATGTGTATGGGAAAGATTGCCAAAAATCATTTTTGTGGGAAGAGATGCTCTTGCTATTGGTCTTTATGATGCAGTTTCATGTTTCAACGATGGTGTGAAGAACAGGAAATATGTTTCATATAAAATGGGAACTAAGCCCAGAGTGAACTGCATCAAAGCTTTGAATGCGATAGACAGAGAGCGTGTAGTGAAAGCAGATAAATCATTTTTGGAGGTGATAAAACCAAGAAGTGTGCATCATAGGAATGTGAAAAGGAGGGAAACTGGTTTAGAAAATGAAAAAGAACACGCTTATGGTGCTGCATAGTTCTAAAAGAATGCCAAATATAAGCAGAAACTTTAACAGCCATTTTCTGCAAAACACAAAGTTCTGTACTAAAGTACATGTAATATCCAAAATAAATATCCTATTACTTTCAAACTTGGTATGCTTATTAAACACAAAGTCCTTAAAGCAAAACTCTAGAATTTTCTAAATTTATTAAAAACTGTGATAAAAACTGAGATAATTCGAGTTTTTTCTAGATATGAAGTTTAAAGTGGGGCAGCTCATTCATTTTTTCATAAATTAAATAAATTCTAGAGTTTGATATACCTGCAAGTATGGCTTGTATGCTGTGCAAAATTCATCAAAGAATGTCTCTTACTTACGCAATAAAGTGTACCTGTAGTAACAAATGCAGTCAATAGTAAGCGAAAAAAATAATGAAAGTTCACATGGAAATAAATTGTTTTGTTACGTTTTTGAACTTCCACTGCTATGAATGTCAACCCTGAGTCCTTCCTGGTCATACTGACAAACTTTTATGAATTTATTTGTAAAAGTATAGACACTGGAAATAAAAATGTCCTGTAGTGCCTCTCCTGCTCTGAGTCGGCCCATTTGATGCCCTACCCCCCTTAAATGTTTGCTAAAGAAAATATAAGTTGTGCAAGAGTATTTTTATTCCCTTATCTTATGAATTTTGGGTAGTATCTTTGTGACTTGTTCTGGAACTACAGTGCTCAATTTTTTATGTGAAACCTGTTGTAAGTTTGTAAGTCCTTGTAAGGTAACAGAAGGTGTTAAAATGTCTTAATGTTTTTTAAAAATGATTCTGAGAAATTTTGTACCCACTACATGAGGATTTCCATTCGAATTAACATGGTTCTTGTGAGTGAGGCCTGATCATGTATGTAGCAGTAGTTCATGTGGTACCTAAATCAAGAGTTTAATTTTTTGCTGAGTGATGTAATGGTTTTTAGAGCCCTCAGTCACATTTTATGCAATAATTCCGTAATTTTCGATGAGTTGCCTTTGTGAATGCCAATGGACTCCAAGTATTCTTGCATTGTGTGTTTGTTAACCCAAGTTTGTCTCAATCCCTCAGTACTAACCATGTGCATCCCTCCTCTCTCTCCTGTAGTGTTTACATGTTCTTGTGTGAATATTATGTTGCATTCTGCTATGCTGAAAGGCACTGTAGTTAATCTGTGTCACTTCCCTATAGTGTAACTGAAGTTTCTTTTGTACATAGGACACCAAATAAGAGAAAATTCTTAACCGTTATCATTATTTGAGACGTGATTACCATACCACAAGATCATTGTTATACGATGTCATATTGAAAGGTGTGCTCTAGAATAATAAAAGTATATAATTGTAAAGAATCACATATTGAAATCTAGTATATAACCACATCTCCAGTCCTTTCCTCATTCAATGCAGATTGTCATCAATGTCACTGAAAAGAACGATTTGAAAGGTGACATAAAAGACTACAGGAATAACAAGTAAAGCTTTAATGAAACAGAAGTCAATGGTAGCTTAACTATGGTCATGGCAAAACTAAACAGTTACTGCCCTCTCAGCTGAATGTGTGGGTTCAAGGTATAATTCACGTTACCTGTTGCATTGTTCAACTGCTAGGAGTTCTAGGTTCCATGCAGAACATATATTTAAAGTTGAGGCAACATTATTAATTAATATCATGCAGAAAGAGGTTGTGATTTGTGTGGAAGTTATCAGAGAAAAGTTAAAGGCACCAACTCAAGATGCAGGGGCATAAATAGAGAGAAAAATATAACAAAAGAGGAGAGTAATTGCGATTCACATACCATAGTTCCGCCTAACCCCAGAGGCAGTAAATATGCAGGGAAACATTAAATAAAAGTTTATAAAGATGTGTATTTATTGTGGTACTGTTAGTATAGTAGTAGTAGTTGAGGTAGTAGATTCAAACCAAAGAACCAAGCCAAAGGTTCAAACAGTTGTATTAAATCTTATAAACGCGATCCAGCTTGACGTTTTACTCCACCTGGTTTTTCTTGAGATTGTATGTTAAAAATGGGGAAAATCGAATTGGATTTATTGAATGGTTACAATATGATTATATATACTGAAAAAGGAATTCAGGGAGAAATTTCTGAAAGTATTAAATGATAGGCCCAGCCTAATAATTAATATACAAAATACTTTAATCCAGAAAGACGATCAAATTACAACATGAATTTTCACACAAATACTTTATATGGTTGGTCTATGAGTCAATGTTTACCATATAAAATGTCAGTTGGTTAGAGCCAAAATATTGTAAATCTAGAAAAATACTTGTAATACCAGATGAAAATAAATTGGTGTTATATTTTACAAGCCAATTTAGAATATCCTAGAGAATTACATGTTGTACAGAAGAATTTACTATTGGCACCCAAAGGAGGAGAAAAATGATTATCAACTTTAAGTAACTAAGAAAAATATGTTTTACATTACAGAAATCTTAAATAGTAATTTAAACATGGATTAAAATTAATGAAAATCCGTAGAATCTTGCCTTTTGAACAGTCTAATTGGTTCAAAAATACACTGATTTTAATAAAAGTAAGAAAAAATGTAGCTAATGAATTGGAACCGGATTTTTATAAACTGATGAATAAATCCGTTTTCGATAAAACAATCGAATATATTAGAACTATATAAAATATTAAAATAATAAAAGATCCAGAAAAATATCCAAAATATTTTTCAAAACCAAATTATCAACATACTACCGTACTTTCAGAAAATCTAATGGCAGTTCATACGAAAGAAAACAGCAAAATTTCAATAAACCAATTTCTATTGGAATGACTATTTTAGATATTTAAAAAATGAAAATGTATGATTTTCATTATAATATAATGAAACGAAAATACGATGAAAATATTTATTTACGTTATGTGGATGAAGATCCTTTTATTTACGATATGAGAACCAAAGATTTTTGTAAAGATATGTAATGGATAACAAACGAATTTAGGACAACAGATAATCCAAAAAATTACATTTATGAAAATCCACAAATAAAGAAGGAGGTTTTAGAAAAAATAACAGTGCAAAAATTTTGTTAGAATGCATTAGTTTATGATCGAAAGTGTTTGCTTCTAAAGTAGAATAAATACAAAAAATCTCTAGAAGTATGAAAACTCCCTAAAAATTGAGATTACTTTCAACAATTAAAAAATGTTTAAATGACAAAATAAATCAATATAGAAAATGACCTTGATTAGGCCTTACAAACATGAATTATATACTAGTGAATGTAATAACATTGTTTTAAATTATGACAGAAAAAGGTTTATATTAAAAGATGGAATAAATACTTTACCATATGGCCATTATAAAATAAAGGAATTACATGTGAACAAAATGAAGAAAACAGTCATTATTATGATAATGATGATGATATTGATTCCTTACATGAGTTAAACAACTGCAGTAAAGATTACCCAAATACTGAAGTGGAAAAAAATGCAAATGAGCGTTTGGTGTCATTTTCCAGGAGACTCCTTATGGGGCAGGTCTGGACGCCTTGGTGGAGGTCTTATTACATTCGACGCCACAATGGGCAACCTGCGAGCTGGATGGGGATGAAATGATGATGACAACACAACACCCAGTACCTGAGCATAGAAAATCCCCTACTCAGCCAGGAATCGAACCCAGGCTCGTAGAGTGGCAATCTATCATTCTGACCACTCAGCTATTGGGCCAGACAAAGACTGAAGTGAAAGATGATGATTTATTACATGAATTAAACACTTGTGGTAAAGATTATCCGAAAACCGAAATGAAAGATGGTGATTTCTTACATGAATTAAACAATTTTGGAAAGATTATCCAAAAACCGAAATAAAAATGATGATTTCTTATGTGAATTAAACAGCTTTTTGAACAGATAAGATTAACTAAAATGAATTATGAAATTAATGGAATAAAAAATTGATCTGCATCTGAGTAATTTGTAATATTTTTTTCGATAACTTTATTCGTGATATTTTTATAAATATATTTTACAAACTTTTCACAGAAACATTCAACTTTTTGATAATATTTTTCTTTCTGTTTTTGATAACTGGCTCTTTTTTTCAGGTTGTTTGTCACAACTGTGGAAGAGTTTAGAAACTTTTTAATTTCTTTTTTAAAATATTAATCAACTACAGTTTTCATTATTCCATTTCTTAACATTTTGTTTTATGCACTCTAGATTATTTACTTTACATTGCTTTGTTTCTTTTTTAAACAGTCAATACAGCCCATTTTTTAAGTTGAATTATTTTGTTTAACTTTCATTTCCTTATTAATTTCTTTTTCTTATTTACACAGTGGGAAATCACTTTATTTGTGCTTTTCATTTATGAAGAAAAAATTTAGAAATTTTTATTATGGATGATTGGTTTCATTTTTAAATATAACAAATTTATGTATAATGATGTACAAATAAAATTACTGATGAAAAACAATCCCTGGTTTTATGAAAATCATGTGGATGAAATTTTTGTATATGAACCTCCTAGGAAATCAATTACAGATCATGTTAAAGAAAAATATTTTTAAAAAATGGGAAAATTTCAGTAGGCCACATATTGGAATATTTAAAAATATTCATCCTTATATCAAATTTTTTAATGAAACCAGTTCATATACTTTAATCATGATTTCCAAAATGCATTTTGTAGAAAATTTTCAACACTGGATTTATGTAGTTTTTCTATCAGTTAGAATACATGTTGAATATAAAATAAAAGACAATGTAAAACAACACTTTGAAGCTCTAATGAATCATTTACAAGATCCAAATAAAAGTAAGAATCATCATAAAAAAATCTGATGAAATGTATGATGGAGCTATAGAAATTTTACTGGAAAGAAATGAAGAAAGAAATAGATTATTACCTCATATTGTTACTTCAATAACTGATGGTAATTTAAGGAATTCTTCTGTTTTTTAAGATATATGATAATAAATTTAATTATGATTACTGTATTAATCGTACATAATTTTAAAATCTGTAGAATCAAATAAATACTATTAGAAATAGACATTTAAATGTGAAGGATTTTGAAGAATTAATTATGTTACTAATTCAATAAATTGATTTCAAAGAAAGGAAGAGTGGATGTTTGTCATTGAAATTATTTCAATATTTGTGATAATTATTCATGAGAAGAATTGTTTGCTTATATTGTTAATTTTGTGACTGCTGAAACTGTTTTGACACTGATGACTGCAGAAACAGTCTTCAGACACTTGTTCATGTCTTCGTAACATTTCTTGCAAAATAAAACTGAATTTACAACTGCTTTTTTCATATTCGAATTTAGATCAACACTCATTAAAATTTTTGTAATGTACTAATAAACTAATTGGATTACAGCAACCTTATTCAATTAATTCTAATTTAAAATTCTCAAATAATTCTGGCATAAGCATATTCTTATTAACTTTTATGTTAATATCAAAATATGCTATATCTTCCTTAATAAAGCAATAAGCATAATGAGTATTATGTTCAGTACCAAACCTGTTTAAATTTTCGGTAACTTAATCTATTTACGTATAAAAAATGTTTAGAAGACAACTTTCCTTTTACCGAACCAACTTTTGTGTGGATTATTAAATTTCAACCATTTAAAGCATTTATAACCTTTCTTATAACCTTTCTTGTTCCAAAAACAAGATAAATGTTTGGATAATTCATTTTCAACAGTTCTTGTTCATAAAAGATTTCTTTTTACTTCTTGACCATTAAAATCTGTTAATTAGTAAGGGACTGGATTAGAATGAATAACACATTCAGTAATAGATTTCCATTGACCAGTTGACAGCATATCATTTATCGAATATGCCTTCAAATTTTCTTATTCTTACTGTATTAGTTATTTTATACATAGAAACAATATCTACTCATTCTTACTTTATCGCATGTTTTTAATTTAGGAACAGTATCTGACAAATTGGTTACATTAACCTGTTTTCTAGTTTATTTTTTTACATCGTTTGGATTCATTTTTATTGTTGAATATTTTGTATTATTATATTAATGTAATTAGTAAGGTTACTTTTATTAAGTTGATTATTTTTTCACCAAGAACTGTTTTATCGACATAATTATTGAATTGTGTTAAAATACTTGTTTATTCAGGTTTAGTAACTAGATGTTTTTAATTCTTTTTCTATGTACTGTTTATTGACAACGTCATAACCATTTATTAGATCTTTTATTTCAACTAATATTTTATCTTTAAAACCAATATAATTGTTACTTACCTAATTCTCTATGAAACTGTATAATGAAGCTTTTTATCTTTGGGTCTAATGATGACTGAAAACTTTCTATATCTTCTGTTTTTGATTCTAACGACTCTATTGTCTTTTTTAAGTTTGGATTTAATGGTGATTGAAGATCTTTGATATTTGATTCCCATATGTTTATTGTCTTGATAATGTTAGATAATTATTCTTTAATTTTCGGTTCTAGTGATGGAATATCTTCAATTTTTTTAATTCTTCATTGTGTTTAGGACATAACATATTGATATTAATTAATAAATACTATTTAATAAATTTAAAATTCAATTGAGGTTGTAAATGTTTGATAACAGTTTTAAGCCAAATAAGCACTAATGAGCAAAAAATTCGTTAAAATTCTGTATGATTTTGAAGTTATAATACAAGTCATTTACTCTCAAATAATTTATTGCTTCTTTTGGTATATTCCATGGAGTGAATAAAAATTAATTTCAAATTTTTTATTTATAGTAGATTAATTTTTCCTTTCGTTTTTTTCTGTTTTCAGTCCTTTTCTTTATTTTCATTCCTAGATCATATCTTTTTGTTCTTGTTTTTGTTCTTTATTGACTTTTTCCTTGTTTATTACTGTATTTGCGATGGCTGCAGAACGACTGGCTAGTGAACGAATTGCACCAATTATTGCTTGTAAAATTGGTAAAAAATCTTCTTGATTTGTTAATCTGGAACCTTCTTTCTTTTTCAATAGCTATTGAATATTTTTTCCAAGTGGGAATATCTATTATGGTAACTATGTTTCTGTCAGTTTTCTAATCACCATGATAGGTACTTGAAATTTTGTTTCTATCTCTCTCTCTCTTTTGAGTGTTTGTTAAAAATTACAGATAGTATTAATTGTTAGTTATTTAATTTAACATAATTTAATTTTGTTTAAGTTTACTACTTGGAAGTATCATACAATCAAGTGAAAAGTTATTTATTTATAAAGATAAAACATAAAGAATTCGCAAAAGCTGAAGCAGTCTCAAGACTGCATCTTTATAAGCCTTATCCTTTATCATTAGTTTCAATACCCATTCCTTATATTCGTTTTTCATACATTATTCCTGTATGTTACAGTCAATTTATCACAAACTGAAGAATCGTTCTTTTGCTGTTAATTGAAGTTATTTATCAGCTTGTCATGTCTTTTTCCAAATCCTTATTATCTCTACTAAAACTATCGTGTATCTTACAAGCTTTGTCTAATGGATTAATTTCTTTATCACCTCAAGATAATCTTGCTTCTAACCTTGTTCCAGGAGCACAGTAATTATATCTTGGAATATGTAGTTTGGTAATTAAAATATTCAACATATCTTTTCCATATTTTTCCATTTCCAAAGTGCATGAGAAAAATCATTCGAAAATCTAATCAGATAGTAATTCGTTACACACTATTAAATGACATTACCTGTTTGTTAACATTTATGGTATTCCAATTTTGTCATTGTGATCATTTTTATATTCATCTAATTCTTCTCCATGAATTACTGTTAATCTGTCGATCAAATTTCCAGTTTGCCACCCAAACATATTAAATTGGTTCTTCTTTATATTTTTCAATTAATCACCATTTTTTCTAATTAATTGCTAATATTTGTTTCAGAAAAACTAAGAAAACATTCTCCAACAGTTGTGTTTATCAAATTATTGTATTTATGTCCTTTACATGATTTGATTTAATTTGGATTCTATTCATTATCTACTATTTTCTAATCAAATTAAATCCTAGCATAATTTTGTTAACCAATGGAATCGAATTTTTCACCTAAATCGTCCATAGTAATGTTTTTTGGTTAAAGGATTCATTAATCCATCTATATATTCTCCTCCACCAATTATTAATTTTACCACTGAAGTCAACTGGATGTTTACCAATGTATTTAAAATTACCAATGGGTCTTAACTCAAAAACTGTATCTTTGCTATAGTTGATAAATTCTAACCATCTTTCACTTGTATCTATTTTTAAGTCTTTGTCTTTTAATTTTCTATGATTCATTTGTACTTCATAATTCTCTAACCAATTGTTTATTTCTGTTTCACTTAACGTATAATCATGTTGTTTTATTGGTAGAATGTCTTTAAATTCTTCTCAATAATATTGATGATAGGGAAGAAGTTGTTTTTCAACTTCTCTGTTTTCTGCAGTTGCTTTCAGAACATTATCACCTAATCCTCTGATTCCTTGTTTACCTAGTTCGATTCATCGATAACTGGTTGATCTTGTTTTTTAAATTTCACAAATTCCAGTCTTGGTTGGTTTTCCATTCTTTAAACTCATCTTTTAACTGTTCTTTTGTTTTTCTTTTTTGTTTAGCTTTTTTTACAAAGTCTGGGTGACATTTTGTAATCATTTATTACCGACAAAGAAGAATAATCTATTACTTGTTTACGTTATTTAATGTTCAACACTTACGTTCACCTATGTTTTCATTCATTATTTACATTCATTGTTTATGTTCTCTGTGTATATTCAGTGTTTATGTTCAAAGTTCTTGTTCAATGATAACAAATTCTTGATCTTTTCTCTATATTTACCATTATTAATTTTTCTTGTCATAATTATATTAATAAAAGGAAATTAGTCATTATTAGATCACTTCATAACACCGAAAATGCAGGATGCATGGCACCTACTACCGACATATAATTTTTTAAATTGTATGTAAATATCTGTAATTTCAATGCTTCCTCTTTAATAAGTAAGGATATAGTTTTACTCTTTGTGTACATTGAGGTATAAATCTGTTGACATTTTATTGTATTTACCTGTGTTTTACTGTGAAACTTATAAGCTCTGGGAAAAAGCCAAAGGAATTGTTATTTGCATTGACTAGCAACAATAATTGCTATGCTTGTGCATTGTAAAATCTTTGGGTAGGGGTTGTTGCGCAGAGCGCACAGAGACAGCGAGAGACGGGTTCCAGCGCTTGTAGTGTGCGGAAGTGTGGTGTTAACGCTCTGGCAGTAGAGAGTACCATTTTTGGTGGCATCATGTACACACGCCAGCCAGATGACTAGTAGGAGGAGGAAGGACGAGGAAGGACTGTGGATGGGCAGAAGAGGTTGTATTAATTACGATTGCCCATTTCTGTAATTAGCTGTGGCCCCACAAGATGCTACTGTCTTCAACAACAGCAGCAGTTCCAGCAACACAGATTCGCCATCGGCTCTGAGTTTCGTCGCACGCACATCACTCAAGTAAGACTATTCATTGGTAGAAAGTATTAACCCAGCAGCACAATCGAATGTGATTTGATTGATTAACTTTATTTAAATGATAATCAGATTAATTCAGGGGCGATTGTGTCCTCATTGCCCCCAGACTTTGTTACCAAGCAGGGTCCTTGTTCTCTTTTTCCCTTATATGCAACGAAAGTTTGAGAATCTATCACTGGAAAAAATCCTGATCTAAAGAAAATGCACAAATTAAGAGTGAGGAAGCTTTATTTATCTTACATATAGCTTGGAGCACATGGCTGTTTGGTTTGGTATGTATTGTAGTATTTAATTCTGTTCAAGCCAGTAAAAAAGGCTCAGTTGTTCAGAGAATAATATGAAATCCAATTTGAAAATTAAGTAACTGCAAAGTAAAATTTGCTTGCCTTTCTATAAATTTCTTTGATGACGTTACGTTGAGGTCTCTGAAAGTCGTTGTTCAGGTAACATAGTTCAATACTAACATACAGTTTAATTGGATATTTTCAAATCATTACTCGACTGCGTTTTTCAAAATTTAATGACAAACTTAACGTAAAAGTGACTTTCCAGTTTATTTAGCCTTACATACTAACTTATAATTAGGGTCAAAAAACGTGACAACCTTCAGTTGCAACGCCAGTGTTTAATAATAAATGTTTTTGTTTCCCATCATCTTGTACAGGATTTTGGATGTAAATCGCCCTAGTGGGCTGGCGAACGTATTTATTCCCTTTTCGTTTGTTAGTGTAACTTACGGATTTGTGATCAGTGGTACCCCTTTTCTTTCCAGTGTTGTTTGTGAGTGAAAATAACTTTCATTTTTCCAAATTGTGGCCCTGTTTGGTTTAATTACTTTTTTATTTCTAGTAGACTTTTCTATCAGAAAGATCGGTTGTACACTTTCCCCTACTTATCAGTATTACTTCTTTGGGAAAGATAGCCTTATCCAATTAGAAAACTTCTATTAGGTATACATGGCATCCATGGTCATATATTGTAAGCAGGGTAGGTCGATTAGTAAGGGGGAGGTTACAACTTACTACAGAGTTCCTTTAGATTATCAAATTTAAAATCACCTCCAAAGAACTCATGGTAAATATGATTTAAATTTGTGTCATCTTGTTTGAAAATATTTAAAAAAATTAAGATTTAGTCTAACTAATTGTTTAGGTATTTTTGAATGTGTATCAGTCAAACAAAAACAATCTATTTTTGTGTCTACTTCTAGTAAAATATTCTGTAACTATATCCTCACTATCGAGGATAAAATCGTCAAATATAGCAACTTACTTGTCTTCACATACATCTAAAGGAATAATTTCTTCAATATTTTCAATAAATGTAGTAATTTTTTCATTAATTTGTCTTCAATTTTCCACACCTTTTCATAACTTTTTGATGTTTTGGTTGCTCTTAGCTTTTAGAATAAACATATATATGGTTAATTTTACACCATTTCAACAATCCTGGGCTAGAATATAATTATCAGTCGCTTTTGCATTTCCACAACCATTGGGTCATATTACTGTACACTGAGAAGAATTGGGTAAAAGCTTACAATATTTATTTTTCGATTTCTTCTCTTGACTATTTATTTTAAGCCCCCAGTCGGTTTTTATTTATTCATGTAACTTTTATTAATAATAAATGACTCATCTGTGTCAACTGACCACTTAATCATTTGTTCTGAAAAAAGTATTAAGCATTCTGATAAGAGAAACTTCTAATAATGTTACATAAGTTGGTTTTCATTCAATTTCTTGACTGCAATATTACATCGATAAATAATATATTATCCTGTGATGGAGAAATAACAGTCAATATACTCCGAAAAACTTGGAAAAGTTTATTCTTTGGAAAAGCCTAATATACTCATGAAATCAAATAAAATTTCTGAAAGAGTTGTTATCAAAAGTGATGAGTTATATTTGGAGAAAGAAGATTGTATTGGCTAAGGTTTTAGACTTAATAAATAGATTAGTGAAGTTAGTAAAAAGAGTTACGAAATATTTACCAAAAATAATAACATACCAATTAACCAATATAAATTTTTATATAGATTTTGGAATGTTTGTTGAACATACTGAATATTTTTATCAAGAAACTAATACTATTTCTTCATTTAAATGGTATGCTGAACTAGGGTGACCAATAAGTTATGAACTGAATTATCCAATTTGTACTTCAATTTTTGATACTATACATGATCTGAAAATAACTATAACTGATGAAAATAACAATCTGATTGACTTGAGTGAAGCCACTCTAACAGTTATTTTGAGAATGTCTTGATAAAATTTTTCTTTAGATGTTATGAACAGAATCTAGATTACTAGTTTTACTCTTTCCCTCTGAATAAGAAAACAAAAAATATATTAAATCTTGCAAAGAAAGAAACAGAAACAAATATTAATACTGGAGATGGACGAATTCATCCAATCCACCACAACCTTATCTGAATTTCAGTATTATTGGAACTGAAGAAAGAGATTACCCTTCATTCAGTGGAAAATCCAATAAAAAATTAATTGACAACTATGAGACAATACTGTTTAATGTTATCACTATAATAAAGACAAACTATACATTTTCGAGAATTAAACATTCATTTATTTCTTCATCGACTTCGTCTCTAGCACATGAATTACATATGGAAGAACATATTCTTAATAATAAAAAATAAAAAGTAAGAAAAACGAAATTTTTTATCTGTTAAAATTATTCGACAGATTTTTAAAGATTATAGAGAAATAATGTGGGAAGGAGATTTAACTGTAATAGTCACTTGAAGTTCAAGTTCAAATGATTCGATTTTTCGATGACTGACCACTAGGAGTTGAAATTAAAGATACACTTCCAAAAGAAGGTATAATTGTCATAGAATCGATGGAAATTAAATTTGTGTTCCAGTCGTTAAATATGAACCAAAATATTCACTCGAACTAGAAAAAGAAATGTTGAAAAATCCTTAAATTCCATTTTCCTTCTCTGAACTTCAAACAAGAGATACTACAGGATGAAGTAGGAAAAGAAATTTTGAACTAGATTTTACTAATTATTGTAATTCAGCAGAATCTGATACACCTTACTTTATTTTCATTATTTTCCAAACTAATCAAAAATATAATCAGTTAATTGATTCTTCTTTATTTGGTCATATTAAATTACAAAAGTGTAAATAAACAATGGAAGAAAAGAAATATTTCCTCAACAATTATGGAAGCTAGATCCACCACAGAAATTTTTAAAAGCTTGCGATGCTATTTCTGATTTTAAAAGAGTAATATAATTAAATAATGATGTTAACGTAAACCTGTCCAATTTTATAGAAAATCATCTGATCTATGTTATAGATATGTCAATAAGAATGAATATTTTGACTACACAGAAAACAACCATGAAATTAGGTGCCACTTTTAAAGATAAAATTCCGAATGATACTTTGGCTTATGTTATTTTCCGTGGAAAATAGAATATAACTTACTATGTCTGACACAAAATATCAACCAAAAATTTTAAATTATGTATGTTTGATGTAAGAACATAACAGGTCTTTCTTCTGTGAAATCACTAAGTTGACTGAACACCACGTAGTATGCGTTAGTTGGTAAGTGTGATTGCAAGCATCACATCTAGATATCAAACCAAGACTTCCATGTAAACGGCAGATGACAATGAAACCATGTCCATTCACATTGCTACGGGAACATGTCTCATTTCAAACGTAAATAATTCTTTTTTAATTCTAATTTCAGTATAGTTGCATGGGCCTGTTTACAGTGAGTTACACTACCAGCAGTTGGGAAGTAGAATGGAAGCCACAGGGACGTAGACCCGCTGAAGAGAGTAAATGCAGCGATTTGCATGGTGCAAGTCACATGCAGAAGGGGCCCACTGGCCAACCTAAGTGTTATGAGTGAGTGACGCGGAGCGTCGTGTTAAGAAAAACAGAGGTGCCCAGCTGCATATAAATAGGTGCTGGTACACTAACAAAGCATTCAAGTGTGGCGTCTCTCTTGGATGGAGGGGCGTGTACACCACCGGCTACACACAGCAGCAGATGGGGCGCCAGCATTCCAGCACATGGCGGGTCACTGGTTCGACCCTCTGAGGCCGATGCGGGGTCTGCATCCAGCCAGCAGTGGACCACACCACAGCTTGCTACTGTGGGCAGACTTGTTGGCTCCCATCACACGCTGGAGGCATCCCGAGGCAAGGGCTGCAGATTCAGATGTCAGATCACAGGCACTTGTTGTCACCCGTGATCTCTACCACTACAGCAAAGAAGTGTGCAGTCACGAGATGTGGTGAGTTTTGAACAGTTTTCTCTTGTGTTGGACGCTTTCTTTCTTTTTTGTGTTTTTGAGTATGGCTCATTGCATGCCATTTTAGATGTTCTGCATAGGCATATTATTTTATGTTGTTGTGAGAATAAGTGTTAGTGTATTTGGGGCAGTAGCATTTATTATTTCTTTTCGTGGCATTTAACTACTTTTGTATTGGTTTGAGTATGATGTTACTGAGTATGGTGATACTGAGGTGTAGGGAGTCAGGCTATTTTTGTACTTAATTGTTTTTTTTGTAATTATTGGGGAACTAATTCAACACAATGGCAGAGTCAGGAACAGGAGGTGTGTTGGAACCAGAAGCGGTACGGAATTTGTTGGAAAAGGTAGCACAATTCAAATGGTTCAAATGGCTCTGAGCTCTATGGGACTTAACTTCTGAGGTCATCAGTCCCCTAGAACTTAGAACTACTTAAACCTAACTAACCTAAGGACATCACAGACATCCATGCCCGAGGCAGGATTCGAACCTGCGACCGTACCAGTCACGCGGTTCCAGACTGTAACGCCTGGAACCACTCGGCCACTCGGGCAGGCGAGCACAATTGATGTAGCACAAGACAGCAGACAGTACACAGCTGAGAAATGAATTAACATCTAGAAGTGAGTGGGAAACCGCATGGGTTCAGTCGTTTTTGCCTAGGATGCTGCAGCAGGAGATTGATCCAGCTGCCGTGAGTTTGATTACTCCGTTTTCTGGCAAGGCATCTGAGGATGTTTGTTCGTTCGTGGAGGACTTGGAAACTTCAGCTGTGGTGAATGGTTGGTCGGATGAACAGTTGTTACATGTAGCCAAGATTAGATTAACAGGTGTTCTGAGACCTTAAGGAAGGCAGGACAGTTTAAGCAGTTGAAGGAAGGGCTTTTACAGAGGTACAAGAAACAGAAGAGCGCTCGGTGGTTCAGGGAGAGGTTGAGTACAATGACGAAGAGGCAGTGGGAGACGGTAGAAAAATTTGCGGACAGATTAAGAGAAATTGCCGAATACACTTAAGAGATGGGTCAGAGCGATGAAGCGGATGGTGTGCTGTTGCAGGAGGCTGAGCAAAGGGCACTTGATGTATTTTTGAGGGGGTTACCGGTGCATATATCGCGGAAAGTGCGTGAAGGGACTCCGAAATATTTGTGTTCAGCCATGTAGCTGGCAATGAAATGTGCGGAAATAGACGCGGGAATGGGAGTACATGTTAAACAAACAGTGTTTACAGTGGGTATAAAATGTTATAAGTGTGGTAGTACGGGACATGTGCAGAAGTAATGTACCCAGTCACCAAGGAATAGAGGAAGGGATAGAAATCAGCAGCGTGGAGGATGGAGAAGTGGAGATAGTAGAGGTGGACAATCGTTAAACGGCAGAGGGGGCCCAAGACCCACGTAAATGACCTCACATTTAATTTCAATGCTACTAATACATATGCAGAGGTGGAATGTTCGGTGGTAGGATACATAGGAACTAAAATGTTTAAGATTTTGTTGGACACAGGGTCGCAAGTGTCAGTAGCTACTAAGAGTTTAATGGGATGAAGGAACTTAGACCCTCCACGTTATAGGTTGTGTGGTGTGGGGGATAAGGAGGTCACACCTTTGGGGTCAGTGACAGTTAACTTTTGCATGGGGGAAGTCCACTCATGGAGGTAGTACCATGGGTAAGCGAGGGCTACGACATGATCCTAGGAGTAGATTTCTTGCATCAGCATCATACCAAAACTGGCCATGGAACTGTGGAACTTGGTGGAATGTTACTTCAGCTGGGGGAAACTGTTGTCGATACAGAGCTGTTGCGAAGGGCGTTCAATGTAATGAACAAACCAACTGAACCATTAGCATTAAGGCTAGTGTGTGTCTGGTGGCACCAGAAAGTCGCTTTGGGTAAGTGTGGAGTCGAGTCTACCTGTGGGTGCAGTATGTCTTATTAAACCATTGGAGGATAATGATGTTTTGGGTCCATTGGCTTGTTTTGTGAAACGTGGTATTGTACGCATACAAGAGGCAAACGACGGGCGAGAATGTGGATAATTTTAGCACTGTAGACGTGAATTTGAGAAAAGGAGTTTTTGGTTGCCACGGTTGATGTGCCAGATGATGAAGACTGGTGCTCAAGAGGTAGGCGAAGCGATCAACCGCTAACCGCCGATAGAACTGCACTGCGTGACAAAATTAAGCATTTGAAAGGAGGAGAAACAGAGCATATAGAAGAATTATTGTGTGAATTTAAGAATTTGTTTTTTTCGCAAGGACCGTTGCCAGCAACTCCATTAGTTCAACATAGAATACCAATAGACAATGAAGCACCTGTTTACCGTAAACCATGCAGAATACTGAGGTATTTGCAGCCAATCGTGGAGGATTTCATTGATCAGTAGCTTGCAGACGGTATTATAGAGCATAGTAATAGTTGCTGGGGAGCAGGCATTGTCGTTGTGCCTAAAAAATCTATGGATGGAACTAAGAAATACAGGTTCTGTTCTGACTACCAGTACCTCAATAATAAAACAGTAACGGACGCATACCCCATGCAAAACATATCGGAGACTTTGGATCACTTAGGACAGTGCCAATACTTTTCTACGATGGGCTTCACACGTGGTTATCATCAGTTAGAGGTGGCTCCAGAGGATAGTCCAAAAACTACATTCTCTACTCCTGGAGGCCATTGCCAGTACATCAGAATGCCATTCGGTTTGTAAAACGCTCTGGTGACGTTTCAGAGGTTACTAGACAGTGTCTTGAGGGGTTTGAAATGACGGCAGTGTCTTGTCTACTTGGATGACATTATAGTGTTTTCAAGTAGAATGGAGCAGCATAGTTAGCCACAGGGCTGTATACTCAATGAAAAGAGTAAACGATGCAGTTTGCATGGTGCAAGTCGCATCCAGAAGAGGCCCACTGGCCAACCTAAATGTTATAAGTACATGACACGGAGCAGCGCGTTTAGCAAAACAGAGGCGCACGGCTGCATATAAACAGGTGCTGGTTCACTGACAAAGCATTCAAGTCTGACAGCTCTCGTGGATGACGGGTGTGTCACACTACTGACTACACGCAGCAGCAGATGGTGCGTCAGCGTTCCAGTCCACAGCGGGTTGCTGGTTCGACCCTCTGAGGCAGATGTGGGGTCTACAGCCAGCCAGCAGTGGGCCACGCCACGGCTCACTACTGCAAGCAGACTTTTTGGCTCCCAACACATGCTGGAGGCATCCCGAGGCGAGGGCTGCAGATTCGTATGTCGGATTGTAGGCGCTTGTTGTAGCCCATGGTCTGAACGACTATGTCGAAGTAGTGGCTGCCTGCAGCTCCCGGCGATCGGCGCTAAGGTCACAGGGGCGAGGACCGGTGTGTCGACTGTTTGCGCATCATGGCCGTACAAGGCCGACACACAACAGTGCGTGCCAAGCCATTTTGCGGACAGCTAAGTAGTGTCCTCAGCATTGTGGGACCCAGTGACACACACCGAGGGGAATGCGGCACTGTAGTTGGAAACAATAAATCACTTGGAAAGCTTGAGCGAGTTTTAATACGGTGCCTTCTACCTCTTTCCGCTACATTTGGTGTTACTGTTGCATTTGGTGTAAGAAGAAACCACGACATTATGCATGGAGAGAACTAGTCATGTGACAAAACGTTTTCTATCCTCACCTGTGTACTTAATAACGACCCAAGAAAATGAAGCACGTCAGTTAATTCTGAAATTACAGTGCATCGTGTACACAGTGTCAAAGGCTTGAAACTTGGAAAGAAAAGAAGGTATTGCATGGAAAACGTTTTGCAGTTTTAACAGAATAAGTTTACTTTCTTTTTGTGAAACGGTTTTGAAGATGGATTTAGAGTGAAATTTTATTACTTTTATATCAATTCCCAAAGACAAATATTTACCCATTGAAATTTCATAATAAATAAAGAATAAAATTTGTTTCAATTTTCCAGCTTCCTGGACACTGCTGTAATTCTGGTTTAAGCGAATAAATATATTCAGTTGAAAATTAAAATTTAAGCAAGAGGATTAGGAAAACTGTAATCTAGAAAATACATTTGTTTATACTGAAAACGTTAAATGTTTAATTTTTATTGAAAATGGGGCCAGAGCATAAAAACTATATCTACTGAACAGAATGCAGTCATATTCAGGAGAATACATTTCAGAATTTAGTGTTTGCTAGTTATGCCACACTATACACATTCGATCAGAGGTTGTGGTGGATGCCACATGCACATAGATTTTTTGAAAATTTAATAGAACTGTCATAGCAAGCTCTGAATGCCACTGAAGATAATGTAGCTTAATATATCTTGCATTGCACATCTGCACACTGTAATACATATAAGCTTAGGAATTGGTGTAGGCACAGAATTCCATTTTTCTTTGAGTACTTACATGCAATGTGACCCAGCTATATATCAATGCTTACAAAGTATGTGTACGATATACGTGAATGTTTGTTCCATGGTTCAAATGGCTCTGAGCACTATGGGACTTAACATCTGAGGTCATCAGTCCCCTAGAACTTAGAACTACTTAAACCGAACTAACCGAAGGACATCACACACATCCATGCCCGAGGCAGGATTCGAATCTGCTACTATAGCGGTCGCACAGTTCCAGCCTGAAGCGCCTAGAACTGGCCGGCTTTCTTCCTATAAAACCCCATTATGATAATATAGTCATACAGTCAAAACCATGAGCTGATGAACAAAACATCCTCTTCACAAAGGCATTGTTGGACATGATAGGTCAGAGAATAATGCAGGAAAACAGAATAAGAAGAGTGGTTTACTAGTTGCAGGCATTATACGATCTATAATTGTAGGTCAATCACATTGTGGCTAGGTATGTGTCCTCATGTCACTGCTAATACATTCAGACGAAATTTGTTTTGAGCATGTATATGCAGGAGATACTTCAGATATTGATAGGATTATTTGCAAGTCATTCGTCAGAAACCGCGATTTCCCGCCACTGTAAAGAGTAAAACCCTTTACAGTGCTTATGTTTGATAATATTGGAAATGACAATCAAGAACAAGTATGGAAATACTCCTCCCTTTTGCTGATCTAGGACGGTTGATGTTTTTTACCCGAATCAGACATAATCTAGGATTCCAAAGCATTTGATACGGGATAATACAACCTGATTATGGCTTTCAAACAAGAGTTTGTGAATTTACAAAATACTTATCATTCACATGTGAGGAGCGACATGATATTACAATAGTTTACAACTTTATGTGGAGAGTGCTGGAATCATTCATCATACAGCATTTTTTCATCAATGAAACAAGGCAACTGAGTGAGGATTGATACCAATGAAAGTTTTGAGAGCTGTTTGAAAGATGATAGTCACTGCGCAACACGATTAAAGGGTCACTTTTTCGAAATCCCATAATTGTCTACCAGTCCCCTAGAACTTAGAACTATTTAAACCTAACTAACCTAAGGACATCACACACATTCATGCCCGAGGCAGGATTCGACCTGCTACTGTAGCGGTCGCGCGGTTCCAGACTGTAGCGCCTAGAACCACTCGGCCACTCCGGCCGGTATTGACTAGCAGCTGGTCCTCCACTCATTCTGGTACTGACAACAAGGATAAGGTGCATCGCATGATAGTGACTCTGTGGTTCGAGGTGCTCTTGGAGACATGACATCGTTTGCTTGTATTAGTGATAAGGTTGGGTATCATGATCTGCTCCCCTTCCACAATGCGTGTCTGCCTATTTGGGAAAGAAACTAATCAACGGTTGTTGTTGTTGTTGTTGTTGTGGTCTTCAGTCCAGAGATTGGTTTAATGCAGCTCTCCATGCTACTCTATGCTGTGCCAGCTTCTTCATCTCCCAGTACCTGCTGCAACCCACATCCCTTTGAATCTGTTTAGTGTACGAGGTGCGGCTAGAAAAAAACCGGACTGATGCTGGAAAAAACATTTATTTACAATTATTTACAATTTCATGTTATCTCCTTCAATGTACTCTCCTCCTCGGTCTCTACACCGCTCCATACGAATTTTCCACTGTTCATAGCAATGCTGCAGATCATTTTCGGCAAGTCCATACATTACTTCCGTCGCTTTTTCTTTTACTGCTTCAACAGTCTCAAATCTAGTTCCTTACAAAGCTGACTTGACTTTAGGGAAAAGAAAAAAGTCACAGGGGGCCAAATCAGGTGAGTAGGGTGGATGATCTAAGATGGGAATGTTGTGTTTTGCCAAAAACGTCTTCACTGACAACGCACTGTGAGCTGGGGCATTGTCTTGGTGAAGGATCCATGACTTTTTTCTCCACAAATCGTTCCGTTTTCTCCGTACTCGCTCACGTAGGGTAGCCAGGACGCTAATGTAGTAATGCTGATTCCCTGTTTGTCCCTCTGGTACCCAATCAATGTGCACAATCCCTTTGATGTCAAAAAAAAACAACCATCATTGCCTTGAATTTCGATTTTGACATTCATGCTTTTTTTTGTCGTGGAGAACCAGGAGTTTTCCAATGCATCGATTTTGTAAGAAGGTGGGATCACTTTCAATGTTTTCCAGGATGTCAGAACAAATCATTCTTCGGCGTTCCTTCTGTTCAATTGTGAGACACTTTGGAACCATTTTTGAACACACTTTGTTCATGTTGAAACTTTCATGAAGAATCTGCCTAACACTTTCCTTGTCAACTCCTGTTAACTCAGACACTGCTCTGATTGTTAAACGGCGATCTTGTCGAACAAGTTTACCGATTTTTTCAATGTTTGCATCTGTTTTTGCTGACAATGGTCTGCCAGTGCGAGTGTCATCACTGGTGTCTTCGCGGCCATCTTTAAATCGTTTAAACCACTCAAACACTTGCGTTCGCGATAAACAATCATCGCCGTACACTTGTAGTAACATTGCAAACGTTTCACTTGCAGATTTTCTTAGTTTGAAACAAAATTTGATGTTAACACGCTGTTCTTTCTGTACACTCAACATTTTCCGATGCACAGACAAAACGTCAACTACTTAAAACAGACGCCACGGGCAGACTGAGCGCAGGAGGCAGATGAAACTCGAGCAGTAGGCGGAGCGAGAGTCACGTGACAGGCCACGCGACTTTCAGCCTTATTGCATTAGTTTTATTGTTTCACCAGTACTAGTCCGCTTTTTTTCTAGCCACACCTCGTATTATCTCTTGGTCTCCCCCTACGATTTTTACCCTCCACGCTGCCCACCAGCACTAAATTGGTGATCACTTGATGCCTCAGAATATGCCCTACCAACCGATCCCTTCTTCTAGTCAAGTTGTGCCACAAATTTCTCTTCTCTCCAATTCTATTCAATACCTCCTCATTAGTTATGTGATCTACACATCTAATCTTCAGCATTCTTCTGTAGCACCACATTTCGAAAGCTTCTATTCTCTTCTTGTCCAAACTAGTTATCGTCCATGTTTCACTTCCATACATGGCTACACTCCATACAAATACTTGCAGAAACGACTTCCTGAAACTTAAATCTATACTCGATGTTAACAAATTTCTCTTCTTCAGAAACGCTTTCCTTGCCATTGCCAGTCTACATTTTATATCCTCTCTACTTCGACCATCATCAGTTATTTTGCTCCACGAATAGGAAAACTCATTTACTACTTTAAGCCTCTCATTTCTAATCTAATTCCCGCAGCATCACCCGATTTAATTCGACTAGAATCCATTATCCTCGTTTTTCTTTTGTTGATGTTTATCTTATATCCTTCTTTCAAGACAATGTCCATGGCGTTCAGCTGCTCTTCCAGGTCCTTTGCTGTCTGTGACAGAATTAGAACGTCATCGGCGAACTTGTTTTTATTTCTTCTCCATGGATTTTAATTCCTACTCTGAATTTTTCTTTTGTTTCCTTTACTGTTGCTCAGTATACAGATTGAATAAAATTGGGGATAGGCAACAACCCTCTCTCACTCCCTTCCCAACCTCTGCTTCCCTTTCATGCCCCTCGACTCTTATAACTGCCATCTGGTTTCTGTACAAATTGTAAATAGCCTTTCGCTCCCTGTATTTTACCCCTGCCATCTTCATAATCTGAAAGAGAGTATTCCAGTCAACATTGTCAAAAGATTTCTCTAAGTCTACAAATGCTAGAAATGTAGGTTTGCCTTTCCTTAATCTATTTTCTAAGGTAAGTCGTAGGCTCAGTATTGCCTCACATGTTCCAACATTACTGCGGAATCCAAACTGATCTTCGCCGAGGTCGGCTTCTACCAGTTTTTCCATTCGTCTGTAAAGAATACGCGTTAGTATTTTGCAGCTGTGACTTATTAAACTGATAGTTCGGTAATTTTCACATCTGCCAACACCTGCTTTCTTTGGGATTGGAATTATTATATTCTTCTTGAAGTCTGAGGGTATTTCGCCTGTCTCATACATCTTGCTCGGTAGAGTTTTGTTAGGCCTGGCTCTCCCATGGCTGTCATTAGTTCTGCTGGGATGTTGTCTACTCCCGGGGCCTTATTTCGACTTAGGTCTTTCAGTGCTCTGTCAAACTCTTCACGCAGTATCATATCTCCTATTTCATCTTCATCTACATTCTCTTCCATTTCTATAATATTGTCCTCAAGAACATCGCCCATGTATAGACCCTCTATATACTTCTTCCATCTTTCTGCTTTCCCTTCCTTGCTTATTACTGGATTTCCATCTGAGCTTCTGATATTCATACAAGTGTTTCTCTTTTCTCCAAAGGTCTCTTTAATTTTCCCGTAGGCAGTATCTATCTTACCCCTAGTGAGATAAGCCTCTACATCCTTACATTTGTCCTCTAGCCATCCCTGCTTAGCCATTTTGCACTTCCTGTCGATCTCATTTTTGAGACGTCTGTATTCCTTTTTGCCTGCTTCATTTACTGCATTTTTGTATTCTCTCCTTTCATCAATTAAATTCAATATCTCTTCTGTTACTCAAGGATTTCTACTAGCCCTCGTCTTTTTACCTACTTGATTCTCTGCTACCTACACTATTTCGTCTCTCAAAGCTACCAGTATTGCATTGTTAAATGCAGCACTACACTTTCCTGTGAGTTCATTCTTCTACCTTAACTTTACGGTGGTTCTGGAAACACCATTATGCACATTAACGGTGTAAATGGCGTGATATTTTGGAGGACCTCAGTTGCACAGTCATTTGAGAAATCTTCCCTGGGTTTCATTCTTGTTGTTGTTGTGGTCTTCAGTCCTGAGACTGGTTTGATGGAGCTATCCATGCTACTCTATCCTGTGCAAGCTTCTTCATCTCCCAGTACTTACTACAACCTACGTCCTTCTGAATCTGCTTAGTGTATTCATCTCTTGGTCTCCCTCTACGATTTTTACCCTCCACACTGCCCTCCATTGCTAACTTTGTGATCCCTTGATGCCTCAGAACATGTCCTACCAACCGGTCCCTCCTTCTTGTCAAGTTGTGCCACAAACTCCTCTTATCCCCAATTCTATTCAATACCTCCTCATTAGTTATGTGATCTACCCATTTAATCTTCAGTATTCTTCTGTAGCACCACATTTCGAAAGCTTCTATTCTCTTCTTGTCCAAACTATTTATCGTCCATGTTTCACTTCCATACATGGCCACACTCCATACAAATACTTTCAGAAACGACTTCCTGACACTTAAACCTATACTTGATGTTAACAAATTTCTCATCTTCAGAAACGCTTTCTTT
Organism: Schistocerca americana; assembly: GCF_021461395.2. Taxonomy (NCBI): domain Eukaryota; kingdom Metazoa; phylum Arthropoda; class Insecta; order Orthoptera; family Acrididae; genus Schistocerca; species Schistocerca americana. The sequence continues at coordinate 869,048,166 of NC_060119.1, read as the reverse complement.
GCCATTGCCAGTCTACTTTTTATATCCTCCGACCATCATCAGTTATTTTGCTCCCCAAATAGCAGAACTCCTTTAGTATGTTAAGTGTCTCATTTCCTAATCTAATTCCCTCAGCATCGCCCGACTTAATTCGACTACATTCCTCGTTTTGCTTTTGTTGATGTTCGTCTTAATACCCTCGTTTCAAGATACTGTCCATTCCATTCAACTTCTCTACCAAGTCCTTTGCTGTCTCTGACAGAATTACAATGTCATCGGCGAACCTCACGGTTTTTATTTCTTCTCCATGGATTTTAATACCTACTCCGAATTTTTCTTTTGTATCCTTTACTGCTTGCTCAATATACAGATTGAATAACATCGGGGAGAGGCTACAACCCTGTCTCACTCCCTTCCCAACCACTGCTTCCCTTTCATGTCCCTCGACTCTTATAACTGCCACCTGGTTTCTGTACAAATTGTAAATAGCCTTTCGCTCCCTGTATTTTACCCCTGCCACCTTCAGAATCTGAAAGAGAGTATTCCAATCAGAATTATCAAAAGCTTTCTCTAAGTCTGCAAATGCTAGAAACGTAGGTTTGTCTTTCGTTAATCTTTCTTCTAAGATAAGTCGTAAGGTCAGTATGGCCTCACGTGTTCCAATATTTCTACAGAATCCAAACTGATCTTCCCTGAGCTCGGCATCTACTAGTTTTTCCATTCATCTGTAAAGAATTCGCGTTAGTATTTTGCGGCTGTGACTTATTAAACTGACAGTTCGGTAATTTTCACCTCTGTCAACACCTGCTTTCTTTGAGAATGCAATTATTATATTCTTCCTGAAGTCTGAGGGTATTTCGCCTGACTCATACATTTTGCTCACCAGATGGTAGAGTTTTGTCAGGACTGGCTCTCCCAAGGCCGTCAGTAGTTCTAATGGAATGTTGTGTACTCCCAGGGCCTTGTTTCGACTCAGGTATTTCAGTGCTCTGTCAAACTCTTCACGCAGTATCATATCTCCTATTTCATCTTCATCTACATTCTCTTCCATTTCTATAATATTGTCCTCAAGAACATCGCCCATGTATAGACCCTCTATATACTTCTTCCATCTTTCTGCTTTCCCTTCCTTGCTTATTACTGGATTTCCATCTGAGCTTCTGATATTCATACAAGTGTTTCTCTTTTCTCCAAAGGTCTCTTTAATTTTCCCGTAGGCAGTATCTATCTTACCCCTAGTGAGATAAGCCTCTACATCCTTACATTTGTCCTCTAGCCATCCCTGCTTAGCCATTTTGCACTTCCTGTCGATCTCATTTTTGAGACTTTAGTATTCCTTTTTGCCTGCTTCATTTACTGCATTTTTGTATTTTCTCCTTTCATCAATTAAATTCAATATTTGTTCCGTTACCCAGGGTTTTCTACTAGCCCTTGTCTTTTTACCTACTTGATCCTCTGCTGTCTTCACTACTTCATCCCTCAGAGCTGCCCATTCTTCTTCTACTGTATTTCTTTCCCCCATTTGTGACAATTGTTCCCTTATGCTCTCCCTGAAACTCTGTACAACCTCCGGTTTAATCAGTTTGTCCAGATCCCATCTCCTTAAATTCCCACCTTTTTGCAGTTTCTTCATTTTTAATCTACAGCTCATAACCAATAGATTGTGGTCAGAGTCCACATCTGCCCCTGGAAATGTCTTACTATTTAATACCTGGTTCCTGAATTTCATAGAGGCGGGATTCTCTGAATTCCAAGAGAGACATTCTGGGACAGCCTTTAGTAAGTGCTTTATCTGGATATTCACTCATATGTGTTTGATCCAGTATGTGGGATTCTCCCAATACCCGTCTTTCAGAGGATCTTATGTCCTTCGCCATATTGCTACGAGGAATAAAAAGTATAACGCAGTCGGCAGCCCACGGCCTATAACTCAGACGGCAAACATACACTAGAACGTAAACGGTTAAAACGGTCATTGGCACAGGAAATAGCGAACCGTCAAATGTTGACAATGGGAACAAAGTGGTGGCTTAACAAATGGTGATGGCTAAAAAGACAGTGGCCAATACGCAACCTGGTTAAAATGTTCTCCTAGCGGCGATAGGGCCGAGAAGACGTCGACCAAGTCAATGGGAAAGCTTTAATTACCCAGAGCTTGTCCCCGTGAAGGGGAGAGCAGTGTTGATGCCAAGTGACCCCATCTGCCTACAAACTACAACACGATCATCCAAAGGAATGGAAGACGCAGCGGGCCGAGGTAGGAGGACTGCAATTGGTGCTGTTACTGTCGTAGCTCTGCGCAGCCGGTCAGCAGATTTCGTCCTGCTGTTACTTTTCACATCAAGATATGTATCAAACACAATTGTGACCTTTCTGCCATACAAACGCTCGACGTAATCTACGTACTACGTACTTACAGAAGAATATAGTTCATTTGCCCCCCTCCCCCAACCTATACCACTCTATGCAACAGAAATCCTCCATGTAGAACCAACTCTGCCTTTATGAAGTCAGTTGGGTCTTTAAAGGCATAAAACAACTTGTAAATTACGTCTTTTTGTGTTTTCTGAATACCTACAGCCACCTCGTATTCGAAATCTCGCTGAAGCTCTTCTTTGAACTATCTGTCGAATGCGATTCTGCCTAAAATAGCTTTGCCGTTGCATGACATTTAAAATCACAGTGCACGACAAGGTTATCCCCATCAGCGATTCTAGGCGCTATAGTTTGGAACCGCGCGACCGCTACGGTCGCAGGTTCGAATCCTGCCTCGGGCATGGATGTGTGTGATGACCTTAGGTTAGTTAGGTTTAAGTAGTTCTAAGTTCTAGGGGACTGATGACCTCAGATGTTAAGTCCCATAGTGCTCAGAGCCATTTTTTTTTTTTTTTTTTTTTTTTTGCATTTGGTTGAATGTCTGGTGAAGTCCTCTTTGACTTCCTAGACACAGTGGCTACAAAGGGTCAAAGATGCGCCATGCCGACACTTTCCTCAGCGCTACTCTAGTACCCAGCGCCCTTAATTCCTGATAACCATTACCTGCTGCATGTTCACAGATTCCCGTGCCCTACGATGTGTGCACTGGAATGCCCGCAATGCCGAAAATGGAGCTATTATTCATACATAACCTATGGGGCATTAGTAGTTACGTAATGTATGTCTGCTCCATGGAAAACGAAACCTCATTTTTTGTTTCTCGGAATGTTACAATGAAAGTTGTATGTTCTCCACCTGTACCGAAAGTGTCGCATTTATTTTCCCACAGTTGTAAAATACGATTTTTTATTAACTTTTTCGTATTAGCCTCAATTTCAAGTAGCCTTCATACTTTTGTTTCCTTGCCTTTCTTTGAGCCTTTCCCTAATTGCAAAGTCCAGTAAGCATCATTTGAGGTCGTACAGTAAACACTCATTAACTTGTCTGCAGTACAGTTCGTTTCACTCTTCTGACTCATGAAACTGGTTTCAAGAGCTTGTTTTTTAGTCGATACATTATTGTATGTCACCATATGTTATATATTAGGTAGAGATATGGAAATGTAAGAGTGTTGGCGCAGAAAGGTTTGTGTTTGGCCACTACCTCCATTCATGTCTGTTTAAGTATCTGTGTCAGTGTTGATTTTTTTCTCTGTGTTACTTCCACAGCTGTCTGCAGTTATTTTATATCCTACACTGAATTTATCTCATATGCAGTTCTTATAATTAGCCTTGAATCATCAAACTGTTATCAAATGGTGGATCACAATCAGGAAAACTAAAACCCAGTGATGTTTTTACAAAATTTTTGTCTCTCTTATTGCTCTGAACCATATGTTTTGAGTGTTTCACAAATCTCTTATCATGATTGGTATGGACTATAATAATTAATGTAACTGTATTCATTCCCACACTACTGTTTGCTAACTTTTAAAAAATGGCTTTGTTTACTAATAAGTATTTTGTGTGTCAAATAATAGCTTAATGGCCAAAACAGTCAGTAATAACAAGTAAATGGATCTTATTAAATGAATCATCTGTGAAGCACTGTTGTTGTTGTTGTTGTTGCTCAAAAATAGTTCAAATCGCTCTGAGCACTATGCGACTTAACTTCTAAGGTCATCAGTCGCCTAGAACTTAGAACTAATTAAACCTAACTAACCTAAGGACATCACACACATCCATGCCCAAAGCAGGATTCGAACCTGCGACCGTAGCGGTCGCTCAGTTCCAGACTGTAGTGCCTAGAACCGCACGGCCACCTCGGCTGGCTGTTGTTGTTGTTGTGATCTTTAGTCCTAGGTCTGGTTTGATGCTGCTCTCCATGCTATTCTATCCTGTGCAGGCTTCTTCATCTCCTAATAACTACTGCAACTTACATTCTTCTTAATCTGCTTACTGCATCCATCTCTGGTCTCCCTCTACAATTGTTACGCATCCACTGCTCCCTTCGATAAGAAATTGGTCATCTATTTCAGAAAATGTATGTTGGTTGAAGATTTATATAAAAATACAATTTATTCGTAATATACCTGTATTGTAAATGTGTTCCTGTAATATCAGTCACTGTGTATCAATACTGGAGTTCACAGTGTGTTCTATCCTTTGTATGTATGTGATATATGAAGCTCTCACGGTTTGATGTGGATAATGCCTTTCATTTTGCTGATGGATGTGGAGATCTTCTATTTATAATGCTGTCACTTCTTTAAGTATAGACTCCTTTAGAATGTATAAAATATCTGACAATGAAAAACAGATAGAAGAATAATAAACTACCAATCATTATGAAAAAGTACACTAATCTCTGTTCATGGCAGTTTGGGGATATTTCTGTGGTAACTAAATTATGTAAATCGCATAAATATGCCACAATATTCGATGTCTTAGTGGCCACTGATAAACATATTTAGGTAGAAAAATAATTTTGTAACTATCCAAGATGATGAGAGCACGTTGTGAGTAACTTTTTCAACCATTAAAAATATAATTGTAGTTATTATGAAGCAACAAACATTCGGTTCTGACGACTATTATAATGAAAGGGTTTTATGAATAATACCTTATATCATATTAAATAATCCGTATGCAGTAGACGAAGCTCATTCTAATGCTTTCCTTAGGCATTCAGTTTTCGTCATCTTTATGAAACTTATGATCATTTAGTAATGACTAATGTTTTTCTCATAAAGGTTTAGTGACTCGAAAAATCTACTCATAAGATACAGACTGATTTTCATAAAAATTCTGTTGTCATTCATTTGATATGATTTAGAGAAAACAGCAAAAAACTGAATCAGTTTGGTCAGGTTAGATTATGAATACCATTTAATTTCAGTCCATCTCTTTTTTTGTTTTTGGAGATGAGTTGCAGAAAATATCAAAAGGACAATACTTTGTAATGTCATTATTGTAATTAAAATAGAAATGCATATTTCATGTGATAATTCTGAACATTTAGAAACATTTGAGTAACCAAACATGTATCTGGAATTAGTAGTCGGACCTATATGGATGGATTTGATCCAAACTAAAATAAATCAACTGCAAAGAATTTGTCAGTTTAGATGTTCAGCCAGGCTCCTACAGCGTATGATGATTGCAAGTAAATAGAAACGGTTCAACAATCTTTATTTAAAACACACATTCTGAAAATATTTACAATTTTATACAGGACTAACTGTTATACATCCACAAATATTTTAAGAATAGTATATGAACATAGGCAACCAACGCAATATCCTCTGAACATCTAGCCCCTGGAGATTTTTATTTAATAACATCCATTTTGCTTAAAGTAAGATGTCTCAAGTAAACACCAAAATCCACATTTATAATTTTAGTATAAATTACAACAACAGCAATGTAACAATTATAAATTTTTGATTATATGTACAGACAATAAACAATAAATCTGGACTTATACTTAGTGATATTAATGTGTTGCATTATAAAGGAATTAAACTTGAAATAATGAACAACATTATTAATACCAAATTTTGATGTTACATTCCCTTATATACAGAACAAGCATGTTATAGGATTAGTTTTCTGAAGCTTAAATTAAGTACATTATAATACTCAGACTTTTTCTCAGTATTTTTTAAGTTATAATTGTGCGAGTTAACAGTGAATGACTAATCCCTAGACTGATCTTCCTATTCTGCATTTACAGGGTAACTCTAAATTATATTACAGCCACACACCAGAAAGATCTACACAAAAATTGTTCTTCTGATTCAACACCAAACATTCCTGATTTTATTTAGAGATTGTACTTAGAATTTTCTACTGCTGTAGACACACACATATGTTACACTATTGATGCACTGACAGACACTTAATAATTTAGCTACAGCAGAATTCAGAAACGTATAATAACCTATGACAAAATTACATATGTCGGTTTTGACACCTCATAGTTAACTTTATTTTTAACAAAATGTAAGTATGCCAGGTAATACAGAAAGCAGTCTTCTTTCTAGTTACTACTTGTTAATGAAACGATAGTTGTTAAACTGATCTGACTCTCCCTTGTTTATGATTAATGTATTCATCACCATTTCTTTATTTGGTTTGGTTAGTGAAATAATGTAGATTTTTTAATGTCTGATCCCCTGATAAAAATTTAGAGACTTACTGCTTGTAGATTCTTTGTAAGACACCACTCTAATTGGTCTAATTTGTTTGGTTGTATATTTCATAATGTTTTTATTTTTAGATTTCACATATTCTGTATAATTATAAATATAATTTTTGTTACAGTGCAGAGAGCCAGATCAGTTAATTGATTGTCACAAGTGTAAATGTTTTTTTTACATGAACAATAAGAGGAAACATCTATATCAGCTTTCATATTTAGCAAAACTTTTTTTCTGTGATACCATTGAGGCCTTATACTAATGTCAATGTCAATACGTTCATGCATTAAACATTTTCTAATTCATGTTTATGTACTACTTAAATGTCTTATTTACAAACACAGCCTTCTATCACTTCTCTAATGTGTTACACTTCTTATTTAATTGATTCATATTTGGATAAAAGTTAGTAAAATATTTAAAATATCGATTTGATATGACATTTAAACTGGAGGCACAAATATGATTTTGTGTTTAAACAACTTTTTGGTATTGTCCTGAATTTAGTTACAGAAAATAATTTTCAGAGGAAGCATCACTCCATCCAGGAAGATTTTTTTCACTGTGACATTTATATAATCTGTGTACAAACAGATCTTCCATATTAAGTCTAAGTAACTGATTTACCATTATGTATTTTTGCTCATTTCAAAACTAATTTATAAACCACAAATTATTCTGATATACATATATTTTTAATGAGTTACTGAATGTCTACATACCTTGTTCAGGTAATGAAATAAGTTATTGAATTTTAGAGTGCATAATATAAAATTTTGAAAACGTTTTCTGTTTATTAACTTATAATAGAGAGCTATTGTGCAATGCTTCAGTGTCTTGCTTTAGGAACATGCTAAAAACAAACCTTTGGGGAAGTTTGTCATTAGCATATTTAACCAAGGTTCCTCTGAGAAGAAGAGAACATTTGTTCACACACTGAAAACAATTGCTAAAGTATCTCTAATACTTAATATCTTGTGTTAGAAGGCCATATGTCTACAACACTTATATTTTGAGGAAACAATTTTTATCATTACAACTACACAACTGATTTTGAGGCTCATAGTACTGAAAAACAGCTACATTAATTAAAATATTTCATTATGTGAAGTAATGCAAACTGATTTATAAATAATTCTTGTTTGAGTAATGTCTGTATCTCATATAACATATTGGGGAGTCTTTGGGAGGACAGACAAGGATCTTCAGAAGCTGAATTCTTTCTTCCTCATGCTGTTGGAAATGGAGAGAATCAACTGGTTACAAGTATTACGACAGTAAATGACAAGTTATTCACCTAACTTGAAGAAAAAATTATACTATCTCTTTTATTTCTGAATTCAATATTTGCAGCTGAAAAGTTACTTGAAATGTATCCACAAAAAACAGCAAGATTTTCTTATTTCTTACAGTTATTTACAGTGACTAAGCAAACAACATCCTATGATTGAAGAAGTTTAAACACTTAGAATGGTGCCAGTCATTCAAGAATCAATTTTAAATTACAACTAGTAAATGATTTACACTGTTTTAACAAAGTTTTAAATACAGCAATTAATTATACCAGGTGGACAAGAATTCTATGAAGGCTCAACTATGTCAAGTTTTGTATACTAACTTATTATTATAAATGTGTAACTCGATTTCCTCCAGTAGCAGCTACAAACATATTTGCTAAAAGAAATTCTTTGAATAGACAAGAATACTTAACTAAATAAGATACACACACACATATATATATATACATATACATATAGGCTGGGTATATCAACATTAACAATAAACTCTAGATATGACATTATAGATATAGCAAAAACACTTGTGTATAAATTTATATTTTATTTTAGAGTTTTTACGCTTATTGTAATGCTTCTCAAATAAATTAAAATTTAACACAAATTAAAATTTATTTACCTGATATTCTACATAATTCATAACTACAGATTTATTTACATTAATAATGAAAACAATGCTTACGATATTTTGTATTCTATTCATCAGTGTAAGCCAAATAATCTCTTTTCCCCTACATATGGATTTAGAAGTCCTCCAAAATCAGTCTGCATGCTGAGTGCTCGTTGATTTTTAGTTCTTGCAAACTCCTTCACCTTGTTATAATATCTCTGAACCGTATTTATGATAACACATAGTGGTCATATCTTCATTCACTATGTCACACAATGTAAAAAATGTTACATTACATAAAACAGCCTCTGATTATGTTCAGTAAGTGTGACGGCAACATACATTATTCTTATGAACTTTTCCATTGTGCTTCTCATATTATAAGCGTAAAGTAAAAACAGTGCATGAACATTTATACTTCCACTATGAACGTCACTTAAAATTACACTTTTGAACAACACTTGCTTATCAGTGTTCATCTGAGCACAAGATAACCAGACTCTTCTGTTTCTGCAGTTAACTCTAAAACACTGCAAAATAGAGAACACATTAATCATTAAATCTCTAAGTTATATTGTGGAGAATATCAGAAAGTTTCACGATTTCTTATCTGCTTTTTTACTTATCAAAATTTAGTACTGTTTAAAATACATTTACTTCTACAAAACATTGAGAGATTTATTGATGTATAGTATTTTGTATCATTTATATGAAAAGTATATTACTTAAGGTCCAATATAGTGATGAATAAAATAACCATACCATTATCTTTGATATTTTTAAGATAATAAGAGGCACAAAGTGCTACAAAAGAGTCTGGTTATTATTGATCATATTCAGAATAATATTTAGCAACATGTATTTAGTGATACATCCTAGTATGATGATGTTACTCCTAATAGCAAGTACTAAAAGGACAATAAACCATACATGTTTTTCTATTTGGAACGAAAACTCACAGTATCTGTTGAACATATTTATAGATGGTTTCATATAAGCATAATAAATCAGACTTGAGTCTAATTTAATTACAATGTTTGACCTAGAAACGCAATCATCTCTGATTCTGTATGGAGGTTGTCTGCAAATGTATGTCTGATAAAACAGGTTTATCAGACTACATGTTTAGGGAATACAGCTAGCTGTAATTACTTCTTTAAAGTGTAAATTAAAGAAATATTATAATTGCTGCAAAATAAAACACACCCTTGTATTCTATAGAAATTGTTATTTTGATTATGTTGTTACAAATAATCATGAAAGAATGAAAATAAATCAGGCTTTAGAAATTGCCTTGCAAATCAATTTACTTTTTCAGTTCACTGTCACAAACTTAAGAGGTGTGGCATGTAGCGGAAAGCAAACATAGGGTACCTTTGCTACATTGGAGCTAATGTTCTAAAGAGACAAATTGGTTATAAAACGTCATAATGATTCGTTATAGGAATATTTTACTGACACCTTTGCACTCCGGAAATGTAGATTTTTGTGTTTGACTGCCAGACTGTTAAAGAACTTCAGGCCCTTTTACATTTTCAACAGACTTTGATTCTTCTAGTTTTACAAGGACTGCATATAAACATTACAATAGCTATATATTTCCAATTTTCCTGAAAAAAACATACTTCAATATCTATGAGTGTAGAACTGCTTTAATCACCATAAGTGACATCCTCTACAAAACTGGTTCGATAGTTAAAATACAGACCATCCACAAAGTGAGAGACTCCAATTACATCTTCAGCTCTAAATACTGTCATACACTAGAGCTTGTTCTTGGAATGTCTGCATCATCTAGCAGCAGTGTTAGCATATTGGCCATTTAAAATATTTGTAGTTTCATTCAGGATTGAAATATAATTTCTCTCATGACTTCCAGGTATAGGAGCTAAAGGATGAAACTTCTGTAATCATGCAATGTAATTAAATAATATACAGCTGAAGGTTGACACTACCTGTGAGTACAAAAATGGTTGATGCACAGCCTATACAACCATCCTGCTGACTTTGGGGCATTATATCATATTAACAATTCATAGCTACTAAATATGACTGGATCTTAGAAGTTAATGCCAAGGCCTGGTATAACTGTACCTGCTAATAATTTTAAGACTTTCATAATGATTGATTAGTACAGGAGCCATACATTGTGGTTTAACATAATGTAATAATTTATATTTCATTGTGGTTTTTCTAAGACATTTTGTTACTTGCCTTTGGTTTGTAAATAAATTTTGTTAATACATGTACACATGTGCATACAGTTACAGCAATGTACTGTATATGCAATTTAAAAAAATTACTCATACTGATATTCAGCAGCAGTTGTATGCAATTCAAATCAACAAAATAGTGACAGAATTTCTCAGTTGTGTTAACCAATGTACTTATACAGAAAAAAGTCGAGAAGTTTTTACTGTACTAATAATGAATATTGTAAGATTTCAAGTTATTGTTTGAGGTATGTTTCAGTACATTTAGACACACTCTACAGTATTTTAGCCTTCGTAGAAATTATCAAATCAAACAAAATCAATTTCTTATAAGTGTGTCGTTATCAAATGAAATGTGTGAAAGAAATTTGTGTCCTTCAGTTCCAAGACTTACGAAGTTCTATTTTGATGATCAAAAGATTACTGTGGAATCATGTGTTTCACGATTTATTGGAGTGCATTGGTACGAAGAAAGAAAACCTTTTATTCACATCATTACATAAACATTTCACTTCAGAAATAACAGTATTTTCATTTGATGAAACAAAGTGAATGTGTTCCACAGTCAAGAATTTAATAGACCTTAAATACTAAACTCAAAATGGGTTTTTTGGGGCGTGTTTCAATTATGTGAGCTTGATGCAGGGCAAACTACGTTTTAGCTCAAATTCTGTGTAAACTGTTCATGATCAATAATGCTATTATGGTTAGTTATTATGCTGCAGAATTCCAAAGCTCAGCCTTTTTCATCACTTCCTTTTTAATTGAAGAACTCACATCTAGTAGGACACATTCGTAAGTTCAGGTTTGTGACAAGCCGTTATTAAGTTGAGTTTTACAAATGCATTAGTACACATTCAAAGAGGCTCCAGACAAACATATCCTGGGACTAGGTTCCTGTTCAGAAAATCTGACTGATTCTTCATGTGTTGTTAACAACAGTAGAACAGTATTAGGAAAATCAATAATGATCCATGGTGTCTGAAGGAGTTGTTAACCTTTTCGTTTCCAATATCAACTAAATAGAATAAGTTCTTTTGTATTTTCATATAGGACTCAATTATTTCACAGATTATGGTGAAATTACTCTGAATTTCACTGGAATTTTATGGGATCACAAACAGGGGTAGGCTATGAAAAATCTTGTCTTCTGACAGAATATTAATTTGCTGTGAGGTTGGTACCTTCCATGTTGAATCAATTGAAAAGAAACAAGGGATTTGTAATTTCAAGGCTTTTCAACAATGGTAAGGCAATTATATAAAGAAAACTGTCTCAGCGGACCTTAAACTTTTCGGTAATTTGATATTTACTTCACTAGGTTACTCTGTAAGACGAAATGGCCGAGGAAAAATTCCCTTCCCACACTGATATCAGTGCTAAGAGGATTAAAACTAAATTTATTTTATTGCAATCTGGAAACATAAGGAAATGTGAGAGATTCATAACATTCTCAGCTATTAATTCATAGAAGTTTCATAGAACAGTTAAAGTGCTTCATCATTAGTGTCAAATGGAAGTCAGTACCCACATGGAAGTACTCTCACAGAACATCACCAACAGCGTTATATCTTGCCTGCAATGTTGCTCTTATGAGTCCTCTAATAATATTTTTTGTCTGTAGTTGACAATGGAATTTAATATATGGTGGAACTGTCACATTTTGGCATGTTACCATACAATGGTTGTGACTAGAATGGTTAAATCTAGAAACTGATTTGTTTATAACTAGGAGTCGTTTGTCCAGTCCACAGAAGTCACATTAGATAAATTGCCAGATATATAACACCAAAAATATATACTCACTGGGGGCTCTGATCATACTTTTCAGGATGAGTGTGGCATCTTTACTTCACAATGGAAAAAGCCAGAAATTAATCACTTAGGAATATCGAGAAAATGTTTTACTCTTCTGGAGAAACGTATTATGCCACTTACAAAAACCACAGTAGACACTTGTTCATAAGAGTGTCTTTTGCAAAAAGCATTTAATTAGTAATATGGATCATTGTATCAGATCTAATGTATGCCGTTGCAGACATAGTTATCCATTTCCACATTATAAGTACATTCTACAACAAGACTTTCACAGGAAATATGAGCGTTTGTGTGGGATAAATAAATTAAACATAAGTGACACGAAAAGTGTCGCAATTCCTTATTAAGAGGAACAGAATATACTGGGCAATACAAAATGAACGAACAGCGATACATAGATAAGAATGACTGAGAATGTAAAATAAGGTTAAACATTTAAATAGTGCATTGAATCGGAAAACGGCGCATGCAAAAAAATTATGCAGTTTATTTTCTTTGTTGAGCCAAATGTTTAAAGAAACATTTACCTTGATCTGTATGAACAATAGTTGTTGTCACAGCTTGATAAGAACTGCATGTATGATATATCTCAGCAAGATGGAGCAATGCCACATTGGGGTATGGAGATATCCACAGTCTTAAATCAATATCTTCCAAATCACTGGATTGGTCACACTGGAATGACAACGCTATATTCTGGTCTCGAAATCTGACACCCACACATTTATTTAATGAGTTTATGTGAAGGGTCTTGTGCATGTGTCTTATTTCCTGAAAACAATTTCAGAATTTGAAATGTGCGTTTCTAATGCACTGACGTCGGTGAGTCCACATATCTTTCAGAATGTATGGCATGAAATGGATTATCGCCTAGATCTTGTACCTATAAAGTACATCAAAAAATTAAAGTTTCTTTCGCATTCTCTGCAATTTTTATAGGTGCATCGCTACGTCTTACCTAATTATAGCCGTTTGTAATCGCTATATACATTTTGAATTGCCCTGTACTTTGTACCATCAAGCTTCAAAAGTTAAGTGAACGAATTCTAGTAAAATTTTGACAGAGCTCATCTGTATTTTTCCGTCCTGGTTTGTGTTACAGCACTCTAGTTTACTTCAACAGCAGTAAATGAAACTTGTTGAATTATGGATCAGTGCTTCCCAGACTTTCATCTCGAGAAGTCACTAATATCCTCACCCAAAAAACGCGCTTTGTGTCGTTACCATGGAGTCTCAAGACAACATACTAAACTGGTTTATCAGTAGCAGAAGAGCTGATTTTCACCAATTTATAGTTTTTTCTGAGACATTCCCTCTGATCGATGAATGCTCAGTGAGGTCCACATGGAACTGTTACGCAATACTAAAGCTCTCAGAACATTTTATGGGAATTGCTGTCGAACAGGTGGTCAAGTCAGATGATGAGTGTCACTCTATAGCATGCAACCATCTCTCGTGCTGTCCCCTGACATGACTTCTTAACGTCAGTCCCCAGAACATTGCAAATGCGCCACGAGCTAAAGCCGTCTGCACCTGCACCAAGATTCGCAGGCCCCCACGTGGGCGGCCGGCTGCCTACTTGACAAACAAGTCCTTGAGAGCGGAGCAGATGGACGTGTCGCAGGCTGCAGGCTCATCCTCGTCCTTGGCTCCCTCTTTGGCCGGTGGCCTGTCCCCCGTAGCCGCCGCCGCCCCCGCCTCCGGCTGTTTGTCGCTGCCGCCCCCGCCGCCCCCAGCGCCGTTGGAAGAGCCGCGCTGCTGCGCCAGGAAGGCCTCTATGGCACCACCGAGCAACTGCGCGTCCACCACGGAGCCGCTGCGGCCGTCCCAGACCACCTGCCGCTCCGGCTCGGGCAGGGCGGCCACTGACACCCCCGCCGCCCCCGAGCTCGAGGCTGTCGCCGCCCCCGTTCCGCCGGCCACTGTCGTAGCTGGTGGCGGCGCTGTTGTGCTGGCTGCTGCCGCGGTGTGGCTGGTCTCAGCCGCCAGCGTCGAGTCTGCACGTTTCGGCTGGTGTCTGCAAACGAGATCAATGATAAAAACAGCAAATGGAGAAACCAGGGAGGCGATCTCATTGTTATTGTACAGGGTGTTTCAAAAATGACCGGTATATTTGAAACGGCAATAAAAACTAAACGAGCAGCGATAGAAATACACCGTTTGTTGCAATATGCTTGGGACAACAGTACATTTTCAGGCGGACAAACTTTCGAAATTACAGTAGTTACAATTTTCAACAACAGATGGCGCTGCAAGTGATGTGAAAGATATAGAAGACAACGCAGTCTGTGGGTGCGCCATTCTGTACGTCGTCTTTCTGCTGTAAGCGTGTGCTGTTCACAACATGCTAGTGTGCTGTAGACAACATGGTTTATTCCTTAGAACAGAGGATTTTTCTGGCGTTGGAATTCCACCGCCTAGAACACAGTGTTGTTGCAACAAGACGAAGTTTTCAACGGAGGTTTAATGTAACCAAAGGACCGAAAAGCGATACAATAAAGGATCTGTTTGAAAAATTTCAACGGACTGGGAACGTGACGGATGAACGTGCTGGAAAGGTAGGGTGACCGCGTACGGCAACCACAGAGGGCAACGCGCAGCTAGTGCAGCAGGTGATCCAACAGTGGCCTCGGGTTTCCGTTTGCCGTGTTGCAGCTGCGGTCCAAATGACGCCAACGTCCACATATCGTCTCATTCGCTAGAGTTTACACCTCTATCCATACAAAATTCAAACGCGGCAACCCCTCAGCGCCACTGCCATTGCTGCACGAGAGACATTCGCTAACGATATAGTGCACAGGATTGATGACGGTGATATGCATGTGGGCAGCATTTGGTTTACTGACGAAGCTTATTTTTACCTGGACGGCTTCGTCAATAAACAGAACTGGCGCATATGGGGAACCGAAAAGCCCCATGTTGCAGTCCCATCGTCCTTGCATCCTCAAAAAGTACTGGTCTGGGCCGCCATTTCTTCCAAAGGAATCAAATATACCGGTCATTTTTGAAACATCCTGTAGTTGTTGTCTTCAGTAATGAGACTGGTTTGATGCAGCTCTCCATGCTACTCTATCCTGTGCAAACTTCATTTCCCAGAGCCTACTGCAGCCTACATCCCTCTGAATCTGCTTAGTGTATTCATCTCTTGGTCTCCCTCTACGATTTTTACCCTCCACGCTGCCCTCCAGTACTAAATTGATGATCCCTTGATGCCTCAGAACATATCCTACCAACCAATCCCTTCTTCTAGTCAAGTTGTGCCACAAACTCCTATTCTCCCCAATTCTTTTCAATAACTCATCATTAGTTATGTGATCTACCAATGAGAGGTGGCATGAACCCCTTCTCATATTTCTCTGAGTAATTCGATCTTCCTCTCTAATTGCATGCGGTGAAAAGTCGCTGTTCCTTCACACGCGGACTTCCCACGCAGCATCTCTCGTCACCTGGGTGGTCCGGTGACAGGCGGGCTCTGCTGATCTTGAAAGGGTTAAGCCGACGGGTGTGAGGGAGTCGAGTGAATGCTTTCCAGACGCCAACATTGTCATAAGAGTGGCGGCAACACGCCGAAAGGGGCCAGAAGGAGCGACTGGGCTAGAGATTCCGTTACTTCACAGAAACTTAGTGAAAACTGTTTCTGGCGGGCTACCAGCGAATCGTGGGAATGACTTGTGTTCCCAGGCAGTCTTGGCGGGCAAATTCCCGCGTTTTCTGCAAAATCGTAACTGTGATTGACTTGCTCAGGGCATAGCTCCGTGACGTAGCAAATCGGCGCAGAAATTGGCGCCAAGTATCTCCATTGGTGGAATGGTAGTGCTTCGGCAATAGAGCGGAATTTTACGCCGGTTTTCGAGATGCTGATTGGATAGTTTAACCACGGCCACTGTCGTGGGGGCGGGAATGTTCTGTGTTCGGCTTGTACGGGTGCTCTTGAGGGAGCCGGCTCTCGCCTTTCGGTCAGAGTAGGTTACGAGACTGGACTCTCGCTGCTCTGGACAGCCTGCCTTCCGTTGGCTGTCTAATATACTTTTATTTAATTGTAACTGTTTGACGAAGTTGCTGAAGTTTCGACTTCAACGTAACTTTCCGAGTACAGTTGGCAATTGAGCGTTCTGCGTACAAGCGGCCTATGTTGTCTGTCTTGAGCAGTTTTCGCTAAAGTTGACTGTATTGGAGTTACTGTGTGACTTCGCTTGTTAAAATCAATCACTGTACCGTCAGTGATTGTGTCGCGAGCCTTCTTCGTCTCCCTCAGAGGTGCATTTTTATTGCTAGGAAGCCTTTAGTCTGAAACAACCAGACCAGGATAATGTCTTTCGGGCTATACTCGCGGCATTATCATTACCACGACGGGAAATCGAAGCAACCAGCCATCGCCTCCGGTACGCCAGATCGTGTCCTTGCAGTTAAGAAGACAGCTTGGTAATGTACATCCACAGCACTGGCAAAGCAGGCAATTTTGCTAGGTGATAATCAGAGCTCATCAGAGCGCGCCTGTTCGTCTTTTCTAACTTTGTTCTGTCTTGGGTGTTCATTGTGTGAGTTCTCACTACTGTAGCAGCAATTAATGTTGGGTTGGCTGTGTGTTTCTCTTAAGATCTGTGTTGCAAGGAATTGGCTCCACATACCACTTCGTCATAAATGTCACAATATAGTTTAGGGACAACTTCACCTTCACAGCATTTATTTGAGTTACCAATTTGAGCCAATTTGATGTATTGTAACTGTTTCAAGTGTTTTGTTAATTATTTTGAGTTTAGTCATAATAAATCATATTGTTATTTTGGACAGAACTTTCATTCTGTAAATCGGTAGAGCAACCCTATCATTTCTCACTACGTTAATGAAACTTTCCTTTATTTAACTTATTTATCAAATTAAATTACTGCAGGTCCAAACTATTTCTACTCCACTTGCAGGGTCGATTACAGTCAGTTCGCGTTTCTTTTTAATCCATGTGCAACAGCAAAGTCGGAGTTAGAATAGGGGGGGGGGCTTAGAGCATCATTTACATATGAAGATTCTAGAAGAATTTAGTGTTAAATACGCTGCTAGGCCCAGCACCTCGCACCCATCTAATCTTCAGCATTCTTCTGCAGAACCACATTTCGAAAGCTTCTATTCTCTTCTTGTCCAAACTATCTATCGTCCATGTTTCACTTCCATACATGGCCACACTCCATACAAATACTTTCAGAAACGACTTCCTGACACTTAAATCTATACTCGATGTTAACAAATTTCTCGTCTTCAGAAACGCTTTCTTTGCTATTGCCAGTCTACTTTTTATATCCTCCGACCGTCATCAGTTATTTTGCTCCCCAAATAGCAGAACTCCTTTAGTACGTTAAGTGTCTCATTTCCTAATCTAATTCCCTCAGCATCACCCGACTTAATTCGACTACATTCCTCGTTTTGCTTTTGTTGATGTTCATCTTATATCCTCCTTTCAAGACACTGTCCATTCCGCTCCACTGCTCTTCCAAGTCCTTTGCTGTCTCTGACAGAATTACAATATCATCGGCGAACCTCAAAGTTTTTATTTGTTCTCCATGGACTTTTTGTTTTGTTTCCTTTACTGCTTGCTCAATATACAGATTGAATAGCATCGGGGAGAGGCTACAACCCTTTCTCTCTCCCTTCCCAACCACTGCATCCCTTTCATGTCCCTCGACTCTTATAACTGCCATCTTTACAGACGAATGGAAAAGCTGGTAGAAGCTGACCTCGGGGAAGATCAGTTTGGATTTCGTAGAAATGTTGAACACGTGAGGCAATACTGACCCTACGACTTATCTTAGAAGAAAGATTAAAGAAAGGCAAACGTACGTTTCTAGCATTTGTAGACTTAGACAAAGCTTTTGACAATGTTGACTGGAATACTCTCTTTCAAATTCTGAAGGTGGCAGGGGTAAAATACAGGGAGCGAAAGGCGATCTCATCACAAGCCGAAATCTACAGCAAGATTCAAGCTGCTTCTCGCTAATATCACAAAACGTAAAGGACACGTCTGGTGGTCCATATACAGCGTGAAGTCAAACTGCACCCATAAATTTCACTTGAAACTTAGGGCCTAACAGACTGTGGTTGATCTGTAGTACTTTCTCTGATTGCTGGAGACGTCTTCAGAGGTAAAGTGGCGAATCGCAACGATAACTCTAGGTAGCTTAAAGAATATGGGCAGTGTAGAGAGCACCACTTATTAAAAGAGCTCGAAATCTTCACTGTAGCCTCACAATATATATATTCACTTATGAAATTTGTTATTAACAATCCGAACGATTATATATATTCACTTACGAAATTTGTTATTAACAATCCGAACGAATTCAAAAGTAATAGCAATGTACATGGCTACAACACTAGGAGAATGTATGATCTTCACTACTCAAGGTTAAATCTAACATTGGCTCAGAAGGTGGTAAATTATGGTGCCACAAAAGTCTTTGGTTACTTACCTAATAGCATCAAAAGTCTGACAGATAGTCAATAGCATTTAAAAGGAAATTAAAAGAATTTCTTAATTGCAACTCCTTCTACTCATAAGATGAATTTTTGGATATAGTAAGTGGGTAATTTCCGAACCCCCCTCCCCCCCCCCCAAAAAAATTGAGTGTCATGTAATATTTTGTCTAATGTAATATCTTGTATAGACACCTTTTATTAACCTGACACGTTCCACATCATTACGAAGTGTCGTATTCATGATCTATGGAACAAGTACTAATCTAATCTAATCTAACCACAGTCCATCACGTGACGTCGGCTGCGAGATTATCTCTGGTAGTTACAACATTCTCGATTGAAAGTAATGGATTGTCATTCTTACGATGCAACGTTGACATTCAAATTTTATCCAATTTAACAATTTTCTTTTTGCTGTTACACTTATTAAGCTATTTATAAATCTCAATACCTCTCTGTGCATGCGATATTTTCGACATGGTGCTATTCTCACTGAATTTTATTCTACGCTCAACCTCTTGGTACACATGTTCGGCTACGTTCGATTTATCACCGTGTCCCGGGCAGTAATTCCTCTTGCGTTCTGGACCAACGAGGAACATCGGCCGCACAAGGAGGAAGTTTTCCTTTCGTTCATTAGTAAGATTACAATTCGCATTGGGAAAATATTGAGCAGGTACGGTGTGGAAGCTATCTTCAGACCCATTAGGAAGGTAAAAAGAATTTTTGAATATCGGCAGAAGATATACGACACCCTTTGGATACAATGGGTATATATGAAATCCCTTGTAGTTCTGGACTGATTTATACTGGTACCACCAAAAGAAGAGTTAACACCCATCTGGTTGAACACAAGAGGAATTTCCATCTGGAACATACGGATAAATCGGCCTTAGCGGAACACTTTTACCAAGAGGGTGATTACAAAATAAAATTTAGTGAGTGAGCGTCATATCGAAAACACTTCATTTCGTGCGCTCATGTACAGAAAGGTTATTGAGAGTTATATATTTTAACGGAAACGAGGAAGGCGTTAAATTAGATAAAATTGGGATGTCAACGTTGAACCGTAAGAATGACGATCTATTACTTTTAAACGAGGATTTTGGCTTTACCGGAGGTAATCTCATAGCCGACGTCACTTGATGGACTGTGGCGTCCGCTACACTGCCCATACATGCGGCGTTCCTTCGAATTCTCGTTGCAGTTCGCCGCTTTACGTTTCAGGATGTTCGAAAGGAAAAGTTCGGAGAAAGTTTTGTACATCGACTACGGCTACTAGCCGGGAAGTTTCAAGCGAATTCAGTACTGGCCGTGAAAGCGTACATTGTATATGATGCACCTACAGATTTTCTTACATTGTTCAGGGATGTTCACTGTATGTTTTCGTGTAAGAAACCCATGGTCTCTGGAGGATCATTACAGGGCAACTGAATTTCATTTCATTTCTTATCCCCATTTTATTTATTTAATAGCTTTTTTAGCCTGATCAGATTAGAGCTGTAAGGTCCTGTCTTACATCTGGCCAAGAACAACACATAACGAAGATACTGCGAAACATTCACAACAATAAAAATGAGAGTAATAACAGACACTATCAATAAGTTTTATGTACAATGTATGTTCCTTCAGACATGCATGGATGCCTGAAGAAGAGACATTTGTGTCCATCAACAGCTGTGGATATCATCTGTATTAGACATGGAAATCATACCTGTTAGTGACACATGAAAATTTGTGCTGTACCGGCACTCGAACCTGAATTTCCCACTTACCACGAGCGGTCGCCGTAAGCATATCACCTATCCGTGCACGCTTCCAGAACCGATCCAAATCTCCGTACGTCATGTGTCACCAAAGATGTCCATACCTAACACAGAAATATTTGCAACTCCGAAGAAATTTCGTTACTTCTACTACTGCTACTACTACTAATAATAATAATGATACAGGCCATTAAGAATGGTGTAAGTTAGTTTAACAAATTTGAAGTCGTATCTGTTGTTGTCAGTAGCGGAATCAGTAGACAGAAGTGAAGATTGAGGGGACAGTTACAGTGGCTGTTACGAGAAACCAGACTTTGAATAGAGAACTCTGCTAACGTAGAGTATGATAGTCTCTATACTTATCGCCATGATAGTTGTTCTTAGACAGGAATGATATGGTCGAAGCAGTGTAAGTCAGAAATGTAACATAGACGAGAATTCATCGTCAGTTCCAGCTGGCATGAGCTTTTGTACAAAATTCCTTGGAGAACAGCATCACCATAATCAAGAATGGGAAAATATCTGTACAACAGTGCAAATATCGTCGATATGCTGTGTGTCCCGTTCGGAAACAAACTTGTTCCATTCGTTATCAGTACATGCTACTGGCCGCGGTATCCCGGGACCGGACTACCTCCTCGGCATTGGGTAGCGAGGCCTCACCTGTCGCCAGCAGTCACGCTGCTGCTACAGATCTTTCTGCTCTTGATGTGATATCCTTGATGTACTCAGAGTAGAGTCCAAGAGAAAAATCTCACTTAATAACCTACACAAACTTAAAACAAGCTAACCATGATCATCATGTCCAACAAAAGGATTGCTCTCATGTTTTATGGCATGATACAAGCTATGATCCAACATTAGACGCTAAATTCCGGGAATTAAGTCGCAGACTTATTGCGTCGTACGAAAAACATGCTCCCAAACGATACTCAAAAGTGCAGAGAACTCCTACGCCACGGTTGACTACAGAACCACAAACATGATGCAAAATCGTGATTCTGACGTAGAGGATCTAAGCCAAATCCAACTCCTAACTACCTCTATGATGCATACAGGAAGCTGCGAAACAAAAAGTAGCAAAACGTTTGCAATGCCAAAATCAGTGATGCTCCCTATGTTTGTAAGCAGCATGCCAAATCCTGAACTGTGGAAAACACTGCACAGCTTCGGTATAGAAAAGGTAAATACCTAATGATGTTACTCAAGGCTCTGCTGACGAATTAAACTATCTTTACTCAACAGCAGTCAAGTTTCAAGTTGTGTTAAATTATTAACCACAAGATAACACTTTTCAACAGCCCTTTCTTCTTAAAATATTTTTCTATACACGCAATTGTTTGAGGGGATTCCAATGTAGATTTTTTGAAAGAGTCTGACGGAAAGACATTACCTGGTCCTTTCAATTTGAGGTCAGTTACTGATTTTCCTACTCGTGTGGTACTGGAAAGCGGCACACTGGCAGATAATATTTTTATAGACCAAGGTAAATTTAATCAAATAAAAACTTTTCCTGTTAAGATTGGTCTATCTGATTATATCACAAAGCTTCATACAGTAATACAAACAGTCCTCCAAAAGGTGCTTAAAACAAACGATTTAATAATTGCAAATTTCAGGGAAAGCTTGCAACAGTTAAGACAGGGACGAGGTATACAGGGAACCTGACGGCAATTTAAAATTTAACTTATTTCATGATACCTTTGTCAGTATATTTCAGAACACTTTCCCTAAGAAAACAGTGAAACATAATTATAAGAAACCATCTAAAAAGCCGTGATGAATCATTTTTATCCTACAAAGGATAAAAATACTTTGTAAACAGAAAAAGGGAAATATATCTTTTAGCTAGAAGGAGTAATGATCCAGAAAGAGTGATACATTATAAAAACTACTCCAATGTATTAAGAAAAGATATTGAAAAGTCCAGAAGTATGTGCATTATATCTGAGATTAGCATATCTGATAATAAAATTAAAACAATTTGGAATATTGTTGAAAGGGAAACAGGGCAGCTTACGGCACAGGAACACTGTATTTCTACCAGGCTCAATGAGAAGTTTGTTAACAAAACGTCAGAAGTAGAAAATATTTTTCATAATAATTTTTTAAGTGTTGTAGAGAAAATAAGATCCAGCTATTCATTAGAAAATGCAGGGCTGTATATGGAAGAAGCAATACTTATGCAATTTAATAAAACTGAAATTCAGCCTACCCCGCCGCGCGAAATGGCCGCTCGGTTTGAGGCGCCATGCGTGGATTGCGGGGGTTGTCCCGCCGGAGGTTCGAGTCCTCCCTTGGGCGTGGGTGTGTGTGTTGTTCTTAGGATAAGTTAGTTTAAGTAGTGTGAAAGTCTAGGGACAGATGACCTAAGCAGTTTGGTCCCTTAGGAATTCACACACATTTGAACATTTTTTCAACCTACCTCTTCTATTGAAATTAGGAAAATAATAAATTCACTGAAAAGCTCGCATGGAATTGATGGCATTTCCAACAGAGCATAAAAGGTTGTTCCCAAAATATAAGCAAGATTCTCAGCCACGTATGTAATAGCTCACTGAAACAGAGCATTTTTCCAGATGGACTGAAATACGCCGTTGTTAAACTGCTGCATAAAAAAAGGGGTTAGGTTTGATGATAAGAACTACTGACTAATCCCGTTTCTGACAGATTTATCCAAAATACTTGAAAAAGCAATGTATTCAAGAGTAGCTTTAAATACTTGTGAAAATGAAGTATTAACAAATGTCAGTTTGGTTTTCAGAAAGGATTTTCAACAGATGATGCTTTATATACTTTCGCTGATCAAATACTCAATGCTCTGAATAACCGAACATCACCCATTGGGATATTTCGTGATTTCTCAAAGGCGTTTGACTGTGTGAATCATGAAATTCTTCTAGATAAGCTTAGGTGTTGTGATATGAGTGGGACTGTGCACAAATGGTTTAATTCATATTTAACTGGAAGAATGCAGTAGGTTGAAATTAACAGCATAGATAATCTACAAAAATCAGCAGAGATATCAAGAATGGCGTCTCACAGGGTTAAGTCTTTGGTCTCTTACTCTTCTTAATATATATTAATGATGTTCCACTCTATATTCATGAAGATACAAAGCTAGTTCATTTTGCTGATGATACAAGTATAGTAATCATACCCAATAAACAAGAATAAGCTGAGGAAATTGTAAATAATGTCTTTCAGAAAATTATTAAGTGGTTCTCTGCAAATGGAGTCTCACAGCTCAGTATATACAATTCTGCACAGAAACTGACGCAACACAATTGGTAAATATAGACTTTGAACAGAAATCTTTTGCTAAGGCATGTTGTTGTTGTTGTGGTCTTCAGTCCTGAGACTGGTTTGATGCAGCTCTCCATGCTACTCTATCCTGTGCAAGCTTCATTTCCCAGTACCTACTGCATCCTACATCCTTCTGAATCTGCTTAGTGTATTCATCTCTTGGTCTCCCTCTACGATTTTTACCCTCCAAGCTGCCCTCCAGTACTACATTGATGATCCCTTGATGCCTCAGAACATGTCCTACCAACCGATCCCTTCTTCTAGTCAAGTTGTGTCACAAATTCCTCTTTTCTTCGGTTCTACTCAGTACCTCCTAATTAGTTACGTGATCTATCCATCTAATCTTCAGCATTCTTCTGTAGCACCACATTTCGAAAGCTTCTCTTCTTGTCTAAACTATTTGTCGTCCATGTTTCACTTCCATAATGGCTACACTCCATACAAATACTTTAAGGAAAGACTTATTGACACTTAAATCTATACTCGACGTTAACAAATTTCTCTTCTTCAGAAACCCTTTCCTTGCTATTGCCAATCTACATTTTATATCCTCCCTACTTCGACCATCATCAGTTATTTCGCTCACCAAACTGTGGTCTCGCGCTTGCGTTCTCTCTTCCCGAGCACGGGGTCCCGGGTTCAATTCCCGGCGGGGTCAGGGATTTTCACCTGCCTGGATATGACTGGGTGTTTGTGTTGTCCTCATCACTTCATCATTATTCATGGAAGTGGCAAAATTGGACTGAACAAAGGTTGGAAAATTGTACGGGCGCTGATAACCACGCATTTGAGCGCCCCACAAACTACTTTAAGTGTCTCATTTCCTAAACTAGTTCCCTCAGCATCATCTGACTTAATTTGACTACATTCCATTATCCTCGTTTTGCTTTTGTTGATGTTCATCTTATATCTTCCTTTCAAGACACTGTCCATTTCGTCCAGTGCTCTTCCAGGTCCTCTGCTGTCTCTGGCAGAATTACAATGTCTTCGCCAAACCGCAAAGTCTTAATTTCTTCTCCATGGATTTTACTTCCTACTCCAAATTTTTCTTTTCTTTGCTATACTGCTTGCTCATTATACACATTGAATAGCATCCGGGATAGGCTACAACCCTGTCTCACTCCCTTCTCAACCATTGCTTCTCATTCGTGCCCGTCGACTTTTATAACTGCCATCTGGTTTCTGTACAAATTTTAAATACCCTTTCGCTGCCTGTATTTATCCCTGCCACCTTCAGACTTTGAAAGAGAGTATTCCAGTTAACATTGTCAAAAGCTTTCTCTAAGTCTACAAATGCTATAAACGCAGGTTTGCCTTTCCTTAACCTATCTTCTAAGATAGGTCGTGGGTCAGTATTGCCTAACGTGTTCCAACATTTCTACGGAATCCAAACTGATCTTCCTCGAGGTCGACTTCTACCAGTTTTTTGATTCGTCTTTAAGGAATTCATGGTAGTATTTTGCAACCGTGACTTATTAAACGGCCGGCCGGTGTGACCGAGCGGTTCTAGGCGCTTCAGTCTGGAACCGTGTGACCGCTACGGTCGCAGGTTTGAATCCTGCCTCGGATATGGATGTGTGTGTTTGTCCTTAGGATAATTTAGCTTCAGTAGTGTTTAAGCTTAGGGACTGATGACCTTAGCAGTTAAGTCTCATAAGATTTCACACACATTTGAACATTTTTTTATGGATGTGTGTGATGTCTTTAGGTTAGTTAGGTCTGAGCTCTTGATATTCACACAGGTGGTTGTCTTTTCTCCAAGAGTCTTTTTAATTTTCTTGTACGCAGTATCTATCTTACCCCTAGTAATTTATGCTTCTACATCCATACATTTGTCCTCTAGCCATTCCTGCTTGGCCATATTGCACTTCCTGTCAATCTCATTTCTGAGACATTTGTACTCATTTTTGCCTGCTTCATGTACTGCATTTATATACTTTCTCCTTTCATCAATTAAACTCACTATCTCTTCTGTTACCCAAAGATTTCTACTAGCCCTCGTCTTTTTACCTACTTAATCCTGTGTGGCCTTCAATATTTCATTTCTCAAAGCTACCCATTATTCTTCTACTATACTTCTATCCCCTGTTCTTGTAAATCGTTTCCTAATCCACTCTCTGAAAATCTCTATAACCTCTGGTTCTTTCAGTTTATTGAAGTCCTATCTCCTTAAATTCCTACCTTTTTCCAGTTTGTTCAGTTTTAATCTACAATTCATAACCAATAAATTGAGATCAGAGTCCACATCTTCCCCTGGAAATGTCTTACAAGTTAAAATCTACTTTCTAAATCTCTGTCTTACCGTTATATAGTCTGTCTGAAATCTTCTAGTGTCTCCAGGCCTCTTCCACGTATACAAACTTCTTTCATGATTCTTAAACCAAGTGTTCGCTATGATTAAGTTATGCTCTGTGCAAAATTCTAGCAGATGGCTTCGGCTTTCATTCCTTGCCCCCAGTCCATATTCACCTACTACTTTTTCAAAAAATGGCTCTAAGCACTATGGGACTTAACATCTGAGGTCATCAGTCCTCTAGACTTAGAAGTACTTAAACCTAAGTAACCTAAGGGCATCACACACATCTATGCCCGAGGCAGGATTCGATCCTGCGAACGTAGCAGCAGCGCGGTTCCGGACGGAAGCGCCTAGAACAGCTCGGCCACAGCGGCCGGCACTACATTTTCTTCTCTTCCTTTTCCTACAGTCGAATTCCAGGCCAGCATGACTATTAAATTTTTGCCTCGCTTAACTATTTGAATAATTTCTTATATCTCTTCATACATTTTTCAATCTTTTCATCATCTGCGGAGCTAGTTGCCATCTAAACTTGCACCACTCTGGTAGGCGCGGGCTTCGTGTCTATCTTGGCTACAATAATGCGTTCACAATTCTCGTCGTAGTAGCTTGTCCGCATTACTGCTTTTTTAATCTTTATTAAGCCTACTCCTGCATTACGCGTATTTGATTTTGTATTTATAACCCTTTATTCACCTGACCAAAAGTCTTGTTCCTCCTGCCACCCAACTTCTCTAATTCCCACTATATCTAACTTCAACCTATCCATTTCCCTTTTTAAATTTTCTAACCTTCCTGCCCGATTAAGGGATCTGACATTCCACGCTCCAATCCGTAGAACGCCAGTTTTGTTTCTACCGATAACGACGTCCTCCTGAGTAGGTCCCACCCGGAGACCCGAAATGGGGGGCTGTTTTACTTCCGGAATATTTTACTCGAGAGGACGCCATCATCATTAAACCGCACAGTAGAGCAGAAAGCCCTCGGAAAAAATTACGGATGTAGTTTCCCCTTGTTTTCAGTCCTTCGCAGTACCATCACAGCAAGGCCATTTTGTTTTCACTTAAAACTTCCGAGCTGATAGGCCGTGGTCGAAGTATAAAACTCTCCCCTGATGTTTCGTCTCCGACTGAGGCAGACATCCTCGGAGGTACAGCGGCGAACTGCGAAGAGAACTCGAGGAAGCGCTGATTATATAGGCAGTACAGAGGCCGCCACTGTCGATCACGTGGCGTCGGCTGTGAGACTGTCTCTGGTAATGCCAACATTCTCGATTGAAAGTAATCGATCGTCACCCTTGCGGTGCAACGCTGGCATCCAAATTTTATCCAGTTTAACACCTTTGTCTTTCCTGTTAACATTATTACGATGTTTATCAATCTCGATAGCCTCTCTATACATGCGTGCATAATAATGCGACGTTTTTGATATGACGCTCGTCTCGCTGAATTTAATTTCATGATCACCTTCCCGGTAGACATGTTCCGCTACGGCCGACGTATATAGAGGCTATCGAGATTGATAAACATCGTAATAATTTTAACAGGAAAGACGAAGGTATTAAACCGGATAAAATTTGGGTGTCAGCGTTGCACCGCAAGCGTGACGATCGATTACTTACAATCGAGAATGTTGGCATTACCAGAGACAGTCTCATAGCCGACGCCACGTGATCGACAGTAGAGGCCTCTGTAATGCCTATATAATCAGCGCTTCCTCGAGTTCTCTTCACAAAGCTCACAACCGCCTCCGCCTCCTGAAACTCCTGTCCGGCCGGACGTGGGGTCTGCATCCTTCCACCATCCTTCACACCTACAAATCCATGATCCGCCCCATCCTTTGTTATGCCAGCGTCGCTTGGATTTCCGCCCCTCCCCGGTTCTATAAAGCCATCCAAGTCCTCGAACGCCATGCACTCCGCCTCGCCTTCCGCATCCGCCTTCCGTCCCCCACGCGCAACCTCTATGACCTCATCCCCTTCCCCCACCTTCTCCTTTTCCTTGAACACATCCGCACACTATATATTGTCCGTCGCCTTGATCCCCCTCACCCCCTGGTGTCTCCCTTCCTCTCCACTCCCAACCAGTTGCCGCGCCTTTATCGTTGTGTCCCACCCTCTCTCCATCTCCACACCCTCCATCTCCTTTCCCAACACAATTTCCACCGTCTACCACTCCCGGATGATGAGCTTCGCCCTGACATCTACCCTTCCTACCAACTCTAACCCCCTCTTCCTGCCTCCTCCTCAGGGCTCCCTCTCCTCCCCCTCCCTCCTTCTGAGCGGATTTCCCCTCCTACTCCCCGTCCATCTCTTGTGCCTTCTTACAGTGTCTCTGCGCTCCCTCCTGCCCTGTATTCCCTTTTCCTCTCCCGCCCCATGTGTCTCCTGCCTCTTCGTGAACCCACGGTTGTCCCTCCTCGCTTCATCCCGCCGCTTCCCCAGCTGCCCCATGCTCTCCCCTCCTTTTCCATCCTCTCAGACCATTCCCTCGGCAGGTCCCGCCTGGTAGTTTTATTCTTCGTCGTGTGTGCTCCAAGTGGGTTTTAAGTGTGTTGTTTTGGAGTGTTTTTAATACTGTGGCCAACTTTTAACCTGTGCATGCGCATCCGGTGTCTTCTCTGTGTTTTAAGAATCGCCAACTGTGTTTTTTAACTTTCTGGTGACTTTTTTAACTGTCCCCAATGAACTTCTACATGTCAGTGTATTTTTACCTCCATTTTCTCCCCTTACACAGTTTTATGCTCCCCTTTGTTACCTCCTCATGTATGTATTATTTTATTCTTGTTTTAGTTGTCATGTCACTCGGCTGAAGAGCGGCGGATTGTGCTGCTGACAGCCCTCCCCTGCCCGTATGGGGCAGGGGCATGAAATCACAATAAAGAAAAAAAAAAAAAAAGAGTTCTCTTCGCAGTTCGCCGCTGTACCTCCGAGGATGTCTCCCGCAGTCGGAGACGAAACGTCAGGGGAGAGTTTTATACTTCGACCACGACCTATCAGCCCGGAAGTTTTAAGTGAAGACAATACCGGCCGTGAAAGCTTACATTGTATGATCAAGGCCATTTTCGTTGATGTCACAAGGCCAGATCAGTCAATCATCCAGATTGTTGCCACTGCAACTACTGAAAAGGCTGCTGCCCATCTTTGTCTGGCCTCTCAACAGATACCCCTCCGTTGTGGTTGCACCTACAGTAAGGCTATCTGTATCGTTGGGGCATGGGAGCCCCCCACCAACGGCAAGGTCCACGGGGGTTTCCCCCTGTATACGTGGTGAATGCAGAGAGGTAAGGCTACTTGCCTCTTGACGAACCAGCTGGCGGGCCCGGAGCCCTTGCCGGCCTGCTGCTGCTGCTGCTGCGGCTGCTGCTGGGAGCCCCTGCCGGGCAGCAGCATGGACACGTCGAAGCTGTTGGAACGCAGGCTCTTGAGGCGGCTGCGCTTGTGCTCGGCCACGCTGGACGCCTTCTGTTGCAGGCCGAGCCGCGGCGGCACGGGCGGCGGCTGCTGCTGCTGCTGCTGGCGGCGGCGGCGGCGCGCCTCCTCGCGCTCGGCCTCCTCCTCCTCGTCCACCTTGCGGTTGATCTCCTGGGCCGACGACGCCAGCGACGACAGGATCGAGATGAGGTCTGTGTTGGTGCAGACGATGCCCGAGCCGGAGCCGGAGCCGCCGCCGGACGACGTGGACGGCTGCGCGCTGATCACCGGCGGCAACTCCGAGGCGCGGCGCCGCGCACCGCCTGCGAGAGCAACCGCCGACGCTGGGTTACATTCCGCTCACAACCGTATCAGTAACGTTAGTGAAACCTGACTATTGTTAGTAAGCAGACGGCGGTCTTAATGCAATTTTTTAATAATTGTTTTTAAATATAAAATGTGCCTTAATGTCTGGGCAGCGGCCGTGCCGCAGTGGATACACCGGTCCCGTGAGATCACCGAAGTTAAGCGCTGTCGTGCGTGGTCGGCACTTGGGTGGTTGACCATCCAGGCCGCCATGCGCTGTTGCCATTTTTCGGGGTGCACTCAGCCTCGTGATGCCAATTCAGGAGCTACTCGACCGAATAGTAGCGGCTTCGATCAAGAATACCATCATAATGGCCGGGAGAGCGGTGTGCTGAACACACGCCCCTCCTATCCGCATCCTCCACGGAGGATGATACGGCGGTCGGATGTTCCCGGTAGGCCACTCGTGGCCTGAAAACGGAGTACAAACTCATAGTTCAGGAGATTTGACGTCATAAACATTGAGATGCTTGAGAAACAAGCTTTTGCTTGAAATGGGGCGCTGTAAAACTTCAGCATCTGGCATGACGTTTTGAATATATCACTTCTTCCCTACTGCCTCTATTTCCAAAACACTTTGGAGACAGTATCTATTATTTTCATCGACTGGAGCGCCTTTATTTGCAGCCACTGACAATACCAACATAACCAGCGGGAGAGCGGTGCGCTGACCCCACAGCCTTCCTATCCGCATCCTCAACTGAGGATGACTCGGGATGGTCCCGGTAGGCCACTTGTGGCCTGAAGACGGAGTGAGTACCTTAATGTCTAGATCGCAATTTTCTTCTTATATGAGGTGCGACAATAAAGTAATTAGGCTGATTTTCTTTGCAAGATGTGGCAACCCTGCAGGCTTGCGTAGGCACAATATCTTTGATCTCGGTCTATAAGCTGCTTCTAGTCCAAGCGGCACATCGATGCAACTCCTCAGTCATGAGTTGCCCTGTAATAGATTAACACGTGTTTGTGTCTCTCGTCACGGAAATGGAACCACATAATATTACGCAACGGTATGCCATTTCTTTTTGCGTTAAATTGGGTGAAAACGAGACGACAACTTACCGTAAGCTTCAGATGGCTTTTGGAGAGGAGTTTATGTCAAGAGCTCAAGTTTTTCGTTGGCATAAAATGTTTAGTGAAGGCAGAATGAATGTTGAAGATGAAGACCGCAGTGATCCACCATCAACCTCACGGACCTTCTCTGATTCCAAGGGAATTGTTCATAACGAGTGGGTGCCTCCTGGACAAACAGTTAACCAATATTACTACAAAGAAATTTTAGAAAGACTTCGTAAAAGAGTTCTTCGTGTCCGTGCCAACATTTCTGATAATAGGATTCTGCATCACGATAGTGCTTCATCCCATCCTGCCCTGTCAGTACACCAATTTTTAACCTCAAAACAAATTTCAGTACTACCACAGCCACCTTATTCACCATATATCACTCTGTGCGACTTTTTTCTATTTCCAAGAGTCAAAACGGCGTTCAAGGGACACCATTTTCAAACAACACAAGATGTCCAAAAAGCTGTGACGGGAGTCTTGGAGGATATTACAGAAGATGAGTTCCAGAAATGTTACCATCAATGGCACAAGCGCTAGAAAAAGTGTGTGCAATCAGAAGGGAACTACTTTGAAGGAGACAACACTAAACTTGACTAAAACGGTAAGCAAAAATTTTTTTCACATCAGTTTCATTACTTTATTGTCGCACCTCGTAGAATTAAACCACGATATACAATTACGGTTGGTTTCTACAACCGTCTTCAGACCGTCCAAACCGTAAAAAGGGGTGAATATGCAGAAAAAGCTATCGTCAGCTGTGGTCATGCTATTACGTTCATTTCATTGGATACTTCATTGTGAGTGAGGCAGGTTGTACCATAATCTCGCAAGGCGAATGGCCAATTGAGTTCTCAGAATGAGATTTTCGCCCTGCAGAGGAGTATGTGCTGATATGAAACTTCGAGCCTCGGTCCGGCACACAGTTTTAATCTGCCAGGAAGTTTAAGTTGAGTTCTTCATTACCGTCATCTTAAGAGATTACGGTTTACAACCCGGCACGCTCACGATGAAGTTTGTAACTGCGTAATGGCATAGTGTTGCTGGCCCACAGCACTCAGTCTCTCTCTGTTTGAACAGGCACCGGAAGGCCCAACCGTACCGACCGCCCACCGTGTCGACCTAAGACAATAGGCATAACTTGAAGCGGATGTGGAGGGTCATGTGGACAGCACACCGCTCTCCCAGCCATTATCAGTTTTCGTAACAGGAGCCGCTGCTTCTCAAACAAGTAGCTCCTTGACTGGCCTCACAATAGCTCGGTGCCAGCAGCGGTCGGTAGGCCCAGAAGGTCACACATCTAAGTGTTAGCGAAGCCCGACAGCTCTTAACTACAGTGACTGAAGGGATTGTCCATGAGACCACTTTATGAATACAGTACTGGCCATTAAAATTGCTACACCACGAAGATGACGTGCTACAGACGCGAAACTTAACCGACAGGAAGAAGATGCTGTGATATGCAAATGATTAGCTTTACAGAGCATCCATACAAGGTTGGCGCCGGTGGCGACACCTACAACGTTCTGACATGAGGAAAGTTTCCAATCGATTTATCATACACAAACAGCAGCTGACTGGCGTTGCCTGGTGAAACGTTGTTGTGATGCCTCCTGTAAGGAGGAGAAATGCGTACAATCACGTTTCCGACTTTGATAAAGGTCGGACTGCAGCCTATCGCGATTGCGGTTTATCG
Source organism: Schistocerca americana (assembly GCF_021461395.2). Lineage (NCBI taxonomy): Eukaryota > Metazoa > Arthropoda > Insecta > Orthoptera > Acrididae > Schistocerca > Schistocerca americana. The sequence continues at coordinate 869,015,266 of NC_060119.1, read as the reverse complement.
TATCGCGACACTGCTGCTCGCGTTGGTCGAGATCCAATGACTGTTAGCAGAATATGGAATCGGTGGGTTCAGGAGGGTACTACGGAACGCCGTGCTGGATCACAACGGCCTCGTATAGCTAGTAGTCGAGATGACAGGCATCTTATCCGCATGGCTGTAACGTCTCGATCTCTGAGTCAACAGATACGGACGTTTGCAAGACAACAACCATCTGCACGAACAGTTCGACGACGTTTGCAGCAGCATGGACTATCAGCTCGGAGGCCATGGCTGCGGTTAGTCTTAACGCTGCATCACAGACAGGACCGCCTGCGATGGTGTACTCAACGACGAACCTGGGTACACGATTGGAAAAATGTCATTTTTTCGGATGAATCCAGGTTCTGTTTACAGCATCATGATTGTCGCATCCGTGTTTGGCGACATCGCGGTGAACGCACATTGGAAGCGTGTATTCGCCATCGCCATACTGGCGTATCACCCGGCGTGATGGTATGGTGTGCCATTGGTTACACGCCTCGGTCAACTCTTGTTCGCATTGACGGCACTTTGAACAGTGTACGTTACATTTCAGATGTGTTATGACCCGTGGCTCTACCCTTCATTCCATCCCTGCGAAACCCTACATTTCAGCAGGATAATGCACGACCGCATGTTGCAGGTTCTGTACGGGCCTTTCTGGACACAGAAAATGTTCGACTGCTGCCCTGGCTAGCACATTCTCCAGATCTCTCACCAAATGAAAACGTCTGGTCAATGGTGGCCGAGCAACTGGCTATTCACCATACGCCAATCACTACTCTTGATGAATTGTGGTATCGTGTTGAAGCTGCATGGGCACCTGTACCTGTACACGCCATCCAAGCTCTGTTTGACTCAATGCCCAGGTGTATCAAGGCCGTTATTACGGCCAGAGGTGGTTGTTCTGGGTACTGATTTCTCAGGATCTATGCACCCAAATTGCGTGAAAATGTAATCACATGTCAGTACTAGTTTAATATATTTGTCCAATGAATACCCGTTTATCATCTGCATTTCTTCTTGGTGTAACAATTCTAATGGCCAGTAGTGTACGTGTAACTGCGTGACTAGAGCTAATCTGCATATTTACCGCATTTTTAGTGTGTCGACGATGAGAAGATAATTGCAAGAAACGACCTAAACTAGTTCAAATGGCTCTCAGCATTATGGAACTTAACATCTGAAGCCATCAGTTTCCTAGACTTAGAATTACCTAAACCTAAGTAACCTAAGGACATCACACGCAGCCATGCCCGAGGCAGGATTCGAACCTGCGACCGTAGCAGCAGCGCAGTTCCGGACTGGTGCGCCTAGAGCCGCTCGGACACAGCGGCCAGCCCCTAAGCTAGTTACCTTGGTTTAATTGTATAAGGAAATACATAGCAGTCCAAGCATTACAATTCATGAAATACCAATAACGTTCTTCTTTCTTATATACAGGGCGATTGCGTGACGACGTTGCAATTTTTCAGGGATGGTGGACAAGGATAAATGTACTTATCAGTTTGAAGTAACGGGCGCTTGTCCTGATACGACCGAGCCGACAGTTACAGGCGAAAACCGTTCTGATACACCTGACAGTAGCATATGTGTACTGGTGCTATTGTTGCTAAGACTGTAGGGTAGGAAATTTTCAGAGGTACGGACCAAAACAAGAAAAAAACGTCTAGCAAACATAGGCTTAAAATACACTCCTGGAAATGGAAAAAAGTACACATTGACACCGGTGTGTCAGACCCACCATACTTGCTCCGGACACTGCGAGAGGGCTGTACAAGCAATGATCACACGCACGGCCCAGCGGACACACCAGGAACCGCGGTGTTGGCCGTCGAATGGCGCTAGCTGCGCAGCATTTGTGCACCGCCGCCGTCAGTGTCAGCCAGTTTGCCGTGGCATACGGAGCTCCATCGCAGTCTTTAACACTGGTAGCATGCCGCGACAGCGTGGACGTGAACCGTATGTGCAGTTGACGGACTTTGAGCGAGGGCGTATAGTGGGCATGCGGGAGGCCGGGTGGACGTACCGCCGAATTGCTCAACACGTGGGGCGCGAGGTCTCCACAGTACATCAATGTTGTCGCCAGAGGTCGGCGAAAGGTGCACGTGCCCGTCGACCTGGGACCGGACCGCAGCGACGCACGGATGCACGCCAAGACCGTAGGATCCTACGCAGTGCCGTAGGGGACCGCACAGCCACTTCCCAGCAAATTAGGGACACTGTTGCTCCTGGGGTATCGGCGAGGACCATTCGCAACCGTCTCCATGAAGCTGGGCTACGGTCCCGCACACCGTTAGGCCGTCTTCCGCTCACGCCCCAACATCGTGCAGCCCGCCTCCAGTGGTGTCGCGACAGGCGTGAATGGAGGGACGAATGGAGACGTGTCGTCTTCAGCGATGAGAGTCGCTTCTGCCTTGGTGCCAATGATGGTCGTATGCGTGTTTGGCGCCGTGCAGGTAAGCGCCACAATCAGGACTGCATACGACCGAGGCACACAGGGCCAACACCCGGCATCATGGTGTGGGGAGCGATCTCCTACACTGGCCGTACACCACTGGTGATCGTCGAGGGGACACTGAATAGTGCACGGTACATCCAAACCATCATCGAACCCATCGTTCTACCATTCCTAGACCGGCAAGGGAACTTGCTGTTCCAACAGGACAATGCACGTCCGCATGTATCCCGTGCCACCCAACGTGCTCTAGAAGGTGTAAGTCAACTACCATGGCCAGCAAGATCTCCGGATCTGTCCCCCACTGAGCATGTTTGGGACTGGATGAAGCGTCGTCTCACGCGGTCTGCACGTCCAGCACGAGCGCTGGTCCAACTGAGGCGCCAGGTGGATATGGCATGGCAAGCCGTTCCACAGGACTACATCCAGCATCTCTACGATCGTCTCCATGGGAGAATAGCAGCCTGCATTGCTGCGAAAGGTGGATATACACTGTACTAGTGCCGACATTGTGCATGCTCTGTTGCCTGTGTCTATGTGCCTGTGGTTCTTTCAGTGTGATCATGTGATGTATCTGACCCCAGGAATGTATCAATAAAGTTTCCCCTTCCTGGGACAATGAATTCACGGTGTTCTTATTTCAATTTCCAGGAGTGTATATGCCTTTTTTGTGCAGAAGGTAGAGTGAACCGTAACAAGATCAAATTGTCTAATAAATACGGGTTCTGAAATTGATAGATTAAGAGCTATGGGCACTTGTTCAATAGATGTGTTTCACAGTAGCGAAGACGAACAAGTGCTCATAGCTCTTAAGGTACGCGTGACGGTTCAGCTCACTCGCGGACGTAAGCAGATTTGAACGCTCGCTCGCCATCGTGGCCAGCGCGCACCGCCACGTCGGCCACACCTGTCGAGAGAGCGCTCCGCGAGCGCTTCGGCGCTGCTGTCTCCCCGTGTGTTCTCATCTCCTGTGAGTTTAATAAACTCGAGTGGCAGACTCTGCAAGAGAGGCGCTCTGCATCGGGGTGTAGCTTGCTCGCCAGGTTTCGAGAGGGTGCGTTTCTGGATGAGGTATCGAATATATTGCTTCCCCCTACTTATACCTCCCGAGGAGATCATGAATGTAAAATTAGAGAGATTAGAGCGCGCACGGAGGCTTTCAGACAGTCGTTCTTCCCGCGAACCATACGCGACTGGAACAGGAAAGGGAGGTAATGACAGTGGCACGTAAAGTGCCCTCCGCCACACACCGTTGGGTGGCTTGCGGAGTATAAATGTAGATGTAGATGTAGATGTAGGCTACCAGGAAGTGAGAATGGCGGAGACAACTTGGACTACATGGGCGCGCGCCTTCTTGGACTTGCCGAGCTGGCGCGAGCCGAGAATCGGTAGCTGTATGTCGAGATGTGAGCGTGCTCTGTTGCTCTTGTCTGTATGCAATATCTGCTGGAAACTTGTACAATGTCTTGTTTATTTATTTATGTCTTTATTTATTTACGTGTCTAGTTCCATAGGACCAAATTGAGAAGCAATTCTCCAAGGTCATGGAACGTGTCAGTGCATGAAATTAGAACACAGAAGTAATAATGGATGAAATAAAATGTTTGTGAAACCATAAACAGTGAAGCCACAAGTTTAAGTATAAGCAGTCAACAATATAACATAGGAGTCAGCTCAATTTTTCAAGGAACTCCTCAACAGAATAGAAGGAGTGACGCATGAGGAAACTCTACAGTTTCGATTTGAAAGCGCTTGGATTACTGCTAAGATTTTTGAATTCTTGTGGTAGCTTACTGAAAATGGATGCACACCTTTCTGCTCAAGAGTTAAGGAAGTGCGATGCAAATGCAAATTACATTTCTGCCTAGTATTAACTGAGTGAAAGCTGCTAACTCTTGGGAATAAGCTGATATTGTTAACAAGATACGACAGTAAATAATATATATGTTGAGAGGCCAATGTCAGAATACCCAGACTCGTGAACAGGGGTCGACAAGAGGTTCGTGAACTTATACCACTTATTGCCCGAACTGGCCTTTTCTGAACCAGAAATATCCTTTGAGAATAGGAAGATTTACCCGAAAATATAATACCGTACGATATAAGTGAATGAAAATAAGAAAAGCAGACTAATTTTCGTGTCGAACGATCACGTACTTCAGATACCGTTTGAATGGTAAAAATGACTGCATTCAGTCTTTGAACAAACCTGAACGTGGGCTTTCCACGACAGTTTAGTATCTATTTGAACACATAGAAATTTGAACAGTTCAGTTTCACTAATCATATACCCATCCTGTGAAATTAGAACGTTGGGTTTTGTTGAATTGTGTGTTAGAAACTGTAAAAACTGAGCCTTACTGTCAACCTGCGCAGTTTTACTCGCACTCGTGTTCAGTCACGAAAGGCGAATGTCTGCATTACGGATTGTGGTCACGTATCATTAGTTGACGTTAAGAGATTGGTGTTATCTTGTGTTCCCTGTCAGATGGCTCTCACTGTGCGTTAATTTGATAACATTCAGCAATTCCGTATAAGATTCATTTTGATCGTTGAATATTTTGTTCGGCCCTTTTATTTAAACTGAAGCTCTGTCACAGTTACCGTGGGGGTCGTTTTTGCAGTGATCGTGTAACAAAGCAAGTGGATTTTTTCCAGCTGTTTTTCTTCCCTCTCCAGATTTTTATTTTTTGCAAATAATTTCAGTAGTGAAACTTCCTGGCAGATTAAAACCGTGCGCCCGACCGAGACTCGAACTCGGGACCTTTGCCTTTCGCGGGCAAGTGCTCTACCATCTGAGCTACCGAAGCACGACTCACGGCCGGTACTCACAGCTTTACTTCTGCCAGTATCTCGTCTCCTACCTTCCAAACTTTACAGAAGCTCTCCTGCAGGTGTAATCAGTTTACCTAAAAGCCGTGCTAATTACGAACACGTAATACAGGGTGAACATTAACAAAACCGACAAACTGTAGGGACGGATTTCTGACTGTAAATTGAGGAAAAAAGGTCCTATGAACATGGCTCCGGAAATGCATCGTTGTCACGGTAGATGACGCTTACGAATGACAGAGTCTCTGATCACATGCCGTGTGTTCCTTGTGTGTTGCATGTTGTGTGATTGGTGCAGCGTACTGTAAGCAGCAGAATGGCCCGGTATTGAAGTCGAAAACAAGCTGAGATGGTCACCAAAAATACCTGTCCACAACTGGATGCTTAACCGATGTTGATAAGATGCCATAACCTTCCCTTCCTTGTATAAATATCCAGAGCTCAGATGGAAACCCAGTTCTAAGCAAAGAAGGGAAAGCAGAAAGGTGGAAGGAGTATATAGAGGGTCTATACAAGGGCGATGTACTTGAGGACAATATTATGGAAATGGAAGAGGATGTAGATGAAGATGAAATGGGAGATACGATACTGCGTGAAGAGTTTGACAGAGCACTGAAAGACCTGAGTCGAAACAAGGCCCCGGGAGTAGACAACATTCCATTAGAACTACTGACGGCCTTGGGAGAGCCAGTCCTGACAAAACTCTACCATCTGGTGAGCAAGATGTATGAGACAGGCGAAATACCCTCAGACTTCAAGAAGAATATAATAATTTCAATCCCAAAGAAAGCAGGTGTTGCCAGATGTGAAAATTACCGAACTATCAGTTTAATAAGTCACAGCTGCAAAATACTAACGCGAGTTCTTTACAGACGAATGGAAATACTGGTAGAAGCTGACCTCGGGGAAGATCAGTTTGGATTCCGTAGAAATATTGGAACACGTGAGGCAATACTGACCTTACGACTTATCTTAGAAGAAAGATTAAGGAAAGGCAAACCTACGTTTCTAGCATTTGTGGACTTAGAGAAAGCTTTTGACAATGTTGACTGGAATACTCTCTTTCAAATTCTAAAGGTGGCAGGGGTAAAATACAGGGAGCGAAAGGCTATTTACAATTTGTACAGAAACCAGATGGCAGTTATAAGAGTGGAGGGGCATGAAAGGGAAGCAGTGGTTGGGAAGGGAGTGAGACAGGGTTGTAGCCTCTCCCCGATGTTATTCAATCTGTATATTGAGCAAGCAGTAAAGGAAACAAAAGAAAAATTCGGAGTAGGTATTAAAATCCATGGAGAAGAAATAAAAACTTTCAGATTCGCCGATGACATTGTAATTCTATCAGAGACAGCAAAGGACTTGGAAGAGAAGTTGAACGGAATGGACTGTGTCTTGAAAGGAGGATATAAGATGAACATCAACAAAAGCAAAACGAGGATAATGGAATGTAGTCGAATTAAGTCGGGTGATACTGAGGGAATTAGATTAGGAAATGAGACACTTAAAGTAGTAATGGAGTTTTGCTATTTGGGGAGCAAAATAACTGATGATGGTCGAAGTAGAGAAGATATAAAATGTAGACTGGCACTGGCAAGGAAAGCGTTTCTGAAGAAGAGAAATTTGTTAACATCGAGTATAGATTTAAGTGTCAGGAAGTCGTTTCTGAAAGTATTTGTGGAGTGTAGCCATGTATGGAAGTGAAACATGGACGACAAATAGTTTGGACAAGAAGAGAATAGAAGCTTTCGAAATGTGGTGCTACAGAAGAATGCTGAAGATTAGATGAGTAGATCACATAACAAATGATGAAGTATTGAATAGAATTGGGGAGAATAGGAGTATGTGGCACAACTTGACAAAAAGAAGGGACCGGTTAGTAGGACATGTTCTGAGGCATCAAGGGATCACAAATTTAGCATTGGAGGGCAGCGTGGAGGGTAAAAATCGTAGAGGGAGACCAAGAGATGAATACACTAAGCATTTTCAGAAGGATGTGTGTTGCAGTAAGTACTGGGAGATGAAGAAGCTTGCACAGGATAGGGTAGCATGGATAGCTGCATCAAACTAGTCTCAGGACTGAAGACCACAACAACAACAACCTTCCCAGAGGATTATTTGTAGCCAACGGATGACGATAACGCAGACTGATGATGGCAGTTCTGGTAAAGGTTTCTACGCCGTTAAAGAGGACTGGTGACAGACATCCCATAATTAAGATGGTCTGGTGGAAAAACCATTGACAAAATTCCCACAGAGGTAAATCCGTCGCTGATAATCCTTGCACTCGTTGCAGGTGATAGAGATAGTAGCGGTTGTTGTGCAGGAAACTCATAATCATACTTTGGCTTACACCATGTCGGCTGGCCACTTGCCTGAAGCTTGTACTAGGGTTCGTTTCAATATCCCGGAGAACCAGTCCTCCAAATCTGGTGCAAGCACAGTCCGCCGGCTCTCTGCACGTTCATCTCTCTGAAATGACCCATTATCACACAAACACCCAAAACAGCTTGAAATGTTGTGTGACTTAGTGTGTCGGTGAGGGTACTTGTTTTGGTATAGCGATGTTGCCCCTCGACCGTTGCCATCTGCCTGACCGTAGACAGACACCATCTCGGCTTGTTCCCGACATAGATCCTCGACCATTCTGCTGCTTACATTATTCTGCGCTAATCACACAGCCTGCAACACACAAGGAACACACAGCACATGATCAGAGGAACTGTCATTCGTCAGCACCATCTACCGTGTCAACGGCGCATTTCCAGACACATGTTCTTCGGACCTTTATTCCCCCATTTCCAGTCAGGAATCTGTCCCTGCAGTTTTGTCGATTTTATTAACGTTCACCTTCTATAAAACATGCTACATAAACATGTGACCAGTTGCTAACTTCCGGGTAAAGTAGATAAAATAAGTAGATAAATAAGTGAAATGTCCATACAGCTAATGCTGAAAATATGATAGTAAATGTTTAGTTTCAGAGTAGTTAGCATTATTGTCTAAAACATTGTTACTGAAGTAGAATCCCGAATTTTGCGAACTAGACGACATAATCCAATAGCAGTTATTGTTTTATGTAAAAGTTCTCAGTTAAGTAAATCTTGTTTCACTGTTAAGTTATATAGAAATAGAAACCTTTAATTGTAATTTGTAAATGGACAGCAAACAACAATAGCTGGATGTATTGCTAATTATTTTAATCTCATAAAAGAGAGGCTGTTGGGAGCCATTTCAGTCAGCCTGTGGAGGAATATGAAACGAGTAAGATCTGTGTCCAAAAATATACCGCAGTTGAGTTAGCACAAATTACAGCTTATACAACATGTAGATTTTTGTTTACATTTCGCATCCGGGAGATCATTTTGCAATTAAATGACTGTTTTTAATGACTGACTGCACTCTTGCAGTTAATCTGAGCAACTTCGTAAATCTTCGATAACACATTCTGCAAACTGTGACAATAGTATTGGACTATGTACTGCGTTATTCCCAAATTATGCTTACTACGCACGTCGTTTTGGGATTGATTTGATTGTTTGATTTCAAGGGCAGTGATTTAGAAACGTTAATAACTGACTGTTTTAATTAAATATCTGCCAATCATAAACTAATGTCACTTCAATGTTAGGTTACTGCACTTGAACAGTTACGTTATAGAACATCAGCCGAGTGCAAAATGTGGCTACCTGTTGGTTTGTACATAAATTATAAAAGATGGGACTCAGGCTATCCATAAATAATAGTTCATTCAGCAATCAGAGCTCAAGTAAAGTGTCTGAAACGCAGATCATGCGTAGACCACATTATTCCTAGTATATTGTCTCCACAACCAACTTTCCAGACAGATTACACAGAAGCGTTGCTACCGAGGGTTTATTTGCACAGGTAAATCGGCTACACTTCAATTGGTGTAATCGGTGACTTGATTTTTAAACTTTATGAGAGCGTTATGCACTCTCACTGCTTTAAAGGAGTGTGGGCGTCAGGTTAGTTCTTTGCTTCTTGCCTTTATCTTATTTAATAATTTAATAAATTGTGAATGGATTCCGCAAGTTCCTATGTAATGGTATTTTGTATTGTTTAAATTGTTGTACATTTTGCTGTTATTATAAAATGTGTAATGGATGTTGCTTGTGTTATTTTGAATGATTTTACATTTTGACTCCGAAAAAAGGCACATAAAGTATCTCTAAAACTTTGGGCAGCTTCTTCTCTCGAACGGTCGGGTATCTACGGATAGGTCGAGGCATGTGTCACTCACTTCGACCCCTCTTCCACTGAGCTAAGCTTCTGGAAATTCGCGCTATGGCACTTGACGTGTTCTCCTCTTTAGTTGTAAGCATGCTTGTGCGTCGCCAACGGCCTTGCCGCAGTGGTAACACCGGTTCCCATCAGATCACCGAAGTGAAGTGCTGTCGGACTGGGTGAGCACTTGGATGGGTGACCATCCGGTCTGCCGAGCGCTGTTGGCAAGCGGGGTGCACTCAGCCCTTTTGAGGCAAACTGAGGAGCTACTCGATTGAAAAGTAGTGGCTCCGGTCTCGGAAACTGACATATGGCCGGGAGAGCGGTGTGCTGACCACATGCCCCTCCATATCCGCATCCAGTAACGCCTGTGGGCTGAGGATGACACGGCGGCCAGTTGGTGCCTTTGGGCCTTCATGGTCTGTGCGGGAGGAGTTTAGTTTTAATTTTAATGTTTCTGCGCCTGTGGGTGTGGTTTCACGGCGACTCACCGGCTGCGGGCGAGGTGGGGCTGGGCACGAACTCTGAGTGGCGGCGGCCGAGCTCCCCGCGGCCGTGGCGCTGCTGCTGCTGCTGCCCCCCCGCCGCCCCCGCCGGCCCCGCCGCCCCCGCAGCGCCGGCGCCGGCGCCGTCCAGCGGCTGCACCTCGCACATGCGCTCCCTCGACGGCGTGCGCCACATCTTGAGCCGCACCTTGCGCGCCGCCTGCACACCACCGCACTCCACGGCTTACCGTCTGCACAGCGATCCGGGTAACCTGTTCAGGAACTCGAGAAACGACGGCTTTCGTGACACTGTGTGAGAAGATGGAAACCAACCGCGTTCACAGCTCTGTTGTTTGGAAACAAACACCCACTATTTACTTTCTCTCTGACCCGCTGCATGCTAGATGTCTTGTAATAACATTGTAACAATATTATTGAACCAGAATGATACTTTAATTAATGTTGGTTTAGTGCTGTAGATTATACAGTTGCAATAGGCCTATTCAGCTCTATGGCCATCTTCAGGCTATCTGCAGGGAAATACGCTTTGTTAGCAGTTGCAAACTCATAGCTAATAACAATTTTGTTGATTGTGTGTGGGTACTTATACCTATATTGCATGATGACGCATTCGCTGTCTTATAAAGTTATTTCCACATAAGGAACTTCTGTTACAGCCTAGTTTTATTAATCGTGCAATTTAATTTTCACTTGTGGTTCCGACCGCAGCTAGTGGTCCAGTGGCTAACGTTGCTGCCTCTGGATCAGGGACCGAGCGAGATGGCGTTGTGGCTAGACACTGGACTCGCATTCGGGAGGACGACGGTTCAATTCCGCGTCCGGCCATCCTGATTTAGGTTTTCCGTGATTTCCCTAAATCGCTCCAGGCAAATGCCGGGATGGTTCCTTTGAAAGGGCACGGCCGACTTCCTTCCCCGTCCTTCCCTAATCCGATGAGACCGATGACCTCGCTGTCTGGTCTCCTTCCCCAAACAACCCAACCCCAAACTCTGGATCAGGGGATACCGGGTTCGATTCCCGGCCGGGTGGGGATTTTCTCTGCCCGAGGACTGGGTGTTTGTATTGTCCTCATCATTTCATCATCATCATCATTCGTGACATTGACTCGATTAGACTGTGTAAAGAATTGGACTGTGTAAAAATGGGAAGTTTGTAAGGGCGCTGTTGACCGCGCAGCTGAGCGCCAAACAAACCAAACATCACTTATGATTTCTCTTGTTGCGAAGTTCCAGCTTAGGTCTTTTATCGGTGGTATATACTTTTGTAGTTTTGGCAGCTAGACTGATAATTAATCCAGCGGTGCTGTATGGTTACAATTTGTTTATTCATTTGTCTGTGCATCATAATGATCTATGGGGTGATAGTATAATCTTTGTTATGTTTTCATTTTGTGTATATCTTTGTTTTTATTTTGTTTCGATTATCCAGACTCGAACTATACGATTTCCATAAAGGTATCCATAAATTTTTTGAATCTGACAGTCAAAAACAGTAACAACGAGCACAAATTTGAAATATACGAAAAACTCACAGTGTCGGACAGTATTATTAAGGCAAACTCTTGCCACGCGATAACACACAATACACATAATTTAACACAACGATTAACGTAAATCTACCTTTAAAATATACAGCCAAACAAAAAGAACTCGCAAACCTTACTTATGTAGCTCAACAAAATGGCTTCGATCCATGCACAGGGAGAAAACTATGTGAAAAATGGAATAAACTTAAACACATTAAGATCAATATCGATATGAAGCACAATAAATAAGCACAAAATGAAAGTTCAAATGTATACCGCAAATTTACATAGGACATATACCCGACGAACTGACACATTATTAAGGAAACAACAGTTAAACTCGAGTACAGGACTGAACACAACCTCAACACTGAGCCATTCCGATAAGGCAAAAACACCACTACACACACAATCAGGCAAGTTAAAATCAATTCTAAAGACTGCGATGAATTCTACATAGGACAAACAGGAAGAAACTTTGAGATTAGATACTCAGAGGACTCACAAGGAATAGCGACAAAAACCAATTCCCGTTCTCCAAGCACATAAAAACAGAAAAAAACATGAGGCTGATCACATAACAAACGCAATACATACAGCATAAAAGGGATTTTAAATGAACGTTTCGGAAGAAATCGAAATCTATATACATTCACAGACAGACCCTGAGGAAATATTAAATGAACAAATGGATTTGGAACATAAAATTTATGTAGATAACTTTTTTGAAATAATATTGCTCGATTCCGGATAATCAAAACAAAATAAAAACAAAGATATACACACCACGACGACATAACAAAGATTCTACTACCACGTCACAGATCATTACGATACAAAGACAAATAAATAAATAAAATGTAACCATACAGCATTTCTGGCTTAGCTGTCAAAACTATAATAGTACATACCATCAGTAAAAGATTTAAGCTGACATTTCCCAACAAGAGAAATCATAAGAGAAAATTTAATGAAACTAAGCAGGAACTGAAGTTCCTTATGCGGCAATAAAGCTACAAGACAGCGACAACACCACGATGCAGTATGGATGTCAGTACCAACACTCAGTCAAACGAAATTGTTATTAGCTATAATTATACAACTGCTAACAAAATGTATTTTGCTGCAGGTATCCTGAATATGGTCAGAGAGCTACTTTACAATCTACAGCAATAAAACAACATCAATTCTAACAGCAGTCTGGTTCAATACTATCGCTAAAATGTTGTTACAAATCACCCACTGCCCTCCTCTCTGTCCTGGCCAGGTCTAGTGTCGTCGTTATACAGAGCGTGCATTCGAACGTTACGGTTGAGCGTACCGCGTTTATGACGTCATACCACGCTAATAGCACGTTGGGGAGTCTTTCCGATTGTGCAGTGTCAAGCATGACATTCTGAACGTGCGTTTGAGCGTAGACCAATGCAGAACGACACATGCAAGCCATTTCTTTTCAGTATACAGAGTCGGGGAACGTAGTAATTCAGTTGAAGCCCATACTTGGTGGGTTTCATAGTATAACTTACATCCTGTGAATATTTGCCGTTTCAAAACAACAGAAAATTGTGGATTTCTCGAAAACCCTTAGTTTTAGATGACGGGAAAGGTCATATTGTTGATTAAAGAATTTTCGAATTGTAACTTGCGTGTCGCGAAAGTATGCCGTTTCAAGACAAAGTGGCACTGAAGAGCCATCAAAAACACATTCTTCTTGGTGCGATTTGTTATAATTAGACGTCACTCAATAAAATATTTGCGATTAAAGCTTTCAGAAGACAATAACATACAAGACAGGGTTTTGTCGATTCTTGAGTGTTGATCATCTGTCTGGGATCCATATCAGGTAGGACTGTTAGGGGAGAGAGAAGGTCCAACGAAGAGCGGCTCGTTTCGTCACGGGATTGTTTAGCTGGCGAGAGATCATTACGAAGATGCTAAACAAGCTCCACTGGCAGGCGTTACAAGAGAGGCGCTGTGCATCATGAAGAGATTTACTGTTGAAATTTCGGGACAGCACTTTTCAGTAGGAGTCAGTCAACATATTACTTCCCCCCACATACCTCTCGCATATTGACCACGAGGAGAAAATTCGAGAACTTGGAGCCAATACAGAGGCTTACCGACAATCATTCTTTCACGCACTATTCGAGAGTGGAACAGGGTTGGAGGGACCAGACAGTGATACCCAAACTACCCTTGGCCACACACCATTAGGTCGCTTGCGGAGTATGATGTAGATGTAGATGTGTATTACGGAAGTTGGCTGTAGCGTAAAGAATAGGGACCCAGAGCTACAAAGTGAAGCGTTTTTGTATTTAGTGATGAACTACTGTTCAAATATTGAAATTTAGACCTGAAATTCAGCTTAACGAAATACATAGATTTGTTATCTAAATCGACATATGAAGATTTGTGCCAGATCGGGACTCGAACTCGCGTTTTCCGCTTATAGCGAGAGGTCGCCCTACCATTAAGACTATCCAAGCAAGTTTACAGGACCAACCCACACTTCCATAAGTCACACACCCAACCATTTCTTCTCAGAACAGCTGAACAGAATGGACAGTGTCTTAAAAGGAGGATATAAGATGAACATCAACAAAAGCAAAACGAGGATAATGGACTGTAGTCGAGTTAAATCGGGTGATGCTGCGGGAATCAGATTAGGAAACGAGACACTTAAAGTAGTAAATGAGTTTTGCTATTTGGGGAGCAAAATAACTGATGATGGTCGGAGTAGAGAGGATATAAAATGTAGACTGGCAATGGCAAGGAAAGTGTTTTTGAAGAAGAGAAATTTGTTAACATCGAGTATAGATTTAAGTGTCAGGAAGTCGTTTCTGAAAGTATTTGTATGGAGTGTAACCATGAATGGAAGTGAAACGTGGACGATAAATAGTTTAGACAGGAAGGGAACAGAAGCTTTCGAAATGTGATGCTACAGAAGAATGCTGAAGATTAGATGGGTAGATCACATAACTAATGAGGAGGTATTGAACAGAATTGGAGAGAAGCGAAATTTGTGGCGCATCTTGCTCAGAGGAAGGGATCGGTTGGTAGGGCATATTCTGAGGCACCAAGGGATCACCAATTTAGTATTGGAGGGCAGCGTGGATGGTAAAAACCGTAGAGGGAGACCAAGAGATGAACACACTAAACAGATTCAGAAGAATGTAGGTTGCAGTAAGTACTGGGAGATGAAGAAGCTTGCACAGGATAGGGTAGCATGGAGACCTGCATCAAACCAGTCTCTGGACTGAAGACCACAACAACAACAACAACAACAACAACACTTGCGCTCTCGTGATTCTCGTGATGGTTTTAGAATTTAAACAAAGAGAAATAATACTCAATCATTGTCTTTTTATTTTTATTTATTTATTTGTTTTTTGACACAGGCCGATCTTCACCTTATATATATTTTTATATTTGATGACGAACTACCTGCCTCACATTACAGGTATAAATTTCAATACTTGAAATCTGCAAGGGAAACAGGAGAGGTAATAATCTATGAGGAGAAATAGATAGGTGTGTGACATACTTAAGTGTGGGTCAATCCGGGGAACTTGCTTGGATAACCTTAGTGGTAAAGCGACTGCTCGCGATAGGCGGGGTATCACGGTTCGTGTCCAGGATCGAGACAAACTTTCATATTTTGGTTCACGTAGTACATCTACACTCCTGGAAATGGAAAAAAGAACACATTGACACCGGTGTGTCAGACCCACCATACTTGCTCCGGACACTGCGAGAGGGCTGTACAAGCAATGATCACACGCACGGCACAGCGGACACACCAGGAACCGCGGTGTTGGCCGTCGAATGGCGCTAGCTGCGCAGCATTTGTGCACCGCCGCCGTCAGTATCAGCCAGTTTGCCGTGGCATACGGAGCTCCATCGCAGTCTTTAACACTGGTAGCATGCCGCGACAGCGTGGACGTGAACCGTATGTGCAGTTGACGGACTTTGAGCGAGGGCGTATAGTGGGCATGCGGGAGGCCGGGTGGACGTACCGCCGAATTGCTCAACACGTGGGGCGTGTGGTCTCCACAGCACATCGATGTTGTCGCCAGTGGTCGGCGGAAGGTGCACGTGCCCGTCGACCTGGGACCGGACCGCAGCGACGCACGGATGCACGCCAAGACCGTAGGATCCTACGCAGTGCGGTAGGGGACCGCACAGCCACTTCCCAGCAAATTAGGGACACTGTTGCTCCTGGGGTATCGGCGAGGACCATTCGCAACCGTCTCCATGAAGCTGGGCTACGGTCCCGCACACCGTTAGGCCGTCTTCCGCTCACGCCCCAACATCGTGCAGCCCGCCTCCAGTGGTGTCGCGACAGGCGTGAATGGAGGGACGAATGGAGACGTGTCGTCTTCAGCGATGAGAGTCGCTTCTGCCTTGGTGCCAATGATGATCGTATGCGTGTTTGGCGCCGTGCAGGCGAGCGCCACAATCAGGACTGCATACGACCGAGGCACACAGGGCCAACACCCGGCATCATGGTGTGGGGAGCGATCTCCTACACTGGCCGTACACCACTGGTGATCGTCGAGGGGACACTGAATAGTGCACGGTACATCCAAACCGTCATCGAACCCATCGTTCTACCATTCCTAGACCGGCAAGGGAACTTGCTGTTCCAACAGGACAATGCACGTCCGCATGTATCCCGTGCCACCCAACGTGCTCTAGAAGGTGTAAGTCAACTACCCTGGCCAGCAAGATCTCCGGATCTGTCCCCCATTGAGCATGTTTGGGACTGGATGAAGCGTCGTCTCACGCGGTCTGCACGTCCAGCACGAACGCTGGTCCAACTGAGGCGCCAGGTGGAAATGGCATGGCAAGCCGTTCCACAGGACTACATCCAGCATCTCTACGATCGTCTCCACGGGAGAATAGCAGCCTGCATTGCTGCGAAAGGTGGATATACACTGTACTAGTGCCGACATTGTGCATGCTCTGTTGCCTGTGTCAATGTGCCTGTGGTTCTGTCAGTGTGATCATGTGATGTATCTGACCCCAGGAATGTGTCAATAAAGTTTCCCCTTCCTGGGACAATGAATTCACGGTGTTCTTATTTCAATTTCCAGGAGTGTATATCTGTTAGAGCTAAGCTGAATGGCAAGTGTAAAAGTGAAGTGTGATGTTTAGCTGATTCGCTCGAACTTCTTTTTTTTTTTTTTTTTTGCTCACCTTCACGTTCTGTAATCTGTAATAGGTTCTGAGACATTCTTATTAATACTCGATGTTATGTAAATGTCAGTGCCTTCTCTCTCACGAGTGAGTTTGTTTGATTGGTTTTATCTACGAGAGGGCTTGTACGACATGTAATACGATATTCTGTAGTTTCTTGTTTAGTCTTGTATTTCACATGTTCTAAAGAGTATGCTACTGAATAGAAACAATGATCAAGTCAGAATGACCTTAGTATGTTACTAAAAAGTGAGAAGATTATTGTAAATTTGTACAGGAATTCTTGTAAGCTGTTATCCTTACCGAATGGACAAGGGACTTTCCTTATTATTTTATACTGAAGTTTTTATTTATGTACACTACAGACAAAACAACATGACTAGTATATGTGCGTTTTAATAGAGCCAACATAGGAATTTACACCCGTCCCTAAATATCAGTCAACCACACGCTATTTAAATCATGTATAATTTGGTAATAAAAAAGAAAAAATCAATTACATCAATAATTAAATTCAAAAGGCACTAAATCGATGGCAAAAGTGCCTGGAAGCAAGACAGTGCTTACTAGACTGGAAGAAATTACTCGGTCAGTGGAGAAAAACTACACATAAATTATTAAAGAAAACTTACAAATGCAAGAAATAAAACACATAGTTGAGGGCGAGCAAGAGAGATACTGTCTAATGACGGCACTCAGCAATAGAACGAAACAGTTTATATTAGCAGCTGCGTGGATGTATCGGTGATTCGATTGCAGTTGCCATTACGAGTGGCCATCGTAGTTTCAGATGGTCAGATTGTCGCAACTAGCGGGCAACAAGGTCATGGATTGATTCTCCGACTAACCTATATTATCAGATCGACTTCTTGGTAACTATAGGACCCAGTTAACTATCTTCAAATGGTACCTAAGAGGTAGGACCTAGCAGTTTGGTCTGACTACCAGCCACGGAAATGCGTCTTGACTACAGCATAACTCGGGTATGAATGAGGCACAGCTTTTGCTGTTGGACTATTCAACACCACGGGGTTCGAAAAAAACGGTGGACTGCAAGGAAGCATCTGCTTTTCATGGCCAACCTAACAGTGTTCATTCGAACAGTTTTAGACAGGCCACAAAGTTAGGTTGGCTAGCACCACCTGCTTCTGACGGTCAGAATGGCATCTCTGACGCCAACGGTATACCCATGCTCGAATGAGCGCTCAAACTAAGTACTAAGGACACCCTTGCAACGGAAAACATCATCTTGGCTAAATCTGCCAACTTTTGAATGTTAATAACCACAACCTGCAAAATTGACGGACATTAATCTTACACTGTGACATAATCACTGCCTACTTACTGTCCCCAGTCTGCCCTCACAACACACACGAAATCAGAAACAAAGTACAGTGAACACTCTACACTCTAAGAAAAAAAGAAAAGAAAACGCCGGCCGGGGTGGCAGAGCAGCTCTAGGAGCTACATTCTGGAACCGCGCGACATCTACGGTCACAGGTTCGAATCCTGCATCGGGCATGGATGTGTTTGATGTCCTTAGGTTAGTTAGGTTTAAGTACTTCTAAGTTCTAGGGGACTGATGACCATAGATGATAAGTCCCATAGTGCTCAGAGCCATTTGAACCATTTGAACCAATAACGCGTTGGTCCACCTCTAGCCCTTACGCAAGCAGTTATTCGGCTTGGCATAGATTGATAGAGTTGTTAGATGCCCTCCTGAGGGATATCGTGCCAAATTCCGTCCAATTGGTAATCGGGATTCAGTTCGAAGCGCCACTCATTCAGTGTGATAATCATCCCTAAATCCTCTTATCGTGACGCCCACAGCCTAGTCTGCCACTCTGTACGCTGTGGCACGTTAAAAGTGGGAGTGACGGCGTTTTAAATTTGGAGGTAGGGAAGGGAGACTAACAAATAATGAGCGCGACCTTTCCCACACTCTCTCCACAAAAAAAGCGAACCTCGAATCCAGGCCTGAGTACTTCTGGATAAAATACAGCTGTTAGACTACGACGACTGATATGGTTAAATATTGTAGTGAATCGATGTAGAGCTACACTGTCTGATCAGAAGTATCTGGATATCCCTCTGTAATGCGGACTTGACCGCTAGACGTCAGGAGAAGAGCAACCCGCCAGTGTAAAAGGAGGCGGGGAGGAGTGCAGTGCCGGCCGTTGTGACCGAGCGGTTCTAGGCGCTTCATTCTGGAACCGCGCAACCGCTATGGTCGCAGGATCGAATCCTGCCTAGGGCATGGATGTCTGTGATGTCCCTAGGTTAGTTAGGGTTAAGTAGTTCTAAATTCTAGGGGACTGATGACCTCAGATGTTAAGTCTCATAGTGCTCAGAGCCATTTGAACCATTTTTGAGGAGTGCTGTGTTGCCGGTAGAGACGCAGTAACAGCACAACGCGTCAGCCAGGAAAGTTCATTGACTTCGAACGTTGAGTAATCATTGAATGTCTCCTGAGTAAGAAATTCATGAGGAACATTTCAATAGTTCCAAAGCGGCCCGATTCGACTGTTGGTGACGCGATTGTGAAGTGGAAACGATAAGGAACAACCGTAGTTAAATCAAGATCAGGCAAACCTCTTGTACTGACAGGGATCGTTGAATATTGCGAAGAGTGACTGAAAGGAAAACGACGTGAAATCAACGGATCGAATCAGTCGTGAGTTAGAAAATGCTATGGACCGCCCAACTAGCACAGTAACTGTACGTAGAGAGTTCAAAAGAATGGGGTAGAATGGTCGAGCAGCTCCTCAGAAGAAACACATTTCTGTAGACACTGCCAAGCAATGCTTGAGATGGTGTAAAGAACGACGCCACTGCACAGCGAATGACTGGAAACGAGTGACTGGGAGTGATGAGTCATTCTGTACCCTGTGGGAATTCGGTTAAAGGATTTGGGTTGGCGACTGGCGCCGAGAGTGATGTACAGAGGAGGTAGTGTTGTGGTATAATAGAGTTTTCTGTTGTTACTGGCTCTGTTATTGTGCTTAAGAGCACAATGAATGCGGAAGGATATGAAAAAGTTTCACAGCATTATGTACTGCGTACAGTAGAGGAACAGTTCAAAGAGGTCGATTGTTTGTATCGGGCATGAATTGCACCTTGTCATAAGGCAGCACCTGTGAAGCAAAGAAGTGTTGGAAGAAAACATTCCCGAAATGGGCTGTCGTGCCCCGAATGCCGAACTGAACCCAATCGAATATCTTTGGGACGGATTAGAAAGTCGACTTCACTCGAGATACCAGCATCCAACCTTCTCTGGTTCTGGCTCTTGGGGGATAATAGGCAGCCATTCCTACATAGACATTCAGATGCGTTGTAGACAATGTCTCCCGTAGGGTTCAAGCCGTCACAAAAGCGAAGGTGGACAAACCCGTATTTACGTGTACTAATAGGTGTCCAGATACCGGGTGATCAAAGAGTCAGTATAAATTTGAAAACGTAATAAACCACGGAATAATGTAGATAGAGAGGTAAAAATTGACACACATGCTTGGAATGACATGGGGTTTTACTAGAACAAAAAAAAAAGTTCGCAAAATGTCCGTCATATGGCATTGGGCAGCAAAACTGCTACCGTGACGGGTGAGAGGTGCGCCGATATGTTACACAATCGCATCATCACCAGCCAGGTGATAAACACCTGCTGGAACGTACGATGTTTATGCAGGATGGCGCTCCACCCCATATTGCTAGACGCGTGAAATATCTCCTGCGCGCGTCGTTTGGTGATGATCGTGTGCTCAGCCGCCACTTTCGTCATGCTTGGCGCCCCAGGTCCCCAGACCTCAGTCCGTGCGATTATTGGCTTTGGGGTTACCTGAAGTCGCAAGTGTATCGTGATCGACCGACATCTCTAGGGATGCTGAAAGACAACATCCGACGCCAATGTCTCACCATAACTCCGGACAGGCTTTACAGTGCTGTTCACAACATTATTCCTCGACTACAGCTATTGTTGAGGAATGATGGTGGACATATTGAGAATTTCCTGTAAAGAACATCATCTTTGGTTTGTCTTACTTTGTAATGCTAATTATTGCTATTCTGATCAGATGAAGCGCCATCTGTCGGACATTTTTTGAACTTTTGTATTTTTTTTGGTTCTAATAAAACCCCATGTCATTCCAAGCGTGTGTGTCAATTTGTATATCTCTATCTACATTATTCTGTGATTTATTCAGTTTTCAAATTTATACTGACTTTTTGATCACCCGGTACTTTTGATCAGATACGAGTACGTGGAAAATAGGCTTCAACGTGCACGCGTTGTTACCTTGATCTCGGCGATGTCGTCCATGATGTCGAGCTGTAAGTTGAACTGCGAGCCGGTGCCTGTGCCGGTGGCCGGGGGCCGTGGCGGGATGCTGGAGGCGGAGTCCCTGCGGCCGGGCAGAACCCGCGGGGGCGGCCCTCCGGCGCCGGGGAAGGCGGCGATGCTCTCGCGGCGGCCGCGCCCGAACAGGATGGAGGGGGGCGGCGCGCGCGAGATGGTCACCACCGAGTGGCGGCGGCCGCCGGGCGCGGGGGCGGCCGTCTGTGACAGCGTCGCCAGGAAGGCAGCCTCCCGCGCCGCCACCGCCCCCGTGCTCTCCACGCCGTGCTCCGACAGTCGCCGCACCTGCCGGCAACCGCGGCACTCGCTCACCACACCGCTGCAGTCAGTTCGCGGCGAATGGAGTGGAACAACTGTGAAGCTCCTGGGGTATATGCATTCTTCCCTAACATCAAGTGGCGATTGAGGATGAAACACGTCAGTCACAGCCGGGGCACAGTTCGTTTCCTAACCAGCCCAGGCCACACCTCAATCATTTGCTACTTGTAAACCACAGAAGGCTGGTTGTTTTCAGGTGACGTCTTCGGGTGCACCGCCGGTCCAGTGAGGCGTTTAACCTTCAGGGCGTAGTTCTGTCCGTAAGTGGTTCTGTCATGTTTTGGCGATGTTTCCCGTAAAATGACTTGGCTCTACTCAGGACTTGGTGACAACGTGTTCCCGTTCCTTCTACATCTTCAAGATGCATGTGCTGTGGACACTCTCGGCTTCTAAGACATAAACTGCAGCGTTTACATGCCTGCGTCGTTTGTCGAACACTTAGGAAATCTATCGAAACTCTAATGGCCCGCTAAACCACCCGATCTCAGTCTCATACACACATCTGAGACTGTTTGGAACAGAAGATCTACGGGATCTAACCTTCAACGAGTGCCTGGAGGTGATACTGCATACCTGGAGAAACTTTTAGACTCTCCGAGTTGAGACCATTGTCAAGGCTAGAGACGGTGTCACACGGTATTATCGAGATGTCCCTAAAGACGAGCATTTTTTTTATCCTGTGTGTTTGCTGTTGCTGTTGTTATGCTCTTCAGTCCGAGGGCTGGCTTCACGCGCTCTCCACTCTATCCTTTGTAACGCTCTTTTTCTCCGAATAACTACTCCAACCTACACACTTCCTAATCTGCTTACTCTTTTCGTCTCCCTCTACTATTTTAACCCCCAACCTTCCCTCCAGTACAAGCCGGCCGGTGTGGCTGAGCGGTTCTAGGCACTTCAGTCTGGAACCGCCTTGACCGCTACCGTCGCAGGTTCGAATCCTGCCTCGGGCATGGATGTGTGTGATGTCCTTAGGTTATTTAGGTTTAAGTAGTTCTAAGTTCTAGGGAACTAATGACCTCAGGTGTTAAGTCCCATAGTGCTCAGAGCCATTTGAACCTCCAGTACTGAATTGGTGATCCCTTCAGTCTCAGAATGTGTCTTATCAACCGATCCCTTCTTTTAGTCACCAAACGAGATGGAGCAGTGGTTAGCACACCGGACTCGTATTCGGGAGGACGACGGTTCAAACCCGTCTCCGGCCATCTTGATTTAGGTTTTCCGTGATTTCCCTAAATCGTTTCAGGCAAACGCCGGGATGGTTCCTTTGAAAGGGCACTGCCGATTTCCTTCCCAATCCTTCCCTAATCCGAGCTTTTGCTCCGTCTCTAATGACCTCGTTGTCGACGGGACGTTAAACACTACTCTCCTCCTCCTTCTTTTAGTCAAATTGTGTCACAAATTTCATCCCTCCACAATTCCATTAAGCAACTCCTGATTATTTACGTGATCTACCCATCTAATCTTCAGCATTCGTCTGTAGCGCCACATTTCCAAAGCTTCTACTCTCTTCTTGTCTAAACTGTTTCTCGTCCATGTCCCACTTCCGTTCGTGGATACACCCCAGACAAATAAACTTTCTGACACTTAAGTCTGTATCCGATGTTAAAAAATTTCTCTTCTTCAGAAATTCTGTTTGGCCATTTCCAGTCAATACTTTATATCCTGTATATTTCGGCCACAGTCAGTTATTCATCCCAAATAGAAAAATTCGTCTACTACTTCAAGTGTCTCGTTTTCTAATCTATTTCCTTCAGCATCGATTGATTTAATTCGACTACAGTCCATTATCCTCGTTTTGCTTTTGTTGATCTTCAACTTATATTTTTCTTTCAAGACACTGTCCATTCCTTTCAGCTGATCTCTTAAGTCCTTTGCTGTTTCTGACAAATACAGCGACACTGGTAAACCCCAAAGTTTTTATTTTTTTCTCCCTGAACTTTAATTCCTACTCCAAATCTTTCTTTGCCTTCCTTTACCGCTTGCTCAACTTACGGACTGAATAACACCAGGGATAGGTCACAACTCTGTCTCACTTTCTTCTCACCCACTGCTTCTCTTTCATACCCCTTGCCACTTATAATCATAAACGTAGGTTTGTCTATCTTCTAAGACAAATCGTAGGGTCAGTAAATCGTAGGGTCAGTACTGCCTCGCGTGTTTCTTCATTTCTCCGGAATCCAAACGGATTGTCCCCGAGGTCTACTCTTCAAAATGTTCAAAATGTGTGTGAAATCTTATGGGACTTAACTGCTAAGGTCATCAGTCCCTAAGCTTACACACTACTTAACCTAAATTATCCTAAGGACAAACACACACACCCATGCCCGAGGGAGGACTCGCACCTCCTCCGGGACCAGCCGCGCAGTCCATGACTGCAGCACGTGAGACCGCTCGGCTAATCCCGCTCGGCGGTCTGCTTCTGCAAGTTTTCCATTCTTCTGCAAATAATTCATGTTAGTATTTTGCACCCATGATTTATTAAACTAACTATTCGTAATATTCACACCTGTTCGCAACTGCTTTTCTTTGGAATTGGAATTATTGCATTTTTCTTCAAGTCTGATGGTATTTCGCCTGTTTCCTACATCTTGCACAGCATGTGGAATAGTTTTTTCCTGCATGGCTCTCCTAAGGCTATCAGTAGTTTTGTGTTTACTATCTTACGAAAAACTAGTGGGGTACCACTCGCATCGCCGCAGTACTTGGCGGTAGAAAACCCGTAAATACGTTTCTTCTGAAGAGGGCACACGGGACAAAGATGCCCTCTCTGGGAACTTACAAGGAAAGAGGGGTCCGAGAGTTTCTAAAAAAGGTTCAAATGGTTCAAATGGCTCTGAGCACTATGGGACTCAACTGCTGTGGTCATAAGTCCCCTAGAACTTAGAACTACTTAAACCTAACTAACCTAAGGACATCACACACATCCATGCCCGAGGCAGGATTCGAACGTGCGACCGTAGCGGTCGTGCGGTTCCAGACTGTAGCGCCTTTAACCGCTCGGCTACTCCGGCCGTCTTCTAAATAAGGAAGTGAATGGCCAGTTCATTGAGGGAGGACTCTGGATTCATCAGATTACATCGCCTATGCAGCTCAGATACCAGCAACTTCTGCTTCCACCTACTACCAACAGCCTCTGGGCAGTGCAAGTCGCTGCATGATGACCGTTGCTGGACACTAAAGTTCCCTTCCTGCTTACAGGTATTTCTCGTAAACAGTATTTAAGATCGCAACCTCACCGAATTTCCAATATTTACATCGTTGGTATGACGCTGCTCCTGATTTAAGTGGCCTTTTTAGGTGTATCAGTAGCGTACATTTATCACCCTGACCACTGTCTACATGATGGCCAGGTCCTGCAGAAAGTGTCATCACATCTGTCTCTATGCTGTTCATTTTTGGAACACAACCTGCGACCATCTTAGAGACAGAGGTGATGACGCTTTTGCAGGACCTGACCATCATTTTGCAGGATAATGGTCAAGCACGTACAGTGCAAGCTGTTAGTGATTTGTTTGACTGATGGGGCTGCTAAATCCTATACCACCTACTGCACTCCCCTGACTTAAGCCCTCGTGAGTTCAACTCGATTCCTAAACTGAAGGAAACACTTCACGGCATTCGCTTCAGAACTGCTGCAAATTCGTCGGGTAACAGACCGCGCCGCTCGAACTGTCATCAGAACCGACACTGCTAAGAGTATCCTACGACTTCCACATCGCTGGCAACGGGTTATACACAATGCTGGTGACTACTCTGAAGGTCAGTAAAACTTTGAAACACCTATATATTTTGTACGAGCTATAAATAAATAGCTGCCACTATTAAACTTCCAACCCTCGTATATACAAAGTGATTCGATGATGATGTTACAATCTTTCAAGGATGATGGAGAAGGATGAATGTATAAATTTGAGATAAGGGTCCCTGGTTCGGAAACGAACGAGTCTATAGTTATAAGTGAAAACCGATCTGATACCTCTGGCAGTGGAATACATATGTACTGGTACCGTTGCTGCTAAGCTTGTCGCACAGGCAGCATTCATAGGTGGTAGTTTTTTTTTTTTTGGTCATCAGTCTACTGACTGGTTTGATGCGGCCCGCCACAAATTCCTTTCCTGTGCTAACCTCTTCATCTCAGAGTAGCACTTGCAACCTACGTCCTCAATTATTTGCTTGGCGTATTCCAATCTATGTCTTCCTCTACAGTTTTTGCCCTCTACAGCTTCCTCTAGTACCATGGAAGTCATTCCCTCATGTCTTAGCAGATGTCCTATCATCCTGTCCCTTCTCCTTATCAGTGTTTTCCACATATTCCTTTCCTCTCCGATTCTGCGTAGAACCTACTCATTCCTTACCTAATCAGTCAACCTAATTTTCAACATTCGTCTATAGCACCACATCTCAAATGCTTCGATTCTCTTCTGTTCCGGTTTTCCCACAGTGCATGTTTCACTACCATACAATGCTGTACTCCAGACGTACATCCTCAGAAATTTCTTCCTCAAATTAAGGCCGGTATTTGATATTAGTAGACTTCTCTTGGCCAGAAATGCCTTTTTTGCCATAGCGAGTCTGCTTTTGATGTCCTCCTTGCTCCGTCCGTCATTGGTTATTTTACTGCCTAGGTAGCAGAATTCCTTAACTTCATTGACTTCGTGACCATCAATCCTGATGTTAAGTTTCTCGCTGTTTTCATTTCTACTACTTCTCATTACCTTCGTCTTTCTCCGATTTACTCTCAAACAATACTGTGTACTCATTAGACTGTTCATTCCGTTCAACAGATCATTTAATTCTTCTTCACTTTCACTCAGGATAGCTATGTCATCAGCGAATCGTATCATTGATATCCTTTCACCTTGTATTTTAATTCCACTCCTGAACCTTTCTTTTATTTCCATCATCGCTTCCTCGATGTACAGATTGAAGAGTAGGGGCGAAAGGCTACAGCCTTGTCTTACACCCTTCTTAATACGAGCACTTCGTTCTTGATAGTCCACTCTTATTATTCCCTCTTGGTTGTTGTACATATTGTATATGACCCGTCTCCCCCTATAGCTTACCCCTACTTTTTTCAGAATCTCGAACAGCTTGCACCATTTTATATTGTCGAACGCTTTTTCCAGGTCGACAAAATCCTATGAAAGTGTCTTGATTTTTCTTTAGCCTTGCTTCCATTCTTAGCCGTAACGTCAGAATTGCCTCTCTCGTCCCTTTACTTTTCCTAAAGCCAAACTGATCGTCACCTAGCGCATTCTCAATTTTCTTTTCCATTCTTCTGTATGTTATCCTTGGAAGCAGCTTCGATGCATGAGCTGTTAAGCTGATTGTGCGATAATTCTCGCACTTGTCAGCTCTTACCGTCTTCGGAATTGTGTGGATGATGCTTTTCCGAAAGTCAGATGGTATAACGCCAGACACATATATTCTACACACCAACGTGAATAGTCGTTTTGTTGCCACTTCCCCCAATGATTTTAGAAATTATGATGGAATGTTATCTATCCCTTCTGCCTTATTTGACCGTAAGTCCTCCAAAGCTCTTTTAAATTCCGATTCTAATACTGGATCTCCTATCTCTTCTATATCGACTCCTGTTTCTTCTTCTATCACATCAGACAAATCTTCACCCTCAAAGAGGCTTTCAATGTATTCTTTCCACCTATCTGCTCTCTCCTCTGCATTTAACGGTGGAATTCCCGTTGCACTCTAAATGTTACCACCGTTGCTTTTAATGTCACCAAAGGTTGTTTTGACTTTCCTGTATGCTGATTCTGTCCTTCCGACAACCATATCTTTTTCGATGTCTTCACATTTTTCCTGCAGCCATTTCGTCTTAGCTTCCCTGCACTTCCTATTTATTTCATTCCTCAGCGACTTGTATTTCTGTATTCCTGATTTTCCCGGAACATGTTTGTATTTCCTCCTTTCATCACTCAACTGAAGTATTTCTTCTGTTACCCATGGCTTCTTCGCAGTTACCTTCTTTGTACCTATGTTTTCCTTCCCAACTTCTGTGATGGCCCTTTTTAGAGATGTTCATTCCTCTTCAACTATACTGCCTACTGCGCTATTCCTTATTGCTGTATCTATAGCGTTAGAGAACTTCAAACGTATCTCGTCATTCCTTAGTACTTCCTTATCCCACTTCTTTGCGTACTGATTCTCCCTGACTAATGTCTTGAACTTGAGCCTACTCTTCATCACTACTATATTGTGATCTGAGTCTATATCTGCTCCTGGGTACGCCTTACAATCCAGTATCTGATTTCGGAATCTCTGTCTGACCATGATATAATCTAATTGAAGTCTTCCCGTGTCTCCCGGTCTTTTCCAAGTATACCTCCTCCTCTTGTGATTATTGAACAGGGTATTCGCTATTTCTAGCTGAAACTTGTTACAGAACTCAATTAGTCTTTCTCCTCTTTCATTCCTTGTCCCAAGCCCATATTCTCCTGTAACCTTTTCTTCTACTCCTTCCCCTACGACTGCATTCCAGTCGTCCATGACTATTAGATTTTCGTCCCCCTTTACATACTGCATTACCCTTTCAATATCCTCATACACTTCCTCTATCTGTTCATCTTCAGCTTGCGACGTCGGCATGTATACCTGAACTATCGTTGTCGGTGTTGGTCTGCTGTCGATTCTGATTAGAGCAACCCGGTCACTGAACTGTTCACAGTAACACACCCTCTGCCCTACCTTCCTATTCATAACGAATCCTACACCTGTTATATCATTTTCTGCTGCTGTTGGTATTACCCGATACTCATCTGACCAGAAATCCTTGTCTTCCTTCCACTTCACTTCACTGACCCCTACTATATCTAGATTGAGCCTTTACATTTCCCTTTTCAGATTTTCTAGTTTCCCTACCACGTTCAAGCTTCTGACATTCCACGCCCCGACTCGTAGAACGTTATCCTTTCGTTGATTAATCAATATTTTTCTCATGGTAACCTCCCCCTTGGCAGTCCCCTCCCGGAGATCTGAATGGGGGACTATTCCGGAATCTTTTGCCAATGGAGAGATCATCATGACACTTCTTCAATTATAGGCCACATGTCCTGTGGATACAAGTTACGTGTCTTTAATGCAGTGGTTTCCATTGCCTTCTGCATCCTCATGTCGTTGATCATTGCTGATTCTTCCGCCTTTAGGGGCAATTTCCCACCCCTAGGACAAGAGAGTGCCCTGAACCTCTATCCGCTCCTCCGCCCTCTTTGACAAGGCCGTTGGCAGAATGAGGCTGACTTCTTATGCCGGAAGTCTTCGGCCGCCAATGCTGATTATTTATCAAAATTTAGGCAGTGGCGGGGATCGAACCCGGGATCGAAGACGTTTTGGTTATGAATCAAAGACGCTACCCCTAGACCACGGGTTCACACAGGTGGTAGTATGGACCAAAAAAAGAAAAAAACTCAAGTAAACATGGGCTCAAAAATACATACATTAAGAGCTATGAGCACTTGTTGAGTAGAAGAGATTTGTTTCACACTACCGCAGATGAACAAGTGCTCACACCTTCTCAGGCAGCCGGCCGAAGTGGCCGCGCGGTTCTAGGCGCTGCAGTCTGGAATCGAGCGACCGCTAAGGTCGCAGATTCGAATCCTGCCTCGGGCATGAATGTGTGTGATGTCCTTAGGTTAGTTAGGTTTAAGTAGTTCTAAGTTCTAGGGGACTTATGACCACAGCAGTTGAGTCCCATAGTGCTCAGAGCCATTTGAACCATTTTGTAAAAGTTGTTGCCGTTTTACAGATGGAGCGACACTAGCGCTCCAAGCGGCAGGTAAGGTGAACGTCAGACGCGTCGTAAGCATAATGTTTGTTTGCATCCATTTCCTACGTAATTTCCGAATTATTCGAGTTATTTTCTTGCCTCCAAGAGTTTGTGTAGTATCAGAAGGCATATACGTTTCTAAAAATGATTCTGAAATATGCGAAAGTGTGGACAAAAACCATGAATAGAGTGGCAAGCTACAACACATTCGTGAAGAAACACTTGTGACATTGGACAGAATTTCAGCTTACCACGTTGATATCAAAAGAAAATAAACACATAGATTCACATGTAAGAAGCACAGACATTTACCTCTACATGCAAAAGCGATCGACAGCTCGTTTATCGTTCTGTAGGCTTACTGTGTTTGTCATTGTCGTCTGTTGCCACAAGTACGACCTTCATTTTTATATTATTCTAAGTGGGACAACAACTGCCAAATAGTGGGAGACATATGCTGAAAACATTATAATGAGCTGATTGCATTACATTTCGCGAAAAACCAAATATTTGAATAATTTTCAAACAATGTGTCTGTAGGCACTTTCCTTGTCCCGTAATAGTTTCGCTTCTGCACATTATGGCACTTTACACGCATTTGGAAGACACAAACAGCTACACTTAATTTAACCACTTCATCGTCAAAGCAGATCTGTGGTGATGATTCACACAAATCTGGTACTGATACATGGAGAGTCGAACTGGCTGCTTCTGTGTCATAGGACTGTTTTACAGCTTTAGATTGACTGTCGAATCTTTGTGGCAGTTTCTTCTTCATCGTCAGTTGAGGGGGCTTATTTGGAATGTCAAACAGTGTGGGTACTGCATTCCAAACGAGTTTGTTATTGTCTGCGTTCATGAACTGGTTTTGTTCGAAATGTAGCGAACAAAGCCTAGTATTATTATACAGGTAAAGTGGGTCTTTCTTCATAAGGTCTTCTCGTCTGCTATTAACTAGCCATTTTCTGCTCCTAAAATTTTTTTTTTTCTTTATTGTAATTTGGACACCCCATACAAGGTGGGCTGGCAGCGGAACAGTGTACTCCGCTCTTCAGCCATAAGCAGTACAAGAAAAAAGAAAGGGAGACAGACAAGTAACAGAATGGCGGTTAAAAAACAGGAGATACAATAGTTAAAAAACATGAAGCCGTTCACACTTGACGAAACAAACAAGATAAACCGTCGGCACTGGGCACAAACACTGACGAGGTAGATGACACACGTGAACAAAGGAGCGTGGACGGCGAAAAACACTGAGGCACAGACACGACGGCACAGACACTAAACCGAGGGCGATGATCTCCGGCGCGCGAAAGTTCACGATGCGTGTGCGAGTCCGGGGACCTGCCAAGAGAGGAGGAGGAGGAGGAGGAGGAGGAGGAGGGGGAGAGGGAAAGCGAGAGGGGAGAGCAGGGACGCCACGGGCAGGGGAAAGAGGGGGGAGAGAGGAAGGGGGAGGGGAAGCCCGGAAGAAGAGGGGTGGAGGGAGTGGATGGGGGAAAAGGAGAGAGAAGGGAAGGGAAGAGAAAGGAGGGAGGGTGCCGCAGGGAAAGGACACCAGGAGGGAGGGGGGGCAGGGTCAAAGTTGATAGGAGGGGTAGATGGAGGGGACGAGGACATCATCAGGGAGAGGGAGCTGGCGGAAACCACCTTGGGAGAGGGTAAGGTGGGTGGAGAGATGGAGACCGGGTGGGACATGGGAGTACAGGCGCGGCAGCGGGCGGGGGTGGGAGAGGATCGGGGAGACGAGCGGGTGAGGAGGATCGAGTTTACGGGAGGTGTAGAGGATTCGTATCCTTTCGAGGAAGAGGAGGAGGTGGGGGAAGGGGATAAGGTCATACAGGATCCGCGTGGGGGAAGGGAGACGGATGCGATAGGCAAGGCGGAGAGCATGGCGTTCAAGGATTTGGAGGGATTTATAAAAGGAAGGGGGGGCGGAGATCCAGGCTGGATGGGCGTAACAGAGGATAGGGCGGATGAGGGACTTATAGGTGTGGAGGATGGTGGAGGGGTCCAAACCCCACGTTCGGCCGGAAAGGAGCTTGAGGAGACGGAGTCGGGAACGTGCCTTGGCTTGGATTGTCTGGAGATGGGGAGTCCAGGAGAGGCGACGGTCGAGGGTGACGCCAAGGTACTTAAGGGTGGGGGTGAGAGCGATGGGACGGCCATAAACGGTGAGATAGAAATCAAGGAGGCGGAAGGAGGGAGTGGTTTTGCCTACAATGATCGCCTGGGTTTTGGAAGGATTGACCTTGAGCAACCACTGGTTGCACCAAGCGGTGAACCGGTCAAGATGGGATTGGAGAAGGCGTTGGGAGCGTCGCAGGGTGGGGGCAAGGGCAAGGAAGGCGGTGTCATCGGCAAACTGGAGGAGGTGGACAGGGGGTGACGGCGGCGGCATGTCCGCCGTGTACAACAAGTACAGAAGGGGGGATAGGACGGAGCCTTGGGGCACACCGGCGGAGGGGAAAAAGGTGTAGGAATCGGTGTTATGGATGGTTCTGCTCCTAAAACGAAACATTCATCATTTATACACATACAGTTTGCAAGTGAATCCTGACGATTCAGTTTAGTAACATGATGGTATATACCTCCCAGGATCGTAAGGAAGCCTAAAAAAGGCAGGCGTGGTGTCTTCTTCCTGCTGTAGCTGCAATTTATTGCGCTACAAACGCTCCCGATGGTAAAAACCACTGTATAAATCAAAATAAACAATCACTATTCGCTTTCACGATCGCGCCGAACTCACAGTTCAATCTACCGGCCGCTTGGGGCGCTGCTGGCGCTGTAGGCAACAAAATAGTGGCGAAGTGTCGCGACTGTTATGTTAGACTGTGACAGATTAGTGATCAACGAGACAACGGAGCGTCTGCACCAGAGATCTTGTAGTATTCATGCATTCATCTCAGGTAGGAAGTTGTAAAATGCGCATCTCTGCAATCACACTGTCAATTGTCACCCGACTTTTCATGGTTGCTGGGCATCAATACAAGCTTCTGTAAACAAATATTAATAAGTGTGTAACATGAATTTAAGTCAGTTTTAGATTTACCTTTCCACAGTTCTCCCCTAGTAACACATCAAATTACAGTTTTGCTGTTAAGGGGTATTTCAATGTCAGAACTTTGCGTAATTGTTACATAACAAAGTGCGTTGACGTATAAGTTATGCTGAGGGTACTAATTGTCTTTACTTGGTTAATTCGTGCTAATATCAAAACCATAATATAACTAACGATATTTTGAAGACAATGGGGATAAAGATTGAACAATTTTTCTCCACTGAAACTGTGAGCTCACGTTATTAAAGATAATATTCGTGATTTAATTCGTGGTAATACTATAACTACAATCTAACTAACGATATTTTGACGACATTGTGGGTAAAGACTGAGTAACTTTGCTTCACTGATACTGCGTTATTTCGAACCAGGTCATCACTTATTCCTTGGTGCTGACATTGACATCAGTCTAATCACGGATCATTTACTTGTTGTTCATTGCACTGCTTAATAATTAAAGTTTCTCGTCAAGGACACTCTGAGTACTAACAGTTATAAGTCGGTAAGAGTAATAAACCAATATGCATCAAATTTAGTAGCATTGTGAAAAACGTTTTCGTTTAACAAAGTTGTACGCCTACCCATATGTCCGCATTCATTAGCAAACAGTAAACCAGAGTTATTTATTGCTACATAAACAATACTGGTGTTTATTTTATCTGAATATGTGTCTCACTTGTACGTATTTAATTTGTGTGTGGCTGAAGTGTGCCTCGGAGCCTTATTTCTATCTCGTCTTTTTTAGAGACAGACGCTTTCTTTTCGAAAATGTCAGATATACAGGGTGATTCAAAAAGAATACCACAACTTTAAAAATGTGTATTTAATGAAAGAAACATTACAAAGAGTATTTAAAAAGGTTTTTTTTTCACTCAAAAACAAGTTCAGAGATGTTCAATATGGCCACCTCCAGACACTCGAGCAATATCAACCCGATACTCCAACTCGTTCCACACACTCTGTACCATATCAGGCGTAACAGTTTGGATAGCTGCTTTTATTTCTCGTTTCAAATCATCAATGGTGGCTGGGAGAGGTGGCCGAAACACCATATCCTTAACATACCCCCATAAGAAGAAATCGCAGGGGGTAAGATCAGGGCTTCTTGGAGGCCAGTGATGAAGTGCTCTGTCACGGGCTGCCTGGCGGCCGATCCATCGCCTCGGGTAGTTGACGTTCAGGTTTCATAACTAACCTTTTTCGTAGGACTCTCCATACAGTTGATTGTGGAATTTGCAGCTCTCTGCTAGCTCTGCGAGTCGATTTTCCTGGGCTGCGAACAAATGCTTGCTGGATGCGTGATACATTTTCATCACTCGTTCTCGGCCGTCCAGAACTTTTCCCTTTGCACAAACACCCATTCTCTGTAAACTGTTTATATCAACGTTTAATACACCACCTATCAGGAGGTTTAACACCATACTTCGTTCGAAATGCACGCTGAACAACTGTCGTCGATTCACTTCTGCCGTACTCAATAACACAAAAAGCTTTCTGTTGAGCGGTCGCCATCTTAGCATCAACTGACGCTGACGCCTAGTCAACAGCGCCTCAAGCGAACAAATGTACAACTAAATGAAACTTTATAGCTCCCTTAATTCGCCGACAGATAGTGCTTAGCTCTGCCTTTTGTCGTTGCAGAGTTTTAAATTCCTAAAGTTGTGGTATTCTTTTTGAATCACCCTGTATATTAGTCTAGGATAGAAACAGTCTGCTTATGGTTTGATTAAATGGACAGGCACGTGCTGCTTTAATCGTAGCGGTTTACAAGGAGTTGTGTCCACCCCCGGTAGCTGATTGGTCAGCGCGACAGAATGTCATTCCTAAGGGCCCGTGTATGATTCCCGGCTGGGTCGGAGATTTTTCTCTGCCCAGGGATTGGGTGTTGTGTTGACCTGATCATCATCATTTCACCCCCATCGACGTGCAAGTCGCCGAAGTGGCGTCAAATCGAAAAACTTGCACCGGGCGAACGGTCTACCCGACGGGGGTGGGGCCCTAGTCACATGACATTCAAATTCACTAGAAGTTGTGGTGAATGTTTTGCCACAGAACCACTATGGGTTATGCACAGTAATGAGCTTTTAGATATTACAGACTAGTTGAAAAGGCGGGGCACAGTATCAGCTGCATATTCACTTGTAGGACACTGTGGAAATCATTATAGAGGACGTAGCTAAATGATAGTCCCTTGAACTTTTCATAAAACGGTTTTAACCGATGAGTAGTGGTGAACTGGAAACAGTCAAAGCAAAGAAGAGGAATTGGGACCGTATTAGTACATTATTGAGCAAACTGGTTGGAGATACTGTATTCCTTGAATGAAATTCCGTTTCCGCAATTCATCTTTTCTCCAAGCGCATTTTGAGTAATGGCTGACACTGGACACGAGCGAACTCCTTGACAGTCGAACCATTTCTCTGGCCTCCGCGTCTCCAAGATATGCCAAGAGACGACGTCGATCGCTTCCGATGGCAAGCAGCAAGTGCCCTCGGATGTCTGAAGCGGCATCGGCGGTAGGGCCCGGGTGACAACAAGCCGCCCTCCGAGTGCCGGAATTGTTACAGGTGGTCCTGCGGCGTGCCACGGCCGCACTGAATAAAGGATGTCACAATGAAACCTGCATCGGGTATCGCGTGACGGACCCGAGCGGTCGATAGCAGGGCTGGCCTGGGCTGGGCCAGGCCAAACTGGTGTGCGGTTGGGGGAAGCCGCAGGCACAGCACGGCACGGCTGGCTGGCTGCAGCCACAGGTGGCCGCTGCACAGGGCCGTCCCATTCACAGCGAGGCGGCCATGCGGCCACCGCCGTGACGGTGCGTTAATTACACGTGTCACCACGTGAACGCCAAAATAGGACTGATACGTGGCCTTCGCTGTATTCATTTAAGATCTCTGCGATCGACTCTGTATCACGTGGCCGCGGTTTTCCTCGTTGGTCGCTTTGCGGCTATTTAAGCTGTAGGGAGAGGGCTGGTTTTGTTCCGTTGGTTGGCTCTCCAGTTGGTAGTCTGGTTTTCGGCGGTCGCTCTTTGCGCATGCTCTGCCTCTTTGTGTCACGTGGGCAGTTGAGGCGGAGACGTGAGTGAGGTCGGGAGTGTGTACTGCGTCTAGCGAGAGGGCGATGGTTGCAACGGCACACGCTACAGAAACAAAAGGTGGAAATTATTCAGGTTCTTAAAGTCCTGCAGTATACAGGGTGGTCCATTAATCGTGACCGGGCCAAATATCTCACGAAATTAGAGTCAAACGAAAAAACTACAAAGAACGAAACTTGTCTAACTTGAAGGGGGAAAACAGATGGCGCTATGGTTGGCCCGCTAGATGGTGCTGCCATAGGTCAAACGGATATCAACTGCGTTTTTTAAATAGGACCCCCCATTTTTTATTACACATTCATGTAGTACGTAAAGAAATATGAATGTTTTAGTTGGAGCACTTTTCCGCTTTGTGATATGTCACAAACATATGGCTCACAATTTTAGACGAACAGTTGGTAATAGGTAGGTTATTTAAATTAAAATACAGAACGTAGGTACGTTTGAACATTTTATTTCGGCGGTTCCAATGTGATACGTGTACCATTTCTGAGAACGCATGCTGTTACAGCGTGATTACCTGTAAATACCACATTAATGCAATAAATGCTCAAAATGATGTCCGTCAACCTCAATGCATTTGGCAATACGTGTAACGACATTCCTCTCAACAGCGAGTAGTTCGCCTTCCGTAATGTTCGCACATGCATTGACAATGCGCTGACGCAAGTTGCCAGCAAATATCCTTTAACTTTACCCACAGAAAGAAATCCGGGGACATCATATCCGATGGACGTGCGGTCCATGGTATGGTGCTTCGACGACCAATCCACCTGCCATGAAATATGCTATTCAATACCGCTTCAAACGCACGCGAGTTATGTGCCGGACATCCATCATGTTGGAAGTACATCGCCATTCTGTCATACAATGAAACATCTTGTAGTAACATCGGTAGAACATTACGTAGGAAATCAGCAAACATTGCACCATTTATATTGCCATCGATAAAATGGGGGCCAATTTTCCTTCCTCCCATAATGCCGCACCATACATTAACCCGCCAAGGTTGCTGATGTTCCACTTGTCGCAGCCATCGTGGATTTTCCGTTGCCCAATAGTGCATATTATGCCGGTTTACGTTACCACTGTTGATGAATGACGCTTCGTCGCTAAATAGAACGCGTGCAAAAAATCTGTCATCGTTCCGTAATTTCTCTTGCGCCCAGTGGCAGAACTGTACACGACGTTCAAAGTCGTCACCATGCAATTCCTGGTGCATAGACATATGGTACGGGTGCAATCGGTGTTGATGTAGCATTCTCAACACCGACGTTTTTGAGATTCCCGATTCTCGCGCAATTTGTCTGCTACTGATGTGCGGATTAGCTGCGACAGCAGCTAAAACACCTACTTGGGCATAATCATTTGTTGGAGGTCGTGGTTGACGTTTCACATGTGGCTGAGCACTTCCTGTTTCGTTAAATAACGTAACTATCCGACAAACGGTCTGGACACATGGATGATGTCGTCTAGGATACCGAGTAGCATACATAGCACAGGCCCGTTGGGCATTTTGATCACAGTAGCCATACATCAATACGATATCGACCTTTTCCGCAATTGGTAAACGGCCCATTTTAAGACGGATAATGTATCACGAAGCAAATACCGTCCGCACTGGCGGAATGTTACGTGATACCACGTACTTATAAATTTGTGACTATTACAGCGCCATCTACCACAAAGCGAATAAAGTGGTCCAACTGGAACATTCATATTTCTTTACGTACTACACGAATATGTAATAAAAAATGGGGATTCCTATTTAAAAAAAACGCAGTTGATATTCGTTTGACCTATGGCAGCGCTATCTAGCCGGCCAACCATAGCACCATCTGGTTTCCCCCTTGAAGCTAGACCAGTTTCGTTCTTTGTAGTTTTTTCGTTTGATACTTATTTCGCGAGATATTTGGCCCGCTCACTATCAATGGAAATTCCCGTTACAATCTTCTAGGACTTGTAGAGGGTAGTGAGTAGAGAACATTTTGAATAGGAACCCATGTCTGGAATCGTATCGTTTCCGTTCTACGACAGTTTCAGTTCAGATGTGTACCTCGTCAACGTCTGGTTAGGGCAAGAGAAATGTCTTAGAGTTCCCTGTCCTAGTGTACAACAGGGTAGACACGATGACGTGTAGTACGTCAAACGATCCCCAGATGTCACTTACTGTCCGCTTATCTGTGAGACCGAGTCAATACCTGTGCATCACCGATAGAGGAAACATGGTGCAGTACACACACGTTTCCGGAATACACAGACATGCTCCTTGTGTATGGCGAAGCTGGAGGTAACGGAAGAGCTGCTAGTCTGCTGTATCACGAACATTTTCCACACCGTCACACTCTATCGCACAAACTGTTTGCCCAAGTTACACAATGGCTACGAGAAACGTGTACCTTCACCGTGAGGAGGCAGGTCTGTGGTGCTCCACGGCGACGCCGCACTCCCTAATTTGAAGAAGGTGTACTGCGTCGCATTGAAGATAGCCCGTCAACGAGTTCGCTAACAATTGCGCGTGCAATGGTTGTTAGTCTCAGTACTGTCTTGGACGTCCTGCATGAGCAACAATTACATCCATACCACTTACAAAGTGTACACGCTATGGGTCCAGCAGACTTTCCACAACGCGCCACCTTCTGCACATGGTTCCTGCACCGCTGCATCGACGAGCCCCTGTTTCCGTGTCGAGTTCTCTTCATAGATGAATGTAGGTTTCCGAGGGACTGTGTTCTGAATGTTCGAAATAGCCATGTCTGGGCGGACGAAAACTCTCATTCCACTCATGTTCAGGGATTTCAAGACAGCGTTGGAATTAACCTGTGAGCAAGTATTCTGGAGGGTCATGTGATTGAACCATACCTTCTTCCATGCAAGCTCACGGGCCCCGCATACGTGTCTTCCTACGACACGTAATGGACCCGTTCTTGGAAGCTGTGCCATTGAATGTCCGTCAGGAAACGTGGTTTCAGCGTGATGGAGCACCACCTCACTTTTCACTGGCTGTCCGGAGACATCTCAACAGTCGGTATGGTGAAAGATGGATAGGCCATGGTGGGCCAACCGCGTGGCCGCCACGATCGCCGGATTTAACCCCTATGGACTACTTCTTGAGGGGTCGTATGAAGAGCCAAATTTATGAGACACCTGTAAAGACAGAGGAGGATCTGCTGGCACGAGTTCTGGCCGCTGCACAAGACACTGAAGAGACACCAGGTAGGATGGAGAGAGAGTACCACAACATGCTTCGGAGGTACAGTGTGTGTAACAACGTTGGTAGTTGCCACATCGAGCCGCTGTTGTAATGCATCGGTACGTTGGGGCTGGTGCCGTAGATGCTGGGTTCTTGTTGTTGTCGACTAATGTAAACCGTAAGATGTAAGTTGTAATGTAAATGTAACGGAATGAGTCAGTATTCTTTTCAAATGGATTGCAACAATTGTACTGGGTCACGCCTAAGTACCTTCCTCACGTGGGTGTGGATGAGATAATCACCTGCATTGAAACTGTCGTAGAACGGAAACGACACGTTTCCGGACATGGGTTCCTACTCAAAATGTTATGTACTCACTACCCTCTACATGTCCTAGAAGTTTGTAACGGGAATTTCCGACCACCCTGTATGTACTCGTATGTTTAAATTCGTGGTGTTTGCCGTTAACGGCTCTCCCAGTGTTTGGACGCCCATGTTATTTGTTTCGTGTTGATCACTGGTGCACAACTTACTGAACAGTCGTTACCTGTGTGAATAAGGTTGCCTGTTTTAGACGCACTTGAGGTAGTGCGTGTCTGTGCACTCCGAAATAACCATACGTTCGAGTTTCTGGCACTTCTTTCTGCCTTTTGCTATTAAGAGTAATCCACCTATAGTGTCGCATTCTTTGTAAAATTAAGAGATTTATGACTCTGTTTTCTTCTTGTATGTAATTATTGTTTAGATTTACTAGACAGAGTATGTGTTCTGGTTTCTACACATTCTGCAGCGTTACCATGGTGAAATTTTATGTATCGTGGTTCCTGTGCAAAAGGGAGTGTGAACTGTCGTTGTAGACAGTGATTGCAAGAGATTTCATTTGGCTGCAAAGAGTAATTGTATTTCTGTTTTGAAATTTTTCTGATGTTGTAAGGATTGTGTTACTCTGGATTCTTCCCAGTTGCTGTGTGGTTTTATGTTGTTGTTTCAGTGGTATAATCTGCGGTGAGCGTCGTTCTCTGTAGCTGGTCGTTTAACTGGGGGACGACGCCTTGGCGGCGGCCAGTTTGAGTTGTAACCGATAGCGCGGTCCCTGTGTTTATCAGTAGACTCCAGTTCTTCCGCGAATTTAAGTTGAGTATTTTATTATTTGTTCCTGGTGACATCTGTCCTTCTCCACCGTTCCTTTCAGCTTACAATCAGGCTCTATCTGCGTTGTAGTTTTTGCTCACCTCTGATGTGCCATTACTTGTCACTAAAATTTTGTAGTATCTGAAAGATGCCTTTCATTGTACTGGATTTTTAATGTCTTACTCTGAAAGAGAAATTGTGAGTTGTTTCTGCTCTTATACCTTAAAAGGTGTCCTGCTTCTGTGTAATTTTTTCTCAGTAAACTACACTCCTGGAAATTGAAATAAGAACACCGTGAATTCATTGTCCCAGGAAGGGGAAACTTTATTGACAGATTCCTGGGGTCAGATACATCACATGATCACAATGACAGAACCACAGGCACATAGACACAGGCAACAGAGCATGCACAATGTCGGCACTAGTACAGTGTATATCCACCTTTCGCAGCAATGCAGGCTGCTATTCTCCCATGGAGACGATCGTAGAGATGCTGGATGTAGTCCTGTGGAACGGCTTGCCATGCCATTTCCACCTGGCGCCTCAGTTGGACCAGCGTTCGTGCTGGACGTGCAGACCGCGTGAGACGACGCTTCATCCAGTCCCAAACATGCTCAATGGGGGACAGATCCGGAGATCTTGCTGGCCAGGGTAGTTGACTTACACCTTCTAGAGCACGTTGAGTGGCACGGGATACATGCGGACGTGCATTGTCCTGTTGGAACAGCAAGTTCCCTTGCCGGTCTAGGAATGGTAGAACGATGGGTTCGATGACGGTTTGGATGTACCGTGCACTATTCAGTGTCCCCTCGACGATCACCAGTGGTGTACGGCCAGTGTAGGAGATCGCTCCCCACACCATGATGCCGGGTGTTGGCCCTGTGTGCCTCAGTCGTATGCAGTCCTGATTGTGGCGCTCACCTGCACGGCGCCAAACACGCATACGATCATCATTGGCACCAAGGCAGAAGCGACTCTCATCGCTGAAGACGACACGTCTCCATTCGTCCCTCCATTCACGCCTGTCGCGACACCACTGGAGGCGGGCTGCACGATGTTGGGGCGTGAGCGGAAGACGGCCTAACGGTGTGCGGGACCGTAGCCCAGCTTCATGGAGACGGTTGCGAATGGTCCTCGCCGATACCCCAGGAGCAACAGTTTCCCTAATTTGCTGGGAAGTGGCGGTGCGGTCCCCTACGGCACTGCGTAGGATCCTACGGTCTTGGCGTGCATCCGTGCGTCGCTGCGGTCCGGTCCCAGGTCGACGGGCACGTGCACCTTCCGCCGACCACTGGCGACAACATCGATGTACTGTGGAGACCTCACGCCCCACGTGTTGAGCAATTCGGCGGTACGTCCACCCGGCCTCCCGCATGCCCACTATACGCCCTCGCTCAAAGTCCGTCAACTGCACATACGGTTCACGTCCACGCTGTCGCGGCATGCTACCAGTGTTAAAGACTGCGATGGAGCTCCGTATGCCACGGCAAACTGGCTGACACTGACGGCGGCGGTGCACAAATGCTGCGCAGCTAGCGCCATTCGACGGCCAACACCGCGGTTCCTGGTGTGTCCGCTGTGCCGTGCGTGTGATCATTGCTTGTACAGCCCTCTCGCAGTGTCCGGAGCAAGTATGGTGGGTCTGACACACCGGTGTCAATGTGTTCTTTTTTCCATTTCCAGGAGTGTATTTATTGTTTGTATCGTTCTTAAGATATATGTGAAGAGGGTTTTAAAATTATTTATTGTTTGGGGTGGGCTTTGACGACTGTAGATATTTTGTCTGTTTAGTAATGTTTCAAATTCTAGGGCAATTATGTATATTATTCTGGGGTAACATCAGTTTGCTGTTGTCATTAATTGTTAAATAAAATCTGTTGGAAATTACAAGGCAGAGTTTGTGTTTGATTGGTAATTATTGCCTTGTCTTTATAGACTTGAAGTATCCTTGAGCGTGTGTCCTATGTCTCAAGCAGGGCAGTCAGTAAAGGACCTAAGTGTAATAAATCGAGGAGCTGCAGTTAATAAGAATGGAAAATGTTACGAGACTGTGAGCTTGAACCGTTTGCACTT
The DNA here is from genome assembly GCF_021461395.2 of Schistocerca americana. Lineage (NCBI taxonomy): Eukaryota > Metazoa > Arthropoda > Insecta > Orthoptera > Acrididae > Schistocerca > Schistocerca americana. The sequence continues at coordinate 868,973,479 of NC_060119.1, read as the reverse complement.
CGTAACGCAGACACAGGGCTTCTCTGTGCACTGTGTTAGCACGCCACAGAAAACTGCGCGAGCCTCTTTGTGGAAAAAATGAGGCCACTGACCAGCAATTAGTGTATACATTACAACAAAAAGTGCGCTTTCATTCAAATACACTGACGGAAAATATGTAATACCAAAAAATAATTAATGTAGAGTAATGAAATTTCGGGAACACATTTATTTAGGTAACATATCTAAGTGATTAATGTAATCGCGAGAAAACCATTGCAAACGAGAAATGCTGATACATTCGTAACCGGTGTAACCGGCAGAATGTTGAATGCAAGCATGGAAACAGGCATGCTTTGTGTTGTATAGTTGCTGGATGTCAGTTTGTGGGATGGTGTTCCATGTCTGTTGCATTTGGTCGGTCAATATAGGGGCGGTTAATGCTTTTTGTGGATAACACTTGAGTTCTCGTCCAATGATGTCCCATATGTGCTCGATTGGAGATCGGGTAGGCCAAGCCAATATGTCGACACTTTGCAGAGTATGTTGGGTTACAACAGCGGTATGTGGGCGAGCGTTAAACTGTTGGAAAACACCCACTGGAATGCGGTTCGTGAGCGGCATCTCAGCAGGTTGAATCAACAGAGTGACGTACAAATTTGCTGTCAGGGTGCGTGGAATAACCGAGAGAGAGCTCCTGCTGTTATACAAAATAGCACCCCAGACCGTAACTCCAGGTGTAGGACCAGCGTGTCTAGCACGTAGGCAGATTGGTTGTAGGCCGTCAGCTGCCCTCTTTCTAACCAACACACGGCCATCACTGTCAGAGCAGAGGCGGAACAGGCTTTCATCAGAAAACACAAGAGACCTCCATCCTGCCCTCCGATGAGCTCTCGCTTGACACACGTGAAATCGCAAATGGCGGTGTTTTGGGGGTCAGTGGAATACACGCTACAGGCCGCCTGGCTCGGGGCTGTCATCGAAGTAACCGATTTGTAACAATTCGATGAGCCACTGTCGTGCTGACTGCTCCTCAGATTGCTGCTGCAGATGCAGTACGATCCGCCAGAGCCATACGCCAAATATGATGGTCTTCCCTCTGGTAGAGCCACGTGGCCGTTCGGAGCCCAATCTTCTTGCGACCGTACATTCTCGTGAGCACCGTCGCCAACAATCATGTGCCGTGGCTGCATCCTTGCCACGTCTGCCTGCAGTATCGCAGAAGGAACTCCGAGCTTCTTGTAGCCCTATTACACGACCTTGTTCAATCTCAATGAGGTGCTGATAACGGCATTTTGTCGCCTTAAATGGATTCTTAACTATCATCAACTCACCCCTGTCCAATCTCAGAGCTAACTAAGGATCAGGACAGTTACAGCGTGTAATTAAAGTAAACCTGACTTGCATCCTCACAGTGGCGCTATCATCGCTTTTTTATGCTGAAAGGGAAGGAGGCAGTGGCAGTGTGAAAGATACGAAAAAGTAATAAATATTGGATCCTGATGATGATATTTGGTTTGTGGGGCGGTCAACAGCGCCCGTACAAAGTCCCAAATTTTATGCAGTCCTGTTTTTACAGTCCAATCTAGCCACTGTCACGAATGATGATGACGATGATCAAATGATGAGGACAACTCAAACACCCAGTCCGCGGGCGGGGAAAATCCCCAAGCCAGCCGGGAATCGAACCCGGGACACTGTGAGCCAGAGACAGCAACGGTAGCCACTAGACCAAGAGCTGCGGACGAATATTGGACGACAATAGACAGTGGTTGTGATATAGAAAGAGAGCAGGAGATAGCGATAGTGTAAGAGAGGGACATAGGGGCAGTGGAACCTAGTTGACAGTAACAGAACAGCTCTAGGAAAAGAGTGAAGGAGAGGAATAAAGAGAAGGAGAAAGTGGCTGAGAGCCAATGATAATGAGAGACGTAGTCTATGACAATGACAACGAAGAAGACAGAGATAGTGACAGAGAAAAGAGACGGCAACCATGGGATAGTGCCAGTAGGATACAGCAAGAGAGAGGCAGTTTCAATGAGAGGAGACAGATGTTGTAGGACAGAACGAAGGAGACTGTGGCTGTGAGACAGGAAACAATGGCAGATAGAGAGACACAAAGCAATAATGGTTATGAGTAAGGCTGAATGAGTGAACTAGAAAGGGAAAGTTGGAATATGCGCATGAGTGACTACAGCGACTAACTAGTGGGCATGAGTAACAGTTAGGGGAGCTTGTGGGAAAAAGAGATGAGTTTCCTGAATGAAATTTTCACTTTGTCGTGGAGTGTGCGCTGATGTGAAACTTCCTGGCGGTTTAAAACCGCGTACCGGACCGTGACTCCAACTCGGGATCTTTGCCTCTCGCGGGCAAGTGCTCTACCATATGAGCTACCGAAGCATGACTCACGACCCGTCCTCACAGCTGAAATTCCGCCAGTACCTCGTCTCCTACCTTCCAAACTTCACAGAAGCTCTCCTGCAGACTCCTGGAAGAAAGGATACGGCAAGGTTTGCAGGAGAGCTTCTGTGAACTGGCGGAACTGGAGCTGGCAGGATGGGTTGTGAGTTGTGCTTGGGTAGCCCGGATGGTAGAACACTTGGCTCCGAAAGGCAAAGGCCCCGAGTTCGAGTCTCAGACCGGCACACAGTTTTAATCTGCTAGGCAGTTTCAAGAAATGCGCTGCATGTTGAAAAATGCGCGAATATGTTCGCATGCCGAAGAATTTGGAAAAATTTTTAAAGGTTCTGATGAGGGCAGGATTAGGCAGCCGGTACCTCACTTTTGAATCAAAGTCTTAAACTACTGGCCATTAAAATTGCTACACCACGAAGATGACGTGCTGCAGACGCGAAATTTAACCGACAGGAAGAAGATGCTGTGATATGCAAATGATTAGCTTTTCAGAGGATTCACACAAGGTTGACGCCGGTGGCGACACCTACAATGTGCTGACATGAGGGAAGTTTCCAACCGATTTCTCATACACAAACAGCAGTTGATCGGCGTTGCCTGGTGAAACGTTGTTGTGATGCCTCGTGTAAGGAGGAGAAATGCGTACCATCACGTTTCCGACTTTGATAAAGTTCGGATTGTGGTCTATCGCGATTGCGGTTTATCGTATCGCGACATTGCTGCTCGCGTTGGTCGAGATCCAATGACTGTTAGCAGAATATGGAATCGGTGGGTTCAGGAGGGTAATCCGGAACTCCGTGCTGGATTCCAACGGCCTCGTATCACTAGCAGTCGAGATGACAGGCATCTTATCCGCATGGCTGTAAGGGATCGTGCAGCCACGTCTCAATCCCTGAGTCAACAGATGGGGGCGTTTGCAAGACAACAACCATCTGCACGTACAGTTCGACGACGTTTGCAGCAGCACGGACTATCAGCACGGAGACCATGGCTACGGGTACCCTTGACGCTGCATCACAAACAGGAGCGCCTGCGATGGTGTACTCAACGACGAACCTGGGTGCACGAAAGGCAAAACGTCATTTTTTCGGATGAATCCAGGTTCTGTTTACAGCGTCACGATGATCGCATCCGTGTTTGGCGACATCGCGGTGAACGCACATTGGAAGCGTGTATTCGTCATCGCCAAACTGGCCTGTCACCCGGCGTGATGGTATGGGGTGCCATTGGTTACACGTCTCGGTCACCTTTTGTTCTCATTGACGGCACCCTATATTTCAGCAGGATAATGCACGACCGCATGTTACAGGTCCTGTACGGGCCTTTCTGGATACAGAAAATGTTCGAATGTTCCCCTGGCCAGCACATTCTCCAGATCTCTCACGAATTGAAAACGTCTGGTCAATGGTGGCCGAATAACTGGCTCGTCACAATACGCCAGTCACTACTCTAGATGAACTGTCGTATCGTGTTGAAGCTGCATGGGCAGCTGTACCTGTACGCGCCATCCAAGCTCTGTTTGACTCAATGCCCAGGCGTATCACGGCCGTTATTACGGCCAGAGGTGGTTGTTCTGGGTACTGATTTCTCAGGATCTATGCACCCAAATTGCGTGAAAATACAATCACATGTCGGTTCTAGTATAATATATTTGTGCAATGGATACCCGTTTATCATATGCATTTCTTCTTGGTGTATTAATTTTAATGGCCAGTAGTATATAAACAGGAGGATGTCCACTTTCTGTCTGTTCCGATAGGAGCGTTTTTCTGCTAGTTCGTACAATCTTGTGAAATCAGATGAATCGTTTTGAAACACATAGTGTTTTATGGGATGTCAGTGCATTGCCTAAAGATGGGGTGAGAAAGCGGTAACGTGTGGAGTGGAGCCGTGCTGATGCCGTGTGCGTGGCAGCGCTGCACGAGGCGGCAGGCAGTCAGTGTCCGCGAGGCCCTGCGGAGGCGGAGGCGACCCACACAAGGCCGCGCGCCGACGTGGGAGTCCGGCGGCTGGGGAACCGCCGTTGGCCGGCTGCCAGCCGAGCACTGGAGGCGGGGCGCTCGCCCGTCCCGTCTCTGCGTCACGTTTCCCTGTAGCGCGGCCGTCACTGGCTACCATCGGCTCCTCTACAACCGCGGTGAGCGCGTGTACCGGCAGGTAGCTGGTCACGCGGCTGCTTTATCGGCAGTTTTCTCCTCCGATTGTGAAAACATTCTGTTAGCACCCACCTACATAGAGAGAAATGGTCATCACGATAAAATAAGAGAAATCACGGCTTGCACGGAAAAATTTAAGTGTTCGTTTTTCCCACGTGCCGTTCGAGAGTGGAACGGTAGAGAGACAGCATCAAGGTGGTTCATTGAACCCTCTGCCAGGCACTTTATTGTGAATAGCAGAGTAATCACGTAGATGTAGATGTAGATGGGTGCTCTGCGTACGAGAGGTGCTCAGAAAGTAATGCAACACTTTTTTCTGATATCAGGCTGGTTTTATTCAGGAGTCCCATACTTCATGTTATTCCCCACCTCTTTTGGCTACCAAACCGTATTGTTACACGTAATCTCCGTTCAATGCGACGGCCTTAACGCCATCTCACTGGTAGGGTCTGGATGCCTATGTGGTACCTTTCTAATGGTCGACGTCGCAGTTAACGTATTGGTGCATCAGCAACTTCCCCATCACTCCTCCGAGTCCATCCTCCATTCGGCCAAAAAGATGGAAGTGGGAAGGTGTGAGATCTGGGCTGTAGGGCCGGCCTGAGTGGCCGTGCGGTTCTAGGCCCTACAGTCTGGAACCGAGCGACCGCTACGGTCGCAGGTTCGAATCCTGCCTCGGGCATGGATGTGTGTGATGTCCTTAGGTTAGTTAGGTTTAATTAGTTCTAAGTTCTAGGCGACTGATGACCTCAGAAGTTAAGTCGCATAGTGCTCAGAGCCATTTTTTGGGCTGTAGGGTGTCTACATCTACATCTACATCGATACTCTGCAAATCACATTTAAGTGCTTGGCAGAGGGTTCATCGAACCACCTTTGCAATTCTCTGTTATTCCAATCTTGTATAGCGCGCGGAAAGAATGAACACCCATATCTTTCCTTACGAGCTCTGATTTCCCCTATTTTATCGTGGTGATCGTTCCTCCCTATGTAGGTCGGTGTCAACAAAATATTTTCCCATTCGGAGGCGAAAGTTGGTGATTGGAATTTCGTGAGAAGATTCCGTCGCAACGAAATGCGCCTTTCTTTTAATGATGTCCAGCCCAAATCCTGTATCATTTCTGTGACACTCTCTCCCATATTTCGCGATAATACAAAACGTGCTGCCTTTCTTTGAACTTTTTCGATGTTCTCCGTCCGTCCTGTCTGGTAAGGATCCCACACCGCGCAGCAGTATTCTAAAAGAGGACGGACAAGCGTAATGTAGGCAGTCTCCTTAGTAGATCTGTTACATTTTCTAAGTGTCTTGCCAATAAAATGCAGTCTTTGCTTAGCCTTCCCCAGAAAATTTTAAGTTGTTCGTAATTGTAATACCTAGGTATTTAGTTCAATTTAAGTCTTTTAGATTAGACTGATTTATCGTGTAACCGAAGTTCAACGAGGTTTCTTTTAACACTCATGTGGATGACCTCACACTTTTCGTTATTTAGGGTCAACTGCCACTTTTCATACCATTCAGATATTTTTCCTAAATTGTTTTGCAGTTTGTTTTGGTCTTCTGATGACTTTATTAGTCGACAAACGACAGCGTCGTCTGCAAACAACCGAAGATGGCTGCTCAGATTGTCTCCCAAATCGTTTATATAGATAAGGAACAGCAAAGGGCCTAGAACACTACCTTGGGGAAAGGCTGAAATCACTTCTGTTTTACTCAATTACTTTCCGTCAATTACTACGAACTGTGGCCTTTCTGAAAGGAAATCACAAATCCAGTCGGATAAGTGAGACGATATTCCATAAGCACGCAATTTCACTACGAGCCGCTTGTGTGGTACAGTGTCAAATGCCTTCCGGAAATCCAGAAATACGGAATCGATCTGAAATCCCTTGTCAATAGCACTCAACACTTCATGTGAATGAAGAGCTAGTTGTGTTTCACAGGAACGATGTTTTCTAAACCCATGTCGACTGTGTGTCAATAGACCGATTTCTTCGAGGTAATTCATAATGTTCGAACACGATATATGTTCCAAAATCCTGCTATATATCGACGTTAACGATATGGGACTGTAATTTAGTGGATTGGATTACTGCTGCTACCTTTCTTGAATACTGGTGTGACCTGTGCAACTTTCCAGTCTTTGGGTACGGATCTTTCGTCCAGCGAACAGTTGTATATGATTGTTAAGTATGGAGCTAATGCATCAGCATACTCTGAAAGAAACCTAATTGGTATACAGTCTGGACCAGAAGACTTGCGTTTAATAAGTGATTTAAGTTGCTTCACTACCCCGAGGATATTTACTTCTACGTTACTGATGTTGGACGAGGAACAACTGTCCAATGAAGTTTTGTGAGCTGCTCTGGGGTGCGTAAACTAACGTGAGGCCTTGTATTGTCATGGAGGAAGAGAAGTTTGTTTGCGTTTTCCCGGTGACGAACACACTGAAATCGTTTCTTCAGTTTCCTTAGGCTAGCACAAGTTCGGAGTTGATCGGCGCAGCACGAGTGCCCCAACGGCTGGACAACCGACAGAAACATCCAGCGAGGTGTTTGATGTGATCCGTCGATCACCTCGAATGAGAGCGTCCGCAATTTCCAGCATTGCAGAAACCACAGCTGTATCTCGACGGCCAGCATGGGGGCATCGGACAGGTTTGCACGACCTTGTTGCAACGATAACAGATGCATCGCCCCACGGCTCACGTGCTTTTTTTCACTGCCAGATCTGCGTAGACATTCTCGAAGTGCCTACAATATAAATATCTGCGATGCTCTGGTTTTCCGCCAAAACAAACTCAATGACAGCTCTCTGCTTGAAACGCACCTCCGTTACAGACGCCATTTTGAAACCTACGTACAGCCCCCCGCCTTCTCTCGGAACTTCATGAAACAATAGTGGCTGAAGCGGGAATATTCCACGGTGTCCCACAACAACACTCGCATTTAGTCAACCGAAACTGGACGAGAAAAGAAACATGTTGCATTCAGGCGCTCATCGATAGGGGAGGGGCCGGATGCCATTGGATCATGATACCGCCCTGAAACACGTATGTAGGAACTGACTGTCATTGCTGATTGATTCATATTAATTAATATCCGTACACATTATAAAAGTAGACGTACGAATGTATGTACGAGGGTCACTCCAAAAGAAATTCACACTATTATTTTTAAAATCCATCTTTTATTCTACATGTTTGAAAGTTTTGCAGTATGTAGATACATCCTTTAGGAACAATATTTTCATTTCTCCACATAATTTACATCCAACTGCCTTAAGCCATCTTGGAACCAGCGCATGTATACCCACACGGTACAATTCTGGACTAACCTGTTGGAGCCACTGTTTTGCAGCGTGCACAAGGGAGTCATCATCTTCAAATCTTGTTCCACGAAGAGAGTCTTTCAGTTTCTCAAAGAGATGATAGTCACATGGAGTCAGGTCAGGACTGTAAGGCGGGTGTTTCAGTGTTGTCTATCCGAGTTTTGTGATCGCTACCATGGTTTTTTGACTGACATGTAGCCGTGCATTGTCGTGCAACAGCAAAACATTCTGCTTTTGCCGGTGTGGTCGAACACGACTCAGTCGAGCTTGGAGTTTCTTTTGTGTCGCCACATATGCATTAGAATTTATGGTGGTTCCACTTGGCATGATGTCCACAAGCAAGAGTCCTTCGGAACGAAAAACACCGTAGCCATAACTTTTCCAGCAGAAGGTGTGGTTTTGAATTTTTTTTGGGTTAATTTGCGTGATACCACTCCATTGATTGTCTCTTCGTCTCTGGTGAAAAATGATGGAGCCATGTTTCATCACCTGTCACAATTCTTCCAAGAAATTCATCTCCACCATTCTCGTACTGTTCCAAAAGTTCTTTGCATACCGCTTTTCTCGTTTCTTTGTGAGCCACTGTCAACATCCTGGGAACTCACCTGGCACAAACCTTTTTTAACGCCAACACTTTCAGTATTCTGCAAACACTTCCTTCCTTTATCCCAACGTAGCGCGACAATTCGTTCACTGTGATGCGTCTGTCAGCAGTCAGATGGGGCCAAAAACATGCCTAATGGACCGCTTAGGATCGGCATCACGTTCTCTTCACCGATGAGTGTCGCATATGCCTTCAACCAGACGGTCGGAGACGTGTTTGGAGGCAACCCGGTCAGATTGAACGCCTTAGACACACTGTGCAGCGAGTGCAGCAACGTGGAGTTTCCCGGATGTTTTGTCGTGGCATTATGTGGGGCCGATGTACGCCGCTGGTGGTCATGGAAGGTGCCTTAACGGCTGTACGATACGTCAATGCCATCCTCCGACCAATAGTGCAACCATTTCGGCAGCTTATTGGCGAGGCATTCGTCTTCATGGACGAAAATTCGTGCCCCCATCGTGCACATCTGGTAAATGACTTCCTTCAGGATGTTGTTGTTGTTGTGGTCTTCAGTCCTGAGACTGGTTTGATGCAGCTCTCCATGCTACTCTATCCTGTGCAAGCTTTTTCATCTCCCAGTACCTACTGCAACCTACATCCTTCTGAATCTGCTTAGTGTATTCATCTCTTGGTCTCCCTCTACGATTTTTACCCTCCACGCTGCCCTCCAATACTAAATTGGTGATCCCTTGATGCCTCAGAACATGTCCTACCAACCGATCCCTTCTTCTGGTCAAGTTGTGCCACAAACTTCTCTTCTCCCCAATCCTATTCAATACTTCCTCATTAGTTATGTGATCTACCCATCTAATCTTCAGCATTCTTCTGTAGCACCACATTTCGAAAGCTTCTATTCTCTTCTTGTCCAAACTATTTATCGTCCATGTTTCACTTCCATACATGGCTACACTCCATACAAATACTTTCAGAAATGACTTCCTGACACTTAAATCAATACTGGATGTTAACAAATTTCTCTTCTTCAGAAACGCTTTCCTTGCCATTGCCAGCCTACATTTTATATCCTCTCTACTTCGACCATCATCAGTTATTTTGCTCCCCAAATAGCAAAACTCCTTTACTACTTTAAGTGCCTCATTTCCTAATCTAATTCCCTCAGCATCACCCGACTTAATTAGACTACATTCCATTATCCTTGTTTTGCTTTTGTTGATGTTCATCTTATATCCTCCTTTCAAGACACTGTCCATTCCATTCAACTGCTCTTCCAAGTCCTTTGCTGTCCCCGACAGAATTACAATGTCATCGGCGAACCTCAAAGTTTTTATTTCTTCTCCATGAATTTTAATACCTACTCCGATTTTTTCTTTTGTTTCCTTTACTGCTTGCTCAATATACAGATTGAACAACATCGGGGAGAGGCTACAACCCTGTCTTACTCCCTTCCCAACCACTGCTTCCCTTTCATGTCCCTCGACTCTTATAACTGCCATCTGGTTTCTGTACAAATTGTAAATAGCCTTTCGCTCCCTGTATTTTACCCCTGCCACCTTTAGAATTTGAAAGAGAGTATTCCAGTCAACATTGTCAAAAGCTTTCTCTAAGTCTACAAATGCTAGAAATGTAGGTTTGCCTTTCCTTAATCTTTCTTCTAAGATAAGTCGTAAGGTCAGTATTGCCTCACGTGTTCCAGTGTTTCTACGGAATCCAAACTGATCTTCCCCGAGGTTGGCTTCTACTAGTTTTTCCATTCGTCTGTAAAGAATTCGTGTTAGTATTTTGCAGCTGTGACTTATTAAGCTGATAGTTCGGTAATTTTCACATCTGTCAACACCTGCTTTCTTTGGGATTGGAATTATTATATTGTTCTTGAAGTCTGAGGGTATTTCGCCTGTTTCATACATCTTGCTCAGCAGATGGTAGAGTTTTGTCAGGACTAACGACATCAAAAAAATGGGTCAAATGGCTCTAAGCACTATGGGACTTAACATCTGATGTCATCAGTCCCCTCTACTTAGAACTACTTAAATATAATTAACCTAAGGACATATAACTAACCTAAGGACATCACACACATCCATGCTCGAGGCAGGATTCGAACCTGCGACCGTAGCAACAGCGCGGTTCCGGACGGGAAACGCCTAGAACCGCTCGGCCACTCGTCTGGTTGAAGGCATATGCGAATATGTTCTCCAGACATGAACCCTATCGAACGAACTTGGGATAAATTGAAAAGGGCTGTTTATTGACGACGTGACCCACCAACCACTCTGAGGGATCTACGCCGAATCGCCGTTGAGGAGTGGGACAATCTAGACCAACAGTACCTTGATGAACTTGTGGATAGTATGCCACGACGAATACAGGCATGGATCGATGCAAGAGGACGTGCTGCTATGTATTAGAGGTAACGGTGTGTACAGCAATCTGTACCACCACCTCTGAAGGTCTCGCTGTACCGTGGTACAACACGCAATGTGTGATTTTCATGAGCAGTAAAAAGGGCGGAAATGATGTTTATGTTGATCTCTATTCAAATGTTCTGAACAGGTTCCGGAACTCTCCGTACCGAGGTGATGCAAAACTTTTTTTGATGTGTGTTAAAAATGTGTGATATGTGCGTATGCGGGCAAAGCCACCGTAAAAAGTTCCTCCTAAATCCCTGGATCGATTCCAACCAAACTTGGTACCCGTATTACTTACTATATGAAAAGAAGTTCTTTGGGCATAAGAACCAGGATTCTCTTGTTAGAGTGCGGGTGATAACGCGGAAAGAGAAGGGGGTGGAGGAGATGGACGTACAGAGAGGGACAAGCAGGAAGTGAATACAGATACAGAGAGGAGGAGATGGATAGAGAGAGCGGAGGGGAGGACATGGACAGAGAAACACGAGGAGATCAGCAGCCTGAGGGAGGAGGAAGTGAAAAGAGGAGGAGATGGACAGAGATAGAGGATGGAAAGAGAGAGGGGGAGGAAGAAATAGTCTAAGAAGGGGTGAGGAGAAATTGGAGGAGGAGGAGGAGATGGACGTAGGGGGTCGGAGGAGATGTACAGAGGGGGAACAAGGAGATGGGCAGAGGGGGGGAGGAGTAGATGATCAGAGAGAGGAGGGCAGGAGCAAATTGATAGAGAAAGAGGGGGAAGTAGGTGGACAGAGAGAGGAGAGGAAGAGATGGACAGAGAGGGGGACGAAGAACTAATAGAAGACTGGAATAAATGCATACCCGGGCAAAGCCGGGTAATCAGCTGATTCATATATAAAAATACCACAGATGATTTTTTTCTGTGTGCTTATGTATCGTGAAGGGAATGCGAAATGTGTGATCGCATGCGTATTTCATGTGCCGAAAAGTTTCCTTTTTCCCCTCCTCACCAGGCGCACAGACAATCTCTGGTTGGTTTACGTCTGGGATCTTGTATGTTTGAAATTGACTGTTGAGGGAAGCAAAGGTTGCCCTGAGTAGTCCGTGTTGTAGCATCTATTCTGTTAGCCGTTTCGAGAGGAGCATTTCGCGATTTCTGATACTGGTAGCTTTCTGTAGAACATTCGGGCGGTTTCTTTCCTTGACGAATCAGAGCTCTTCCCGCTTTTAAGCAACCGGCATTTGGAGCCGTCGTGCCTACATTCCTGTAAAAAAAGAGAGCTGTCCGGCGCCTAAGCCCTACACTGGCCATCTTAACACGGAGAGTCGTGAACTTAACTTCTGAAATCGTAAGACATTTTGATCCTCTTGAGCACAGATTGAGATACTGTATTTCGGTGAGTGTAGTCAAGTGTTATTTGAATAGGAGAATTTCATTGCATTAAGTTTCTAGAACGTTCGTGAGTGGTATTGTCTTCTTTCAGTGGATCGATTTAGTTAATTTACGAGAGAAATGTGTGGGCAAGCACTTGACTTTTTGGCAATGGAGGTGAACTTGTGCACTCAGCAATAGTCCCTCTTTTGAGTAATTACGAGCCGTGTTTCTTGATAATCGTGTATCAGATTAATTCTGATAAAAGTTGCATCTCAATCGCATTCACTAACAGTGTCTTTAAATATCGTTTAATTCGTCCTTGTGAGCCATGTGTGAAAAATAATAGTCAATGTGCGGTTACCTATGCGAGTAAAGTAGCCTCAGAAATCAGTCGAGTTTAGACGTTACTGTTACTCGACTTGGCTTGTGTAATAGGAGGTGAGGGGTATTTCATTTTGAAGCACGACTGCGTGTGCGCCTTGGCTGCCTATGGGAGGCTTTGTTTCGGAATTGGTGAACTCCTCAGTCCACCCAAGTAGTTCCTATAGTGGAAGAATATGATGGTTCATGCCTCTTTTGAGTCGTGTGAGAATCATTTTCCAGTTTTCGGTGTATCTGGCCACCCTCCTCCTCATGTTCTCATAAGATTCATAAGCTGGTTTTTCCTTTGCATCGTTTCTATCCAGCATTATTATCATAATGACATTATGATAGTATTACGTGCTCAATGTCATCTTGTTCATACAAAATGTGTCGCTGTGTCCAATAACTGTGAATTTATAAGATCCGTTTTTCTAATCTATCTCAAGTAAGTTTCTCTCGTGATTCAGACAGTAGCTCCTCTTGAAAAGAGTAATGGAAAAGGTTGTGAAAGGCAATAATACTCGTAAAGCTTGTAAGAGAGTTATGTTTAGATAATCTAAAGAAACCCCGCTTAGTGTTATGTGGCAGCTCTTTTCCAAAAATTGACGCTCAACATATTTCATGATACTATATGCTCATCCTCTTTGCTCAAAGTAGTGGCTCTCTTAAACTGCACCATAACTGCAGAGCGTATTCAGTACTACCAGTGACTGTCCAGCTAATTGCTTTTTCTCTTCCCTGCTTTTATCACCGTGAGTGCTTGTTATTACTATGCAGAGCTGAAAGCTTTCAAGCTGGCTGGGACAAGATATTTTACTTAAAGGAGCAAACAGAAGAGCCACAAATGTGTCATAGCCAAAAGCTGAGCTTCAGTATAGGCAGCCCCGAACGGATTTCGCTTCACCCATTCCCGGTCTCCAGGAGACCCCGAAAGGCCCAGCTATCTGCCAAAAAACTGTGTTATTTGTGTCTAGAAAGAATCCTTTAAGACAGATAAGTATCTAAGCCAGGTGCATCCTTTGAGAAACGCTTCAGCGTGAGAAATGCTGTTTGCCTCAGCAGCCATCTTACAGAAGAAGGTTCAGTTTAAACTTTTGGGACAGGCTTCCTCATTGATTCGTAATGTTAGTTTCTGAAGCACCCGGGTCTTTGTCGTGCATGTCTACATGCGAACCTTCCTATTTGTCTGCTTCAGAATTGTACCATGGAGTGGGAGAGGTTTCTTGGCCTCCTCCACACGCCTTGGCACTATTGGTTAATAACAACAAGATCCGCAGGAGGAAGAGTTTGTTTAACCTTATCACAACATTATTACTGAACAGAACTCGCAATGTGTGCTAGATTTCCTCGTTATTCCTCTCCTCCATTCTCCTTTATCTAAGGTCGGTCCTCGAAAAGTCTTCACTTCTTTCGATTATTGACAGTTTTTCCTTTCCTCGTTTAGCTTAGCTCCAGCTTCCTGTAAAATGCATGATTTCTGGACGTAACACTGTGTTATAGATTCTTATCTTAGTGTTCGGTGATACTGATTTTTAGTCGACGGCATCCCTGACGGAGTACATGGTTTTCATTTCCACTGCTAGTCATTCGTCGATATCCATTCCTATACTGATGCCACAGGTAAACCAACACCCCAAATATTTGAACTATAAGTTCACTTGAACCTCAAACCATCTATCCCAAGAAATACTTACTGCTCCTCCCTTCTTCCTAACTGCATGATTCCGTTTTGGTTCATTCATATTTAGCCCAAACGTAGTGCATAGTTGACGATTTTCTGACACATTTCTCTCACCTCATGGTTTCATTCACTTAGTAGTATTATATGTCTATATATGCGAGACAATTGAAATTACCATCCATCTGTTTCCCAGTGCACTCTTGTTGCCAAAATGCCATTATTACTTTCTATAAGATGGCACTTAACAGAACACATGAGAGAGCACCCCCTTGTCTGACACCTGTCTATCGCCTCTGTTGCGAGCCCTCGGAAATGCACTGCTGCACTTGATGCATCTCTACAAGTTTGCACCACACTCACTTGCTTCTCTGGGATTCTGAAGTCACGCAACGCGTTGTATAGTCCTTTCCTGTGGATGCCGTCGCGTGCGCGTTGAAAACCGTCAAACAGTTGTCTCATAGTGAAAAATGTGATCTATTGTCGGTCGGTTTGGTCGAAAGTCAGCTTAGAATTCTTGTATGTCGTTCTCTATGAAAAGCTGAAATTGTCTGAGGATAATGATAGACAGTATCTTGTACGTATTCTCTTCTTTTTTTCGATTATTTGCTTTGATGATAAAATGTGCATGATCAGTTGGCGGCCACGACGGTGGCCAGGGCAAATGCCAGTATGGTTCCTCGCATAAGGCTACGTCCCACTACCTGTTTGATCATTGTCAATAAACCTACAAGTGTGCAAATTCCTATTTACGTGAATAATGTTTTTATTTATTTGTTCAGGAACTGTAATACTATGACTCTCCAGCATCATTGTGAAAGTGATCCACAGATGAATAAATGAATAAAATTACTACTGCTGCTGCTACTGTTACCACTACTTCTACTACTACTAATGCCACCACCACATTTCTCGTACTGCATTTGGACGACCAACGCTCCCCTCTCCTTCCCCTGTGCAGCTCACATACTACGCAACAGAGGCCACGGACTCCGTTGCCCATGGAGCACCATGTGGAAATGGAGCCTCATGGAGATATTTTGTGTTCTTTCTTTGGCAGTTGTATTATATTTAGGAAACTGTTATAGGTAAATGGATACATGCAATTATAAAAGAAAAAATTTTGATTTAGGGAGAGCGATAAAGAAAGATGTGATAGACTGAGTAGTGGGAAATCCCATCACCTGTGCAATAAGGGAAGGAGGTCTCGGAACGTGGCCTTGGGCCCGACGTCCCTATGCAGTGTCTCCCAAGGTTACTTATAAGTTGTACTGATATGCTAGTCTACTTAATTATAGGTTAATGATTTACATGTTTACTCTGGCGCCTGGTATAATAACCTGCCAACTAGGTTACAATTTGTACATATAGTGTTTGTATACCAAGTGACAAAGGATTACTAATGATACGTGTTGTGTATGCTATGTATTGTGTCTCTTCCTGTGTTCTATCGTGTCCTTACTCTTATTCTACCTTACGTCGTAAGTTAAAAATCTGTATTACTATCGTAACAAGTTTATCGTGGCGCCTGATACAATAATTGACCACGATTATAACCTACGTCTCTCTGGTTCGGCATATGTTTCATGCTCCTATATTTGGGTGTCTGCATGCTATTCTTCGTGTTTTCAATCCTCTGCGTCGGTGTTGGAGGAGTCCTTAGGACTGAATTCCTCATCTCAACTAACACAGCCGTCCCTTTGACGTCTGATACGATGCCTGTGTGATGTCATTTGTTTATACACTGAAGAGCCAAAGAAACTGGCATGCCTGCCTAATATCGTGTAGGGCCACCCGAGCACGCAGAAGTGCCGCAACACGACGTGGCATTGACTCGATTAATGACTGAAATAGTGTTCGAGGGAAATGACACCAAGAATCCTGCACGGCTATCCATAAATCCGTAAGCGTATGAGGGGGTGGAGATCTCTTGTGAATAGCACTTTGCAAGGCATCCCAGATAGCTCAATAATGTTTATGTTTGGGGAGTTTGGTGGCCATCGGAAGTGTTTAAACTTAGAAGAGTGGTACTGGAGCCACACTGTAGTAATTCTAGGCGTGTGGGGTGTCGCATTGTCCTGCTGGAATTGCCCAAGTCCGGTGGAATGCACAATGGACACGAACAGGTGCAGGTTATCAAACAGGATGCTTACGTGCGTGTCACCTGTCAGAGTCGTATCTAGACGTATTAGGAGTTCGATATCATTCCAGCTGCACACGATTCATACCATTACAGAGCCTCCACCAGCTTGAACAGTCCCCTGTTGACATGCAGGGCCCATGGATTCATGAGGTTGTCTCTATACCCGTACACGTCAATCCGCCGATACAATTTGAATCAGACTCGTACGACCAACAACATGTTTCCAGTCATCAACAGTCCAATGTCGGTGTTCACGGGCCCAGGTGAGGCGTAAAGCTTTGTGTCGTGCAGTCATCAAGGGTACACGAATGGGCTTTCGGACCAACATTGAAATCTGCAGCAATTTGCGGAAGGGTTGCACTTCTGTCACGTTGAGCGATTCTCTTCTGTCGTTGTTGGTCCCGTTCTTGCAGGATCTTTTTCCGGCTGCAGCGATGACGGAGTTTGATGTTTTACCGGATCCTAATATTCACAATACACTCGTGAAAAGATCGTACGGGAAAATCCCCACTTCATCGCTACTTCGGAGATGCCGTGTCCCATCGCTCGTGCGCCGATTATAACACCACGTTCAAACTCATTTAAATCTTGCTAACTTGCCATTGTAGTAGCAGTAGCCGATCTAACATCTGCGTCAGACATTTGTCTTATATATGCGTTACCGACCGCAGCGCCGTATTCTGCCTGTATTTGAATACGCATGCCTTTACTAGTTACTTTGGCGCTTCAGTGTAGATGGTGTGTTCTGTCTTGGTGGTATGGTCTGTTACCTTATTTAGTTGTCGCCATACGTGTGAGTTCCTGAGTGTGTGTTGCACTGTTTCTGTTGTGATTGTTGATATGTTTCACCCTGTGCGGCACTCACAGTACAGCACGAAGTGCATCGGCCGTTATTATTATCGTATGCATCAATTACAGTAATACACATTTAGCAAAACAAAGAAATATATATATATATATATATATATATATATATATATATATATATATATCATCAAATACTGACGAATCGATTCCACAGACCGAACGTGAGGAGAGGGGCTAGTGTAATTGGTTAATGCAAACCATAAAAAAATGCACGGAAGTGTGTTTTTTAACACAAACCTACGTTTTTTTAAATGGAACCCCGTTAGTTTTGTT
This sequence comes from Schistocerca americana, assembly GCF_021461395.2. Lineage (NCBI taxonomy): Eukaryota > Metazoa > Arthropoda > Insecta > Orthoptera > Acrididae > Schistocerca > Schistocerca americana. Next base: position 868,955,977 of record NC_060119.1, on the reverse strand, counting down.
AGCACATCTGAACATATAAACAAATACGTAATCAGTGCCGTTTGTTGCATTATAAAATGTTAGTTACATCCGGAGATATTGTAACCTAAAGTTGACGCTTGAGTACCACTCCTCTGCTGTTCGATCGTGTGTATCGGAGAGCACCGAATTACGTAGGGATACAAAGGGAACGGTGATGGACCTTACGTCCACATGCTAACACCTTGTTATTGGAATCGATTCGTCAGTATTTTCACTGACGCACATGTACATTACCATGAGGGGTGAGATACACGTACACTCGTGGTTTCCGTTTTCAATTACGGAGTGGAATAGAGTGTGTCCCGACATGTCAGGCCAATAGATGTTCAATGTGGTGGCCATCATTTGCTGCACACAATTGCAATCTCTGGCGTAATGAATGTCGTACACGCCGCAGTACATCTGGTGTAATGTCGCCGCAGGCTGCCACAATACGTTGTCTCATATCCTCTGGGGTTGTAGGCACATCACGGTACACATTCTCCTTTAACGTACCCCACAGAAAGAAGTCCAGAGGTGTAAGATCAGGAGAACAGGCAGGCCAATTTATGCGTCCTCCACGTCTTATAAACGCCCGTCGAACGTGTACCTCACCCCTCATGGTAATGTACATGTGCGTCAGTGAAAAAGACCAATAAAAAGGTGTTAGCATGTGGACGTAATATGCCGTTCCAGTCTCTTCTGTACCTAAGGTCCATCACCGTTCCCTTTGTATCCCTACGTAATCCGGTGCTATCCGATACACACGATCGAACAGCGGAGGAGTGGTACTCAAGCGTCAACTTTAGGTTACAATATCTCCGGATGTAATTAACATTTTACAATGCAACAAACGGCACGTTTTTGTTTATATGTTCAGATGTGCTAACAAAACTAACGGGGTTCCATTTAAAAAAACGTAGGTTTGTGTTAAAAGACATACTTCCGTGCATTTTTTTATGGTTTGTATTAACCAATTACACTAGCCCCTCTCCTCGCGCTCGGTCTATGGAATCGATTCGTCAGTATTTGATGTGGTTTACGAAATATATCCAGCGGTAATGTTAGGTGACTCACCCTGTATATAAATGAACATGAGAAATTATATACAGTACACAAATTTTAAAACGGGTGAGACTACGCTCGGATACTGATGGACTCGATCCAGCGGAGTGCCTCGTGGGATGCTTGATGGAGCTTCTCAATGCCACCAGGGAAGCGTCTGAGTGGACATTCATTTACAGTGTGGCTCATTGTTTGGGTGTCACCTCAGTCACACACATTGTCACTTGAAAAGCGCCACTTGTGCATGTTGTATTTGCACCTACCCTCTTCAGTCCGATATCTGTTTAACTGCACCCACACCTCCCTTGGTTCGTGGAAGCCTGGAAATGGAACTGTTGGATTGTCTACAAGTTCGTGGTTTCGGATTCTTGTAGCTTGCCACTCATGTTTCCACTCTGCGTCCTGGTCGAATACTGTGGATAGCATTTGGATTCCCATTTCATATGCTGGTCTTCCAGATTTGAGGCGTTCCCTGGGCAGTGATTGCAAATCGTCATGAAGAAGGATCGAGTTGTTTTCAGAAACTTTCTGACAGAGGTTGTAAAGAGCAGCCTTTCGACGGAGGTCTGGTGGACAGATGTTTGAAAGCACTGGTAGCCAGCAAGTAGGTGTAGACCGGACTGTACCACTAATTACTCTCATGACTGAGTTCCCTTGGACGTCTACTTTCACTACGTGGGCGCTTCGGAGCCAAACTGGTGCACAGTATTCTGCTGCAGAGTATACCAGTGCAAGGGATGCTCTTCGGAGGACTGATGTGGTTGCTCCCCGTTACTGCCTACCAGCTTTCTCACAAGGTTTACTCTTGTTTGTCTCTTCTTGGCCAAGTTGGAAAGGTGTTTTTTGTGTGTTAAAGTTCTGTCCAGAGTGACTCCCAGGCATTTTGGGCTTTCGTTGAATCTGACTGTGCCAAGAGGGCCGAACTGTGGACTGATGAAAGGCGATTAGAAAGGTGGAACAGGCTTACCTCGGTTTTAGAAACATTTGGTCTCAGTCTGGATTGTGCCGTTGCCGTCCGCAAATAGTGAGAAGCGCTGTGAGTGTGCTGGGTATAGGCCGTGGTCAGTCAGGAAATGAACCATGCCACGGCCGGGATTAGCATTATTCATCCGTGACCGTTCCCTGATACTCGAGAAAAAGTTGTACACACTATGGCCTTTGTCCTTATCGTTTCACTCCCGTTGCCAGACATTCAGTCTGCAAAAGTTAGCTGACGTTTGTGTCCTATGTCTTCCCCTGTTATTTCCCTGACCTTACCGTGTCTTTCCCTCCTAATCCAGTAGCATGCGACCCGATATCTGATCGTTACATCGCTTGGGAAGGGACCGAACAGCACACACAGCGCCTCTGTTGAGACAGTGCGGAATGCCACCTACTTTCTCAGGAGTACACTCCTTTGTCCACACGTTACTGCTGTCCTGGGGGTCACTAGAGCAAGCCCATGTGGTCATATACTTGCTGAGAAGCTCACCACTATTCCTACTACTACTACTACTACTAATACTACTGCATGTGAAGGGATTTCGACACGTAATGCAACACATTTCTTTCCTGGACTATTTATGTTGAAAACAGGCGGAATTTGCTGTGGGACACCGTGGAATATTCTCGCTTCAGGCCTTATACATTCCGGTGCTATACATAACATTCAAAATGGTGTCTGTACCGGACGTGCATTCCAAGCAGAGAGCTGTCATTGAGTTTCTTTTGGCCGAACCCCACAGCATTGCAGATATTCATAGGAGCTTGCAGAACGTCTATGGAGACCTGGCAGTGAAAAAGAGCACGGTGATCACAAGGCGAGCCGTATGTCGTCATCGCAAGGTCGTGCAAATCCGTCCCATCTCCCGCATACCGGCTGGCCGCACTTAACTGTAATTCCTGCAGCGTTGGGATGTGCGGGCACTCTCATTCGAGGTGATCGATGGATCACAATGAAACACCTCGCTACTCAGCTGAGTATCTCTGATGGTAGTGCACCGAGCGAGGTGGCGCAGTGGTTAGCACACTGGACTCGCATTCGGGCGGACGACGGTTCAATCCCGTCTCCGGCCATCCTGATTTAGGTTTTCCGTGATTTCCCTAAATCGCTTCAAGCAAATGCCGGGATGGTTCCTTTGAAAGGGCACGGCCGATTTCCTTCCCCATCCTTCCCCCATCCGAGCTTGCGCTCCGTCTCTAATGACCTCGTTGTCGACGGGACGTTAAACACTAATCTCCTCCTCCTCTGATGGTAGTGCTGACACGCTCGTCCACCAGTTGGGACACTCAAAGGTGCGTGCTCACTGGGTAGCCGGCCAGAGTGGCCGAGCGGCTCTAGGCGCTACAGTCTAGAACCGCGCGATCGCTACGGTCACAGGTTCGAATCCTGCCTCGGGCATGGATGTGTGTGATGTCCTTAGGTTAGTTAGGTTTAAGTAGTTCTAAGTTCTAGGGGACTGATGACCTCAGAAGTTAGGTCCCATAGTGCTCAAAGCCATTTGAACCATTTTTGAACTCACTGGGTACCTCGCCGTCTAATACAGGACTGGGCAAATAAAAGTGCCCTGTGCGAGTGGGTACGATTGGAAGTGAATGTACGCATATAACAACACCTTGTGACGCACATATCACGTGTAAGCCCGCCAAGTGATCCACACCTGTTCAGAGCATAGTGCGGGAGTGTCAATGCGAGTGGAGCAGTGCAAAGGGGACGATGGTGCTCACAGCGGAGCAGTGGATCTTCGTTGAAGAAACTTACGTGACAACAAAGTGGTGGAAACAGTGTGGTTAGTTGTTTGCTGAGAATTTTAGTGGTATCTATGTTCCAGCAAAGAGTGCCACTCGGCGCATAGTACGAAAATGGTGTAGAAAGGACCTGTTTTGAACAAGTCAAAAAAAATTGCGAAACGTGCACGCGCACAATAGAATGTGGCTGCAGTTCACCAGAAAATGCCTCAGAGTCTTGCCAGATCAACCCGACGCCTGTCGCGAGAGACCGGTGGACGAACACTTCATCTGGACCTGCACATGCATCCCTACCGAGTGTCTCTTGTTCATCCATTAAAACCAGTAGATGCTCCTCAGTGTCTTCAGTTTCCTGAGTGGCTGTTCACTGAGGCAACAATGAATGGCTTGGATTGGATCTGTTCGTTATATCTGGTATAACCTGAGTGGTCATGTCAACTGACAGAGTTACAGGTTCTGAGCACCGGAGAGTGCATATAACTTCCACGAAACACCATTGCATGATCAGAGGGTTGGGATATGGTGTACAGTGTCTGCACGCCATATTATTGGTCCATCTTCTTTCATCAGACGCTGACTTCTATGCGTTACATTGCCAACATTTTACAAGTCATTTTTGCCAGCGTTAACCGTGGAGGAAAAGACCTACAGTTACTTCCAACAGGCTGGAGCAATTACCCATACAGCCCGCCGAACTTTGGAGTGCATTTACACATTCTTCACGTACGGCAGAGTTGTTAGCAGAGATCTGTCTGGCCGAGGCCCAGCTGGCCAGCCAGGTCACCTGATCTGTCAGCGTGCTATTACCTTGTGTGAGGAGCCCTCTAGCCTAAGAATCTCATAGTCTTCAAGAACTGCAACAGAACATTTTGGTTGAGACTACAACAATTCCAGCAGTCCTGCTTCGATCCGCCTTCAGTAACTTGCTGATCAGGGCCCAAATGCACCGAGAGATGAATAGTGGTCATTTCCATCATCTGCTATTGTCGGATTAGTACTGTATTTCCTTTCCTCTGCTGTGTTTCTTGGTACAATGGAAGTCTGTTCTTCAGGCCACTTTTATTTGTCCCACCCTGTTGTAGGCCACAAGGAGCAACGAAGGGCCATCTGTGTGGAATTGCTTGTGACTTAAGAGGCTGATAGTGACAGCTTTTTGTCGAACATCGTCACAGGCGAGAAAAGATTGGTTCACCACTTTGAACCGGAATCAGACGGCATTCCATGGAATGGCGCGACATCACCTCTCCTACATAGCAAACGTTTAAAGCCGCATCTTCAATCGGTAAAGTCATGGCGACCGTCTTCTGGGACTCTGAAGCAGTTATTCCGTTTGCTGTCGATTCTCATGGCGCAACTACCAACTCTGTTACGTATTGCGCTGCCCACAGGAAACGGAAGAAACGACTTTAGCGTGTTGCGTGTTCGTAGCCACAAAAATATAAACGAAATGCTCATTCTCCATTACAACGCAAGGCTCCACACAAGTCCACGGAGCCGGCCGGTGTGGCCGTGCGGTTCTAGGTGCTTCAGTCTGGAGCCGCGTGACCGCTACGGTCGCAGGTTCGAATCCTGCCTCGGGCATGGGTGTTTGTGATGTCCTTAGGTTAGTTAGGTTTAAGTAGTTCTAAGTTCTAGGGGACTGATGACCACAGATGTTAAGTCCCATAGTGCTCAGAGCCATTTTTGAACAAGTCCACGGACCCGAGAAGAGTTCAGAAAACTTCCTTGGACCGTTCTGCCTCGTACACCCTACAGCCCGAATCTCGCCTCTTCCGACTTCCATCTTTTCTGCCAATGAAGGATGCACACCGTAGGAAGCAGTATGTGGATGACTGGGAGGTTACTGATGCAGCAAGACAAAAATATGGTTCAAATGGCTCTGAGCACTACGACACTTAACTTCTGAGGTCATCAGTCCCCTAGAACTTAGAACTACTTAAACCTAACTAACCTAAGGACATCACACACATCCATGCCCGAGGCAGGATTCGAACCTGTGACCGTAGCAGTCGCGTGGTTCCAGACTGTAGTGCCTAGAACCGCTTGGCCACCCCGGCTGGCGCAGCAAGACACTGACGTCGACCATTACAGTAGTACCATGCGGGAAAACAAGCCTTCAGAGTAAACCTGCGTAAAGCCTTCTCACTAAACCGAGATTATTTTCAAAAGCTGTATTTGTAGCCAAAATTGAGGGGAGTACACTACTGGCCATTAAAATTGCTACACTAAGAAGAAATGCCGATGATAAACGGGTATTCATTGCACAAATATATTATACTAGAACTGACATGTGATTACATTTTCACGCAATTTGGGTGCATAGATCCTGAGAAATCAATACCCAGAACAACCACCTCTGGCCGTAATAGCGGCCTTGAGACGCCTGGGCATTGAGTCAAACAGAGCTTGGATGGCGTGTACAGGTACAGCTGCCCATGCAGCTTCAACACGATACCACAGTTCGTCAAGAGTAGTGACTGGCGTATTGTGACGAGCCAGTTGCTCGGCCACCATTGACCAGACATTTTCAATTGGTGAGAGATCTACAGAATGTGCTGGCCCGTACAGGACCTGCAACATGCGGTGGTGCATTATCTTGCTGAAATACAGGGTTTCGCAGGGATCGGATGAAAGGTAGAGCCACGGGTCGTATCTGAAATGTAACGTCCACTGTTCAAAGTGCCGTCAATGTGAACAAGAGGTGACCGAGACGTGTAACCAATGGCAACCCATACCATCACGCCGGGTGATACGCCAGTATGGCGATGACGAATACACGCTTCCAATGTGCGTTCACCGCAATGTCGCCAAACACGGATGCGACCATCATGATGCTGTAAACAGAACCTGAATTCATCCGAAAAAATGACGTTTTGCCGTTCGTGCACCCAGGTTCGTCGTTGAGTACACCATCGCAGGCGCTCCTGTATGTGATGCAGCGTCGAGGTAACCGCAGCCATGGTCTCCGAGCTGATAGTCCGTGCTGCTGGAAACGTCGTCGAACTGTTCGTGCAGATGGTTGTTGTCTTGCAAACGTCCCCATCTGTTGACTCAAGAATGGAGACGCGGCTGCACGATCCGTTACAACCATGCGGATAAGATGCCTGTCATCTCGACTGCTAGTCATACGAGGCCGTTGGGATCCATCACGGCGTTCCGTATTACCCTCCTGAACCCACCGATTCCATGTTGTGCTAAAAGTCATTGGATCTCGACCAACGCGAGCAGCAATGTCGCGATACGATAAACCGCAATCGCGATAGGCTACAATCCGACCTTTATCGAAGTCGGAAACGTGATGGTACGCATTTCTCCTCCTTACACGAGGCATCACAACAACGTTTCACCAGGCAACGCCGGTCAACTGCTGTGTGAGAAATCGGTTGGAAACTTTTCTCATGTCAGCACGTTGTAAGTGTCGCTACCGGCGCCAATTTTGTGTGAATGCTCTGAAAATCTAATCATTTGCATAGCAGATAATATTCTTCTTGTCGGTTAAATTTCGCGTGTGTAGCACGTCATCTTCGTGGTGTAGAAATTTTAATGGCCAGTAGTGTAATATGGTGTTTTGGAATCCTGAATGAAGCCAACCTGCTTTCAGGAAAAAATGTGTTGCATTAGTTTTTGTACACCCGTCGTACAACTTGCGGACGTCGTGGAGGCAGACAGTGGACGTGATTTAGAGAGGGACAAGGCGTGGCGCGCCCTACCTGCGAGGCGGTGATGCCGGAGGTGCAGGCGGGCGTGGGCAGCGAGCGCTTGCGCATGTCGCGGAACGGCGACAGCAGGCCCGGGTTGAGCAGCGGCGAGTCGGGGTTGAAGCCGGGCGGCGGCGACGGCGGGCCGGGGCTGCCCTCGTCGTCGGTGCCGCCCGACTCCTCCACGACGATCAGCGGCTCGCCGGGGCCCTGCGCCGTGGTCGCCGGCGCGTACGACGCCCGCCGCATCCTGCAGCACGCGACACGCAGCCAAATGTTACCACCGCTCAGACAACTCGTACACATACACGGGGTGCTACGTGGCCACACGGAATGACAATACAAACACATAGGGCGATGTTTAACAAAAAAAATTGTGTTTTAGAAAACTGCTCAATATGAACTGGAAAGATGTTTATAGTGCTCATGACATGAATGAAAAATATAACACATTCATGAACAATGTCAGTACCACGTTAGAAAACTGTTTTCCTCTAAAAGTTACCAAAATTAAACAGAAGTTTATAATAAGACCATGGATTACACAAGGAATAAAGATTTCCTGTAAGACAAAAAGGAAAATGTATCTGTCGACCAAGAATAGCTCCAATATTGACGATTTAGCTAAATACAAGGAATAATGTAAAATATTAAAAAAAGTAATTCAGACATCTAAACAAATGCACTACGAGAAGAAGATATCAATGTCAGGGAGCAAAATAACAACAATATGGGATATAGTGAAAGAGGAGACTGGTAGAACCAGCAAGGAACAGGAGCAAATAGCATTAAGGGTAGATGACACATTAGTAACCGATGGGCACAGTGTGGCAAATCTATTTAACAAGTACTTTATATCCGTTACTGATAGAATGAGATTGTCAGGATCAGTAAATAATGCTCTTGAATATCTGAAACTAGCCATTACAAATAGCTTCAGGTACATGAATATGTCACTCACTTCACCAAAAGAAATAACTTCCATAATAAAATCTTTAAAAACAAAGCATTCTAGTGGTTATGATGAAATATCAACAAAGTTAATTAAGGCATGTTCTTGTGAGTTTAGTACAATTCTGAGTTACTTGTGTAACCAGTCAATTATAACTGGGACATTTCCTGACTGGCTAAAATATGCAGATGTTAAGCCTCTATTCAAGAAAGGGGATAAAGAGATACCATCAAACTAAAGGCCTATTTCACTTTTGCCAGCATTCTCAAAATTTTTAGAAAAAGTAGTGTACTGGCAGCTTCTCAACCATCTGACCACAAATAGCATATTATCAAGAACACAGTTTGGATTTCTGAAGGGTTCTGATACCGAGAAGGCTATTTACACCTACAGTGAAAATGTACTTAATTCATTAAATAACAAGTTACAAGCAGCAGGTATTTTCCGTGATTTGTCAAAGGCATTCGATTGTGTGAACCACAACATCCTTTTAAATGAATTAGAATTCTATGGTGTCACGGGCAGTGCTGCAAAATGGTTCAAGTCATACCTCACTAATAGGAAACAAAGGGTGTCAGTGCAAGGGACTAGTGAATTAAGTCATCATCAGAATGGGAAGAAATTACAAGTGGTGTCCCACAAGGATCCATCTTAGGGCCATTGCTTTTTCTTGTGTACATTAATGATCTCTCATCAGTTACACTGCCAGAAGCAGAATTCGTTTTGTTTGCAGATGACACAAGTATTGCAATAAATAGTATGTAGAGTGTAGTTCTAGAAAGATCTGCTAATGATATTTTCATGGATATTAATAAATGGTTTAAAGCCAACTCGCTGACATTAAACTTCGATAAGACTCACTATATGCAATTCAGCACCTGTAAGAGGTTTCCACCCAGCTTATGCATAAAGTATGAAGAAGAGCAGATGGAAGAGGTTGACAGTCTTAAATTCCTGGGATTACAACTTGATAATAAATTCAGTTGGGAGGAGCACACCACAGAATTGCAGAAGCGTCTTAACAAATCTGTATTTGCAATTCGAGTGTTAGCAGACATAGGCGACATAAAAATGAAAAAGCTTGCATAATTTTCCTACTTTCATTCCCTAATGTCATATGGTATAATATTTTGGGGTAACTCTTCAAGTCAAACAAAAGTTTTCAGAGTTCAAAAGCGTGTAATACGTATTAATTGTGGAGTAATTTCACAGATGTCCTGTAGAAACCTCTTCAAAGAACTGGGTATACTAACTACTGCCTCTCAGTATATTTACTCCTTAATGAAATTTGTCCTAAATAATATATCTCTTTTTCCAACAAACAGCTCAGTTCATACATACAATACCAGGAACAAAAATGGTCTGCACAAGGACTTAAAAGCACTTACTTTAGTTCAGGAAGGGATCCACTACTCAGGAACACTTATTTTCAATAATTTGCCAGCAAACATAAAAAGTTTAGTTACAAATAAAGACCAGTTTAAAAGGAGCCTGAAAGACTTACTAATGGCCAACTCCTTCTACTCCATTGAGGAATTTTTTAATAGAAACAAATGATGTATTTTATATATTCATACTATTAGTACTGTTATTTCAGCTTAAAAAAATTGACATGTTACACATCCACGAGGATCTCCTCAGCACGGATCTATGGAACGAAAAAGTAATCTAATCTAATCCATACTCAGCCCCGACACAGCGGGTAAATGGTGTAAGTGCAGATACTGCTATTGGTGGCTAAGGACGGTGTACTGAACGTTACACCAGTATTTGCATCTGCAGACTAATAATTACAGCTACTACAAGTCGTTTGTTTCTAGGTTAGGTTGTACCTCAAAGTACCTGTGACGAGACCACACCATTAGTGTTTATTTTTCCATGGGTAGGAAGCCATGTGTTGAAATGTGGATGCATGGTCGCAAAACGTGTAGTCCATCTAGTAGTGCAGGGAACATGAGGTAGTTAATTATGGGAAGTGCTTGTGGGAAGACTCTTCGACACAGAGAAAAAAACAACCAACACATATGTGTGCATGTATTAAGGCACCACGTGTAAAAATATCTGCATTTTACCCATTGCACCTTGTATACAATTTTTTCTTCTATCCATTAGCAATGGTTGGTGAAACCTGAAAAATTAATGTGTTGTGCTGCCAGTCACAATTTTATTATTTATGTTTTGCACAGCATATGTCAATAAATAATTCCCATTTCAGCGATTTTTGTGTAGTATGACATTTATTCCTGATGTTTCTAACGCTCCAAAGACAGAAAACCCCAATTAACAAATTTTGTGAAAACTTGAAGTAGGGAAGTGAGTCATCTTGAAAGTGACAACAACTAATGGTGATGAAGGCCCGCCCGGTTAGCCGTTCGGTCTGATGCACGGCTTTCTGGGCGGGAAGGAGCGCCTGGTCCCCGGCACGAATCCGCCCGGCGGATTTGTGTCGTGATCCGGTGAACCGGGCAGTCTGTGGATGGTTTTTAGGCGGTTTTCCACCTGCCTCGGCGAATGCGGGCTGGTTCCCCTTATTGCGCCTCAGTTACACTATGTCGGCGACTGCTGCGCAAACAAGTTCCCCACTTTCGCGTACACCACTATTACTCTACCACGCAAACATAGGTGTTACACTCGTCTGATGCGAGACGTTCCCTGGGGGGTCCACCAGGGCCAATCCGCACAGTAACCCTGGGTTCGGTGTGGGGCGGCGGACGGGTGCAGTGGACTGCGGTAGTCGTCGTGGGGTTGCGAACCACTGCGACTGCGGCGGGGACGGAGCCTCTCTGCCGTTTATAGGTCCCCAGTTAACATACAATACTATACAATACTGATAAAACAATTACACTGATAATGTTTTGATTAACAACTATAACACTTAAATACTGAGAGTAATAACATGCAAAAGAGGACATAAAAGGGAAGGGTTGTCATGCATTATCTTTTAAACATCTATAGAATAAATTTAAATTCATATGAACGAAGGTTAAATCCAAGGAGGTAATTCTGTCAAAGATAACATTTACCGTGGAAGAGAGTTGTAGCCGCATCGCAAATAAAATTAAATGCGCCTATAATGCAACTCGGATATGGAAATGTTTAGTTAGTTGCTCTTGAGTCGCTGTAGAGTACTATTGCGATAGTCTTCTGGAAGCAAACGCTATTAGATTGTTTCAGTTGTGAAAGTTCGATAGTTCGGGAGAGAGAGACTAAAGCCACACACAGTCATTCGACCGAATAAAGTAATCTTTACCGTTATCAATGCGACGGTGATTTTAATTGAGTGATACTGATTTACTGGACTTAACCTTCGGACTGTAGAACAGTTGCGAACTTGATAGTAATGGATCAGTGACACGAAAGCTATTCGTAGTCTTGAGTAGGACACAATATTACAAAGTTATGAAGAAAAACCAATACGCCATTCGATCAAAAGTTGTCAACGTCACGATTACTGAACTGATGAGAAGTTAATCTTGAATGACATATGGGTGTGTGTGCGTGGTAGGGGCAAACAATTAATTACAAAAAGATTAATAAACTATTAGTCAAGAGATAAAACAGATGTGTCGCCTACATGATTCAAGGAATAATATTATGAATGTTTATGCTAGTGATTGAGTCTTTTAAACATTTTAAGTGACTGTGTGAAGACAGGAATAACAGACAGCGAAAGGTGAATAATATAAAAATCAGCATTACGGCGTGTTACAAGGACGTTACTTCAACATAAGTGACCTCTGGAGTTACGTTGGACCGTTGTTGACGTAGCAACGGCACACCAAAAGAATTACGAACAGCAATTATGAATCCTCGGTTAGGATGATGTGAAAAACGACCGTAATGATAGGATTAAGAACTAAGATTTCACTGCTCAACGAAACTAACCGGTCATAAGATAAAAGATAAACATTTGATCAGTTAACACAAACTGATAAGCCTGTTACGGACGAACAATAGAATATTTCTTAACTACGCGAGGAGCTGTGTTTTACGAGAGTTACAGGTGGTGTTCCACGTCATACTGACGAGGACGAACATCATTACGAGTCGCGCCTCCTCCCGACGAGTGGAGAGGAAGGGAAGGGACGTCACACGTTCTCGATATGTGAGGTGCTGCATCGGTCTGATCAGGCGGGACCTAGTCATTAGCTAATTTCAAAAGCTGGGACGCATTACAGAAATTCGGTGAAAAAACTTTTCAAAATAAAAGCTCATTCAACTGGACGACCAAAATATCATGTTTCACACGTAGAACTGCAACCCAAACGTATTAGATGCATCAATATTAATAAAATAGAATTAGGCAAGATTACCATGAGCATTGAGGCAATCATTCAGGTTGAAGATACTAGTTTGGTGAAACACTGTGTCCTGCTGTGTGAGGAAGTCCTTAACGGCCTGCTGCACATCCTCATCCGACAGGAATCGTAAACCCTTCAAGGTCTGAAGGCATGATAATCGCATGGCGACGTATCAAGACTATAGGGCGGGCGATCGCGTGTCTCCCATTCGAGTTGGCATAACTTCTGCTGCCGACACAGATCGATTGATATCGTACGTCGAAACGCGACCAGCGTCGAACTTGGCGCACCATTCCACTTGGGTGGTTTTCGACAGACAAGCTGCCCCATACTCATTCTTCGTTCTCCAATGGATGTCTAGCAGTGTTTTTCCTTCGGTAATCAAAAAAAGAATAACAGCACGTTGGTCCTGTTTGGACCATTTGATAATAAAGTGCCGGCCGGTGTGGCCGTGCGGTTAAAGGCGCTTCAGTCTGGAACCGCGTGACCGCTACGGTCGCAGGTTCGAATCCTGCCTCGGGCATGGATGTGTGTGATATCCTTAGGTTAGTTAGGTTTAATTAGATCTAAGTTCTAGGCGACTGATGACCTCAGAAGTTAAGTCGCATAGTGCTCAGAGCCATTTGAACCATTTGATAATAAAGTCGTATAAGTTTACGTTTCCGAATTTACAGCACGTGCGTCGGAAAGGCACTACTGCCACACTGATTGCTTGCCTACATGTCGGTGCTTATGAATCTGTATCGGAGTCGCGCTATGTTGGATATAAGCTGCAGGAACGCCCTCAAACAGTAACTTTCTCAGCGCCCCTTATGTTAAATTCTCCATAACTTTGGAAATATTGCAGACTCACAAAATATCAGACCATTTTTGGGATCTGCACAATAATCTCTTAAAAGTGACACATATTACAAATCATTCGCAAAAACTGAATAATTTTTATTATGTTGAAGTGGAAAAGACTAGATGACTCAAATATCACACTAAAATACATTACGATTAATTTAATACACAAATAAAAAGTTCTTTTGAGCTAAAGCCAAGATGAAGTTAAAGAATAAAAGTAACTGCGTCTAATTAATAATTACAACCAAATATAAAACTCGGGAAGCTTCTAGATAAACGAATTGTTATTTTACACAGGGCAGCTGCGGCATTCAAACTGCACTCGACGGAAACATTGTACTGAGGAGAAAGTGAATGTATTATGCCAATTAAACATCGATGAAAACTGGAAACATTTCTTTGGATAAATAACGTCACATAAAAAGTGTATGATTGCTGTATTTCCAAAAGTAATCTAATATTGTCATGTTAACGGATTAGTTTCGCCTGTGTGAACTGAGCAGCTCCAACAAAAGTTGTCGATTGTTAAGATATTACAATTTTAGTGTAATTCTGAGGGTAGCAGTGATGAAACATACAGAGCGAAAAGTATCGATTTGTTTTACAGGAACAAGACAGAAGTTGCAAGAGTCCAAAGACATGGAAGTAGTTCATAACGAAGGTTGACAAGGTCATTCCCTATTTTCCATGTTTTTCAATTCCTACGCTGAGCAAGTATTAAAGGAGAAGAAATGAAAAGTTTAAGGTTTGCCGGTAACGGTGTAATTCCGTCAGATGGTAAAGGACCTCAAAGAAAACTGAACGGGGTGGATTGTGGCCTTAAACGAAATTATAAGATGAATGTCAACAAAAAGTAATGTAATGCAGTTGAATCAAATCAGGCATTTCTACGGGAGCTACGTACGGAACGGACACACTGTTTCGTAGACGAGTTTTATTATTTGGGCAGCAAAATAACTATCTACGGCCGAATTAAATAGTAAATACAATGGAGGCCGATAATAGCAAGAAAAGTGTTTCTCAAAAAGAGAAATATTGAAACATCTAATATAAATTTAATGTTACATCTTTACAGAAGTTATTTATGTGATGCAAAAGCTTGTATGGAAGTAAAAAAATGGATGATAAACGGTATAGGTAAGAAGAGGATAAAAGTTTTTGAAATGTGCTGTTACAGAATGCCACTGAAGACTAGAAGTGTAGAGCGAGTAACTCATGAAGAGGTAGTAGACAGAATTGGAAAGAGAACAGCATTACGACTCAACTCGACCAAAAGAAGGGATTGGTTGATAGGATATATCCTGAGTCATCAAAGAATAGTCGACTTCGTTATGGAGGAAAGCGTGGAGGGGTAAAAATTGTACAGAAATATCAAGTAAGCAAGATCAGGAGACTCTGAGCACAATGGGACTTAACTGCTGTGGTCATCAGTCCCCTAGAACTTAGAACTACTTAAACCTAACTAACCTAAGGACATCACACACATCCATGCCCGAGGCACAAGTTCAGGAGGATGCACAGCCTCAGTTACGGTAGTTGAGCGGACATGAAGAGGTTTGACCAGAAAAGAATAATATAGAGAGCTCTATCGAACCACTCTGGAGGCCACAACAACAACAACATCGAAAACAATCAAGTATGGCGCTATAAAATTTTATATCTGTAGGAAAAATTGCAAAAACAGGTTTTGAGTGAGCAATCTACACTAATTCTTCTACCTCCCGCATACCGTGGCTGTGGTGATAGCGAAAATAGGATTTTTAATACACTGACGGGGAAAAAAATTGCAACACCAAGGAGGACTTGCGTGACGTACACGAAAGGTGGCAGGCATCTTTCTATATCTGAACGATGATGCCTATTCAGATTTCGCATCAGTCGCATAAGAGTGACTCTTGCAGCGCCACTATGAGAATGCAAATCAGATTTGCTTTAAATAAGCATTGTAACAGTGCTTGAGATTGGACGTGATGAGTTGCGTAACTCAAGAATACCTGTTAGGCGAGGAAGACGCCATTATCAGCACCCCACCGAGTTTGACGTCATGTAACAGAGCTACGAGAAGTTGGATGTTCCTTCTGCGATATTGCAGAAAGACTTGGCATAAATGTAGCCACTGTACATGATTGCTGGCAGCAGTGGTGACGAGAATTGTACAGTCGCAAGAAGACTTGGCTCCGGGCGGCTAAGTGGCACTACCGAGAGAAACGACCATTGTGTTCGGCGTGGGGCTCCAACGCATCGTACTATATCTGCAGCAGCAGTTTGAGCAGCAGTTGGCACTACAGTGACACAATGAATTGTTACAAACTGGTTACTTCAGCGTCAGCTCCGATGCCCTGTAGCGTGCATTTCACTGACCACAAACCGCCGCCATTAGTGACTTCAGTGGTGTCAAGCGAGAGCTCACTGGAGGGCAGTCTGTTGTGTTTTCTGATGGCGGTTGATTCTGTCTCCTTGCCAGTAATGGCAGTGTATTCGTTAGAACGAGGTCAGTTGCAGGCCTGCAACCAACGTGTCTACGTGTTACACACACTGGCTGGCTCTGAGCACTATGGGACTTAACAGCTATGGTCATCAGTCCCCTAGAACTTAGAACTACTTAAACCGAACTAACCTAAGGAAAACACACAACACCCAGTCATCACGAGGCAGAGAAAATCCCTGACCCCGCCGGGAATCGAACCCGGGACCTACACCTGGAGTTATGATCCGGTGTGCGATTTCGTATGACAGCGGGAGCCCTCTCGTGGTTGTTCCACGCACCCTGACTGCAAAATTGTACGCCAGTATGGTGATTCGATCTGTTGTGCAGCCATTCGTGGACAGCATTCGATTGGGTGTTATCCAACAAGATAACGCTCATCCCCTTAGTGCTGTTGTAACTCAACATGCTCTTCAGAGAGTCAACATGTTAACTTGGGCTGCTCGATCTCCAGATCTGTCTCCAATCGAGCACGTATGGGATATCATCGGACGACAATTCCAGCGTCATCCACACACAGCATTAACCGTCCCTGTATTGTGCAACAGGCATGGAACTCCATCCCACAAACTGACATCCGGCACCTGCACAATACAACGCAGGCACATTTGTATGCTTGTATTCTACATTCTGGCAGCTACACCGGTTATTAATGTACCAGTATTTCAAATTTACCTCGCGCTTATATTAACCTGTGAATTTGCAATGTTAATCACTTAAATATATTACCTAGACGATTGTATTTCCGAAATTTAGTTACTCTACATTAACTATTTTTTCGTGTTGCGATTTTTTCCCCGTTAGTGTATTATAGCGTGCAGAGATTTTCCCCCTTTACCTTCTCCAAGAAAGAGGCAGACTGATTTGCTACACTCTTTTGTGGCTAAAGAACAGCATCATAGGATCACCGAAAGCTGTTATAATGACAATAACTTTCACTCAAGCAACTGTCTCCAAGTGACAGATGCTGCAACTAGAAACAGTTACGCTTGTACAATAACCGTCACAGAGCCGTTGCTAGGTGTTTCGCCGCCCTAGGTGAGAACTGAAAAGTGACGGCCCCTCTTTTTTAGTATCATCGGTTCCCGATATCCCCCGCTCCAGAACCACTAAACTAAGGTGACCAGACGTCGTTATTTTCTGGAAACAGTCCTCAGTTTTTATACATTGTCCTCAGTTCCTTTAAAACTGATAGAGGACTACAAATGTCCTCAATTTCTTATTTTTTTCCCTCAGTTTTTGGAATTTCCCATAATAATTGAAATAGGAAGAATGTACCGAACATTTTAAACTTGAACTCAACTCAATATACCAGTGCAATCAAATTTGGCCTTAATATCTAACTTTATTTTTTGTAAGGAAATGGATTATTAAACGTGACGCGAAAGAATTTTTCTTTGAACTTAGAAATTATGCTATGCTGATGGAAGACGTACCGAAACACCAAAGTAGATCAACTGGATAATCTTGGCGTTATTTCGTTTCTGTTTTATTTGAAATATTTTTGGAACGAGAAATAAATTTAATCTTTTTCAGCATCCACTTTATTGCAAGTAAATAAATAAATGACGCCTTGTTTGCATTTTCTGTTGAGAGTGCTGCAACTTTTATTAGCCACCCCCGGTGCCACAGTGGTCTAAGCGATTGGCCTCTGTTCACTTGTCCGAGATGGATCCGGGTTCGGAGCCCAGTGACGCAAGGATGTTGTGTTTGTCGAAGAACACTGGCTTTTTACCTTCCTTGGGGTCGGGGCATTAAATTAGGGACGGGAAACATTATAGCCCATTGAATTGCTCAAGGTGGTCGTTAAATCCTAAGTAAAAAAAAGAAAAAAAAATACTTTTGTTAAGTTCATTTTTTCGTTGAACTGTTTCTTCAAGCAATGTTACTTGGAATATTCCTTCTTTTGTATAGCAAATGTTTGGGTTCAGGTTCTTTTCTTTTACAGAATCACATTGAAATTCCAGTACAAGATCAAGATGTAGCTTTATTATTACGTGCTGCCCTTGTGAGTAACTTTAAAAATTTACCCCAAGTAATACTCTCAATTACAGTATTTCATTCTTATTTTATATTTATTTCACATGTAAAGTATCCTCAGATTCATCGTAAGTTTACTGGATTCATCGTACGTTTTCTGAACAATCATGATACAGTTCATAAATTCTTTGCTAATCTTCGCCAAGCCAGCAGATGGCTCGATGGTTGATGGCCGTGTGGGGTACGCTTATGCTCATGTGGACTATGTCGACCAGCGCTCCTTGCCGGAAGGCTGCAGTGTTTACACCGCAGAACTGACAGCCATTTTTCGTGCCCTTGAGCGTATTCGTACCAGCACTGGAGAGTCCTTCGTCATTTGCAGTGACTTGCTCAGTAGTCTGCAGGCTCTTGACCAGTGCTACCCACGCCATCCCATTGTTGGTGCCATCCAGGGGTCCATTCACGCTCTTGAACAGCGTGGTCGTTCGGTGGTGTTCATATGGACCCCGGGACACGTTCGGATAGCGGGAAACGAGCTCGCCGACAAGTTAGTCAAAGAGGCTACCCGCAAACAGACGTTGGAGATCGGCCTCCCGGCAACTGATCTCCGATCGATGTTGCACCGTCGGGTCTTTGGGATGTGGGAAGACGAATGGCGCACTCTGTCTGCACCCAACAAGCTGCGGCGAATAAAGGAGACCACGACTGTGTGGGGTTCCTCCATGCGGGCCTCTCGCAGGGATTCTGTTGTTCTGTGTAGGCTCCGCATTGGTCACTCTTGGCTGACGCATGGTCATCTGCTGCGTCGAGAGGACCCCCCTCATTGTCGTTGTGGTGCAAACATGACGGTGGCCCATACATTGTTGGAATGTCCTCTTTTAACCGCTCTCAGGCGAACTTTTAATCTCCTGGGTGATTTATCATCTCTTTTAGGTGACAATGTCTCTATGGCAGATCGTGTTTTAAGTTTTATTCGGGCAAGCAACTTTTATAGGTCCCTCTAATTTTATTGCATTACCCTCTTTTGTGCTGTATATTTTACTTAGTTTTGTGTTGTAATTCGACTCCACTCTAATCTTTTAGGCTGGAAGTTTTAACGTGTTGCAGAGTGGCTGGTTCATCCTATTATTTTCGTGATCAGCCAGCCACAGTCCTCTGCTGTACAGTTTTAATTCCTTCTGCCTTTCTTCTATATGTTGCTTTCGTTGCTGTGCTCCGTTTTCCATGTTGTCTTACCTTTGACCTTGGGGCTTTTCTTCCTCCGGAATTTTTATTTTGGTGCTTCGCCTGACTGGTGGATGGTTTCAATATGTTTTTATGAAACAAGGGACCGATGACCTTTGCAGTTTGGTCCCTTTAATCTTTAAACCAACCAACCAACCAACCAGCGCACGTGCCCCGCTCCAGCGGCCGACGGATATGAATCAGGTCTCTGTAACTCCATTCTTATATAGATGGTTGCGGGACTTCGGTCTTCTTTATAAAATGTCAAATCCAAATACTTTCAACCATTTATAATTCGTGTTGTTATTTTATTTTTAGCAACCAGTTTCAGAGCTACATTATGCCCTCTCCTGGCCCCTTTACCTACGTGTAGGAAGAATCCCACCTGTGCTACAATGACAATAGGGGCCAGTACGCAGTGAATGGTACCCGTGGTCTGCAAGTGATGATCGGAGGAATCATTGTGTTAAAAGTCTACAGACTGGCCCCTATTGTCACTGTAGCAGAGATGGGACTCTCCCTACGCGTCGGTCAGGGGGCCAGAGATGGCGTAATGTAATCGTTAGCACCTGCTTTAGTTTGGAGGTGGGTAGAGGTAATACAGTATGTTTACTTTATTACTTATTAACTAACTCTGTGTGATTCCGGGTACCATGGATTCATGGCACACCTTATTTTGAATTTTTCTAAACTTAATTTCCACTGATCTGCTGACTTATTGAGGGCGGCTAAAACTGCAGACAGCTTTACTTTTGGACAGAAGGCCGACGGGAAACAACCTGAAACACGGAATATCTGCAACGGCACTTGTTATATGCCAGCAGGAACCTAGACCAGAGGCTGAAAGCCCAAGGCCAGAAAGCGGACATTGATACGACCGGTTACGCAAGACAGGCTAGCAGCCTGTGGTAATTTTATGCGCAGGTTGTGGTTTGTGTTGGTGTAACAGAGTACAACGACGCTTGTCTGCATGAGCCAGAAACACACTCGGTGTGCACGCATCATTTTATACAAATCTAGTAGTCGGAGATTTGAATACTGGGACGTATTAAACACAACTAACGGACATTCACCATTTCCTAGCTGATAAACCGAAGTATATGACCCTTTGTGATTTGTAGTTGTATTGAAACGGGAGTCAACTTGCGTGCTTATTCTCTGAGAGGCAAAATGTCAGCAGATAACAGAGTATTTGAAATACGTTCGTGTGAATTTATCTGAAAAATGTCAGGAAGCGGAAGATGGGTATGCAACACAGCTGAACACAAGAAAGAGGTCATCGTTTGTCTTTGTTTAATGCGTACTGAAGACGTTGCAGCGATATTGACAAAGATATGTAAATATCCCGTCGTTTACGATAACACAAAATGAACGATACTCGGTGCCTTCACTGTGCAATACAGATGCTGCCAATACATTTCGGTAAAAGTAGGGGTAAAATACAGGGAACGAAAGGCTATTTACAATTTGTACAGAAAGCAGATGGCAGTTATAAGAGTCGAGGGGTACGAAAGGGAAGCAGTGGTTGGGAAGGGAGTGAGACAGGGTTGTAGCCTATCTCCGATGTTATTCAATCTGTATATTGAGCAAGCAAAAAGGAAACAAAAGAAAAGTTCGGAGTAGGTATTAAAATCCATGGAGAAGAAATAAAAACTTTGAGGTTCACCGATGACATTGTAATTCTGTCAGAGACAGCAAAGGACTTGGAAGAGCAGTTGAACGGAATGGACAGTGTCTTGAAAGGAGGGTATAAGATGAACATCAACAAAAGCAAAACGAGGATAATGGAATGTAGTCGAATTAAGTCGGGTGATGCTGAGGGAAATGAGACACTTAAAGTAGTAAAGGATTTGCTATTTGGGGAGCAAAATAATTGATGATGGTCGAAGTAGAGAAGTGATAAAATGTAGACTGGCAATGGCAAGGAAAGCGTTTCTGAAGAAGAAAAATTTGTTAACATCGAGTATAGATTTAAATGTCGGGAAGTCGTTTCTGAAAGTATTTGTATGGAGTGTAGCCATGTATGGAAGGGAAACGTGGACGATAAATAGATTGGACAAGAAGAGAATAGAAGCTTTCGAAATGTGGTGCTACAGAAGAATGCTGAAGATTTGATGGGTAGATCACATAACTAATGAGGAGGTATTGAATAGATTTGGGGAGAAGAGGAGCTTGTGGCACAACTTGACAAGAAGAAGGGACCGGTTGGTAGGACATGTTCTGATGCATCAAGGGATCACAAATTTAGCATTGGAGGGCAGCGTGGAGGGTAAAAATCGTAGAGGGAGACCAAGAGATGAATACACTAAGCAGATTCAGAAGGATGTAGGCTGCAGTAGGTACTGGGAGATGAAGAAGCTCGCACAGGATAGAGTAGCATGGAGAGCTGCTTCAAACCAGTCTCAGGACTGAAGACCACCACAACAACAACAACAACAACAACAACAAAAGTAACTTTTAAATTGTCTAATCTTTGACAGTGGTCGTAGAGAAGTGACCAATCTGCGCCTCTGTTCGTTAATTTGCTTAACCGGAACGGATACACCTAAACTGCCGGCCGGGTTGGGGATTTTCTCTGCCCGGGGACTGGGTGTTTGTGTTGTCCTCATCATTTCATCATCATCATCATCATTCGTGAATGGCTAGATTGGCCTGTGTACAAATATTAGGCTGTGTAGGAATTGGGACTTTGTACAGCCGCCGATGAGCGCGCAGTTGAGCGCCCCACAAACCAAGCTTCATCAACATCAGCAACACCTAAACTGTCAGCAAGATCTGATTACATTTGCTCGTTTACTAGTTCAACATTGAAGTAGTTTAAAGGTCCAGCTTGAAGTAGAAATGCTGTTTCCTTCAATAACTTATTTTCTACAAGAGTTCGAGTAGCAACCAAACAGCTGAGGGGTCTACAGCAGTTATTTAGAAAGGTAACTCGTGGAGGAGAAATTATATGCATTTTAGCTAACTAAACAATTTTTAAGTTAATCGTATACTCAGATGCAGAATATTAACAGACTTTGATTCGTGAGCAAATCGATCGAGTGGTTGCCAAAAGCTTTACTCGCCACGGATGGAGTTGCGAAAATATCCCTTAGCTCTCAACTTCGTCGCTACCACACTTGATGCTTCCTGCACAGCCTGCAGAGAACTACATCTGCGACGATTCTACCGTGATACGCCAGCATCACTCCGCATTATGAAGCACAAAAAACGGTTGATTTTCAAACTTGCCCGTCGCCAGGCAACAACAGTGCGGTTTCGACACTTTCGAGGAAATTCACGCTTTCTTGGCTGGTCACTGTGGTGCGGACACAAATTGTGTGCCCAGGGGACGCGGTGTATGAAGACGGTTCACAAATTGCGGTACACGGGTAGAGATAAATCGCGATAGTGGTATTGATAATTTCGAAATTTTGGGTATAAAAATCGATATTTATGATAAATCAGATTTTCGGTATATCAATACATGTTCACTAATTTCCAAGAATGTTTGCCTATCGAAGCCGCGGGCTCCAAACGATAGATATCGAACGTGCGATTCTACATCGATCACGCGACTGTGGTGGTGGCGTTATGATAAATTGTTTGTGAGATGCTACGAAAACACAAACGATTTATGACGTTAGTGAGCGGGAAGTTTGGTTTTGTAGACGTTTCTTCGGCCTATTGCGTCACGTGGAAGAATCTAATTCCATGCTTATGCAACGTAGAAAATTGTTTGAATTTTTGTCGGAAATGTGACACTCTACCCATATTTTTGCGTGACATTGGCAGAGTCTACAGAGGTTACGACAAAAAGCCAATGCTGCCCATAGCATACACATCAAATGGACTTTCTCATGACGACAACGTCGACGACCAGTGAGGTAAGTCGTTTCGTTTGTAATTATAACTATTTTAGTAAAGCTCTTCTTTTGTCGTTGCTGTAGTGACCACAAACATGCTCATAACACCCTCCACCACAGTCACGTGATCGATGTAGAATTGCACGTTCGATATCTATCGTTTGGAGCCCGCGGCTTCGACAGGCAAACATTCTTGGAAATTAGCATCATGTTCTGTCAAAACATTATTTAAAAAATTCTAAGATTTTCGTTGTTTTTGATGTAAAAAAAATTATAGAAATGATTGACAGTTAATTACTACACTAAACTTATATAGTTCCTAGAACGTGACTAAAAGAGAGGATAGGTTGGAAGGTCACATCCTGAGACATCAAGGAATAATGAAATTGGTAACTGTCAGTACACTGTGGGCAAAGCTTGTGAAGGGAGACCACTGAACACGCTATAGGGGTCCAATTGGATTTAGGTCGCACTAGTTCTGCAGAGGTTAAGAGATTTTAACGAAATATACTATCGTGGAGAACTGCATGAAAGACCACAAGAACAACGGCATCATTCGACAAGACGTGTGAAAAGCAGCGATCACTTACATCCAACAACCAATAACGCCATATAAAATTACAGTGTGTTATGGCTATAGGTGCAGATATTATGACAGTTGGTACCTTGATATGTAGCTACTTCAGTGCTTAGGTATTTTTTCTCTGTGTCTAACAATCTTCCCACAGCCACATCACATAATTTACTACCCGATGTTTTCTGCACGGTCGTAGCAGCGCCACTAAATTGACTAAGCCTATCAGTAGAAACTAACACTTTCGAAAAAAAATCGTTAATGCTTGCTTGTACCACGTGTACTTAGAGGTACTAACCAATCTATAAACATTACACTCGTAATAGCTATAATTATTAGTCTGCAACTAAAATAAATACTAATGTAACGTTATTCAGTACACTGTCTTCAGTTATTAATAGAAATATCGACACTTATACCCCTAACACCCTATATGTTAGGGAGAAGGATATACCACTACTCACCGTAAAGGTGACATGTTGAGTTGCAGACAGGTACTACTACTACTACTACTACGTGATCAGGCCCAGTGGACCGCACGCATCTACAAGTTTCCTGCTCCACTGTATTCTGTCCATTGCTGCTATCCGCCATTCGTCCACATCTATTGAAACTTGGTTTAAATCTTCATGGAGTCCATCCCTCTAACGCTTCTTGGGTCTCCCTGGCGGTCTCTTTCCTATAGGTGTGAAATCCAGGAGCTTCCGAGGCCATCTGTGATTCTCCATCCGGGCGACATGGCCGGCCCACTGCATTCGTTTGGCTTAGACAGTTCCTGCTATGTTGGGCTGCTGGTATAGTTCCTCAAGCTCTTGGTTGCATCTGATCCTCCATTCCCCTGTATCTGCATCCAGAACCGGACCGAAGATCTTCCGAAGCACTTTTCTCTCAAAAACAAGGAGCTTATGGAAGTCCTGTTTCCGGACACTCCTTGTCTCACAGCCATATAGAACAACAGGCTGGATCAGGGTTTTGTACAGTCGAATCCTGAACTGTCTGGAGAGATATTTGGACCGAATCAGTTCTGCTAGGCTGTGGTAAGATCGGTTTCCTGCTTGTATTCTGGCATTGATCTCTGCTTCACATGACTAGTTCTCAGTGAAAAGTGCCCCTAGGTATTTGAATTCTTGCACTCTCTTGTAGGAATGGTCCCCAACCTGCAGTGATCGTAGATGATCAGCAGTCTGACAATGACCACGCGTCATAATGAGGTACTCTGTCTTGGCTTCGTTTATGCTTAGCCCAAATTTGCTGGCAGCCTCCTTTAGTGCTTTGGTCATTTGCTCCAACTCCTCTTCCGACCTAGAGAGTAAACAGATGTCGTCTGCATAGGCTAAGTATGCCAGTCTCTTTCCTTCGATTTTAATCCCTTCATTCTCTTGGAAGGTCTCGCGTACGATCTTCTCGAGGGCAAAGTTGAACAGGATAGGGGACAACCCATCTCCTTGTCTGAGTCCTGTCACAATTTCAAACTCCTCAGTTACGCGATTTCCCATCTTCACCTTTGCACGTGTTTCGTTCAGACAGATCTTTATCAGATTGATGAGTTTCTCTGCTATGCCAGACTCCTTTAAACAGTAGAATAGGCTCTTGCGGTGCAATCATAGGCCTTCTTAAAATTAACGAATAAAATATGCAGATCTTTACCATAATGGCTCTGAGCACTATGGGACTCAACGTCTGAAGTCATAAGTCCCCTAGAACTCGTTTTTTTTTAAAAAAAAACAAATCTTTATTAACAAACCATTATAATTATACAAAGTTAACCCACTTCCTTAATTCATTAGTGGGTCATAACACTTATACATTTATACTAAGTTTGCAGCAAGTTTCAGTTTTAATAAGTGAGCTACAGTTATATTTTAACAATCAATGGGCGTCTATTATCTAACATCTACAGTTCATATCTAATTTCTATAACTAATTTATATATTCTGCAGCGTCACATGTGTGCCAGTGAAAGATATAAACCTACTTTTAATCTGTCTTGCTCTTCGAGCTAATCCCGAAGAGCATGCTCCTGGCACTGGGCAGGCCTCGATGTTAAATTCGCTACAGTTCCTAACGTAATTTCCTATAAACTAAGTCCTACAAACTACCTTATCCTACGTCATATCGGGTGTGTGTCACAATCGGTGGTGTTGATCCCTACTCCCCCTAATCCTGCACGTGGCGGATTCCAACTGAGATGAAAGTCGGCCGGTCCACGCACAGGCGGCATGGGAATAGGACTCTTGGACGCATTCGGTGGTTATTGTCTTTATTATTTAGTGTATCTCTCTTAAGTATTCAGTTAGAACTTTTCGCGATACCTCGTTAGCCAATGTGTTTAAGGTCTGAAAAGTTTCCTCTCGCCTAAGTAGTTGATATGTGTCATAGTTGGATAGTCTGTCACGTAGTGTGTTTGCGACATCATTGAAGAGGGGACATTCGTAAACTACATGTTCGGGCGTACCCTCCGGATCGCCACAGTCACACGCTGGTGTAGCCCTCTTCCAAAATCGACATAAGTATGTCGGGTAGGGTCCATGACCAGTGAGAAAATGGATCAGACTTCGTGTGGGCTCAAAGTATTTCAATTACAGGCGTTCCCTTACATTAGGTATAAACTGGAAAGTTCTGCGTCCAGCCTCTTCTACCTCCCAAGACTCCTGCCAGAGTTCCTCCCCTCTTTTCCTTATTTCCCTTTTATCCCCCACCCTAATACCCATGATATCTACAATCTTCTCATAATTTCCCTTTTTGGCCCAATAGCAAGCCGCCTGCTCTCTTATCTTTATGTCCAGAGGGCAGAGCCCCATTATGACTAATAGGGCCGCCCCTGAAGATGTTCTGTAGGCTCCCACAGCTCCTAATACCATGCTTCTCTGGACCCTTCTCACTGCCATGGCGAGCAGAACCCTCGTGAGCCTGTGCGCCCAGACTCCCGAGCCCTAACCCACAACTGAGGTTAGGTTGCTAATGAGGTAGAGTTGAATTAGGTGTGGAGGGAGATGGAATCTTTTATGGCCTATTGAAATGAGGTTATTTAATATCTGGAGAGCTCTCTGGGTAACGGTATCAATGTGTTTTCCGAAGCTCCACCTCTCATCAATGATAACTCCTAGATAGCGTGTCTCACGTCGTCGGAGAACTGGTGAACCGTCAATTCTGACTGTCGGATTTCTGATGAGATGTCCTTTTAGCAACAGGTAAGTGGATTTGCTGGGCGATATCGTCATTTTAGTCGTATGGCACCACTGTTGGAGTTTGTCTATAGCTGTCTCTATTTTTGGTTCAATGTCTTCGCGGCTACGGCCGCCCACCAACAGGAGGAGGTCATCTGCGTAGGCTATCACCTCTAGCACCTCATCACTTTGTTGTAGTCTGTCTAATAGAGGCTCCATATGGATGTCCCAGAAGAGGGGTCCTAAAACGGAACCTTCGGGACATCCTTTGGTAATTGTTTTTCCAACTCTTTCGCTAGGGGATGATAGCCAGACCTCCCGATCCTTGCAATAGCTCCTCAGGCAACCGTATAGCGGCCCTGGACACTCTTTCTCCCGCAAGCAGGAGAAGAGCGAAGGCCATCACAGGTTGTCGAAGGCGCCACTGATGTCAACCACGATGCCAACCACGTATTTGTGCGGGGTCGAGCCGCAGACCTCAGCTGCCAGGGCGATTGCATCAGATGCCGACCGCTCCGGCCTGAACCCGAACTGCCTGTTGCCCATCCCGCACAACACCCGGTGTGCTGCCAATCGGTTAGCTAACAATTTCTCCAGTATTTTACCGAATAAATCCAGCAAGCAAATCGGCCTGTATGATTTCACTTCTGCGGGTTCCTTATCTGGTCCTTTCTTTATAATGACTACGTTTGCCGTTTTCCATTTCTTTGGGAACTTTCTTTGTCTAAGGCATTCATTGTATAGATGCGTAAGTGGCGCAGTCAGCTGAGGCGCCAGGAACTGCACTACCTCCGCCACAATGCCGTCTCGCCCAGGTGCTTTTCCTCTTTGCAGTGATCTTATATGGGCTGCTACCTCCTCTTCTGAGAAGGGGTAGACAGCTGTCTCATTAATGTATTCTTCTTGATCTTCATCTCTCAGTTGCTTCTGCCCCTCTGTCTCCCCATCCGCATTGTCGTCAGGCAACAGGGACCGGAGGAGGACCTCTGAGTCTCCTACCAAGATTCCGTCATCCTGTCCCCGTACCTGACTGTTGATAGCTCCAGAGGAGAGCGGATTTTTTCTCTTACCAACTTATGTGAAAGCCCCCATGGGTCCATGACTAGCTGGTTGAGCACAAAGTTTTCCCAGCTTCTCATCCTAACTTCACGCAGTTCGTTTTGGAACTTCTGCTTTTCCTCCCTATATAGCAACTGCCACCTTTGTCGTTCCTGCCAGACGACACTGCGCTGGTAGTGCCTCCTCAGCCATCTGACAGATTGACGCAGTTCTTCTAGTTCAGCAGACCATGGTGACGGAGAGGCCGCCATGGCCCTCCTCCTAGTTGGTACAGCTGCCCTCACCGCTCTTGTCACTGCATTCACCAGTTCCTCCGCTCTCTGTTCTACGTCCATGTCCAGATGCATGTCACCTTCCGGTAATGGAGGAATGTCACACTCCCTTGCTAGGCGTTCCCAATCGGCTCTTCTGTAATTTAGTTGTACCTCCCACCCCATGGCCCAGCGGCACTCTCTTTCTCCCAAGGTGAAAGTTATCAAGTTGTGGTCGCTTGTGGTGGCGTTATCTGTAACTCTCCAGTTTTGAATATTATTGGCTGTGTTTGGTGTTACAAGAGTGACATCAATATTTGTGCCCTGTCCTCCTCCTGCAGCGTAGGTAGGAGGATTGCCAGGCCTGTTGGCCACCACAAGTTGTGATGCCATAATGAGTTCCTCGACGTTTTCACCATTTGCATCTCTTGTGCCACTGTACCACAGGGGGGATTTAGCATTAATGTCGGCTGTTATTACAACTTTTCTTCCCCGCAACGCCGTGGTAACTCTCGCTAGGTGGTCTATGTACTGTTCTATGTTATCACCATACTGGAAATACATGTTTATGAGAGTAATGATTCCCATAGGGGATTGCAGCTCCACGACGTTACAGTGGCTAGTTGTAAACTGTGAGAGTGTGGTGACTCTCAAAAGTTTGTTTGTAATTATAATCGCCGCCTTCGGGTCATCCCCTCTGCTGACTGTTTGCCAGCTTGAGGCAGCAAATGCGATTTTCCCAGCCCCTAGAAATTAGAACTACTCAAATCTAACTAACCTAAGGACACCACACACATCCATGCCCGAGGCAGGATTCGAACCTGCGACCGTAGCGGTCTCGCGGTTCAACACTGTAGCGCCTAGAACCGCACGGCCACTCCGGCCGACTCTTTACCATATTCACCCAGTTTCTCAGTGAGCTGCCGGAGACTGAAGATGTGTTCTACTGTTGACCGTCCTGGCCGGAAACCTCCCTGGTGCTCCCCAATCACCGATTCTGCCACTGGCTGAATTCTATTTATGAGTCAATTGGACAGGATCTTATAGCAGACATTAAGCATGGCGATTCCTCGATAGTTGTCACATTTCAGTTTGTCGCCCGTCTTATGTATTGGACAAATCAGAGCTGTTTTCCATTCTCCTGGTAGTTCTTCTTTGGTGCATATTGCCTGTATCAGTCGGTGTATTTTTTCTGCAAGTTTCTCTCCTCCTGCCAGGATCATTTAAGCCCGTATTCCATGTTCACCTGGACTCTTATTCTGTTTAAGGTGTCTGATTCTAATTTTTATCTCATCCAGGGTAAGTGGGGGATAATCTGTATCGGCTGTAATTGGGTACTGGAAATCAAACTGCAGTTCGGGTTCATCACAATTTAGCAGCTGTCGAAAGTACTCTTTCCATCTCTCAGTTATGTCCCTTTCGTTCGTCAGGATCTTATCACGGGGATCTTTGACAAATTTCTGCTTGGCCTGGTGAACTTTGCAGAGGTACTTCACCCTCAGAAACATTTCCCTAGTATTTTGTCCTCTGAAGTCTGTTTCTGCTTCAGTGATGATATTCCTTATGTATTTCCTCTTTGCTCTTCTCAGAATTGCTTGTGTAGTCTTTCGGACCTCCTCAAACTGTGCTTTGGCCTGTGCCAGATTTGTCCCCTTCAACCATTTGTTCCTGGCTTCCTTTCTCCTTTCCAGGGCATCTGCACATTCCCTTCCAAACCAGATCTTCTTGCCCACTGGGTTTCCCATGAATATTTCCTTTGCTGTATCCCTAACTGAGCTCTGGATGTTTCCCCACAGACAGTTGCAGACAGGTACAATGAAAATACTGTTTACACACTGAGCCTTCGACCACACCCTTCTTAAGAAACGAAAACATACACACAGACACACACACACACACACACACACACACACACACACACACACACACAAACACACACACACACACCTACAGAAGCAAGCATACCTTACGTACGTATGAGCACTATCTCCAGTCGCTCTTGAGCGGTCAGAGATGGTGGTCATGTATGTATGAGGCGTGTTCGCTTGTGTAAAAATATGTGTGTGTGTGTGTGTGTGTGTGTGTGTGTGTGTGTGTGTGCGCGCGCTTATGTTTCTGAAGCAAACTTTGGCAGAAAGCTCTATGTGTTACCGTATTTTCGTTGTACCTGTCTGCCACTCAATGTATCATCTTTCCGGTAAGCAGCAACTTATTCTTTACGTAATGTTGTTGATATTTCAATCTGGATATATTGGAGAAATGGAGAGATGTTACCGATGTATGAAAAGCATAATATCAGTGTGTGAATGCAGATATTGTTTCTACACAACATTAATTCACGTCTGTACTTATAACCTGCAAACCACTGTGAAGTGTATGGCACAGGGTGCTCCCCTTTGTACCACTTACTAGAGCTTCTTCCCATTCCATTCATGATACAGTCTGGGAGGAATCATTGGATAAACGAATCTGTGCGCATTAAATTACTCTGATCTTGTCTTTGCAGTCATTACTTAGACATTAGATTTCTCACTTAAAGCTGATCCTTAAAATGTAGCAAGTATGCTTTCGCAGGGCAGTTCACGATTATCTTGGAACACCTGTTTATGTTTTTCACCATCTCTGTAATGCTCTGCAATGGATCACACAAACCTCTGACCATTAGTGCTCTCTTTTCTTGAATAAGTTCCGTATGCCCCGTTACTCATGTTTGGAATTGGTATCAAGTACCTATTAGATGGTTTGCACAAGTCTTTTATAACAAGTCTCCATTGTAGGCTGTATTTTCCCAGTATCCTGTTAATGAACTGGAGTTTTCTACCCGTTTTACGTATGAGTGTACCAGGTGGTTGTAGTTAAAGTGTAGCTACCTACAGTTGTGGGCTGTAATTATCGTACGGCTGTGAAACTTGGTAGATATTCTAATGCGTTAACACAGAACAGATTTACACTGAAAAAAATTGGTACCAGTTTTTGGCACTAGGTGCAAATCCGACGCTGTGAATGTAAGGAAAATGTTTAGAAATGTTTCCATGTATAATGGATTAGGAATGGGACAAGGGGAGAAAAGGTCAAACAAGTGAGAAAAGCGTAATGATGATTTTTGTTTTAACTGCCACTTACACAACTTTTTCAGTATGTCCATTGGAGGTGTCGATGAGATGCTGTACAGCGCCAGCATTACACCTGTTGGCCAAATGGAACTAATTTTTTTCCAACATATAAAAGTCAAACAAGTGTGAAAGGCGTAATGAGGATTTTTGTATTAACTGCCGCCTACACAATGTTTTCAGCATGTGCATTGGAGACGTCGACGAGATGCTGTACAGCGCCAGCTTTGCACCTTGTGGCCAAAATTGGAACTAATTTTTTCCCAACATATAAGGGTCAAACAGTGTGAAAGGCGTAATGAGTATTTTTGTATTAACTGCCGCTTACTCAATTTTTTTTCAGTTTGTGCATTGTAGACATCGACGAGACGCTGTACAGCACCAGCTTTTTACCTAGTGGCCAAAATAGGAACTATTTTTTTTCCAACATATATCGGTCCCACATTAACGCACCAGCTTATCTACCAAGTTTCGCTGCCATACGGTGTTGTTACAGACCACACTGGACCTCTGTGAGTAGTGGCACTAACTGTAACCACCCGGTGTTTTAGATATATCAGTATATCATGTCCATCTCTATTCACATACGACAAGGTTGTCTACTGTTCTGTTAGACACTGAGTTACTGCACTGTATCATGTCAATATACTTCCACACACCACCGGAATCGATGACCCTCACGGACAGCAATGGAACATAAAAGTTCCACCGCTTCCTCGACAGTCATTGTCAATAGTTTCGACGGTGATCATTGATAATGATGCCATCAGTCGACATTTCTTTCCTTTTAACGCCTTAACAATTTCTTAAACGGCAGTGTTTCAGAAGTACTGGTTCCTTGGCCCCAACGACGGTGGAACTTGAATAAGTTGCTTGCTGTGCCCGTGACGGAAAAGTCAGGCAACAAATAAAATCACACCCGTTTCCGTTGTGGTTCCACTAGCTTGGCAACGGGGCCCACGAGAAATACGGGCCTGGCAAATGACTTGTGACGCCACACTAGTCGGCTTGTCAGCCACATTTCATGAACGCTCGTCTTAATGAAACCTTTCCCAGCAGGTGGAAGGGCAGGACAGCTCAGTTTCATGGCACCCGAGATCACTTGACATTAATCCCTTAGATTTCTTTCTTTGTGGGTATGTGAAAGATATTGTCACAAAACAGCAGTCCCTGATATTGTGACACTGCAAAACCTTATCAGAGATGCCATTGGCGCAATTACACCATGTTGCAGAATGTGTGGCAAGTGTTCTGGAGCCCAATGAAGCGGTGCGGCATTTTGCTGAAAGATGATAGTGTCTTGCGCATGCTATAGCTGGAGAACAGCATAGTTAACCACCATGTCTAGGTGAACATATCTACTTACATTGCTTATGACGGTTAACTGAACCACACACATGAAATGTAGCCTCATCGTAAAAACACACACGCGTCAAGAAATGCAGCGGTGTACCGTAGGTCTCTAGAAGAGCGTAGCGTTCCAAAGGATTGGAAAAGGGCGCAGGTCATCCCCTTTTTCAAGAAGGATGGTCGAACAGATTTTCAGAACTATAGACCTATATCTCTAATGTCGATCAGTTGTAGAATTTTGGAACACGTATTATGTTCGAGTATAATGACTTTTCTGGAGACTAGAAATCTACTCTGTAGGAATCAGCATGGGTTTCGAAAAAGACGATCGTGTGAAACCCAGCTCGCGCTATTCGTTCACGAGACTCAGAGGGCCACAGACACGGGTTCCCAGGTAGATGCCGCGTTTCTTGATTTCCGCAAGGCGTTCGATACAGTTCCCCACAGTCGTTTCATGAACAAAGTAAGAGCATAGGGACTATCAGACCAATTGTGTGATTGGATTGACGAGTTACTAGATAACAGAACGCAGCATGTCATTCTCAATGGAGAGAAGTCTTCCGAAGTAAGAGTGATTTCAGGTGTGCCGCAGGGGAGTGTCGTAGGACCGTTGCTATTCACAATATACATAAATGACCTTGTGAATGACATCAGAAGTTCACTGACGCTTTTTGCGAGAGGTTGTATCAATGGAAAATTATACTGAAATGCAGGAGGATCTGCAGCGAATTGACGCACGGTGCAGCGAATGGCAATTGAATCTCAACGTAGACAAGTGTAATGTGCTGCGAATACATAGAAAGAAAGATCCCTTCTCATTTAGCTACAATATAGCAGGTCAGCAACTGGAAGCAGTTAATTCCATAAATTATCTGGGAGTAGGCATTAGGAGTGATTTAAAATGGAATGATCATATAAAGTTGATCGTCGGTAAAGCAGATGCCAGACTGAGATTCATCGGAAGAATCCTAAGGAAACGCAATCCGAAAACAAAGGAAGTAGGTTACAGTGCGCTTGTTCGCCCACTGCTTGAATACTGCTCACCAGTGTGGGATCCGTACCAGATAGGGTTGATAGAAGACATAGAGAAGATCCAACGGAGAGCAGCGCGCTTCGTTACAGGATCATTTAGTAATCGAGAAAGCGTTACGGAGATGATAGATAAACTCCAGTGGAAGACTCTGCAGGAGAGACGCTCAGTAGCTCGGTACGGGTTTTTGTTG
Source organism: Schistocerca americana (assembly GCF_021461395.2). NCBI lineage: Eukaryota > Metazoa > Arthropoda > Insecta > Orthoptera > Acrididae > Schistocerca > Schistocerca americana. The sequence continues at coordinate 868,922,120 of NC_060119.1, read as the reverse complement.
AAGTTTCGAGAACATACCTCCACCGAGGAGTCAAGCAGTATATTGCTCCCTCCTACGTATATCTCGCGAAGAGACCATGAGGATAAAATCAGAGAGATTAGAGCCCACACAGAGGCATACCGACAATCCTTCTTTCCACGAACAATACGAGACTGGAATAGAAGGGAGAACCGATAGAGTTACTCAAGGTACCCTCCGCCACACACCGTCAGGTGGCTTGCGGAGTATGGATGTAGATGTAGATGAAATCATTGTCCTCGGCCCACGGGAAATCAATATCTAATTGAAAAGGTACCCAGTACATGTCTTAATATTATCGTGTGCTGTCAAGAGCTTGGAAACATGTAAACGCGCAGTCAGGAATTATTGAACTCGCCTGAAATAGTTATTCGCTTCCCTCCGGAGACAGCTGCCAGCACTCGTAAGACTTCCAGTGTCACGTCTGTGACGTACGCGCCACGGCCTATCTTTCTCGTGGGCCTCGGCTCGGCGACAAATGACGTCACTCGCGGTCGTCTGTGGCCCAGGGCTGCCACTGCACCCTCAGCGCCGCCTGCTATTTGCGACGCCCGGTCCTTTCCCCCTTCTGCGAATGGTGGCAGGCCTGTGCCTGCGTCATTTCGTCGCCGACCACTGCGTTTATTTTGAGCCGGGTACGCCCCCTTTTGTGCGTTAGACAGGCAAAAAGCTGTATTCAGAACCCTTCAACCCCTGGCGACCACCCCCTCGTTTCGCTGGCGCTGGAAAGAACACAGCTACAGCGGCCTCTGAACACGCGGTCTGCGGATTAATTACAGGAAAACAAACGCCGAGTCCACGGGTCGCCGTGAACTTCCTAATCCGCGGGCTTAATTACCGCTGGCGCCTGACGTGCGTGCGCCGTTGGCCGTAACACGAAGCTGATAATATCGGCTTAGGGGCTGTCCGTAGCGGCGCGTTACACAGAGGAGAAAACAAGCCGCTGCTTTTTCTTTCCGAGGCGGTACGGGCGACCCGGGACCTGTTACAAGCTGCGAACGATGGAAGGCAGGTCATTCCAAGGCATGGAGAAGATAATAGGAAGGATATGCTTTTCCATATACGACTGCAGATCTTCATTTCACCTGCACTCTGCGTGACTACATAATGAAAAGACTATTATATTCATTCGATATTTTTTGTTTAAATTGATCCACGTTATATGGATGTTGTTTGAGGTCTGGGACTGTACTGTAAGATTATGTGGAATAATTATATACTGCTGCAGTCACTTTTTACTAATATTTTATTAGCACAAGGCATTTCGGCAGCATGCTGCCATCATCAGATGTATTACATAGTTACTTATACATCCGCTGGTAACTTATGTACATTAGGTGTGTGTGCCAGTGGGGTTAAGAACCGAAAAATAAACCTGTGTGGAAGGATAAATCTGTTACAGTGTGTGCCAGAAAATGAAATCTCCATAAAAAATGTAAGTAAACGTATTAATATATATTACCTAATCAAGCTATTCACATAATGACATCCTTCTGAATCTGCTTAGTGTATTCATCTCTTGGTCTCCCTCTACGATTTTTACCCTCCACGCTGCCCTCCAATGCTAAATTGGTGATCCCTTGATGCCTCAGAACATGTCCTACCAACCTGTCCCTTCTTCTTGTCAAGTTGTGCCACAAACTCCTATTCTCCCCAATTCTATTCAATACCTCCTCATTAGTTATGTGATCTACCCATCTAATCTTCAGCATTCTTCTATAGCACCACATTTCGAAAGCTTCTATTCTCTACTTGTCCAAACTAATCGTCCATGTTTCACTTCCATACATGGCTACACTCCATACAAATACTTTCAGAAACAACTTTCTGACACTTAAGTCTATACTCGATGTTAACAAATTTCTCTTCTTCAAAAAGGCTTTCCTTGCCATTGCCAGTCTACATTTTATATCCTCTGTACTTCGACCATCATCAGTTATTTTGCTCCCCACATAGCAAAACTCCTTTACTACTTTAAGTGTCTCATTTCCTAATCTAATTCCGTCAGCAGCACCCGACTTAGTTCGACTACATTCCATTATCCTCGTTTTGCTTTTATTGATGTTCATCTTATATCCTCATTTCAATACACTGTCCATTCCGTTCAACTGCTCTTCCAAGTCCTTTGCTGTCTCTGACAGAATTACAATGTCACCGGCGAACATCAACGTTTTTATTTCTTCTCCATGGACTTTAAAACCTACTCCGAATTTTTCTTTTGTTTCCTTTATTGCTTGCTCAATATACAGATTGAATAACATAACATGATAAATGTAGTCATGTAAAATAATGTTTAATTACTATATGGGCACCTGGTGATGGAATATTGTTGCCAAAACTCGCCGTTCCACACTAAGCATCGTTATTAACACTTGCTGCAGCAGAAATATAGTGGTTTGTAAAGTACTTAAATACAAAATCATATTTGACATTTACTGTACATTAACAACAATTTTGTTTCTGAACGTGGCTTATGTTACGAGTATAGCGTTTACAGATCCTTTCCACATGTAACGATGACACCTCGTTTCTCCTTCCATTGTCAGCAGGCGTCCAACGCAAAGTTTAAACTGTGCATTCACTTTTTCTTCAGGCTTTTGGAAGCCTAATTTTACTCGAATTCCATTTGGGTTTCTATGTCTACTTCACATTTTTTTTTTTTATTTCCCACAAAATTCTCCTGAGGTTTACCACGCAGTGTTCTCTTTGGTTTTCACTTGTTTTTCGCCAGTTTGTGTGGATTGGCTACTTCGGGAATACAATCTTTCTACTTTCACAATTAACATCGTGTGTGTGTGTGTGTGTGTGTGTGTGTGTGTGTGTGTGTGTGTGTGTGTGTGTGTGTGTGTGTGTGTGCGTGTGTGTGTGAGTGTGTGTGTGTGTGTATGTGTGTGTGTGTGTGTGTGTGTGTGTATGTGGGTATGAGAGCCTGTATGCATGTGAGTGCTTTTCTAATATGTTTTAGTAGGTATTAAGAATGAAAGGACTTGCAGCAGACAATTGAGCAACAGAGAAGGAGGAAACTGGAGGTTGGAGGAATGTTTCAACAGTAATATACAGGGTGTCCATAAATGCTTTCCATGGTTTCAAGATTAAATATAAATTATATTCATGGTGGTGACTTTGTTTTTGTTACAGGTCTACTAGTGAACCCATGAAGTTTCTGGGCAGCTGTGTCTCATTCAAGACTTTTGCCACAAGGAGCGCTGTGTGAGCTATATCGTAAAAATGGTTTCACAATAGGATTTCATTTAAACAATAACTTTTGTAATCTTGAAACATGCTATGTTATTCTACTGGTGTGACGAATAGCAGTTTGCTCTAAATGTAGAAAAATGTAAGTTAATGCAGATGAGTAGGAAAAACAATCCGTTACGTTCGAATACAGCATTAGTAGTGCACGACTTGACAGAATCGCGTCGATTAAATAACTATCTCAGCGTAACGTCGCAGAGCGATATGAGACGGAATGGTCGACTTTGGTTTATTGGGAGGATTTTAGAAAAACGTGGCTCATCTGTAAAGGAGTCCGCGTACAAACCACTATTGTGACCCATGCTTGAGTACTGGTACTGTTCTAGTGTTTGAGATCCCCACCATGTCCGAATAATATATCGAAGACATCGAAGCGATTCAGAGACGAGCTGATAGATTTGTTACTGGTAGGTTAGGTGAACACGTGAGTATTACGGAGATGCTTCGTGAACGCAAGTGGGAATCCCTGGAGGGAACACGACGCTCTTTTCGAGGAACGTATTCATAAAATTTAGAGAACCAGCATGTGAAGCTGATTGCAGAGCGATTCTACTGCCGCCAAAGTACATTTCGCGTACGGACGACGAAGAAAAGATGAGATAAATTACGGCTTATATGGAGGCCTACTGACAGTCATTTTTCCTTCACTCTGTTTCGAGTGGAACAGTAAAGGAAATAAAAATGGTCTGAGGTACCCCGCGCCACGCACCAACTTGCGGAGTATGCGGGTTGATTTAGATGTAGAACGTTTCATGTGAATTCTAAAGAAATTGGAAGAGAAGTGTATGTGCAGTTCTTGGTCTCGTTAAGAGGTTGTTAGAGAAGTAGTACTATCACAAGAGATGGGTGAATGAAACTACCGTGACCTTGGCGAAGGAAACGTCACAGTTAGGGAAACAGCAGCAGTTTAATCGTCATCGCAAGGAGGTAGGGATTTAAATGCATTTGTCCTTCTGAATACCGACCCTCTGTGTAACTACTGAGCCACTCGTTCGGCAGAGAACAATCAGGTAACAGGGTAATGCAACAACTTAACGGTGACGTAACGGCGACTTGCGTTCGAGTAACTTTCAGTGCTCCGGTAGCGGAGTGTTCACAAATAGACCGCGGCAGTGGACGAGTAACGTATTTCAGGTGGCTGCGCCTCCTCGCCTATTACGCTGTCATCGGCTGCGGCACGCCGCCCGTGACATCCATGATAGAGGTGCGGTCCTTTCGCCGCCAGCCGCGGTGTTGGAGCTCCGGCACGTCACGTCACGCGAAGACATAAGACGGTCGTAATCGCGGTCGCGTGACAGCCGACCGCTCACTCTGCAATCGGCACCCACTCGTCCCACACGCAACCCCTCAGCAGCCACCCAGCATACCAACGAGTCACTTCCTCTTAGCGACCCGCACAATTCTTCACCTACGTCTACATTCATAAAACCACTGCGAAGTGCTTGGCATAGGTACTTACCACTGTACCACGTGTTAGGATTTCTCCGCGTTCCAGTAGCGCATGGACCGCGGGAAGGAAGTCTGCTTAAACGCCTCTTTGCGCGCTGTAAGAACTCTAATAATGCTCACACGGCTCCTACGGGAACGATACGTACGGAATCGTACTGGCCATTGAAATTGCTACACCACGAAGATGACGTGCTACAGACGCGAAATTTAACCGACAGGAAGAAGATATTGTGATGATTAGCTTTTCAGAGCATTCAGACAAGGTCCGCGCCGATGGCGAGATCTACAACGTGCTGACATGAGCAAAGTTTCCAACCGATTTCTCATACACAAACAGCAGTTGATCGGCGCTGCCTGGTGAAACGTTGCCGGCCGCGGTGGCCGTGCGGTTCTAGGCGCTGCAGTCCGGAACCGAGGGACTGCTACGGTCGCAGGTTCGAATCCTGCCTCGGGCATGGATGTGTGTGATGTCCTTAGGTTAGTTAGGTTTAAGTAGTTCTAAGTTCTAGGGGACTGATGACCTAAGATGTTAAGTCCCATAGTGCTCAGAGCCATTTGAACCATTTTTTGGTGAAACGTTGTTGTGATGCCTCGTGTAAGGAGGAGAAATGCGTACCATCACGTTTCCGACATTGATAAAGGTCGGATTGAAGCCTATCGCGATTACGGTTTATCGTATCGCGACATTGCTGCTCGCGTTGGTCGAGATCCAATGGCTGTTAGCAGAATATGGAATCGGTGGGTTCAGGAGGGTAATACAGAACGCCGTGCTGGATCCCACCGGCCTCGTATCACTAGCAGGCGAGATGAAAAGGCAACTTATCCGTATGGCTGTAACGGATCGTGGAGCCACGTCTCGATCCCTGAGTCAACAGATGTGGACGTTTGCAAGACAACAACCGTCTGCACGAACAGTTCGACGACGTTTGCAGCAGCACGGACTATCAGCTCGGAGACGATGGCTGCGGTTACCCTTGACGCTGCATCACAGACAGGAGCGCCTGCGATGGTGTACTCAACGACGAACCTGGGTGCACGGAAGGCAAAATGTCATCTTTTCGGATGCATCCAGGTTCTGTTTACAGCTTCATGACGGTCGCATCCGTGTTTGGCGACATCGCGGTGAACGCACATTGGAAGCGTGTATTCGTCATCGCCATAGTGGAGTATCACCCGGCGAGATGTTATGGGGCGCCTTTGGTTACACGTCTCGCTCACCTCTTGTTCGCATTGACGGAACTTTGAACAGTGGACGTTACATTTCAAATGTGTTACGACCCGTGGCTCTACCCTTCATTCGATCCCTGCGAAACCCTACATTTCAGCAGGATAATGCACGACCGCATGTTGCAGGTCCTGTACGGGCCTTCCTGGATGCAGAAAATGTTCTACTACTGCCCTGCCCAGCACATTGCACACTGCTGTCCTAGCCAGCACATTCTCCAGATCTCTCACCAAGAGAATACGTCTGGTCAATGGTGGCCGAGCAACTGGCTCGTCACAATACGCCAGTCACTACTCTTGATGAACTGTGGTATCGTGTTGAAGCTGCATGGGCAGCTGTACCTGTACACGCCATCCAAGCTCTGTTTGACTCAATGCTCACCCGTATCAAGGCCGTTATTACGGCCAGAGGTGGCTGTTCTGGGTACTGATTTCTCAGGATCTATGCACCCAAATTACGTGAAAATGAAAACACGTGTCAGTTCTAGTATAATATATTTGTCCAATGAAGCCGGCCGGGGTGGCCGAGCGGTTCTAGGCGTTCAGTGCGGAACCGCGAGACTGCTACGGTCGCTGGTTCGAATCCAGCCTCGGGCATGGATGTGTGTGATGTCCTTAGGTTAGTTAGGTTTAAGTAGTTCTAAGTTCTAGGGTACTGGTGACCATAGAAGTTAAGTCCCATAGTGCTCAGAGCCATTTGAACCATTTGTCCAATGAATACCCGTGTATCATCTGCATTTCTTCTTGGTGTAGCAATTTTAATGGCCAGTAGTGTAAATAACAATACTAATAAAGTAATTTTATTATTATTACTATTATGTGCGATTCTTCATTCAGGATGCGTTTTCTATAATAATAAATTAATTTTATTTATTATTGGAACAGTATGGCCAGTAGTATATATTTCTAGATTCTTTACTTGAAACTGATTACTGAAACTCTGTAACTAGATCTTCTTTGGCTTTCGGGCTCTTTTTGTCGCGCAGCAGCAGATATACAAGTTATAGAGGTCAATTACCATCTTTTACAACTGTAATGAAAGTCTTATTGAGACAGACATGTTTCGCTTTATTTTAAAGTCTCTTCAGTGGACAAGATTTTTAGTTGTTTACTTCATTATTGTCGTTCTTCCAGGTATATGCTTTACGTACTCGCACACAGCACTCCTAGTGCGCTAAATATTTGCGTTTCTGTGTTGAGAAGAACTACTGTCCTCTCGCCATTTTGTACGTCGAATAACAACAAGAATTAAGTGAACAGTAGAGAAACCTGACGACTGAAGGCGCTTTAGAATAAAGCGAAACGCGTTTGGTCGCAATAAGATTCTCATTACAGTTGTAAAAGACGGTGATTAATTATACAGTCTGTAAGTAGGCATTTGCGGAATGATTGAAGAGTGGAAATGTGAAATATTCTCAGTGACCTTTTTTCACAAAACGTGTTTTCAATGCTACTGTGTTCTCAGGACTCTGTTATGTGCAGTGTCGCACGACAAGGCTTTTCCCCGGCACCAGATATCAAGGTGAGCGGTGTGTGGCGCTGGTGCCGCGAGGGGAAGGGTAGGGCGCTGTAACGTTATGCATACGTAGGCGAGCGGTCCGTTCGTCTAGAATTGGTAGGAGGAAAGGGGAAATTGTTGTACGACTGGACGCTGGCGGGCCCAGGGCCGAGGGAGCGCCGCGGCAGGTTCGACTAGGGGTCCAATGCGGGCGAGGCCAGGTACAGAGACGAGCAGCGTCGATGGAAATGGGTAAATCACAAATATAGGAATTTGAACGGCTGTTGCTTGAATAGCCTTTGTGTAGGAGATGCACCAAAAATGGCGGAGATTCAGAGAATCTTGAAGATGGCTAAGTTACAACTCTTTGAGATTCGACAATAACTCACAGTCAAATATTAATGCAAATCTGAATACCTCTGCGATCTCAGAAAAATGAGGTGCATCCAGTGAAACAACAATATTTTCAATATCTTTAAAACTACAGAAGTTAATATTTCACAGTGAATAAATATTTTCGCAGTGAATCATGAATTAACAGCCTTTAAATGCTTCATGCGATTTCAACAAACGATATCTCAGATGACAGCACTCCACGATAGCTACCATATCTGAAAGCCACTCATCTCTCTCTGCTTTGCTTAGTGACTTATGACGTCTTTCATATCTTGTTTACTACCCAAATGTTTGTCAGAATATCATATTCTCCACAATTACACAACAAATGAATATAGCACGAATACCTCTTATCTTGACATACTTGTGTAGTATTTTAATAAACTTTTTAATATTGAATAATTAGTGAAGTTCGGTGGCAGGAGGACCAAGACTGTTGGTCAGGTGATTACAGGGCTATAAATACAAAATCAAATAGGGGTAATGCAGGAGTAGGTTTAATAATGAATAAAAAAATAGGAGTGCGGGTTAGCTACTACAAACAGCATAGTGAACGCATTATTGTGGCCAAGATAGACACAAAGCCCACGCCTACTACAGTAGTACTAGTTTATATGCCAACTAGCTCTGCAGATGATGAAGAAATTGATGAAATGTATGACGAGATAAAAGAAATTATTCAGGTAGTGAAGGGAGACGAAAATTTAATAATCATGGGTGACTGGAATTCGTCAGTAGGAAAAGGGAGAGAAGGAAACATAGTAGGTGAATATGGATTGGAGGGAAGAAATGAAAGAGGAAGCCGCCTTGTAGAATTTTGCACAGAGCATAACTTAATCATAGCTAACACTTGGTTCAAGAATCATAAAAGAAGGTTGTATACCTGGAAGAATCCTGGAGATACTAAAAGGTATCAGATAGATTATATAATGGTAAGACAGAGATTTAGGAACCAGGTTTTAAATTGTAAGACATTTCCAGGGGCAGATGTGGATTCTGACCACAATCTATTGGTTATGAACTGCAGATTGAAACTGAAGAAACTGCAAAAAGGTGGGAATTTAAGGAGATGGGACCTGGATAAACTGAAAGAACCAGAGATTGTACAGAGTTTCAGGGAGAGCATAAGGGAACAATTGACAGGAATGGGGGAAAGAAATACAGTAGAAGAAGAATGGGTAGCTCTGAGGGATGAAGTAGTGAAGGCAGCAGAGGATCAAGTAGGTAAAAAGACGAGGGCTAATAGAAATCCTTGGAAAACAGAAGAAATATTGAATTTAATTGATGAAAGGAGAAAATATAAAAATGCAGTAAATGAAGCAGGCAGAAAGGAATACAAACGTCTCAAATATGAGATCGACAGGAAGTGCAAAATGGCTAAGCAGGGATGGCTAGAGGACAAATGTAAGGATGTAGAGGCTTGTCTCACTAGGGGTAAGATAAATACTGCCTACAGGAAAATTAAAGAGACCTTTGGAGAGAAGAGAACCACTTGTATGAATATCAAGAGCTCAGATAGCAACCCAGTTCTAAGCAAAGAAGGGAAGGCAGAAAGGTGGAAGGAGTATATAGAGGGTTTATACAAGGGCGATGTACTTGAGGACAATATTATGGAAATGGAAGAGGATGTAGATGAAGATGAAATGGGAGATAAGATACTGCGTGAAGAGTTTGACAGATCACTGAAAGACCTGAGTCGAAACAAGGCCCCGGGAGTAGACAACATTCCATTAGAACTACTGATGGCCTTGGGAGAGCCAGTCATGACAAAACTCTACCATATGGTGAGCAAGATGTATGATACAGGCGAAATACCCACAGATTTCAAGAAGAATATAATAATTCCAATCCCAAAGAAAGCAGGTGTTGACAGATGTGAAAATTACCGAACTATCAGTTTAATAAGTCACAGTGGCAAAATACTAACGCGAATTCTTTACAAACGAATGGAAAAACTAGTAGAAGCGGACCTCGGGGAAGATCAGTTTGGATTCCGTAGAAATGTTGGAACACGTGAGGCAATACTAACCTTACGACTTATCTTAGGAGAAAGATTAAGAAAAGGCAAACCTACGTTTCTAGCATTTGTAGACTTAGAGAAAGCTTTTGACAACGTTAACTGGAATACTCTCTTTCAAATTCTGAAGGTGGCAGGGGTAAAATACAGGGAGCGAAAGGCTATTTACAATTTGTACAGAAACCACATGGCAGTTATAAGACTCGAGGGGCATGAAAGGGAAGCAGTGGTTGGGAAAGGAGTGAGACAGGGTTGTAGCCTCTCCCCGATGCTATTCAATCTGTATATTGAGCAAGCAGTAAAGGAAACAAAAGAAAAATTCGGAGTAGGTATTAAAATTCATGGAGAAGAAGTAAAAACTTTGAGGTTCGCCGATGACGTTGTAATTCTGTCAGAGACAGCAAAGGACTTGGAAGAGCAGTTGAACAGAATGGACAGTGTCTTGAAAGGAGGATATAAGATGAACATCAACAAAAGCAAAACGAGGATAATGGAATGTAGTCAAATTAAATCGGGTGATGCTGAGGGGATTAGATTAGGAAATGAGACACTTAAAGTAGTAAAGGAGTTTTGCTATTTAGGGAGTAAAATAACTGATGATGGTCGAAGTAGAGAGGATATAAAATGTAGACTGGCAATGGCAAGGAAATCGTTTCTGAAGAAGAGAAATTTGTTAACATCGAGTATAGATTTAAGTGTCAGGAAGTCGTTTCTGAAAGTATTTGTATGGAGTGTAGCCATGTATGGAAGTGAAACATGGACGATAACCAGTTTGGACAAGAAGAGAATAGAAGCTTTTGAAATGTGGTGCTACAGAAGAATGCTGAAGATAAGGTGGGTAGATCACATAACTAATGAGGAGGTATTGAATAGGATTGGGAAGAAGAGAAGTTTGTGGCACAACTTGACTAGAAGGAGGGATCGGTTGGTAGGACATGTTTTGAGTCATCAAGGGATCACAAATTTAGCATTGGAGGGGAGCGTGGAGGGTAAAAATCGTAGAGGGAGACCAAGAGATCAATACACTAAGCAGATTCAGAAGGATGTAGGTTGCAGTAGGTACTGGGAGATGAAGAAGCTTGCACAGGATAGAGAAGCATGGAGAGCTGCATCAAACCAGTCTCAGGACTGAAGACCACAACAACAACAACAACAAATATTTTTCCAGCAACTTCATTTAAATGTTGACTACAAGCGATATTAAAAAACTGTGCTGACTTAAAAGTGGTCAACTGCATGTGTTAGCAGACACTACAATTGAAAAGAGAGCCAAAAGACACATCAGTCAAGAAGGCATAAACAATTATTTAAACAATATTTAACGACGATTCTTTGTCATTTAACTTGAGCACACTTGTGCAACAACACTAGCTTATTTATTTATGGACAAACCTTTATTTGCAATTACTGTGAATGATCTGAGTGTGACCGAAACTTACAATAGTTGGGTTGGGTTGGGTTGTTTGGGGAAGAGACCAGACAGCGAGGCCATCGGTCTCATCGGATTAGGGAAGGATGGGGAAGGATGTCGGCCGTGCCCTTTCAAAGGATCCATCCCGGCATTTGCCTGGAGCGATTTAGGGAAATCACGGAAAACCTAAATCAGGATGGCCGGACGCGGGATTGAACCGTCGTCCTCCCGAATGGGAGTCCAGTGTGCTAACCATTGCGCCACCTCGCTCGGTGAAACTTATAATAATTCTTTTTTTAAATATTATTGTAATATATTAGTTTAGTGCAGGAAGTGGTCAAGTTGAGTCAGAACATGTTTGTAGTACTTAAGAACGGTGTATTTTTTTGGGGACGACCTTCAGCCAATGGAAAGGCACACAGTAGTTGAGCACTATGGGAGTCAAGTGGAGACTGGGACTTTTCGAGGGAAGAGCTGAAGGGAGCGATTGTGGATACTTCTAAATTTGTGCCTGAAGAAGGGAGACGTTCCTGTGGTAACAAGTGCAATCAATGGCCACTGTCAGACTTTAACTTTTAAGAACAGTTTACTTGGAGGTCTGGTGGAAGACAGACCTGTCTCAGGCAGTGTATGATATTCAGTCATGTTGGTGATAGCCTCTGGGCGGTGAACGGCAGCTACAGCACTCCAACTTTTGAAGGGACTTTATATTTCGAGAGGTCTGAATGTGCTTCACAGTACGACTCTTTTTCCACTTGTATTACAAAACTGAAGATGACAGTTTCTACTCGTCATCTCAAATGTGCTAATTTGTAAATCATCATGTTGAACTTTGAACTGTTTAGAGCTGGTGAATATTTCGTGTATTGCAATTACGAAATGACTTAGTTTTTGTGTACTTTTGATGACTATTCTCGTAATGCTCAGGATGTAACTTTACTACAATTGACAAGAGAATACTCTGTCTGCAATTTATTTATTTATTTATTTGAAATGTGCTTTCTTGAATAAACATTATTCAACATAATTCTCTGTCATCTGCATCAATTTCAGACGTTGGAATAGAACGCTTCTTATTAAATGATTCCTTGTAACTTTTATTTTGTGTTTCTGTATCCTTCATTTTTCGCAACTCTAGCCAATACATAAACTGTTTCACTGTTATTTGTAGCGAATTAGCTGTGGGGTATGAAAGCAGACGTGCAAGGCTCCTCCCTATGAATACACCGAGCTATTCTTTTTAAACAGAGCCGTTCATAGCTCATGTACGTAAAGTAAGATCAGCTGGAGATAAAGGCTCAACTGGCTTGCTCCTAAGGGATGCTGTTTGGAAGAGCAACTGCACTAGCATAAAACGTTAGGTACCGTCTTTGCAGCGAGCTATAGGTGTGGACGGACGTTTGCGGTGTGGAGGTGCTGGAATAACATGGAGAAGTCATTTCTAGGCGGAGCCAAGAGGGAGGGCCTCAAGAAGTTGCTGTGGGGGTGGGTCTACACTCTGGATAAGAACCTGGTGGAACAGTTGCTGTTTTTCCCTGCCAAATGCGCGGCAGTTCCAGTGGAGGCGAAGGAAAGGCCTCTGCATGTCATAAGGAGCACAAACCGAGTCCTTTCACAGGTGATGGTAGCATCCTCGTGACCCTCTGAATGAGGTGGTGCATCATGTAATGTGCGAACCGTGAATCGAGTGTAGCCAAGTCTAAACAAGTTCCTGCATGGAAGTCTGTGGGTACTGTGTAACTAGTTATACGTTATTTATGACAGGCGGGGTGTGCGCTGTGAAGCAGAGCAGACATAAATGCGTTATTACACGTGGTGGCGTGATTAGGTGTATGAAGCAGAAATTAATTATTTATTTCTGTAGTATAAATTAGTTGGATGCTGCAGGAGTTTTAAGTGTTTATTGTGATATACATTTTATGTGATCGAGCCTGTGGGTCACTGTTGTTGCATAAAGATTTTATTGTTATTGCTTTTACGTCAAAGAGCTGTTACATATGATAATGTATAAGAAGTTATTCAGATATAAGCGTGGGTATGTTAGTAGTGTTGTGAGTAGCTGTTGTTTTAGTTGTCTGATGACGGTGGTAACGGTACATCAAGATGTAGTCAGAAGTTATATTTAATGACCCTAGATAAGGTTAAGTATTCCAGGCGTTGTAAGTGTTATATTGTTTCCGGTTATGGCCCAGTGTCAGATGCTGTAAATTGTTATGTTGTTGCCCAGTTGTCCGTAAAGGACAAGACTGAATTTTCCTGGATTTGAATTTATTCTGTTATTGTCATAAGAACAATAGTACTGTTGGTCAGTTTAATACTACTTAAAGTTCTCACAGGCTACAGTGATATATCTTTTGTTTTACTGTAATCGATTTTCTTCTCTGTAAATTTGAAGTTTGGATGTTTGATAAAATAACTGTTAAACTGAGCTCTACGTCTGCATAATCGCCAGTCAAAATCCTATACCATCTAAATCCCACGCTTCAGCTGCATGTCCCTAGGCCTGTTCCATGTGTCAAATCACGGAAAAAATGTTTTATACACTCATTACTACATGACGTCTCGTCTTTCTGCTAACAGGGGCTTCCGTCTGGAACTTCAAATATCATGCTCCAAGGTTTCCTCCATTTAATCTGGGATAACACATAGGTTCTTGGTGAGTGGGCACAGCTTTTTTTTTTGAGCTGCTGCAGAGATTTTTCAGTTACAGAGAAACGAGGAAAGGTAAGCAACTCCTTTGCTCCCATAGATTTACACAAGACTGTTCTTCTGATTCAAATTACTAACATGAATTGTTAAATGACCACTTGAAGAACCATACATTTAACAGTAAGCTAAAGTTATGAACCCATACCATTTAATTCCAGTGCATGCAACTGACTTCTTTGTTTTTAAAGATGCTGATGAAACATTGTTCTTAATGAAAGCGTGTAAGATCTCCAAATGCAGTGTCACTCAAGTGTCTCATACACATCCATCTCAGCGGGCTATTAAAAATTCTTACTCTGAAACAGAAGAATGGAAAAGTGTCAGTTTATTCAAAGGAGGGAATACCATTGCTGATGTCTGCCACGTCGTACTTCATCTGAGAGACCAGCCGAGCTTGTCAGTTACAAAACACAAAGAAGATAACGGTTTCACCATTTCTTCCACAACAGTAAAGTGACTTCAATAGCAAACTTTGCAACATCTGATCAAAACAATGGAGTTGTGACATAAACAGAAGTCAATGGTAAGAGGTTTATTTCCTTAATTTAATTTTGTTTTTGTCTCGTAAGAAATTAAAAAGATATGAAAAATGATTTTATCTACAGTTCTACAAGTTGAAACAGTACTACACTATTTCTATACTTGTGTTATCACACACAAAATATAGTGCCTCAATATCAATGGCACTTGAAACAAAAACTAACAGAACCAGACAGCTACTTAATATGACATTTAGAACTTCTTAGTAAATTATTTAATTTCTAATTTGTCTCATTATGTTTTGCAGTAACAAGGTGAGCAGCATAGTTCTGTGGTATTAGAATACTTTCTCAATTTTTTGGATACGAGCAAGCTATGTACAAAAAGAGATACGTGACAAATGTGTGATTTGGCACTTGGGACGTTTGACATTACACTCTTCAGTTTTGTACTGTGCCGATTTCATTTTTATTTTATTTTCTTAAATCGAGGTATACTTAGTTTTCTATCGTTAGATATATATGTACAGTCTTAGACATAAAAACTGACCCCCGGGCGGCCGCCACAGAGACTAAGTCCCGTTCGTTCCCTTAAGGTGGCCAATAAAACCGACTGCCCCTGACAACGCTAAGTCTGGCCATCTGCACAATCTGGCAACAATGTAAGATGCGGAAGTATCAGGAGGAAGCATTGTCTACTTCCGAGATGCTGTCGTTTGGTGTGAGCCTGTGGTCTAGTGGTAATCATCGTGCATTCCGAGCTTACGGTCGCGTGTTCGCTTCCAACTGTATTTCCTTTCTTTTTTTTACCCACATTTCGGCTCTCGTGAGTTATGAGTCTGATTGAACATGGAAGATAATTCGCTTCACATTCTACCCACCAGTAATAACAAATACTTCCAGGCGGCGGGTGGCATCTGGCCGGTGGCCGGTAGCCGCTGCTGCGCGAGGAAACGCTCGAGCGTAAGCTGTTCTGATCGAGACGCAGCCACGAGCTGACCTGCGGAATTATTTCTGGAAGTATTTGTTATTACTGGTGGGTAGAATGTGAAGCGAATTATCTTCCATGTTCAATCAGACTCATAACTCACGAGAGCCGAAATGTGGGGAAAAAAAGAAAGGAAATACAGTTGGAAGCGAACACGCGACCGTAAGCTCGGAATGCACGATGATTACCACTAGACCACGGGCTCACACAAAACGACAGCAGCTCGGAAGTAGACAATACTTCCTCCTGACACTTCCGCATCTTACATTGTTGCCAGATTGTGCAGATGGCCGGACTTTTCGTTGTCAGGGGCAGTCGGTTTTATTGGCCACCTTAAGGGAACGAACAGAACTTAGTCTCTGTGGCGGCCGCCCGGGGGTAGGATTTTATGCCTAAGACTGTACAGAGCAGAAATTTCATTGAAACATTAATTTTATATGAATATATCTGTATATGTGCATAACTGTACATACACCCATAATCGTGTATGTATACGTGCCTGAGCTATATGTACATCCGGTTTCAACGTAAATAAAAAGCCCTACTATAATTTACATTTTTTTTGCACTTTCCAGGCATGCGGATTTACTTTCGCGGCATACGCAGTTGTGAACTAGCAAGGAAATATTTATAAAGGTTTCTATTCGAGGATGGGTGGTGGAGGGGTCTGAGGTTCTTAGGTCGACAGGTGATCAACATTCGATCACCGTTCAGTTACTTTATGTAACTTTATTTACATCACGATACACACATACTCTGCGGCGGTAACACCCCCGCAGACTAAAAAGCCTAACGCGACGCGGAAGCCCAGCGATTGATGACAGCACGGCCACGGAAGGCCCACTTTATATTCCGCTTGGGCAGCTATACCCGACGATGACGACCCGCCCATGCTGAGGCAGCGGAGACAGGAAGTGTGCTGACAGTAAGGCAGAAGAAGAATTAGTTGTAGACACTGCTCTCAAATTTAAATGAAAGTATAAAGGTAGTCAACTAGACAGGTCTTGCGGACCTCAGCGTAAAAATATTAAGAGGTTACTAATACTACACGATTTATTTCCAAACATAGATGGAAGCGTGATGTGAGAGTTTGATAGAACCGAAAAAAAACCGTATTTATATCCAAAGATCTAAAGGCAGTCGGTGAAATACTGAAAATCACAAATGTTCGTCAGATATCGACTGGCAGGACCAGAAACTCATCTGTACGAAGTATAAGACCACCGTCAGAGATCTGTTAACTGAAAGTTGGAAACTTCAAAGGCTACTGAATACGACTTCGACTTGGCACAACATTTAAAACTCATTGAGTTCTCACATACAGCAATCAACGTGGTAGATTATAATGACACTGTTTCAGTTATTTCTGAACTACATAGACGTTAATAATCATGATGGCAGTTGTCAGAGAACTCAATAAACCGGCTCGCAAAACATTCCGTATAGACGTGTGACTATTAAAAACACGACGATGTGACGTGGCTAAAAGACAACCAGGAAAGACATTGCTTGCATGATGGAAGATCTTTTGCAAACATGCACAGTTCGAAAACTAGCGAACCTTCAGAGGGGAAGTTTACAATTAATAGTTCTTTCATTTACAGTGCCCACCTCGTAGCTGCAATAGTCAAACAATGAACACGCCTTTATTCAACATTCACATAGAAAGATGTGCACTTTCAGTGGTTCAGTAGAACTATCAAGAAGCGTATGCGGCTGCAGTTTGGTCTGCATTGTTCACACAAGTTGGTCGGTATACTCTCACATGGATAGTACAGAAGAACTACAGAGCCAACTATTAAAATACATTCTATGAATGTTTGGGATAACAATTTACTGCAAACTACGATACAGTACTGTCAAAAAAGGAACACGAATTCGTGGTACGTAAGGTCGATCTACCCAAACAGGTCGATAGAAGTATTCAAGATATTCACCTATCTTCTGAAGGATGACAGAAGAAATATTGCTCCACTGGGTTTCCACACTGATGAATTTTTAAGTACGAGGGTTGCCCAGAAAGTAATGCATCGAACTTCTTTTTTTCAGTCGAAAACAATGCTACTTTTGCGAAACGTTACGTGTGAATTATCTGAAGTGTCCTGAGTGAGAGCGCCAAGTTTCCGTCGGTTCTGGCAGATAGCGTGGCAGTTTCAAAATGGCATCTGTAGGTGATGTACGTTACAATCAACATGCCGTCATTGAATTTATCACTGCAGAGAAAGAAGCTGTGAGGAATATTGACAAAAGGTTGTGCAAAATCTATGGAGCGTCTGCTATCGACAGAAGTACAGTTAGTCGCTGGGCACGGACTATGAGGCGTTTCGGCGGAGCTCCACGGTTTGCAGCGGTCTGGGAGGCTATCCACGGCTGTCACATCTGGCATGTTGCAGCGAGCTGATGTTGTCATTCGCGAGGACAGACGCGTTACGACTCGGCAGTTGGCGCTGCATCTGTTAATCAGCAAAGGAAAGCACTGGCTCCGTCACCAGGATAAGGACTGGTACCGACAGGGCATACGCGCCCTTTTTTCGCGCTGGAGGAAGGCCATACAACGGGACAGAGATTACGTGGAAAAGTAGAGTATGTAGATAAAACACCATGCTTTCGTGTGTGTAATTCTCATTATGTTGAATAAAGAATTGTTGAAGAAAAAAGTGCGTTGCATTACCTTCTGAGCAACCCTTGTAAATTGAACCATTCAGATTTCTCACGAAACGAGTATTTAACATATGTTGCTGTAAAACCTGAGTGACCGATATCCCAAGATTGTTTGATCCACCATGCTGTGAAATCATCAAGGGCACAGTCAATGAAATCTCTGCGATTGGAGAATAGACTCTTTCTATAAGATATGGCGGAGACCGGAGGGTTTGGCCTCTTCTGCGGTGGAGGAAGCATCTGTGCAAAAAGCAGGAAGTAACGACGTCTTCTTCGCCAGGACGTGGGTTGAGAGTGGTGGTGGTGCATGGAAGCCAGTAACGAACTGCTAACAAGACGTCCCTGGTTGAGATGGCTCTGAGCACTATGGGACTTAACTGCTGTGGTCATCAGTCCCCTAGAACTTAGAACTAATTAAACTTAACTAACCCAAGGACATCACACACATCCATGTCCGAGGCAGGATTCGAACCTCCGACCGTTGCGGTCGCCCGGTTCCAGACTGTAGCGCCTAGAACCGCACGGCCACAGAGATCATCTCCTTATGGTCAGCAGCACAGCCGGTTGCCTACTGCTACTGAAGACAAGTCGTTGCAGATGACTGGATACTTCATCTGGCTCTGCAAAAGTCGGGAGGGACAGTAATAGACAGGGATGGTTGTGGTTGGAATCACAAACACCCTTCGATGCGGCTGTGTATAGAGAACATCGGCAAGTACTTGAGAGCAGCTGGGAATAAGGGTCTCATCTGGGGAGGGGGGAGGGGGCTGGCTCTGAGCACTACGGGACTTAACATCTATGGTCATCAGTCCCCTAGAACTTAGAACTACTTAAACCTAATTAACCTAAGGACATCACACAACACCCAGTCATCACGAGGCAGAGAAAATCCCTGACCCCGACGGGAATCGAGCCCGGGAACCCGGGCGTGGGAAGCGAGAACGCTACCGCACGACCACGAGCTGCGGACGGGGAGGGGGAGGGGTGGGGGGAGAGGGGAAACGGTTATTATGAGAGTGTGCTGAGCAGCATGTCTCCAACAGCAGCACCCCACTCTGGAAGAGGCAACAGGTCGTAGTAGACAGGCGTCGCCCTTGGGGGATGATGATATCATTCGTGCTGCAATTCTTGTTTAGTCAGCTCCTGAAGGAGTCTAACAGGAGCTGTAGTATTGTCCAAGTTAACCCTTCAGATGCGCCAGCTAGATTTTTCCGATTTATCAGTTTTCTGAATGGGCGCTCTTGCCCTCTGAATAAATCTTCATCACAATGATGGCACTCCCTCCCCACGACGTCGTTTTGCCGCATTGGCATCAGGCAGTTCAGCGTTCCAGACCAGGTCGTGGCGCACCAATACAGACTACTGATGTAAACTGAATATTGTGAAGGGCATTGTGTATTTAATCTTACCTGCAATGGCACAAAACTTCAAAACTAAAGCACACCAGAAGGTTAAAGGTGAGTTTTCCATCCGAGAAGATTGTTAATATAGTCACGTTTTACTGCGTGTACGTAAAATGTGACATTTTGCGTTGCCCAGCAACTTCCGTCGTGTAGCTTTGGATGGCGTTTGCCTCAACGCAGAATACATTTGGCGACTCTACTCCGCGCCTGCGGGTAGTGGGACATTGACAGTGTGGAGAATGATAGGTTGGTGCCCAGTGCTACTGCAGTGGAGGGAGGCGTCGCCACGGCCAGCCTCACCAGCCGTGGCAGCCAACTACCGCCGCGGGCGTCTCTAATCTGCGCGTCAGAGCCACTTAGAGGTGCCGCAGCTTCCTCGCAGCCCGGTGGTTCAACAGACGGGCCGGTGTAGTGTACGGGCGCGCCATCCCGTCCGTAATTGAAACGGCCGATAAGCCGGCCTGTGTTGGCGCTAATGGCGCCGTTTGTCTGCCGTAATCGCGGGTTGAGCCGCAGAGGCAGCAGCGTCAATACCGCAGGCTGGTCAAGCGGCCCGCAGTCGATACCAGCCGCCCTCTGCTCTCTTCTCGTGGTCTGCCCGCCCCTGCCGCTCTCCCCTTACAGAGCTAGTTTGGCGGCATCGCTGGACCTGGCCTCCGTGATAAACGTTCTCTGTAGTTTCCAGAATCCGTTGCATTGTGGTCGGGAATCTACTAAACACGTCTACATTTGTTTGATCCTACCATGCATAATTGGTGATTGGATTGTAAAAACGTGGTATGTGTGAGAGTAATGGTATGAAAAAATAAAAAAATAAAAAATAAAAATTTAAGAATCGATGGTATAGGTGAGAAAATAACATAGGTACAATGAACACGCCGAGAAAGTCAAGAAAAGACTTTCACGCACACCATCTTTCATATTTTTTGTCTTTGTCTCATCGTTCCAGCCATTTCCTGATTCGGACCACAGATTTCAGGAGGCTTCCCTTGGCTTTAAAGCAAGTGTCAGAACTGGAAATCCCCTCCCAGATGTTCGCAGTTAGGAGAGCCTCTGCCCCAACTACCAGCAGGCCTAGTATTTAGCTAAAAAGGCCCCGACACTACCATGGGTAGGACAGCAGAACCTTACTAGAGAATGGAAAAAGAAATTAAAAAAAGATGTAAATCACGTTGAGCCTTCGCAACATGTACACCACCAAATGAAGTAGCGCAGTGGTAAGTAATAGACTGGTATTCGGAAAGCGGTTCAAATTCCCCCTCCAGTCCATCTCCCCCACAGCCATCTAAAGTTTTATATCCCTTTCTTTTGCTTGTGCCTTATCCCTTGGTTGCGCAGGGTCGGAATGGTTAGGTACAGATCTGGCAACGTTAATGTTAAGGGGTGGCCAGATGCCCTTCCTACCGCCATCCCATACCCCTGCGGCGGAATTAGTGTACCCCAGCTGTCTGCATCTAGTGTAACCCATGGAAT
The DNA here is from genome assembly GCF_021461395.2 of Schistocerca americana. Lineage (NCBI taxonomy): Eukaryota > Metazoa > Arthropoda > Insecta > Orthoptera > Acrididae > Schistocerca > Schistocerca americana. The sequence continues at coordinate 868,901,139 of NC_060119.1, read as the reverse complement.
AGTGTGAACTTGTTCAGATGTCTGCGAGTCGTGTAACTGAAGCGGGATGTGGGGTCCAGCCCGGTATTCACCTAGTGGGATGTGGAAAACCTCCTAAAAACCACATCCAGGCTGCCTAGGCGGATTCGATCCGGAGCTAGTGTGCCTGCCCAAGTCCAGGAAGCAGCGCATTAGTGCTCTCGGCTGGCCTGGCGGGTATCTTATGTTTTACACGGTTTCCCTAAAATCCTTTATGGCAAATGCCGGGATGGTTCCTTCGAAAGGGCACAGTCGATTTCCTTCAGTATCCTCCGCCAGTGCGAACTTGTATTCTAATGACCTCGACGTTCTTCTATCAGGTACATTGCAGCACATGTCTCGCATACCGTCGACCCCCTTCCACTCTCGACTCATACCTTTTCTCCCATAGCCGGCCGGAGTGGCCGAGCGGTTCTAGGCGCTACAGCCTGGAACCGCGCGACCACTACGGTCGCATGTTCGACTCCTGCATCGGTCATGGATGTGTGTGATGTCCTTAGGTTAGTTAGGTTTAAGTAGTTCTGAGTTTTAGGGGACTGATGACCTCAGAAGTTAAGTCCCATAGTGCTCAGAGCCATTTGAACCACTTTTTCTCCTATAAAGAAAACTTCTTTATTTCGTTTATGACTTAAAAAAAGCTGCAAATCCGATCGATGTTTTCGAAAGGTTTCCTTTCGTTGTAATGCAAAAAATGGAAATTCCCTCCAAGTCCCTGACACCTGACCTCTGTGCCCTGTACTCTTGTCGCCGGAGACTTGGTCAACAATAATCGAACTGTACTAGGTCAGACTGCCTCCTTAGCTGCGTCGTCAGAGTGTATGACTGCAATACAGCGGGCCCGGGTTCGATTCCCGGCCGGGTCGGAGTTTTCCTCCGTTCGGGGACCGTATGTTGTGTTGCCATCATCATCATCATTTCATCCTCACCGAGACGCATGTCACCCAATGTGATATCAACTGAAAAGACTTGCATCTCGGCGGCCAACCTCTCACAAATGCGGAATCCCGGACATCAATACCGTACGACCATTATTGTACCATGTCAAGTAGTGCACTCTGCTGTTCAGGGTAGATAACGAAAACTATTGCTGATAAAATAAAATAAAAAATAATGGCCACATGTCACTTTGCATACACAGCTGCTCACACACACTGTTGACTGTGGCAGTATTGTCCCAGGAATAAGTTCAAAATAGTTCACTCCAATGGTCCAGTTTCCAACAAGGTTTTCGAGAAGTTTTCTTTGGGTGTGAGGCAAAATCTGGAGCTGAAAATCTACTCATAAATAATCTCAGATGAGAGCCCACTGTCCTTATCTGAATGAAACGTTCCGAGGTCTAAACAGAACGGAATCTATCTTGATCAAACTTCGACCAACAAAAAAGAATGAATTATGTACAAACTAAAACTAAACCCTACTGATTTTTAATTTTCGTTTGGTGTTTGTACTTACTCAAAAGAATGCCTTCATGGCATCTCTGAACCCAAATCTACATTTTTATTCCAGAAGTCACCTGTGATATGTGGCAGAGGGTATTACTGGTACCGCTACAATTTCTGACTTGCAGAAAACTTTCAGCGATCAAAGGTCTAATAAGACGTTCAAAATACCGAGATGAACGATAATCAAAGACGGAAAGCCGAACGGTGTGGCCGAGCGGTTCTAGGCGCTACAGTCTGGAACCGCGCAACCGCTATGGTCACAGGTTCGAATCCTGCCTCGGGCATAGATGTGTGTGATGTCCTTAGGTTAGTTAAGTTTAAAGTAGTTCTGAGTTCTAGGGGACTGATGACCTCAGGAGTTAAGTCCCATAGTGCTCAGAGCCATTTGAACCATTTGAACCAAAGACGGAAGAATAATCTGCAATGACTATTTTGCCAAACGTGGACAGTAAACGACTGAAATAACAGCATGCGCTCCCATTTACATTCTCGAAGAGCTATTTTTTGCGTATTACAAACCTGTTATCACAGTCGAAGTGCTATGTGAAATACCAAAAGCAGTGACTGCACACTTTGATTTTATGCTAAATTATGACATCGAAGTTTGTTGCTGTTTCAGTTCTTAAATCGTTTGCGCCACACGTGTATAGCTCAAATTTTCGGGTGAGCGCTTTTCAAATGTTGTATTTCACTGAATTAAAATTTCCACAAAATTATTCTGAAGCGACTTACAAAGCACTGAGGGCATTGTCAGAGCCACTCTTACCCTCCCTCGCAGCTTCCACACACCAAAACAACAGAGACGACGGTGGTGAAATACATCAGCCTAAGTCACTGTGGACCCCTCGCCACAGAAGTGAACCCCGGATTATTATGTAATTACAAGAACAAGCAGAAGCTGCTCTGCATGTGAAACGTTTTCCACTCAGAGCAGCGCAGGGCGAATGTGGAACTCTATACAGCGCTGAGCGAGAAGCCAATCTTCGGCAGTCAGCTTTGTAAATTTGTAAATTTGTGGTAAGATCTTATGGGACCAAACTGCTTAGGTCATCGGTCCCTAAGCTTACACACTACTTAATCTAAGTTAAACTAACTTAGGCTATGAACAACACACACACACACACACACACACACACACACACACACACATACACCCATGCCTGAGGGAGGACTCGAACCTCCGACGGGGGGAGCAGCGCGGGCAGTCAGGTTTTTCGGACGCATAAATCACTAGGAAAAAAAAAAAAGAATCGCCCTCGATCTTGTATAATGAAATATCCATTCTTATAATTTCATAAGACGATCATTGGAAACACTTCGATCACTCTGAGCTTAGGAGTTGAAAGTAGATTACTAGGAAAAGCTAACTACTTTCGACCGACACGATGGTATCGAAGCACTATCACAGGACAACGTGAATGGGTTTCCTGTCGCCACAAACAGGTAAAGTGAAATACCGATCTAAACAGTTATATAATGGTTTGCTGAAGTCGATTAATGTCTTTCGAACTGTGTCTGGCAACCATTAGTGCTTCCACGTAACTGGACTATAAAAAAAAAAAAAAAAAAAAAAAAATACATCAGAAAAAGAATCTTCACAGTGTTCGCGAATTCGCCTAACTGTGGATGCAGAAGTATGCATTGGTACTTTTTAACCCATAATTCTGTAACGTCATACACTTCGGCATCTTTTAGAGATGAAGCTATTCCTTGATCGATTGTTGACACCTTTCCTTGTGGCTGCCCCCTGTTCTCCCTCGCGTGTGCTTTCGCGCTCCTTCACCTTCAGGCATGAACAGCTCACTCAGTCTGGTGGCGCAGTAAATCAGACGGCACGCGGGTGCATCGACCAGCCCACACAGTGCTGTTCTCCGTCCTTGAGGCTCGGGTCGATCTCTGGACAGCTGACTACGCCGCTCGGACAACCACTTCTGCCGCCACTGAGTGCACCAGTCTTCTTAAATGGGAAAGCTGCGACCGCGTCACTCGTTTCTCAAGGCATAACAATGAACAAAAGCTTCGTCTCTGGTAGTTAACAGCAGTACTTTTACCTCAAACAGCTTCCACATCGCTCTAGTAGACTGCCTCACAAAAAAATAAAGCACCCACAAGGGCAGGAAAAATTGAAATGGAACTTGGCGGTATGAGACGGTACGTGATGATACTTCGGTGATTACAAAATCGAGACAAACTTTCGAAGAACTTGGCAGTACTAGCCCAGTTATCAGTGTGACATTTCGCCTCCTCTGACCTGGATGCACGCACTGATTCGGTTGGGAAGGGCGTCACACAGCCGTCATATCCTCCCCTGAGACAAGCTGTCCCAGAACTGTTGTAAAAAGTCCTTGATATCCTGAATACTGGCCGGGGATGGAATTGGGAGTTGGTTCCACACATATTCTATCGAGGAACTCAGCATGACGCAGACAGTTCGTACAGACATTCCCTCTATGTTCACGAGCATTGTCTTGTTGGAAAATGCACTACGCTGCTGTCGCATGAGAGGTAAGACATGAGGACGCCGGATGTCCGTAACGTATAATTCTATAACATCGTACACTTCGGCAATTTTTAAGGTAACTGGTAACCATTAGACATGAAGCTATTTCTTGATCGATTATTGACACATTTCCTTGTATATATGAAGATGGTATCTGTTCTGTAGATGTCCGAAAGAACAGGTAACATCGGTGACCATGCAGCTCGTTAGAATGAAATTACAATGAAATGAACACCCCTAGCTGCATACAGGCGTTGATATAAGTCAACAGGAACAGTTGAAAATGTGTACCCCGACCGGGACTCGAACCCGGGATCTCCTGCTTACATGGCAGGCGCACTATCCATCTGAGCCACAGAGGGCACAGAGGATAGAGCGACTGCAGGGACTATCTCGCGCACGCCTCCCGCGAGACCTTCATTCTCACCTTATATGTCCACACGCTACATTCGTAGTGTCCCTAGTCAACATACTCATTACTCGTGGAAGACATTCTTACCAAGTCCCGTAAGAGTTCGGGTAATATGTGTGCATCCGCGCAGAAGAAGGTCATGGCCGGTATTGCCAGAACTATATACTTATATGGATATGGTGTCTGTTCTCTCGGTCATGTCCGAAAGAACAGGTACCATATATATATATAAGACTCACTGGCCATTTGAACATCTCCTTCTGTGCGGATGCACAAACAGTGCCCGAACTCTTATGGGAATCGGCAGTAAAGCCGCGAGTAATGAGCATAGTGGGCAGGGGCACTATGGATATAGTGCGGGACAATAAGTTGCGAATGTCGGTATCACGGGAGGCGTGCTAGAGATAAGTCCCTGCAGTCGCACTATCCTCTGTGTCTTCGGAGGTTCAGATGGATAAAACTTCTGCTATGTAAGCAGGAGATCCCGTGTTCGAGTGCCGGTCGGGGAACACATTTTCAACTGTCCCCGTTGACTTATATCAACGCCTGTATGCAGCTAGGGGTGTTCATTTCATTGTAACATTTCCCTGTGGCTGTGCACTGTCCCCCCTCGCCTGTGCTTTCGCGCTTTTTCACCTTCTGGTATGAACAACTTGCTTATAGTCCACAATCACTTACCAGCCGTGGCATGAAGTCACTCGCTATGGTTCTCCATACCATGTCAGAAGTAACATCGCAATGTTCTCCAAAATATTGGAAGAATGGGACCTCTTCCCAGGTTGCCGCCATACTTGCCAACGATGATCATCCGAGACAACGCAGAACCGAGAGTCACGGCGGAACACAGTGCGATGCCATTCATCAGCATCCCATGCTTCCTCGTCGCAGCGCCAACAAAAATGCGGCCGTTTGTGCAGCGGTGTTAACGGCAGCCCATGCATAGGGCGCTAATTCCCTAGTGCGGCTGGTGTTAGATCCGACCACTGGTGCGGGATGACACAGAATGTGGCAGGGAGTCCGGTACTTGTTCTCAGATGTCTGGTGCAGAAGTGAAGGGGCTACGATTGCGTTTGGTGCAAGATACAGTGATCCTCTTTTGTGGCCGTGAAGTGATCGAGAGGAACCTTTAGGACTCGTATTCCTGGCCCACATTCCCAGGCAGTCTAACATCGGGATACTGTCACATTGGAATGCCCTGCAAATGAGGATATTTCGCTATACAACCAATGAACGAAATAGAGACCCGCAATGAGGCTCCTTTCAAACTCCGTCAAGTGCTGATAACACTGTCTCGCACCAGTGCGCCGCATCTCCGTGTACTGCACGTCACTCGACGCTGTTCATGCCCCTTGTATACCCTACCAGGCCTGGTACAACACTAAACACGAACAAAACGAGGGAGTACCGGTGACCATTCCACTTGTCACACAGAATTGAAACCCTAATCTTTTGGAGACCTGCTGATGGTGTTTACATATAGGAAGTTACACCCACATCTGGCTATGTCTTCTGGGTACTCAACTGGTTTTGCCAGCCAGCATTCATTCTTTATTTTGTCGAGTTTTTTAGATATCCTTTTCTTTCTCTTTCCATTTTCCATTTCAGTTATTTTTTCTCGTCATCTCTACTTTTGTTTTACACTCTGACGTAAGTGCAAACTGTTACACATTAAGGCACTTGTCCGATATGCGTCAAACGTTATGGTTGGTTGGTTGATTGGTTGTTTGGGGAAGGAGACCAGTCAGCGTGGTCATCGGTCTCATCGGATTAGGGAAGGATGGCGAAGGAAGTCGGCCGTGCCCTTTCAGAGGAACCATCCCGGCATTTGCCTGGAGTGATTTAGGGAAATCACGGAAAACCTAAATCAGGATGGCCGGACGCGGGATTGAACCGTCGTCCTCCCGAATGCGAGTCCAGTGTCTAACCACTGCGCCACCTCGCTCGGTCGTTATGGAGATATTCATCACAGAACGGGTATTAAATGATTTAACAATCATTCCATTGAGAACTAATGTCCATCGGCAACATCAGTATGTTTTGACTCCCATGGGCACGAATACACTCTTGTACTCACTGTAGCATGGAAGCACTTAGCCTCCAAATGTGATCTTGAAAAATTTATCGTCATGACTGAAACACTAATTATGTGTTTATGGATAGTGCTAGCTGGAGGCTGGTATCAACGCCATCCCATCGCATCACAGACATATTGTACGAATGAATGGACAGACCAGTCAAGGATAAGCACATTCCTCAAGATGCTTTTGGTGTGAACTGCACTGTAGGGTCTTGCATTATGATGCTGGAATATGTTATTTGGCACAGTGATCATGAAGGGTATGAGAGCAGCATTTACCAGTCTTGTCACATACTGGTGAGCACTCACCACCCCTCCAACTATCGCCAGATAAGTCCTGTTGTCACGTCCAATTGCTCCACACACACGCGTCAGTCCCGAGAATCTGTCGTTCCTCTTACCTTTAACCAGATCATCTACTGGCATTTGGCGTCAATCTGATAGCCACAAACAGAAGCAACTTGCTGAACACCACAGAATGCCACTTAAAAGTACCTGTTGACTGTGGCTGTTCACCATGCAAGTATATTTTATCTGTGGCAAACGGCGCATGGCATCTAAAGTTCTCAACACAGCATCCAGTAATTTCTACCTGACGGTCCGTGGTGTCACTGAGCCTGTGACTTCTGCCCGGACAGCTGTTGTCATCCATCTATTCGCCAAGCCAGTCGAACAACCATACGGCCTTCTCGTGATCCAGACCTATGCCTACTCTTCCTGCCACACTGCTAACATGAGTCCATCTCGCCGCGATTCTTTCTGCAGTCATTGCGCTGCAGCTGTCTGCACGATCTGACGCTATGGCGCTCCTGCGTTCCTCATGCCAATGACTTGTTCTCAGAGTCCAAAATATGGCGGTCACGTCCTCTGGCACGCAGCCTTACGACCTTCAGATGAAAAATTTTAGTAACGTTAGACACACCCAATAGCCAACACGTAATCGCACCATTCTTAATCTGTGAATGTCTTTTTCTGTAATTAAAATAAAGTTTTATAATAACTCTTATAATAATTCGGTCAAGGTGGCCATTATGTAACTTTTCCATTTCCGTCAGTGTCTTCTTTTATTTTCATTTGGTGTTTCCAGAGTGACGCAGAAATTCTCAGAGACACAATAACTCGCTTCAGCGTCCAAATTTACGGTATGAATGTGAAACTGTATCTACGTAACACGAAATTCTTGTAAAATATATTATGTTCTCAGATGGATCGTCGATATTATTTACATGGCGTGCTAAAGCGTCACCCCATCGAGGACGAGGGCAAGTGCGGATAGGGGAAATAAATCAGAGCTGTCATCTTCAAAGAAACCATCTCTACATTAGCTTAAGCGATTTAGGGAAACTCTGTAACACCTAAATGTGGACTGCCAGACTTTTTTTACCACTGTCCTTGCGAATACACTGTCTTACCACTGCGCCACATCGTCTAGTAATTCGTGTTACACTAAAACAACACCACACGTTTATCACACCGTGGAGAGACCCTTGAAGGAACTGATAAGGATTCTCAGAACTCCAACGTTGAGTGTTCTCAGAGTACACGCATTCTGATAAATACGGCCACGATTCATGAGACAGAAAAAGGCAATTTCAGGATCAACTCCTGCATCATGCACAGACTTTATCGAGTAAGCTGGTAAACAAATAAACAATAGACAAGAAGTTCCGTTAAGCTGGCGACCAATCTGTCTATTGATCGTCAAGATCTACTGAACCTACAGTCATTTCGACACAACGCGTTGGGAAGAAGTCTAGAAAAAGCACTCAGTTGCAAGCTTAGCCCCTCCGGAGAACTTCTAGCCACCCACCACGGGCGAATAGTGCCCGCTGGGAATCGCCCGGAGGAGGTGTCTCCAAGGATCTGTAGGGTGAGTGCGGACCTAGGAAGCGAGTAGGCCAAATCTACCCACAGCTGAGACTACACTATCCTAGATTCTGAGCCATGGCTCCAGAAACCCATTGTGAATACTAAAGATCTCGTTAGTGAGATAACTCTCAGTATAACTCTGTTCTGCACATTTAAAGATACTACACCAACGATGAGTGTAACGCATGGAGAATAATAATAAGGTTGGAAACTTCAAAGTTCTTAGGTTTCCATACTGGTTAGAACTGAAACGGAAAAAAGCACATTTTGTAATGTTCTGTTACAGTATTCCTAGTGTCCTACTTGACCCAATCAAGGAAACCGCATGTAGGATGCTGGTACGACCTGTTCTTGACTAACGCTCGAGTGGTTGGGATCCGTACCAGATCTCACTGAAGGAAGACATTGAAGCAATTCAGAGACGGTTTGCTAGACTTGTTACGTAGATGCTTTAGGAACTCAAATGGGAACCCCTGGAGGGAAGACAACGTTCTTTTCGAAAATCACTATTGAGAAAACTGAGAGAACCGGCATTTTAAGCTGACTGCCGAAAGATTGAAAAAAAATGGTTCAAATGGCTCTGAGCACTATGCGACTTAACTTCTGAGGTCATCAGTCGCCTAGAACTTAGAACTAATTAAACCTAACTAACCTAAGGACATCACACACATCCATGCCCGAGGCAGGATTCGAGCCTGCGACCAGAGCGGTCGCTCGGCTCCAGACTGCAGCGCCTAGAACCGCACGGCCACTCCGGCCGGCCTGCCGAAAGAGTCTACTGCGGCCAATATACATTGCGCCTTAGGCCCACGATTTGAGAAATTAGGGCTCATACGGAGGCATATAAATAGTAGTTCTTCCCTCGCTCTGTTTGTGAGTGGAACAGGAAAGGAAATGACTAGTGGTGGTACAGGGTACCTTCCGCCATGCACTGTATGGTGGCTTGCAAAGTATCTATGTAGATAAAGAAGTAGATGTAGATGCAGGGCTGCTAAAACAAGTTAGCTTAGCCACATTTGCACTTAGAATGATTGCAAATCTTTGAGAGAAACAAATCAGTAGACTGAGATATTTTACATGTTTTCACTAGCTATACCCGGCGAACTTCGTTCCGCTTCTGAATATCTTTATATGTTATAGCTGACGCGGCAAATGTTGTTTTGCCATGTGAGTTATCTCTAGTCTATAAGAATAATGTATACGTGTAACACAATGTATAGGTGTAACACAATAGCCGTTGCTGGAGGGAGCTCGTGACACAAACAATAATAATGGCAGAAAACACTGTAGGGAGTGAGAAAAGCCTTAGGGGGGAAGTCCGGCAGTATCAGCCACTATTAGTTCTAGCGTTTCTACGGTAGATCGCCCGGATTTAACAATTGCAGCCGATACACGGCTCGTCCATGAGCATACAAACATAGCGGCAATTTCTTGTCGAAAGGTGTTCGCTAGCATTATGAAAAAGGCCAAGCGCACACGGATCGATTTTTATCGTACGTAAAAATATTGTACGATTAGATTATTTCAGAGGAACCAAGGAGGGCATAGGAACTTCTTTGTTCCACTAAAAGAATTTGATCGTACGATAGATTTGCGTACGATAAAAATCGATGCTTGTGCGCTAGGCCTAAATGTCGGTTTGGCGAATGACGCGTGCTAACTTCTTAAACTTCTCGGTCTAGTTACGTCGATTCAAAGAGGGATATTTGACTCGTTGCTTTAGGTACATTTTCTTCAATTACCTATCTATCGAATAGACACCTGTCGGGGATAACTGATCAAGTGATAATTGATCAGTTATCGACCAGGGTTGAAAATATTAAATTACTAAAATCGCTATTAAAAAATAGGGGTTGGTGGTAGAAAGGTGAAAATTTAGGGTTGTGTATATTTTTTAATGCCACATCATAAAAAAATAAAAATAAAAAGTTCTGTCCAAAAAATAAGAAAACAATTTTTGGGGTGGACCACCCTTATCACTTAGGGGTATGGAAAATAGATTACGACCGATTCTCAGACCTACCGAATATACATGTAAAATTTAATCAGAATCGATCGAGTCATTTCAGAGGAGTATGGCAACTAACACTGTGACACGAGAATTTGATATATAAGGATAAGGATTCAGTAATATCAATGGGTATTGTTTGACATTGACAGTGAGGAGACGGCAATCTCAATGTAATTTATTGAATATTTTATTTTAATGCAAAATTCTTTTAACACCTACACCGCTATTTGCATTACCTAATTAAAGCACGGTGGCTAGTTTTGGTTGCTTTCTGTAACCATCTTCAGATCGTAACAAAGCGATGAACATCCATTGTAAAAATAAATAAATAAATAAATAAATAAAATAAAAAAAACATCATTAGCTGTTGACATGCAATGACGTGCATTCGTATTATAGGCCAAACAAGACTAAGGCAGTATGCAGTTGGAAACTTCATCGTGAGCGAGCCAGGTTGTAAATCATAATATCACAAGACTGCGGTAATAAAGAAGGAAAATAGCCAGTTGCATTAGTAAAAATTGCATGCATCTGAAATTTTCCCTCTTTATTACCATCATCTTGCGAGACATGATTTACAACCTGGCTCGCTCATGATCAAGTTTTTTAACTACATTATTAGTCTTCTTGATATATAACGAATGCATGTCACTGCATGGCTACAGCTAATGATGACATTTTTCAAGGTGTGTTCATCGCTTTTTTACGATTTAATTGTTCAGGGGGTGGTTGTAGAAAGCAACCCAAAATAGTAGTCGTACTGTAATTGTGTAATACAAATAACAGGGAAGGTATTAAGAGATATTTACATTGCAAAATTTTATTTAATAAATGTTATATGGAGTAATGTTCTGGAGTAACTCATCTTTAAGAAAGAAAGTCTTTATTGGTCAAAAACGTGCAGTAAGAATAATGTGTGTTGCTCACCCCGCTTCACAGTATTTTATTCCCTGATGACGTCTGTCGTAAATAAACCATTGCAGTTCAAAAGAAACAATGATGTTCATAATTACAATACCAGAACAAAATGTGACATTCATTACTCCAGATTACTGTTCAATTTAGAGCAAAAAGCGTTGCACACTGTTTCAACAATGTTTAATGGCTTACCCAGTGATATAAAATCTCTGACAGGCAGCAAGGTAAAATGTGAAAGTAAGCTGAAAAAGTTTCTGTGGGACAATTCCTATTCCGTGGAAGAATTTGTATTATTATAATGCGTAAAAATTGGTAGGTTGGTGTTACTAATTCACATTGGTAATTTTTTTATATTTTTTATTTTTTTAGAGATAACTTTTTAATCGTGTGGTCAGATGCAGCCTTATTTGCAAATGCGTAGTGTTAGTTTGAACCGATGAAATGTGAATTTGAACTGACTCGTTCCACATCATTAAGATTTATCTTCGAAATGGTCCCTGGAAAATGAAACTAACTAACTACCTGTATTGGACGAGTCGCCGCGTTACATCTACCATACATTTACGATATCCTAATATGAGAGACTTATGGGTAAACACCAGGCGATCTGCGTAGGAGCTTCGTCCTGGCCCAGAAGTGCTCTCGGATGCTATTGATGACGCTTACCATGAACGACCGCTCCAGGGTGCACCCAACTGCTGGTTACTGAAAAGTAGACAGACACCATTCAAGTGCTACTGTAGACACAGTGACGTTATCGCACGCGTAATACGGTGAGGTCTATACTCGCAGACGTGAGAGAATGTGAATAGAAGGGACTTTTCCACGAGGCGGAGGGCTTTCGTTCTGCTGCACACTCTCAATCCACCTGTCGCCAGGTTCAAAGCAGTAACGCAGCGTCCACAGCGACTAACTTGATCTCTAGAGTCCATCGAGTGATGTACAAGTGATTTTCACATTTTGCATCGTCAGGCAGCTCGTGGTCGTGCGGTAGCGTTCTCGCTTCCCGCGCCCGGGTTCCCGGGTTCAATTCCCGGCGGGGTCAGGGATTTTCTCTGCCTCGTAATGACTGGGTGTTGTGTGATGTCCTTAGGTTAGTTAGGTTTAAGTAGTTCTAAGTTCTAGGGGACTGATGACCATAGATGTTAAGTCCCATAGTGCTCAGAGCCTTGCATCGTCAGACACATTGAAGAACGCCAGACAGTTGCAGTATGTTTTATTTCGTTATATTTAGAAAAGAGAGCATCGAAGAGTTCGAATCGTTGTGTTATAGGATGCTTAAATTAGGTGGACTGATAAATTAGGAACGAAGAAGCGATCTCGAAAAGTAGTCAGGAAAGCAGTATGTGGAAAACACTGACTGCAACAAGAGATAGGAGATGAGAGATGTGTTAAAATATAAGGGAATACTTTCCGCGGTATTGGAGGTAGCGGTAGAGGGTAAAAACTGTAGGAGAAAACAGAGACTGGAATATTCTCAACAAATAATCGACGCTGGGTGTATGCGCTGCTCTGTAATAAAGAGCAAGTAGAAGTCGTGTTTGACAACATCAAAACAGTCGGAAGTCTGATGATCCACAGTAGAGTAACTGACGGTAACCTGCATATCACAGAAACAAATAATAAGTAATGGGCGTGTAAGTGGTATCTGGAGCGATAAAACAAGCCTCTGTGCAGCGGAAAGTGATTTTGTGCTGTGACGACTCGTAATGTTCCCCATATACATGTAAATATGTGCTAAGAAAACTACGGCGTAGTGCATGAGGGATGTTACTTTTTACCAGCATTGCTCACTCACTGTCCTGTTCCATTTGCGTATGGCGAGTGCGGAAAATACGCTCCTGGAAATGGAAAAAAGAACACATTGACACCGGTGTGTCAGACCCACCATACTTGCACCGGACACTGCGAGAGGGCTGTACAAGCAATGATCACACGCACGGCACAGCGGACACACCAGGAACCGCGGTGTTAGCCGTCGAATGGCGCTAGCTGCGCAGCATTTGTGCACCGCCGCCGTCAGTGTCAGCCAGTTTGCCGTGGCATACGGAGCTCCATCGCAATCTTTATCACTGGTAGCATGCCGCGACAGCGTGGACGTGAACCGTATGTGCAGTTGACGGACTTTGAGGGAGGGCGTATAGTGGGCATGCGGGAGGCCGGGTGGACGTACCGCCGAATTGCTCAACACGTGGGGCGTGAGGTCTCCACAGTACATCGATGTTGTCGCCAGTGGTCGGCGGAAGGTGCACGTGCCCGTCGACCTGGGACCGGACCGCAGCGACGCACGGATGCACGCCAAGACCGTAGGATCCTACGCAGTGCCGTAGGGGACCGCACCGCCACTTCCCAGCAAATTAGGGACACTGTTGCTCCTGGGGTATCGGCGAGGACCATTCGCAACCGTCTCCATGAAGCTGGGCTACGGTCCCGCACACCGTTAGGCCGTCTTCCGCTCACGCCCCAACATCGTGCAGCCCGCCTCCAGTGGTGTCGCGACAGGCGTGAATGGAGGGACGAATGGAGACGTGTCGTCTTCAGCGATGAGAGTCGCTTCTGCGTTGGTGCCAATGATGGTCGTATGCGTGATTGGCGCCGTGCAGGTGAGCGCCACAATCAGGACTGCATACGACCGAGGCACACAGGGCCAACACCCGGCATCATGGTGTGGGGAGCGATCTCCTACACTGGCCGTACACCACTGGTGATCGTCGAGGGGATACTGAATAGTGCACGGTACATCCAAACCGTCATCGAACCCATCGTTCTACCATTCCTAGACCGGCAAGGGAACTTGCTGTTCCAACAGGACAATGCACGTCCGCATGTATCCCGTGCCACACAACGTGCTCTAGATGGTGTAAGTCAACTACCCTGGCCAGCAAGATCTCCGGATCTGTCCCCCATTGAGCATGTTTGGGACTGGATGAAGCGTCGTCTCACGCGGTCTGCACGTCCAGCACGAACGCTGGTCCAACTGAGGAGCCAGGTGGAAATGGCATGGCAAGCCGTTCCACAGGACTACATCCAGCATCTCTACGATCGTCTCCATGGGAGAATAGCAGCCTGCATTGCTGCAAAGGTGGATATACACTGTACTAGTGCCGACATTGTGCATGCTCTGTTGCCTGTGTCTATGTGCCTGTGGTTCTGTCAGTGTGATCATGTGATGTATCTGACCACAGGAATGTGTCAATAAAGTTTCCCCTTCCTGGGACAATGAATTCACGGTTTCTTATTTCAATTTCCAGGAGTGTAGTTGCCAGTGGGCGTCACTCGAAGTCTTTTATCTTGTTCTCATCCTCAACACGCGAGGTGTGCATTGAAGGCAATATAAAGGGTAATTCTTACTGACGTTTAAAACCCCCCGAAGCGACATGGATGTCGCTGAGACAAGTATTTTAATGCAAGACACATCGGGCCGTAAACGTCGGGAAATATCCCAGCAGTGGAAGACAAACGTTGAACATGTGACGTCACCAGATGACGTACCTCGCCGCACGTGCAGCGTTTGGGCTTGTCGATCCTATTCTCGCCAGTAGGGGGCAGTGGTACATATCGCTCCGCTACGCTACTCTGTTTTCGTAAATGTAAGTCGATTCATCGTAGTCTTCTATTACCACTACAGCGAGCACTGCCGTACCCCAGCGTATGACGCCAGAACGAATACATAGCATCCTAATGGAACGAAATGTAGCACTGACCCCTACCAGCGAGGGTACGATCGAAAAGCCCAGTCGATGCAAGTGCGCTGAGGTATGTCATCTGGTGACGTCCCATGTTTAACATTTGTCATCCACTTTTGGGGTATTGCCAAACATTTGGGGCCCCATCGTATTAAATTACCTGCCTCAGCATCATCTACAAACTGCTGCAGCCTACCTCAAAACACGGTTTTTTAAATTTCCTTAGAGAGTTTCAGGAAAAGGTAGTTTATTTTACAAGAAGTCCCCTTTAAATTCCCTGTGACGTTACAGTTTTGTGATGACGATATCGTTCGGCCGACGTGGTGGTTTACGCAGTAAAATTTGCCAATGGAGAAGTAAACGCAGCTTCTTGTCTCCTGTAGAGAGGACTTAATGTTATTCTGGGTGTCTTGATTACGGTAGAGATTCACAGGCGCTGTTCTATCACATGTGTCTTGATTACGGTAGAGACTCACAGGCGCTGTTCTATCACATGTTTACTTTTGTGCTCGAACAAAGGACACTGCCTGTATCAGTTAGATACAATCATTCGCTCTACTTACGGCGTCGTTGTTATCATTGAAGGACCGATTAAACAAGTGTAGCCGGCCGCTGTGGCCGAGCGGTTCCAGGCGCTTCAGTCCGAAACCGCGCTGCTGCTACGGTCGCAGGTTCGAATCCTGCTTCGAGCATGGATGTGTGTGATGTCCTTAGGTTAGTTAGGTTTAAGTAGTTTCTAAGTCTAGGGGACTAATGACCTCAGATATTAAGTCCCATAGTGCTTAGAGCCATTTGAACCAAGCAAGTGTATTGTAAGAGTTTACTCATGTTTATGATATGAAACCGACTAAATGTTTTTGGAATATTTCGAGAAACCTCTTTCACGGAAGCCACAAAGGTTCACGTCGGTAAATGTGAACCCTGCTTCTCTCATTTACCTTAGAAAATTCCAAAATGATTTGGGAGAAAGGTGGGTACAATAAAAGTAAATTGTGGATGACAAACCCAGTAAAAGATTTAAAAAAAAAGTTTACTCATGGGCAAATTTCAACTAGAATTTAAAGTCAGCGCCCGCTTGATCTAGTCTGATCTTAGGGTCGCGGGGAATTTATTCGATCATAACAAATCGAGCGAATAAATAAAATGAATGCGAAAGCAAACTGTTTTTCAGAAATGAGAAATGTACAGGTGCGGCTGTCTCTTTGTCAGAACACGCAGATACGACTATCAGTACATATAACAGGTGCGGCTGTCCCTTTGTCAGAACACGCAGATACGACTATCAGTACATATTAGGCCCTCATTTGCTCTCATAATAATGACTTTCCTGTCTTTATAGAACGAGATACTAGGACGCAGTCCATTCCGTGGGAAATAACTGTGATCGCTCATGTTCTGTCAATTGCTACATATCCGCAGATAAAGCGACACGGCAAGATTATCGCGTGACTTTTCTTACATAAGAAGCCCATAGGAGGTGAAGCATTTGCCTATTGAACGGCTTGGCCGTGAACTTTCATTACGAATTATCACGATGCCCACTTGAAATAATCTGTACAAGTCACGAACGTATAAAATGAGTTACACTAGTAAGGTCTAGATGAAGGTCTTGCTAAATATGAGTGCAGTATTTTTTTCTGTGTCCCTTTGATAAGTCGGGAGATGGCTCGTTTGCCAATGTCAACAACGAGCTGTTTTTTCACTAGCCTTCTTTCTAAACTCAACAAGTCGAAAGTATTCTCCAGAAACGTCATTCCTTCAGCAAGATTTCTACCACTAGCTGCACCTGCACCAGCTGTGGCAGCTTCTGCAGCGGCGTTGCAGTCACCACATCTGTACATTATAAACAATTTATAAGCTATTATTTAACTCTATCTTCCCCAAAAGGAGTACGTTTCGTAGCTCTGATAGCAGTGACAAGGCTGTCGACGTCACACCAGTAACCAGGGACCAAGAAATACTACTTAAGGGTTGCCTCAGGGATCAGTGTTAGCCCCATAACACTGCAAAATGTTTTTCACAACAGTCATGATTAACGAAGGCATTTATGTAATATAGTATGCTGATAAACAGTGTGTGTATAGAAAAACCAAATCACTGGAGGACTGCACCAGAGGGATAACTGTACAATTCAGTGGATACAAAGACAGGCCTTGCCTCAGGGATCAGTGTTAGCCCCAAAACACTCCAAAATGTTTTTCACAACAGTCATGCTTAACGAAGGCATTTATGTAATATAGTATGCTGATAACCAGTGTGTGTATAGGAAAATAAAATCACTGGAGGACTGCACCAGAGTGATAACTGTACAATTCAGTGCAATACAAAGACCAATGCAGATTGTTTTAGGACATTAGTGAACAAATTAGTTGCACCAGTCTATACACGACGTAGGACAGTAATGTGCTATAACATTGATACAGGAACTTAGAGACCTCCAGGCAAAACCTGCGTGAAATACGTGGGATTATGAGTAGATAGTAAACGGAAATGAAATATATATATACACAGTACAAAAAATTCTGGAATACCAATAGTCTTCGCATCATAACTAAGGTGAAATGAGGTGTGGAGCGTGCAGCAGTGATTATGATATACAAGTATTATAGAGAGAACTTCCCACTGTGCTCGCGTTTGTTTGATCTGTGTACGGATGTGAGGAGAAAAGTGTGAGCACAGAGCATTAGTATAAGTCGCGACGGCGATCGAACGTCACTCCTTGTCGCTTACACGCTGGCGTCGCTGCTTGGAGCTGTCGTGGACGGCACAGAACAAGAGGTGCGGAAGACAGTGGCTACGTCCTGAAACAGATTACTTCTGTGATAACATTGTGAGAGCTTCTGCTATAAGCTTGGCTACGTGAAAGTATTCGAATAGCGATCTGCATACACGACATTGGAACTCTTTTATGAAAGAAGCAAAATACAGAAGAGTTTATTAAGAGTGGTTAAGCGATTTCGTAGCTAGTTGGTGGAGATGTGAGCTCCTTTACAGCCCTCGACCCTCTGCAGATGGAGAAGACGTCGGACATATAATGGGAGGCCATGCAAAGAGGGTCCACGTCAAGAAACTACGAGAAGTCGGCCATAAGAAAATAATCATGGTAAAGGCGATCACGAAAAACATCATGATGACAGATCGTTAGTGAAGTTGTTGGTTCTGTTAAAATTCGTAACTTGAGGCATAAACACTTCGTCGGACAAACAATGTGCTGTAAGGCGCCACGAGTACACATTGTAGCAATGAAGCCCACGCCGAACAATCCACTTAGGGCAGAGGTGTTGGAACCGACGTTATGTTTCCTCCTCCGACACACAGGGCCGGTTTAATGCCCAAACGGTTTAAGGCCCAAACGACACAAACGGCTGCTAGGGGCGCCAAGCTGAGGGGGACTCCAGACGCATCCAAGTGAAGAATCTGTATCCAGGCTGCGCTATAATTAGTAGCGAAAACTGAGAGATAACTGCGAAATGTGATTACGAGCCGCAACAGATTTCAGTATCAAATCTTGTTCTAGTTAACATAAATGTATTTAGAATGTAAACTTTTCTATTAAAACTTGTCTAACTGAGTTAAAATTTCACACAGTGCCCACGTTAACAAAATATACAATCTGCTTAAGTTCTTTATTTGTTACAATAAATTACCTGGTAAAGTAGGTGTTCCGCGCGTTCTTTTCACATATAGATGTAATACTGCACTTGCTTCTGGAGTGAGTTACGAATTCTTTCAAACATGCCCGGATTGTCTGGCAGATATTAAGAAGACTGACTGTATAGTTCACTGCGCCAGTTCTTCAACCATACCAACAGTATGACTGAGGCCCATACCAGATGGAAATGATAGAAGAAATAAAGAAGATCTAAAGAAGAGAAGCACGATTCATTTAATAAGCGCGTAAACGTCACGGAGATGTTCAGTGAACTCCAGTGGCAGACGCTGCAAGAGAGGCGTTCTGCGTCACGCCGTGTTTTGGTTCAAATGGCTCTGAGCACTATGGGACTTAACTTCTAAGGTCATCAGTCCCCTAGAACTTAGAACTACTTAAATCTAACTAACCTAAGGATATCACACACATCCATGCCCGAGGCAGGATTCGAGCCTGCGACCGTTGCGGTCGTGCGGTTCCAGACTGTAGAGCCTAGAACCGCTCGGCCATTTCGGCCGGCGCCGTGTTTTGCTGTTAAAGTTCGAGACTGTAGGTTCTTTGAAGAGCCAGCCACTGTAATGCTTCTTGCGACGTATATCCCGCGCAAAGATGATGAAAACAATATTAAAGGGATTAGAGTCCACACAGAGGTTTACCAGCAATCGAACCATTCGCGGCTGGAACAGGAAAAGGGCGAAGTGTCATGGGCATACAAAGTGCCCTCCACCACACACCGTAAAGTGACTCGTAGAGATGTAGTACTCTGCTTTTGAGATGACCTCAGACAGGAAAATCCTGAGGACTGAAGTCACATTCGAAGCCGAGGCATAGGCTGTGCTCTGCCTACTCATGTTGATAAAGCTTTGTTTAGGTGGTTATCTACAGCCGATAAATATTTGGTAAAAACCATTTTTTGGTGCGAACAGCTGTACAAATTCATTTCTTCTCTACCGGTTTCGGTAATGGCTACAAAGGAGATACTGCGAGGTACAAGACAAGTATAACAAACGTATGTGGTTTTCTACAGTCTTACAATATGAAAGTAGCTACAAAAATCTGAAGCTTCGTACTTGTATAATGTGCAGCAATCGGGCAAAAATACATCTCTGCGAAATATGGCAATATGAAGTAGAAAATGTGACTAATTATCACGACAGTTGTTTCAGTGAATTTCCACTGTGGTATATTTACGTATTCGAAGTGTGGTAGCATGCACACATTTAATCTTGTCTCCGTCCCGATGTACAGGTGTCAAGGAGCTGTTCCTCTGGAAGACGACGGATTAGCGGCATCCCATTTGCATGTTGAAGAAGGTATCGGGATTCATCAGGCCACGCAGCTTTCTACCACTGCACCAACGTCCAGTGCGATGGTAACGAGTTCATTTCAGTCGTAGTTGTCGAGATCATCATGTTAACATTGGCACATGCGTGGGGCATCGACTGTCCCATGTGGTCTAGCGGTTCTGGCGCTGCAGTCCGGAACCGCGGGACTGCTACGGTCGCAGGTTCGAATCCTGCCTCGGGCATGGGTGTGTGTGATGTCCTTAGGTTAGTTAGGTTTAAGTAGTTCTAAGTTCTAGGGGACTTATGACCTAAGATGTTGAGTCCCATAGTGCTCAGAGCCATTTGAACCATTTGACTGTCCCATGGTCAGAAATGTTTGGTGTAGTGTGTGTGCAAACACACTTGTACTCTGCCTAGCATTAAAGTCTGATGTTAGTTCTTCCACAGTTCGCTGTCTGTCTTGTTTTACCAGTCTGCTCAGCCTACGAAGTCCGACATCAGTAACGAGGAATGGCCGCCCAGCCCCCCAACATCTAGATATGGTTTCGCCTTGGTCTCGCAACTTGTTGAAGACATTCACCATAGCACTTCTCGAACACCCGACAGGTTCTGTAGTTTCTGAAATGCTCGTGCCGAGCCTTCGAGTCATCACATTCTGCCCTCGGTGAAACTCAGATAGATCGCGCGCCTTCGCCATACTACACACGGACAGCACGTTCACTGATACTACACGGCCCTTGCCTGTTTCTGACTAGCAGTCATTCCTCCCCAGGTGACGCCGTTGTCACCTGGACGTGTTTATATCGGTAGTAAGTCGGTGGTCCTAATGTTTTGTCTGATCAGTGTAGGTGAAGTCACGTACCGTCAACACTCCAAGTAGTTATAAGGCAGACGTACCAGCAGAGGGTACATCGTCTAAAGAGAAGAGCCCGACAGTAAAATCCAGACGGTAGTCATTGCTGCACTTAACAATCTGAAGAGAAAACGCCGGATGAGTGGAGGCCACAAAATCTAGATAGAGGACAATAATACAGACAACGCACGGACAACTAGAGATCCCTCGACACTAATTATTTTCGGCATTTCGGTGTCCTAGAACATGTTCTACAACTCTCTCGAGACTGAAATTTCATCACTGACGTTACAAGAATTATTTCTACCGGATAGACATGGCGAATTCGCTGAACTGCTCCCGCTCCGAAGAGGAAGATATAAATCACGTCTTGTTTGAGTGTAAAAAATTCTCAAGGGAATTCAAAAGAGTCATAAATATGCTCGTGAGCTTAATTTATAATTTACCAACTTGCCTGAGAGCACTGTTAATTTCCTGAGACATTGAAGTTTACCGAATAATTTACAGGATGGGAAAAAGCAACCTGATAATGAGGTCAGAGCCAACGGCCTTGCCGCAATGGTAACACCGGTTCCCGTCAGATCACCGAATTTAAGCGCCATCGGGCTGGGCTAGCACTTGGATGGGTGACCATCCGGACTGCCGAGCGCTGTTGGCAAGCGGGGTGCACTCGGCCCTTGTGAGGCAAACCGAGGAGCTACTTCATTGAGAAGTAGCGGCTCCGGTCTCGTAAACTGACATATGGCCGGGAGAGCGGTGTACTGACCACATGCCTCTCCGTATCCGCAGCCAGCGACGTCTGTGGGCTGAGGATGACACGGCGGTCAGTCGGTACCTTTGGGCCTTCATGGCCTGTGCGGGAAGAGTTTAGCTTAGTTTAGTTTTAATGAGGTCAGAGATTTAATAATGAAGTTTTAGCCGGTAAAAGTCGCAGAAAATTTGGATCTACCACAAGCAGCCATATATAAGCATTTGAAGTTTGCCAAGTTCTGATTTTCAGTTAAAACATTATTTTATGCTAATTTAATTCGTAATGCACGCTTTAGCATAGCAAGTATTACGTGGGGCAAATTAATCTTATTGCACGCACTTTCGCCACGTGTTTAAATTTTTGATGATATACAGAGAGCATGAAAGTGTAGTCTAAGATATGCAGCAGATGAGTAAGAAGAATAAAACAGAACTCGGTTTTTAAATAATGTGTTCTTCTGTCAAATGACATTTTTCCAGCAAGTGCACGAATTTCCTGCATCCAACGAGTGCAGGAGAACACAAGCGCCACAGCTTAATACAGCAGCAGCTTAGTCAGACAAAATCGCAGTGCTAGACGCATCCAAACACGTCTGCTTGCCGGAAAAACGGGCATGCGCTCGCCCCTGATTGGCTGTCGTTTTACGGTCGTAGCTAGACTACGTTGCATTTCCGACCCATGTGCATGTGGAAAATTCTGTTCGATTCATCATCCCTACTGACCTTGTTATGACGTTGTTTATCTCCGCCCTAGATAATTACACTCGTCTGGTGTGAGACGTTCCCCGGTGGGGGGGGGGGGGGCAACCGGGGGCCGAACCGCACAATAACCCTAGGTTCGGTGTGGGGAGGCGGAGGGGTGAAGTGGACTGCCGTAGTCGTCGTGGGGTTGTGGACCACTGCGGCTGCGGCGGGAACGGAGCCTCTCCGTCGTTTCTAGGTCCCCGGTCAACATACAACATACTCTTTTGTGACATACATCACACTCGTTGCGCAATGATCTTAGCGTGGTATGACATGTGTAACTTAGTGTCTGAAGTCCCTACGTAATTAAGCAACATTACAATTAATGTGTGATAGTGAACGTTCCAAACACAAATGAAAGTGCGTAATGTCACTAGAACCTTCAACAAAATAACTTAGAAAGTGAGGTAAAGGTTTTAAATGCACTAGTAATATGAGAGAGCTGGCGCAAAGGTTAGCAGAATGGACTCGCAGACGGGAGGACGACGGTTGAAACCTGCGTTTGGCCATCCTGATTTAGGTTTTCCGTGATTTCCCTCAATCGCTTCAGGCAAATGTCGGGGTGGTTCCTTTGAAAGGGCAGGCCGACTTCCTCCCACATCCTCCCCTAATCCAATGAAACTGAAGACTTCGCTGTTTGGTCTCCTCCAACCAATCAACCATTACTAATGACACTAGTAAACAGAATGATTTCGTTTCTAATGCCACATGAAGTTCTAATTTGCGATAGAGGCGCCGGTTAACGCTGAGAATGTGCTCTTGTAACTCACTGTCTCGCCTCTGATGCAAAGGCTTTCGCAGATCTCGGCTGGACGGTGACGGGCATTTATTTTGAAATACAATAAAGACTTATACAGGTCGATTCAGCCGCCCCTATCTATGGGCTTTATGCAACCCGCAACATCTTCAAAAACCATGGGCGATATTTTCGTTTTCTCTCGTTCACTACATGCAAAGTATTGGTCCTACAGAAAAAAGAGTAGGACCTTTTTGTAGAAAACTGATTGTGCTATATATTTTATCTGGAGCCTATAGTTTTCGAGTTATTCACGAAAAACGTGTGTCAGGGTCTTTTTTACGATTTTCTTGAATAATTAGAAAAGTATGGCCTGCAGGGAAAACCTATCCCACAGCAAATTTTAACTGTTCATTTTTTTGTGGGACTGTGAAAAAATGGAATTGATGACTGACAGTCCCCATCTGTGGAAGTTTGGTCACTGAGTTGCAAGTCCTTTCAGCTGACACCACACGGGACGACTTACTCGTCGATGATAATGTAGTGGTGACGCGGACAACACAACAGCCAGTCCCCAAGCAGAAAAAATCTTGGCTGGGAATTGAACCCGTGCTCACTGCATGGTAGTCAGAGGGCTAACCACTAACTAGGGGACCCTCCGTACTGTAAATCACGAATCGTGATGCGCTTCAAATATGTTGTAGAGGCACTTACCCTGAGTACCTCGCTATCCGGTTTTTTTAGTGACGGGCCTTGGTTTTTGAGAAAACCCATTTTGAAGTTCATTGCACGCTTTGTATACCCGTAAGATTAGTTGCATTCCGAGCAAGTCACCATTCCGCAGCGGTAAATGTTCTTTGCTACCGCGCTGGAGGTACCGTGTTCAAATCCTGCTACTATATGTATGCAAGAACCGTCCGGAAAATTTCGTCCTAACGTTCAAGTAGACGAATTAACTGGGAAATACAGAAATGTAGTCGTGTCCTGCGCGAAATCTGGTAAGTTCACGAAACTGGTGTACGAAGAAATTTGCGTTCTGTAATTCTTCCGTACGTGGGACAGAAATATTTTTTGTACATTATCGATTCGTGGGGAGAGCAAACCGATTCAACTTTACACGATCATCTGTTCACTGATGAAAGGAAAGCGAGCGCCTGCACCCTAAAAGTGGTCCCACCAAAGTGCACTCCCTATTGCCAGCCCTGCGATGTTTATTTTTACCGACAGGTGAAAATCTCCACGAAAATTATTCAGAATGCTCCCGACTTGATGAGAGACAAGAGAGAGATCGCTTCTAGGGAAGATTCGATAAAATTACATCCGCTAATCCTACGTCAATTCAGAGCACCTAATTTTCAAAGCATGATTAGATACACATGGTTCGTATCGAAATTAGCGGATGAAAGAGAAATCTTTTTGGATGCAAAATAATTGTGTTTCCTATATCGCTCACGAAGAAACCGTGAGCCTGCAAGACGGTTGCTTTCATAAAAAGCGCGCGGTGCCGTGAAAATTTGTGCTTCGGTTGTTTTTATGGTAAGTGTCATCGTGTCATATTGTATGACAGAGAAATTAATAATTGAATATATCTTTATAATTTCGCTCACCTTACACTGTTTTTTGATATTCTTTGAAATAAAATTGAAAAATTCGGTCGACTTTGAAAAAAAAAAAAAAAACGAAAGTACACAAGCAAGATTCGAACGCGGTACCTCCAGCGTGATAGACGTAAACCTTTAGGCTGCGCTACGCTGACTTGGTTGGAATACGTCTAATGTTATGGGTATACAAAGCGTACAATGAACTTCAAAATCGGTTTTCTCAAAAACCAAGACTGGCCGCTGAGAAACCGGATAGCAAGGTAATCAGGGTAAGTGCCTCTATAACATATTTGAAGCGCATCAAAATCCGTCATTTACAGTATGGAGGGTCCCCTTTAAGCCAACGAAGCCGACTGTAGGACTAATAGTTGGTGTGCAGCGAGCGAGAGAATACGAACGTCTCGTGTGTGGTTTTTGAAAATATTATAAGTTGCATAAGAGCCATAGGAAGGAGCAACTGAATCAGCCTGTATAAGTCGTTTAATGTATTTCAAAATCAGTTACGCTTCATCGGTCTCGAAGGCCCGTCGCCGTCCAGCCGAGACTTGTGAAGGCCTCCGCGTCGACGCGGGCGGGACAGTGAGTTACGAGGGCAAATTCTCAGCATTAACCGGCGCCTGGGGCAGCCAGTATGACAGATAACGGAGGAGGCCGCGGCACGTAAATCTGGGCGTGGCTCCTGATAGCCGCCGTTCGTCAGCCGCCTGCAGAGCCCTGTGTTATGGGCCACCTGCCGTCAGCCTGGAACGCCGATGGATTTCCAACAGGTGTGCCGTGCCATACCGCGCCGAGCACCAGGACTGCGTGGAAAGCGGCGCGCCGCTTCCTGTGGCTCTGCTCTACATCTGCGAATGTGGTTCAAAGAGTATGATGACATCATCTCAGCGAGAAAATATTTATTCACGAAATCAAATAAGTACATATCACACGGCCATCTAAGAATTTGTACCGTTGGTAAACCGATCTGTAAACCAGCATTAAAGAAATCAGTTCCAGACTGCCGGCCAGAGTGGCAGAGCGGTTCTAGGCGCTTCAGTCTGGAAACGCGCGACCGCTACGGTCGCAGGTTCGAATCCTGCGTCGGGCATGGATGTGTGTGATGTCCTTAGGTTAGTTAGGTTTAAGTAGTTCTAAGTTCTAGGGGACTGATGACCTCAGCTGTTAAGTCCCATAGTGCTCAGAGCCATTTGAGCCATTTGAGCCAGTGTCTTGAAGACACTTAATAACAGTTTCCTGAACGTCGGCATCGATTCTGAAGTTGCTACTGGTCAAGTCTTCCTTTCATGGTCTGAAGAGATGAAAATCGTTTGGTGTGAGCTCAGCACTGTATGGATGGTGGAGTACATCGGAAACGCCGGGTCAAATTACTCGAAATAGAAGCCGTTTGAGATTGAGTGTTATCGTGCAGTAACACGACACCTTTAGAAAGCAACTCTGGTCGTTTCCCCGCCAATCGCCTTCTGCAGCCGTTCTAGAGTGGCACAGTAACAGTATTCGCGGTCCTCCACAGATGGCCAAAAAGACTAAGGCAAAAGCTTTCCTCGCGGGTACTTTTTATGGGGGTGAGATGGAGACGATGGGTATCCCCATGATACTGATACTTTCTCCGTCTCACGCACCCACGTTTCCTCTCTTCTGGAGTTACGGAAACAGCCTCAAGTCCAAAGAGACAGCCCCATTCGCTCGGTTTTATTCTCGTCTGAGAGACATGTACTCCAGGAGTCCAAAGGAATGTGCATCACATTGGAGTTGGTCTGTAGTCTGCCTCTTATTAGTGTCACAGTCACCCTGAAAAATCAGTTCTTCAACATGGCGCACATGGTCATCTGAGGTGGACATGATTGGCGACCATAAGCTTTACTCATCTCGTAAATCTGTTCAGCCTTTATTAACTTCCTGGTACCAGAACCACATATTTTTTCGTGACCTCACATTCACTCCTTAAACTTCCGGTACTTGCTGATGTATTGCCGCTGGGGACCTTTTCTTTAAACGCGAAATCTTATTACAGTCCGCGCATTAATCGCCGACTAATTAGCTGTCTAACATCTCTATCTTGAAACTATATTTCGAT
Organism: Schistocerca americana; assembly: GCF_021461395.2. Taxonomy (NCBI): domain Eukaryota; kingdom Metazoa; phylum Arthropoda; class Insecta; order Orthoptera; family Acrididae; genus Schistocerca; species Schistocerca americana. The sequence goes on along the minus strand of NC_060119.1, from coordinate 868,874,513 downwards.
GAACAACAGCACAGTTACCTCTAGCTACTGGCGGCATTTGAAAGGTTTCATCGTCTCTTCCAAACAGGCATGGAATATGTTGATGGGAGCTTTTGCAACCTTACTTACTGAACTACTCTCACACGTCTGTAGGTACTGATACATCATGACGCCCATATCATTACATTGAGCGTGAGTGCTACTTTAGCACCTGCTAATTAAAGCACATAGCAATTAAATAAGAGGTTTAGAGGTCAGGACAATCTATTGTACGAGAGTGATTCAAACTAAAATCTTAATTATTCATTATAATGTAATGAGTATTAGAGAGAGATTACCCGCCGGATGTCTGTGGATGTTAGAGCCCCGCTTGCGGGACGTTGAGGTGCTCTGGCCCCCGCACCAAGTCCACCCGTCGCTGTGCCGGCCAGCCTGGATCAGGTTTTTTGCAGTTTCCCCCATCGCACCAGGCAAATACGGTCCTAGTATCCAAATATCCGCAAACATTTCGAAAACTTTCGCTCATTTTTACATGAATAACGCTACACGCAGACAGTTGGTGGTAGACATATTCTGTTCGAGGGGTTAACGGGGTGGCGACAGAAAGGGCATCCGGCCACCGGTTAAATTAACCATGATTTTATATCCTGTATTTTTCAAAGCCAATTTCATATGGTTGATATTTGTTGTTGGCGACAGGTTTTGACAGTTGAAACTGCCATCTTCTGATCATCAAATAATTTTTGGTCACATATAAGTTTATCACTCATTTCATTATGGTGAGGATATACACACAACATACAAATATTTGCCAAAAGTAAAACCTTATACAGATTAAAAGCACCTTGTGCAAAAGGGCATGTTCACATACGTAGAGTGGAGCGCTACGTGTGTACTTGCCCATTTGCACAAGGTGCTTTTTATCTTTATATTAGTCCGCCCCCGGTAGCTGAGTGGACAGCGAGACAGACTGTCAATCCTAAGGGTTCGATTCCCGGCTGCGTCGGAGATTTTCTCTGCTCAGGGACTGGGTGTTGTCTTGTCCTAATCATCATCATTTCGTCCCCATCGACGCGCAAGTCGCCGAAGTGGCGTCAAATCGAAAGACTTGCACCAGGCGAGCGGTCTACCCGACGGGAGGCCCTCGTCACACATTATTATTATCTAAATATTGTTTTACTTTTAACAAATCTATGCATAATGTGCTATATTTTCTTCGCCGTAACGAAGATATAGCGTGAAGGATAAACTCATAATGGAACACGATTTACAAACAAAATCTTCAAGCTGTATTTTTACTACGGTTTAACAGGTTGTGTCAGGCCGAGTGTTGTCGTGGTGCAACAAAACACCTGCAGTCAGGAGGCCTCGCAGTCAGGAGGCCTCGCAGTTTACTCCTGATAGATCTGAGTATGAATTATTGGTTATTGTTAATTTCATTTCCATGTAATGCTACAAAATAACTCCTATTGTAGCACAAAAGAGAACTAGTACGCTTTTCCTGCCTATGGCTGCGTGCGGAATTTTTTTGGCTTTGGCGATGGGCTTGGTGCCATTCCTTTCACGTTGGTGATACTGCACCCAGGTTTAATTTTCTATAACAGTTCTGTCCACAAATCTGTTAACATCCCTCCTGAAACTACACAAATGGTCCTCACAGGTACCGACTCGATGATCTCTCAATTCAGTAGTTCACTGACTTTAGTACCCATCCTGCGTACACGTTATTGAATCTCAGGACATCATGGACATATTGTGCTATGAACGAGCACTAATACCCGAAATAGTGTGGTTCAGTTGTTAGCGTCGTTGTCTGGTGTGCTGCTGGTCGCTGGTTCAAACCAGACCAGCTGTAATTATTTCTTTTTTCGTATTTACCCTTTCTGGAGTCCACAGCCTTAGATCAGTCGTCAGTGGGTCTGTTTGCTGATCAGCGTGTCCAAGTTCGATTCTCAGCCAGGTAGAAGATTTTCTCCGCTGAGGGCCGGGTGTTGTGTTGTCCTCTTGTCCTCATTATCACATCATCATTTCATCAGCATCGCCAAGTAAGTCGCCAAGTAAGGCGTCAACTGAAAAGACTTGCGGCTCGGCGGCCGCGTGGAAAGTTTCAGAAATATGTAATGTGTTTCTGGAATAGTCAATGGTTGTACACTCCTGGAAATTGAAATAAGAACACCGTGAATTCATTGTCCCAGGAAGGGGAAACTTTATTGACACATTCCTGGGGTCAGATACATCACATGATCACACTGACAGAACCACAGGCACATAGACACAGGCAACAGAGCATGCACAATGTCGGCACTAGCACAGTGTATATCCACCTTTCGCAGCAATGCAGGCTGCTATTCTCCCATGGAGACGATCGTAGAGATGCTGGATGTAGTCCTGTGGAACGGCTTGCCATGCCATTTCCACCTGGCGCCTCAGTTGGACTAGCGTTCGTGCTGGACGTGCAGACCGCGTGAGACGACGCTTCATCCAGTCCCAAACATGCTCAATGGGGGACAGATCCGGAGATCTTGCTGGCCAGGGTAGTTGACTTACACCTTCTAGAGCACGTTGGGTGGCACGGGATACGTGCGGACGTGCATTGTCCTGTTGGAACAGCAAGTTCCCTTGCCGGTCTAGGAATGGTAGAACGATGGGTTCGATGACGGTTTGGATGTACCGTGCACTATTCAGTGTCCCCTCGACGATCACCAGTGGTGTACGGCCAGTGTAGGAGATCGCTCCCCACACCATGATGCCGGGTGTTGGCCCTGTGTGCCTCGGTCGTATGCAGTCCTGATTGTGGCGCTCACCTGCACGGCGCCAAACACGCATACGACCATCATTGGCACCAAGGCAGAAGCGACTCTCATCGCTGAAGACGACACGTCTCCATTCGTCCCTCCATTCACGCCTGTCGCGACACCACTGGAGGCGGGCTGCACGATGTTGGGGCGTGAGCGGAAGACGGCCTAACGGTGTGCGGGACCGCAGCCCAGCTTCATGGAGACGGTTGCGAATGGTCCTCGCCGATACCCCAGGAGCAACAGTGTCCCTAATTTGCTGGGAAGTGGCGGTGCGGTCCCCTACGGCACTGCGTAGGATCCTACGGTCTTGGCGTGCATCCGTGCGTCGCTGCGGTCCGGTCCCAGGTCGACGGGCACGTGCACCTTCCGCCGACCACTGGCGACAACATCGATGTACTGTGGAGACCTCACGCCCCACGTGTTGAGCAATTCGGCGGTACGTCCACCCGGCCTCCCGCATGCCCACTATACGCCCTCGCTCAAAGTCCGTCAACTGCACATACGGTTCACGTCCACGCTGTCGCGGCATGCTACCAGTGTTTGCGATGGAGCTCCGTATGCCACGGCAAACTGGCTGACACTGACGGCGGCGGTGCAAAAATGCTGCGCAGCTAGCGCCATTCGACGGCCAACACCGCGGTTCCTGGTGTGTCCGCTGTGCCGTGCGTGTGATCATTGCTTGAACAGCCCTCTCGCAGTGTCCGGAGCAAGTATGGTGGGTCTGACACACCGGTGTCAATGTGTTCTTTTTTCCATTTCCAGGAGTGTATAAATAGCAGCATTCTGGAATATTCGATGTTTGTATAAATAACTGCATTATCAATCCAGGAGTTAAGTTTTGCTCTGATTGTATGCTTTATCACAGATTTAATAGACTCGCTACTCAAAAAAAGTATCTCTCATATCCATACATAACAGAATTTTAAATGATCTAAGATTAAGTATAATGACTATAAATCAGGGAAATGTGTTCAGTCGCCCTCCACAGCTCGGCAGAACGATGTAAAAAAAAAATGGCTATTAGTTCAAAATGGTTTAAATGGCTCTGAACACTATGGGACTTAACATCTGAGGACATCAGTCCCCTAGAACTTAGAACTACTTAAACCTAACTAACCTAAGGACATAACACACATCCCTGCCCGAGGCAGGATTCGAACCTGCGACCGTAGCGGTCACGCGGTTCCAGACTGAAGCGCCTACAACCTCTCGGATACTCGGCCGGCAATAGCTATTAGTGATTTGGCGAACAAGCACATAGGGGCACCGGTATACAGAGATACGATTTTTTGTTAGGGTGCTGGGAAATTGTTTGCCTACAAAATATTGTTAGATTTATTTGCTTTCGTCAGGTTGATTTAAAGTCTTTGATTTCTTATTCGGCCGGCCGAAGTGGCTGTGCGGTTCTGGGCGCTACAGTCTGGAGCCGAGCGACCGCTACGGTCGCAGGTTCGAATCCTGCCTCGGGCGTGGATGTGTGTGATGTCCTTAGGTTAGCTAGGTTTAATTAGTTCTAAGTTCTAGGCGACTGATGACCTCAGAAGTTAAGTCGCATAGTGCTCAGAGCCATTTCTGATTCTTTTGTTGTAACCCCAGCCGACACCATCATGGAGCCGCCAGCTTGCACAGTGTCTTGGTGACAACTTGGGCCCATGGCTTCGTGGTGTCTGCGGCCACACTGGAACCCTACCATTAGCTCTTACCAACTGAAATCGGGGCTCGTCTGAGCAGACCACAGTTCTCCATTCGTCTAGGATCCAACCGATATGGTCACGAGCCCAGGAGAGGCCGTGTCGTGTTGTTAGCAAGAGGCACTCGCTTCGGTCATCTGCTACCACAGTCCATTAACGCCAAATTTCGCGGCACTGTCCTAACGTACATGTTCGTCGCGCGTACCACATTGATTTCTGCGATTATTTCAAGCAGTGCTGTCTGTCTGTTAGCACTGACAAATCTATGCAAACGCCGCTGCTCTCGGTGGTTATGTGAAGTCCGTCGGCCACTGCGTTGTCCGTGGTGAGAGGTAATGCCTGAAATGTGGTATTCTCGGAGCACTCTTGACACTGTGGATCTCGGAATATTGAATTCCCCAACGATCTCCGAAATGGAATGTCCCATACATCTGGATCCAACTACCATTCTGCGTTCAAAGGCTGTTAGTTCCCTTCATGCGGCCATAATTACGTCGGAAATTTTTTCATATCTATCACCTAAGTGCAAATGACAGCTCCGCCAAAGCATTGCCCTCTTATACCTCATGTAAGCGACACTACCACCATCTGTATGTGTGCATGTCGCTGTCCTATGACTTTTGTCACCTCAGTGTATAGCCGCAACTAGTTCACTTTTGTCTACCCAGGCCTTGAGGGAAGTTAAAAATTTCTTTTTTATTATTGTGAATGGAATGAGTAATTAATTTACCTTTTTATTATTTTCTGTGTGAGTCTCTTTCAGGGCAATATGTTAACTTTACGAAACAATGTATGCACACCTAAGCAGCACAATCTCAGGAGCAAATTTCTTGTCTCTGGAAGTATGGCAGTCACGCGTGGATCAGAATTAAATCTTTTTGTCCACCCGAAGGGGACACAGTGATAAAAGTATTAAGCACTCCCAAAACTGAAACACTTACTATGCTTCCGGTATTGGACGCAACGATCACTCTGAAGTCGAAAGCGCTCAAAAAGTAATGACGAAAGTGCAGTGTTAGTGTAAGGATGGACTGTAATGCACATCTGCACGCCTGTCAACTATCGTGGCAACTAAATAAGAGGCACTGGGTTCAAAGGATATGGGACGTTGCGAGCTAACATCCCAAAGATGTTCGGGCTCACATGCATTTCCTCTTCGTCTAAATGCCTTGGCTCAAACTCGTCTAGGGGCTGAACTGCACATGTCGCATTACACGCCCTAAATTAGACATTCGGTTAAATTGTCTGGCTGATGGCAAGTTTGCGACATACGAAGTTAACATAACATACAATAACAGTAATAATAATATCGGGAACTAAATTAACGACCTATAAATGATGTGGGCCACGCAGTTGCCATTTGGTTAGAATAATGTTTATCCAGAAAGCAAACTAATAGCGAAAGTGGTCGTATTTAGAGTTACTGTTACACTCTACCGCATATCGATTTGACACAATTCGATCATTCACAATCTCATCGCGAAATACAAGTTATCTACGCGGAAAGTTAAGAGTTCACAACAGGTGCGCGGCTGCTCACCGCTCACAGATTAAGTCCCGCGATACAACACAACGCAAAATTTTCTAAGCCGTTTCACTTTCTAGCTGCCTAAAGACCGACTGCCCGCTTTCGCGTCTCAATCCGAACTGTACCCTTTGATGTCTCCAGCCGAACTGTCCGCTTCGGCGTCTGCATCCGAACTCTCCCTCTGCTCGTCCCCGGCCGCATTTCCCATGCGCCGAATATGCTCCTTCAATTGCCTAGGGTAGTTCCCTTTCCTGAAGTCGTACATCTCATTGACTACAGCTTATTCTGCACTATTTTACATTTTAACATATTTAAATATTCAGAGATTGACCACTTTCACGTTCTAAATAAAGTAACAATAATACCCATTGTTAAATTCTTTTACATAAAACCAATACAATTTCCTTCTTAACTTTGAATGTCACGGCCAGTAGCTTGGTTGGTGTGTGGGACTGAAGAGACCAGACTACAAGGGCCATCCGTCCTGGCCAGTAGCCTTGCACCAATGTGCTTTCTGATAAATAAATAAAGAACAAAAGTAACTACGGGGTCTTCAAAAACTCTCTCCACAGTGCCATATGATTGTTAGCCGCGCGTGTGCCGTTTGTCGTAGTGAACATACCGAAATGAAACTCAGTGAAATACAAGTCATTAATTTATTGAATATTCATTTTTACTTACAGATTTTCACATTAAATTTTGAAAGTGTTCCCCACTTGAAGGGAAGTAACCCAGGCAGGCGAAAAATCATACGGCACGCGAGGATAACAATCATACGGCACTGCGGAGAGACTTTTTGAACACCCCGTATTACGCACTAATCTTTACAACAAATATTCTATTACCTAATGATTCAATAAGGTGTCAAGCTGTCATCGTTCAATGTGTTTTATGTGAAGGAAATGATGATCTGATGCTTAACTGAAAATACTCATAATTTAACTTTACTATATCTATTAAGAAAATGGGTGTTGTGTGCTGTCCTTAGGTTAGTTAGGTATAAGTAGTTCTAAGTTCTCGGGGACTGATGACCATAGATGTTAAGTCCCATAGTGCTCAGAGCCATTTGAACCATTTTTTAAGAAAATAAAGTTACAGAGTCAATATTTACAAAGTTTGTCATTTTCATGATGCGCTTCTATATGAAATATCGATCTTTAAGATCGACTAAAGCGTTCAGATTTTAGCATTCGGCTCTTTGTTACAAAACTTGTAAATTTCACTTTAACAGTAAATCCCAAACTACTATAGATGTGAGCAATATTCAAGTTTTATTGGAATCACGATGAAAATTTATAGAGGATGGCAGATTAAAATTACTGTGTCTTCATTCCCTGAATAGCTACAGAATTAACGTTTTCATAAATGTTTCCCTTTATGGGTCCGCTACGTCTCCTTGGTCACAAACATCTTCTACGGGGTTTCCCTATGACTTAGATCCTCGTCTGTCTCACTCCACACTACAGCGCTTAGTCCTCAATAGACAATATACGCCTGGGAGTTTCCCCATCTCGTGGTGAATCTGCGCCTTTTGTGGCACGCGGTCTTGGACGGCAGGATACGTTTCATAATTCCTGTAGGTTGACTCTTTCGACCATATATTTAAATGAGAGCGCAATGCTCGTTAACTCACAACGTCGAGGGATAAATGACAAGCAACGTACTTCAAGTAACTAGGAGTAATATTATCCAGCCTCCTAGGTTCATCTTCACAGAAGAACTTCTTTATGGATCCATCACGCGAGTAGCGCCACAGGTGGAGTGGATTTTCAGAGATTGTGATTGTAATAGCCCCGGGCAGCAGTAACAGAAAGTGCTTCGTGGTAATAAAAGAAGAATTTCTTTTCTGTCTCTTTGAACTAAACGTTATCCAGTTGAATGATATAGGTTCCGCGACTGGAGGTGATGAGAAGCAGCCGAATTCATTAAATCTCAACAAGGACACAGAGGTCGATGGAGTCTGTGTTCCAGGCTGAAAATAGAAATTTATCGAAAACTAACTCCAATCTCAATTTACTCAAGGTACCTTGAACAGAGAACTGTTCCCATCGATTTGAAAAAATAAAGTCACGTATGTCACACACGCCTACAAAATACGGCAACAGAACTTATCATAGAACTTACCATAGAACTATTGCCCTAAATCATTCATGTCGATGCAAGGCAGAATTATATATATTCTAAGATTGAACATAATGATCATTAATGACTTGGTGAACAGTCTCATAGGCACATTAGTAGACAGAGCTTCTATTGTTTCGTAGCGTACTTGGAAAGAAATTGCTCACAAAGTATCAGTAAGGCCATATTAAAATCCCGCTTACAAGTGTAATCCTGAAGGTTGCGATGAAGCGTGTAGAAAGAAGTTAGCGAATAGTCGTAGGCTTGGCATCGTCCTACAATAATATTGTAGAAATAGTGGAAAGTCTCCACTAGCAGTCACTTAAATAAAGAAGTCAAATATCTCGTGAAAAATAAGTTGTCTACAACCAGTTCTTAGGATGGAACCGACAAATGTTGCTCAGTCCCCAGCGCACCTCTACCATAAAAATAGTGGAAAAAATAGGCTTCCCCACGCTCCGTCCGTAAATGAAACTGACAGATAACCTAAAATTTGCTAGAAAGTTTATCATTGTTCGTAGTGTGTGAATTTAGATGAAGACGCATCTCGTTACTGGAGATGATTTTCATCACACACTGTTGATTGTTTTAGAATGTGTTCGTTGATGTGATGCAGTGGCTTCGAAAAAATGCGAACCTCGGGAATGTACCCACGCTCTGCGTCATGACAGAGGAGAATCTAGAACACACCCACCAAAGATCACGCGAAGGGCAACCGCCCGAAGTTTAGCGCTGTCATGAATGTGCAGAGCAAGCCTGATCGATGTTGACAGAGTAATCAGAGCACTGTTTATCGCAGAGCAGGGTACACAGAAACGGCACAGACACGTAACTGCTTGTTTGCTGAAGGAGATATCAGAGTCGACGTTACTCTTCTGTCATTATCACATTACGTAACGTGAGATCACGGAGTCGTGCGAGGCTGCTGTGTCAGTGGCAAACTTTCACAAGTGGATTCCCCACAGGCAGCTTACTGTTGTATTTTTCGTGTTGCTGTCCATTGAGGTATAAGGCGTAAATGTGGACTGGTACATCTGGAAGCGGAAACGTCTGCCCCCGATTTTGGAACACAATGCGTGCGAATGACATTCTTCTAACTATACTCTCAATCTAAATACCAAGTAAATTATTCAATGTCCTACACTTTTTGAAATTTGTCTGCAGGAGAATGAAGACCTATGAATGGCATGGGATATATGGAAATCGCGGAAAAAGACAATTGAGCGAGATTCATTAAAAAACTGCCGAACCTAGTCGAATTGTCAAGAGTATAACGAATCCGAAGGAAAAACTATGAATAAACATGAAAATAAGTTTAGTAATGTAATGAAGTCTTGAAGAAACATAGGATGCTGTTTTACGAGCGTTCCAGCACAATAAACGATCCACAGTCCATGACATATTTGATCATTATAAAGAAACAGAAATCGCTCCTGTGAAAATGAATGTATGCAATGAGATGCGGCCAGTGAAAGATTAAAACTGATCATCTCGGAACAGTAGACAGAGATATCATAATAAAGTGCACTTAACAACGGTTTTCTGTGACAAGTTAAAACTGTGAGCCCGACTGGTGTTCGAACACCATCACTCCCCGGCATTTCGCTGATAATTACATCATCAGAGAATAACTCTCGAGTCAACTCGAAGTTTCGTCTTGTCACGAGCTTTTGCTCTTATCTTCCATACACTGGAGAGGACCTCCCGCGATGCTGTGGGAATAGCACCTTGGAGAGAGAAGATATTGCTTGTAGTCACGTTTATTCACGGCTTCTGGGCTGCTGCTGAGAATTAGTCCTTTTACTCTTTGCAGATTATTTGCTGAGAGGCTTGTATATGAAATTTTTTACTTTTTGTGGGTTAATTTATCGTATGATATTCTCCGCAGTGTTTTGAAATAAGGAACAGGAGCTCGTAACAAACTGAAGTTCTGAGTTTGACCAGCATACGTGCTCGGACACGGCATCTGGTGAAGCACTCCTCGTAATAGTCTCCATTTTCGACCTGGCTCACTGTTCGAATGGTCTGCATCGTATCAAATGCTCTGTTTACTGTAGATGAATTAATTTACAACGTTATAGTACACGGTTTTGCAAAGAAAGACGCTGTAGCAGTATTCCTAAGCTTGGAAGCTGAAATGCTCTCTCTTTCTCTCTCTCTTGCACACAAGGAATGTCGAAGGAACCTGGTGCTAAAAAAGAAATAGCTATCAAAGTTGTCCAGTAACAGTCCAGACAAAAAGAAAGGACAGCCTTAGTACTCAGAATGAGATTTTCACTCTGCAGTGGAGTGTGTCGTGATATGAAACTTCCTTGCAGATTAAAACTGTGTGCCGGACCGAGACTCGAACTCGGGACCTTTGCCTTTCGCGGGCAAGTGCTCGGTTTTAATCTGTCAGGAAGTTTCATATCAGCGCACACTCCGCTGCAGAGTGAAAATCTCATTCTGGAAACACCCCCCAGGCTGTGGCTAAGCCATGTCTCCGCAATATCCTTTCTTTCAGGAGTGCTAGTGCTGCAAGCTTCGCAGGAGAGCTTCTGTAACGTTTGGAAGGTAGGAGACGAGGTACTGGCAGAAGTAAAGCTGTGAGGAAGGGGCGTGAGTCGTGCTTGCGTAGCTCAGATGGTATAGCACTTGCCCGCGAAAGGCAAAGGTCCCGAGTTCGAGTTTCGGTCGGGCACACAGTTTTAATCTGCCAGGAAGTTTCATATCAGCGCACACTCCGCTGCAGAGTGAAAATCTCATTCTGGAAACACCCCCCAGGCTGTGGCTAAGCCATGTCTCCGCAATATCCTTTCTTTCAGGAGTGCTAGTGCTGCAAGCTTCGCAGGAGAGCTTCTGTAACGTTTGGAAGGTAGGAGACGAGGTACTGGCAGAAGTAAAGCTGTGAGGAAGGGGCGTGAGTCGTGCTTGCGTAGCTCAGATGGTAGAGCACTTGCCCGCGAAAGGCAAAGGTCCCGAGTTCGAGTTTCGGTCGGGCACACAGTTTTAATCTGCCAGGAAGTTTCATATCAGCGCACACTCCGCTGCAGAGTGAAAATCTCATTCTGGAAACACCCCCCAGGCTGTGGCTAAGCCATGTCTCCGCAATATCCTTTCTTTCAGGAGTGCTAGTGCTGCAAGCTTCGCAGGAGAGCTTCTGTAACGTTTGGAAGGTAGGAGACGAGGTACTGGCAGAAGTAAAGCTGTGAGGAAGGGGCGTGAGTCGTGCTTGCGTAGCTCAGATGGTAGAGCACTTGCCCGCGAAAGGCAAAGGTCCCGAGTTCGAGTTTCGGTCGGGCACACAGTTTTAATCTGCCAGGAAGTTTCATATCAGCGCACACTCCGCTGCAGAGTGAAAATCTCATTCTGGAAACACCCCCCAGGCTGTGGCTAAGCCATGTCTCCGCAATATCCTTTCTTTCAGGAGTGCTAGTGCTGCAAGCTTCGCAGGAGAGCTTCTGTAACGTTTGGAAGGTAGGAGACGAGGTACTGGCAGAAGTAAAGCTGTGAGGAAGGGGCGTGAGTCGTGCTTGCGTAGCTCAGATGGTAGAGCACTTGCCCGCGAAAGGCAAAGGTCCCGAGTTCGAGTTTCGGTCGGGCACACAGTTTTAATCTGCCAGGAAGTTTCATATCAGCGCACACTCCGCTGCAGAGTGAAAATCTCATTCTGGAAACACCCCCCAGGCTGTGGCTAAGCCATGTCTCCGCAATATCCTTTCTTTCAGGAGTGCTAGTGCTGCAAGCTTCGCAGGAGAGCTTCTGTAACGTTTGGAAGGTAGGAGACGAGGTACTGGCAGAAGTAAAGCTGTGAGGAAGGGGCGTGAGTCGTGCTTGCGTAGCTCAGATGGTAGAGCACTTGCCCGCGAAAGGCAAAGGTCCCGAGTTCGAGTTTCGGTCGGGCACACAGTTTTAATCTGCCAGGAAGTTTCATATCAGCGCACACTCCGCTGCAGAGTGAAAATCTCATTCTGGAAACACCCCCCAGGCTGTGGCTAAGCCATGTCTCCGCAATATCCTTTCTTTCAGGAGTGCTAGTGCTGCAAGCTTCGCAGGAGAGCTTCTGTAACGTTTGGAAGGTAGGAGACGAGGTACTGGCAGAAGTAAAGCTGTGAGGAAGGGGCGTGAGTCGTGCTTGCGTAGCTCAGATGGTAGAGCACTTGCCCGCGAAAGGCAAAGGTCCCGAGTTCGAGTTTCGGTCGGGCACACAGTTTTAATCTGCCAGGAAGTTTCATATCAGCGCACACTCCGCTGCAGAGTGAAAATCTCATTCTGGAAACACCCCCCAGGCTGTGGCTAAGCCATGTCTCCGCAATATCCTTTCTTTCAGGAGTGCTAGTGCTGCAAGCTTCGCAGGAGAGCTTCTGTAACGTTTGGAAGGTAGGAGACGAGGTACTGGCAGAAGTAAAGCTGTGAGGAAGGGGCGTGAGTCGTGCTTGCGTAGCTCAGATGGTAGAGCACTTGCCCGCGAAAGGCAAAGGTCCCGAGTTCGAGTTTCGGTCGGGCACACAGTTTTAATCTGCCAGGAAGTTTCATATCAGCGCACACTCCGCTGCAGAGTGAAAATCTCATTCTGGAAACACCCCCCAGGCTGTGGCTAAGCCATGTCTCCGCAATATCCTTTCTTTCAGGAGTGCTAGTGCTGCAAGCTTCGCAGGAGAGCTTCTGTAACGTTTGGAAGGTAGGAGACGAGGTACTGGCAGAAGTAAAGCTGTGAGGAAGGGGCGTGAGTCGTGCTTGCGTAGCTCAGATGGTAGAGCACTTGCCCGCGAAAGGCAAAGGTCCCGAGTTCGAGTTTCGGTCGGGCACACAGTTTTAATCTGCCAGGAAGTTTCATATCAGCGCACACTCCGCTGCAGAGTGAAAATCTCATTCTGGAAACACCCCCCAGGCTGTGGCTAAGCCATGTCTCCGCAATATCCTTTCTTTCAGGAGTGCTAGTGCTGCAAGCTTCGCAGGAGAGCTTCTGTAACGTTTGGAAGGTAGGAGACGAGGTACTGGCAGAAGTAAAGCTGTGAGGAAGGGGCGTGAGTCGTGCTTGCGTAGCTCAGATGGTAGAGCACTTGCCCGCGAAAGGCAAAGGTCCCGAGTTCGAGTTTCGGTCGGGCACACAGTTTTAATCTGCCAGGAAGTTTCATATCAGCGCACACTCCGCTGCAGAGTGAAAATCTCATTCTGGAAACACCCCCCAGGCTGTGGCTAAGCCATGTCTCCGCAATATCCATTCTTTCAGGAGTGCTAGTGCTGCAAGCTTCGCAGGAGAGCTTCTGTAACGTTTGGAAGGTAGGAGACGAGGTACTGGCAGAAGTAAAGCTGTGAGGAAGGGGCGTGAGTCGTGCTTGCGTAGCTCAGATGGTAGAGCACTTGCCCGCGAAAGGCAAAGGTCCCGAGTTCGAGTTTCGGTCGGGCACACAGTTTTAATCTGCCAGGAAGTTTCATATCAGCGCACACTCCGCTGCAGAGTGAAAATCTCATTCTGGAAACACCCCCCAGGCTGTGGCTAAGCCATGTCTCCGCAATATCCTTTCTTTCAGGAGTGCTAGTGCTGCAAGCTTCGCAGGAGAGATTCTGTAACGTTTGGAAGGTAGGAGACGAGGTACTGGCAGAAGTAAAGCTGTGAGGAAGGGGCGTGAGTCGTGCTTGCGTAGCTCAGATGGTAGAGCACTTGCCCGCGAAAGGCAAAGGTCCCGAGTTCGAGTTTCGGTCGGGCACACAGTTTTAATCTGCCAGGAAGTTTCATATCAGCGCACACTCCGCTGCAGAGTGAAAATCTCATTCTGGAAACACCCCCCAGGCTGTGGCTAAGCCATGTCTCCGCAATATCCTTTCTTTCAGGAGTGCTAGTGCTGCAAGCTTCGCAGGAGAGCTTCTGTAACGTTTGGAAGGTAGGAGACGAGGTACTGGCAGAAGTAAAGCTGTGAGGAAGGGGCGTGAGTCGTGCTTGCGTAGCTCAGATGGTAGAGCACTTGCCCGCGAAAGGCAAAGGTCCCGAGTTCGAGTTTCGGTCGGGCACACAGTTTTAATCTGCCAGGAAGTTTCATATCAGCGCACACTCCGCTGCAGAGTGAAAATCTCATTCTGGAAACACCCCCCAGGCTGTGGCTAAGCCATGTCTCCGCAATATCCTTTCTTTCAGGAGTGCTAGTGCTGCAAGCTTCGCAGGAGAGCTTCTGTAACGTTTGGAAGGTAGGAGACGAGGTACTGGCAGAAGTAAAGCTGTGAGGAAGGGGCGTGAGTCGTGCTTGCGTAGCTCAGATGGTAGAGCACTTGCCCGCGAAAGGCAAAGGTCCCGAGTTCGAGTTTCGGTCGGGCACACAGTTTTAATCTGCCAGGAAGTTTCATATCAGCGCACACTCCGCTGCAGAGTGAAAATCTCATTCTGGAAACACCCCCCAGGCTGTGGCTAAGCCATGTCTCCGCAATATCCTTTCTTTCAGGAGTGCTAGTGCTGCAAGCTTCGCAGGAGAGCTTCTGTAACGTTTGGAAGGTAGGAGACGAGGTACTGGCAGAAGTAAAGCTGTGAGGAAGGGGCGTGAGTCGTGCTTGCGTAGCTCAGATGGTAGAGCACTTGCCCGCGAAAGGCAAAGGTCCCGAGTTCGAGTTTCGGTCGGGCACACAGTTTTAATCTGCCAGGAAGTTTCATATCAGCGCACACTCCGCTGCAGAGTGAAAATCTCATTCTGGAAACACCCCCCAGGCTGTGGCTAAGCCATGTCTCCGCAATATCCTTTCTTTCAGGAGTGCTAGTGCTGCAAGCTTCGCAGGAGAGCTTCTGTAACGTTTGGAAGGTAGGAGACGAGGTACTGGCAGAAGTAAAGCTGTGAGGAAGGGGCGTGAGTCGTGCTTGCGTAGCTCAGATGGTAGAGCACTTGCCCGCGAAAGGCAAAGGTCCCGAGTTCGAGTTTCGGTCGGGCACACAGTTTTAATCTGCCAGGAAGTTTCATATCAGCGCACACTCCGCTGCAGAGTGAAAATCTCATTCTGGAAACACCCCCCAGGCTGTGGCTAAGCCATGTCTCCGCAATATCCTTTCTTTCAGGAGTGCTAGTGCTGCAAGCTTCGCAGGAGAGCTTCTGTAACGTTTGGAAGGTAGGAGACGAGGTACTGGCAGAAGTAAAGCTGTGAGGAAGGGGCGTGAGTCGTGCTTGCGTAGCTCAGATGGTAGAGCACTTGCCCGCGAAAGGCAAAGGTCCCGAGTTCGAGTTTCGGTCGGGCACACAGTTTTAATCTGCCAGGAAGTTTCATATCAGCGCACACTCCGCTGCAGAGTGAAAATCTCATTCTGGAAACACCCCCCAGGCTGTGGCTAAGCCATGTCTCCGCAATATCCTTTCTTTCAGGAGTGCTAGTGCTGCAAGCTTCGCAGGAGAGCTTCTGTAACGTTTGGAAGGTAGGAGACGAGGTACTGGCAGAAGTAAAGCTGTGAGGAAGGGGCGTGAGTCGTGCTTGCGTAGCTCAGATGGTAGAGCACTTGCCCGCGAAAGGCAAAGGTCCCGAGTTCGAGTTTCGGTCGGGCACACAGTTTTAATCTGCCAGGAAGTTTCATATCAGCGCACACTCCGCTGCAGAGTGAAAATCTCATTCTGGAAACACCCCCCAGGCTGTGGCTAAGCCATGTCTCCGCAATATCCTTTCTTTCAGGAGTGCTAGTGCTGCAAGCTTCGCAGGAGAGCTTCTGTAACGTTTGGAAGGTAGGAGACGAGGTACTGGCAGAAGTAAAGCTGTGAGGAAGGGGCGTGAGTCGTGCTTGCGTAGCTCAGATGGTAGAGCACTTGCCCGCGAAAGGCAAAGGTCCCGAGTTCGAGTTTCGGTCGGGCACACAGTTTTAATCTGCCAGGAAGTTTCATATCAGCGCACACTCCGCTGCAGAGTGAAAATCTCATTCTGGAAACACCCCCCAGGCTGTGGCTAAGCCATGTCTCCGCAATATCCTTTCTTTCAGGAGTGCTAGTGCTGCAAGCTTCGCAGGAGAGCTTCTGTAACGTTTGGAAGGTAGGAGACGAGGTACTGGCAGAAGTAAAGCTGTGAGGAAGGGGCGTGAGTCGTGCTTGCGTAGCTCAGATGGTAGAGCACTTGCCCGCGAAAGGCAAAGGTCCCGAGTTCGAGTTTCGGTCGGGCACACAGTTTTAATCTGCCAGGAAGTTTCATATCAGCGCACACTCCGCTGCAGAGTGAAAATCTCATTCTGGAAACACCCCCCAGGCTGTGGCTAAGCCATGTCTCCGCAATATCCTTTCTTTCAGGAGTGCTAGTGCTGCAAGCTTCGCAGGAGAGCTTCTGTAACGTTTGGAAGGTAGGAGACGAGGTACTGGCAGAAGTAAAGCTGTGAGGAAGGGGCGTGAGTCGTGCTTGCGTAGCTCAGATGGTAGAGCACTTGCCCGCGAAAGGCAAAGGTCCCGAGTTCGAGTTTCGGTCGGGCACACAGTTTTAATCTGCCAGGAAGTTTCATATCAGCGCACACTCCGCTGCAGAGTGAAAATCTCATTCTGGAAACACCCCCCAGGCTGTGGCTAAGCCATGTCTCCGCAATATCCTTTCTTTCAGGAGTGCTAGTGCTGCAAGCTTCGCAGGAGAGCTTCTGTAACGTTTGGAAGGTAGGAGACGAGGTACTGGCAGAAGTAAAGCTGTGAGGAAGGGGCGTGAGTCGTGCTTGCGTAGCTCAGATGGTAGAGCACTTGCCCGCGAAAGGCAAAGGTCCCGAGTTCGAGTTTCGGTCGGGCACACAGTTTTAATCTGCCAGGAAGTTTCATATCAGCGCACACTCCGCTGCAGAGTGAAAATCTCATTCTGGAAACACCCCCCAGGCTGTGGCTAAGCCATGTCTCCGCAATATCCTTTCTTTCAGGAGTGCTAGTGCTGCAAGCTTCGCAGGAGAGCTTCTGTAACGTTTGGAAGGTAGGAGACGAGGTACTGGCAGAAGTAAAGCTGTGAGGAAGGGGCGTGAGTCGTGCTTGCGTAGCTCAGATGGTAGAGCACTTGCCCGCGAAAGGCAAAGGTCCCGAGTTCGAGTTTCGGTCGGGCACACAGTTTTAATCTGCCAGGAAGTTTCATATCAGCGCACACTCCGCTGCAGAGTGAAAATCTCATTCTGGAAACACCCCCCAGGCTGTGGCTAAGCCATGTCTCCGCAATATCCTTTCTTTCAGGAGTGCTAGTGCTGCAAGCTTCGCAGGAGAGCTTCTGTAACGTTTGGAAGGTAGGAGACGAGGTACTGGCAGAAGTAAAGCTGTGAGGAAGGGGCGTGAGTCGTGCTTGCGTAGCTCAGATGGTAGAGCACTTGCCCGCGAAAGGCAAAGGTCCCGAGTTCGAGTTTCGGTCGGGCACACAGTTTTAATCTGCCAGGAAGTTTCATATCAGCGCACACTCCGCTGCAGAGTGAAAATCTCATTCTGGAAACACCCCCCAGGCTGTGGCTAAGCCATGTCTCCGCAATATCCTTTCTTTCAGGAGTGCTAGTGCTGCAAGCTTCGCAGGAGAGCTTCTGTAACGTTTGGAAGGTAGGAGACGAGGTACTGGCAGAAGTAAAGCTGTGAGGAAGGGGCGTGAGTCGTGCTTGCGTAGCTCAGATGGTAGAGCACTTGCCCGCGAAAGGCAAAGGTCCCGAGTTCGAGTTTCGGTCGGGCACACAGTTTTAATCTGCCAGGAAGTTTCATATCAGCGCACACTCCGCTGCAGAGTGAAAATCTCATTCTGGAAACACCCCCCAGGCTGTGGCTAAGCCATGTCTCCGCAATATCCTTTCTTTCAGGAGTGCTAGTGCTGCAAGCTTCGCAGGAGAGCTTCTGTAACGTTTGGAAGGTAGGAGACGAGGTACTGGCAGAAGTAAAGCTGTGAGGAAGGGGCGTGAGTCGTGCTTGCGTAGCTCAGATGGTAGAGCACTTGCCCGCGAAAGGCAAAGGTCCCGAGTTCGAGTTTCGGTCGGGCACACAGTTTTAATCTGCCAGGAAGTTTCATATCAGCGCACACTCCGCTGCAGAGTGAAAATCTCATTCTGGAAACACCCCCCAGGCTGTGGCTAAGCCATGTCTCCGCAATATCCTTTCTTTCAGGAGTGCTAGTGCTGCAAGCTTCGCAGGAGAGCTTCTGTAACGTTTGGAAGGTAGGAGACGAGGTACTGGCAGAAGTAAAGCTGTGAGGAAGGGGCGTGAGTCGTGCTTGCGTAGCTCAGATGGTAGAGCACTTGCCCGCGAAAGGCAAAGGTCCCGAGTTCGAGTTTCGGTCGGGCACACAGTTTTAATCTGCCAGGAAGTTTCATATCAGCGCACACTCCGCTGCAGAGTGAAAATCTCATTCTGGAAACACCCCCCAGGCTGTGGCTAAGCCATGTCTCCGCAATATCCTTTCTTTCAGGAGTGCTAGTGCTGCAAGCTTCGCAGGAGAGCTTCTGTAACGTTTGGAAGGTAGGAGACGAGGTACTGGCAGAAGTAAAGCTGTGAGGAAGGGGCGTGAGTCGTGCTTGCGTAGCTCAGATGGTAGAGCACTTGCCCGCGAAAGGCAAAGGTCCCGAGTTCGAGTTTCGGTCGGGCACACAGTTTTAATCTGCCAGGAAGTTTCATATCAGCGCACACTCCGCTGCAGAGTGAAAATCTCATTCTGGAAACACCCCCCAGGCTGTGGCTAAGCCATGTCTCCGCAATATCCTTTCTTTCAGGAGTGCTAGTGCTGCAAGCTTCGCAGGAGAGCTTCTGTAACGTTTGGAAGGTAGGAGACGAGGTACTGGCAGAAGTAAAGCTGTGAGGAAGGGGCGTGAGTCGTGCTTGCGTAGCTCAGATGGTAGAGCACTTGCCCGCGAAAGGCAAAGGTCCCGAGTTCGAGTTTCGGTCGGGCACACAGTTTTAATCTGCCAGGAAGTTTCATATCAGCGCACACTCCGCTGCAGAGTGAAAATCTCATTCTGGAAACACCCCCCAGGCTGTGGCTAAGCCATGTCTCCGCAATATCCTTTCTTTCAGGAGTGCTAGTGCTGCAAGCTTCGCAGGAGAGCTTCTGTAACGTTTGGAAGGTAGGAGACGAGGTACTGGCAGAAGTAAAGCTGTGAGGAAGGGGCGTGAGTCGTGCTTGCGTAGCTCAGATGGTAGAGCACTTGCCCGCGAAAGGCAAAGGTCCCGAGTTCGAGTTTCGGTCGGGCACACAGTTTTAATCTGCCAGGAAGTTTCATATCAGCGCACACTCCGCTGCAGAGTGAAAATCTCATTCTGGAAACACCCCCCAGGCTGTGGCTAAGCCATGTCTCCGCAATATCCTTTCTTTCAGGAGTGCTAGTGCTGCAAGCTTCGCAGGAGAGCTTCTGTAACGTTTGGAAGGTAGGAGACGAGGTACTGGCAGAAGTAAAGCTGTGAGGAAGGGGCGTGAGTCGTGCTTGCGTAGCTCAGATGGTAGAGCACTTGCCCGCGAAAGGCAAAGGTCCCGAGTTCGAGTTTCGGTCGGGCACACAGTTTTAATCTGCCAGGAAGTTTCATATCAGCGCACACTCCGCTGCAGAGTGAAAATCTCATTCTGGAAACACCCCCCAGGCTGTGGCTAAGCCATGTCTCCGCAATATCCTTTCTTTCAGGAGTGCTAGTGCTGCAAGCTTCGCAGGAGAGCTTCTGTAACGTTTGGAAGGTAGGAGACGAGGTACTGGCAGAAGTAAAGCTGTGAGGAAGGGGCGTGAGTCGTGCTTGCGTAGCTCAGATGGTAGAGCACTTGCCCGCGAAAGGCAAAGGTCCCGAGTTCGAGTTTCGGTCGGGCACACAGTTTTAATCTGCCAGGAAGTTTCATATCAGCGCACACTCCGCTGCAGAGTGAAAATCTCATTCTGGAAACACCCCCCAGGCTGTGGCTAAGCCATGTCTCCGCAATATCCTTTCTTTCAGGAGTGCTAGTGCTGCAAGCTTCGCAGGAGAGCTTCTGTAACGTTTGGAAGGTAGGAGACGAGGTACTGGCAGAAGTAAAGCTGTGAGGAAGGGGCGTGAGTCGTGCTTGCGTAGCTCAGATGGTAGAGCACTTGCCCGCGAAAGGCAAAGGTCCCGAGTTCGAGTTTCGGTCGGGCACACAGTTTTAATCTGCCAGGAAGTTTCATATCAGCGCACACTCCGCTGCAGAGTGAAAATCTCATTCTGGAAACACCCCCCAGGCTGTGGCTAAGCCATGTCTCCGCAATATCCTTTCTTTCAGGAGTGCTAGTGCTGCAAGCTTCGCAGGAGAGCTTCTGTAACGTTTGGAAGGTAGGAGACGAGGTACTGGCAGAAGTAAAGCTGTGAGGAAGGGGCGTGAGTCGTGCTTGCGTAGCTCAGATGGTAGAGCACTTGCCCGCGAAAGGCAAAGGTCCCGAGTTCGAGTTTCGGTCGGGCACACAGTTTTAATCTGCCAGGAAGTTTCATCCTTAGTACTGTTCGGTAAAATTTCTGTTCTTTTTAGTGCAATTCCACTTAACAGCAATTGCTCATAACCGTCTAATTCTGATGCAACTTATTTTATCTGTCTCATTGACGTGGCACTTACGTCGATATATAGTTAAAAATCATTGCCGTGCTTGAATATTTCGTCACGAGTGCCTCAGGGCCTATAGCTGACTGAATTCCATGTTCACTGCAACAGTAAAGGAGTACAATTTATTCCTTTCCATATGATGGAATTGCCTTAAAAAGGGACAGGAAAAATTCTGATTCAAGAGGTAGATAGATAGATAGTTAGATAGATAGATAGAGAGACAGGTAGGTAGAGAGACAGACAGAAAATGTTTCGGAATATATGCGTCAAGCTCTCATTGTCGTCGAAATTCGATTTGGGATCTATCACATGATCTTAGAATGATAGAGCGCAACGCAGAGAGGACTTTGCCAATTTCGAAGTTGCTACTTCCATAAAATCCTCCCGTACGTTTCGCAACTACGCAGACGGGATTCATGTAGTGGGAAAAGCAAACCGTGGATCGAGTGGGCGCAGTTCAGCCACGTGGACCGAATTGGCTATTGCTTACCCAGTCGATACAGCTGCTGGTGGTCGACTTGATAATGGTCTGGCGTCAGGGGGCGCGTTGTTAATCGATTCTCTGCATACAGTACCGCATAGGACGCATTCCACCGGCTGTGCAGAAACGGGCTGCACGAGACACTGGCGCGCTTTAGGAGACTACACCGTGGCAAAAATAAAATGATATCCCAGGCAAGGAATGCATAGAAAAAGCAACTGTTTTTTTTTGTTTATCATTTTAGTGAGAACAATGTTCTACAAACGAAGCCATGGACTAGGACCACAGAAAGAAGGGAAACAAGATAGTGGTTGCGAACTTCAAATAGTAGCGTGGTATATAGCATAAGTGCAACGCAGATGTTGTTGTTGTTGTGGTCTTTAGTCCTGAGACTGGTTTGATGCAACTCTCTATGCTACACTATCCTGTGCAAGCTTCTTCATCTCCCAGTACGTACTGCACCCTACATCCTTCTCAATCTGCTTAGTGCATTCATCTCTTGGTCTCCCTCTACGATTTTTACCCTCCACGCTGCCCTCCAATGATAAATTGGTGATCCCTTGATGTCTCAGAACACATCCTACCAACCGATCCCTCCTTCTAGTCAAGTTGTGCCACAAACTTCTCTTCTCCCCAATTCTGTTCAGTACCTCCTCATCAGTTATGTGATTTACCCATCTAATCTTCAACATTCTTCTGTAGCACCACATTTCGAAAGCTTCTATTCTCTTCTTCTCCAAACTATTTATCGTCCATGTTTCACTTCCGTACATGGCTACACTCCATACAAATACTTTCAGAAACGACTTCATGACACTTAAATCTATACTCCATGTTGACAAATTTCTCTTCTTGAGAAACGCTTTCCTTGCCATTGCCAGTCTCCATTTTATATCCTCTCTACTTCGACAATCATCAGTTATTTTTCTCCCCAAATAGCAAAACTCCTTTACTACTTTAAGTGTCTCATTTCCTAATGTAATTCCCGCAGCATCACCCGACTTAATTCGACTACATTCCATTATCTTCGTTTTGCTTTTGTTAATGTTCATCTTATATCCTCCTTTCAAGACACTGTCCATTCCGTTCAACTGCTCTCCCAAGTCCTTTGCTGTCTCTGACAGAATTACAATGTCATCGGTGAACCTCAAAGTTGTTATTTCTTCTCCATGGATTTTTATACCTACTCCGAATTTTTGTTTTGTTTCCTTTACTGCTTGCTCAATATACAGATTGAATAACATCGGGGAGAGGCTACAACCCTGTCTCATTCCCTTCCCAACCACTGCTTCCCTTTCATGCCCCTCAACTCTTATAACTGCCATCTGGTTTCTGTACAAATTGTAAATAGCCTTTCGCTCCCTGTATTTTACCCCTGCCACCTTTAGAATTTGAAAGGGAGTATTCCATCAACGTTGTCAAAAGCTTTCACTAAGTCCACAAATGCTAGAAACGTAGGTTTGCCTTTCCTTAATCTTTCTTCTGAGATAAGTCGTAAGGTCAGTATTGCCTCACGTGTTTCTACGGAATCGAAACTGATCTTCCCCGAGGTCGGCTTCTACCAGTTTTTCCATTCGCCTGTAAAGAATTCACGTTAGTATTTTGCAGCTGTGACTTATTAAACTGATTGTTCGGTAATTTTCACATCTGTCAACACCTGCGTTCTTTGGGATTGGAATTATTATATTCTTCTTGAAGTCTGAGGGTATTTCGCCTGTCTCATGGATCAGAGTTTTGTCAGGACTGTCTCTCCCAAGGCATTCAGTAGTTCTAATGGAATGTTGTCTACTCCGGGGGCCTTGTTTCGACTCAGGTCTTTCAGTGCTCTGTCAAACTCTTCACGCAGTATCGCATCTCCCATTTCATCTTCATCTACATCCTCTTCCATTTCTATAATATTGTCCTCAAGTACATCGCCCTTGTATAGACCCTCTATATGCGCCTTCTACCTCTCTGCTTTCCCTTCTTTGCTTAGAACTGGGTTTCCATCTGAGCTCTTGATATTCATACAAGTGGCTCTCTTTTCCCCGAAGGTTTCTTTAATTTTTCTGTAGGCAGTATCTATCTTACCCCTAGTGAGATAAGCCTCTACAACCTTACATTTGTCCTCTAGCCATCCCTGCTTAGCCGTTTTGCACTTCCTGTCGATCTCATTTTTGCTTAGAGCCATTTGAACCATTTGTATTCCTTTTTGCCTGCTTCATTTACAGCATTTTTATATTTTCTCCTTTCATCAATTAAATTCAATATTTCTTCTGTTACCCAAGGGTTTCTGCTAGCCCTCGTCTTTTTACCTAGTTGATCATCTGCTGCCTTCACTGCTTCATCCCTCAGAGCTACCCATTCTTCTTCTACTGTATTTCTTTCCTCCATTCCTGTCAATTGTTCCCTTATGCTCCCCCTGAAACTCTGTACAACCTCTGGTTTTGTCAGTTTATCCAGGTCCCATCTCCTTAAATTCCTACCTTTTTGCAGTTTCTTCAGTTTTAATCTACAGTTCATAACCAATAGATTGTGGTCAGAGTCCACATCTGCCTCTGGAAATGTCTTGCAATTCAAAACTTGGTTTCTAAATCTCTGTCTCACCATTATATAATCTATAACTTATATTATCTGATGTTTGCTTGGTGTTTGCCGTGTTTTCTGCGGTCTGTTTGTGTTCCAGTTTTCTGCAAGTTGGGGTGTGTGGAAGCGGCGCTACGTTCTGCTTCGGTATACAAAAGCTGTGATGTGTCGTCTAATGGAAAGTGACTCCCGGTTGGGACCGGCGTTTACGTGTTGCTTTGGACGGCTGGTCTGTTGCTTCCGGTATTTTAAGTTAAGTCACCTTTTGCCCAGGGAAGCCTGGTGTCACTGTCCGTTTGGTAGTTATTGAACCTATTTTATGTATATGTAAAAATAGGGGAAGTTTTAATTTACTTGGGAATCAATTTTATTAATTAACTTGTTGTGCTCCTTGTGTCATTTGGGTTGGTAACGAAGGGTGTGTGTTGTAAATCACTTCCATATTGCAGATTATTGCAGATTTTTTTTTAAAAAAAAGAAGAAAGAAAACTATCTGTGCCACCTTTAAAATCTCCTTCAGATTGTAATTTGTCTCTTAAGTCTTGACACCTCCGTGGCTCATCTTTTAAGTAAGTTGTTGTAACTGTATATTTTGATATTGTTTTAAGAACGGGCAGGCATTGACTGCCTCTAATCTGTTTTATAAAAGCTTGTTTTGAATAAATTGGTAATAATTGATTTGCTAGTTGTGTTAAGGAATGACATAGTAGGGGCCTTGACCTTCCATGCTAAGTGTACCCCTTACCCTGACTTCCTAAGTCACAGTGTTGCTTGAGGCTTTCCCGATGTACTAGTTGTGAATATTGTCAAACAGGCGAGACGTCGGAAATTTCGCAACAGCATCCGACGTCTCACCCGAGAATGATATATACAGTACTGAGTATGTTTAAGAATTATGCGAAAAGCGCTCGATGATCGTATTTTTAGTTTCTGTTGTATTTCAACTGTAAATGAAATTTACTTTATTGAAAAAGTCTGCAAACACGAGAGTTCACTGGAATGTACAGCCTTCTCTTTCTTCTATCCGAAACAGAATGAGCAAAAGTTTTTAATAATGACGCACAGTACAGTGGCGTTTTGTTCACGTTAATATGCGAATTATACAACAAGGAGTGTTATTCGGAACAAACAACGCAAAAAAGGGAAATTTAATGGACTCGTTAGCCCTCTCAGTTGACCGAGTTTTTTCCCGGCATGCTTTGCAGAGCCGGCCGCATTTACCGTAACCGCAAAAGCGAGGAACTGCTTGCTGCCACGGCGTTGGCCCGTTGTTTGCAGCCTCCAGGGGGCGCATTCCAGCAGGAACCCTTTTCAGACGGTACCGCATTGCCTTCGTCAAAGGGCTCCTCCGTGGAGGTTATCTGCGAATTCAGCCGAGTAATTGCGTCTTAATTAAGAAATTTCTCCGCAGGAAAGTTGTTTTTGTACTAAAAATGTAAATAGTTGCGAAGGTGGTTCTGATTGCGATACAAAAAGGAGAAAAGAGTTACCGTACCAAATTTGTTTTTGGCTGGCTCCACGGAGAGCTTGACGATCGTTGTAGCGGTGACTGGCGGGTCGCAGCTCTGCAATCGCTGAAGAAGTCACATTCAATGCTTTTACCTGGTTACATGTGACTGTATGATGACGTAAACAAATTGTTTTGGCAGCGCACGTAAAACGTTCATTAAGTACTTCGCGTGGGCCGCTGACCATGAACGATTTCCGTGCAAAAATCCTAGCGGTGAATCAATATGGTAAGCTAGCAATGGACTAGTCGTTATTTCTGTATTTAGACTGTTGCCGTAGTGGCTAAGTCGTGGTATCGTGACTTACGAACAAATTATTTATTTAGTATTAAACTAGGCTTAAGGCTATTCAAGACTTTCAATATATTAGGGCGCCTTGTCACGGTTCGCGCGGCTGCCCCCGTCGGAGGTTCGAATCCTCTCTCGGGCATGGGTGTGTGTGTGTTGTCCTTAGCGTAAGTTAGTTTTAGATTAAGTAGTGTGTAAGCCTAGGGATCGATGACCTCAGCAGTTTGGTCCCATAGTCCTTACCACAAACTTCCAATTTCCTCTCGCTAAGTAAACCATGGGTTACATTTACTAATAACGTAGGAATTGTGACAGGGGAAACAAACTCTGTTCCTATAATCATATGTCTTATTAGACCTACATCTACATCTGTACTCTGCGAACCATTGTGAAGTGCATGGTACTAGGTTGGTCTACGTCCTATTGTAACCAGTTATTAGGGCGTTTTCCCGTTCCATTTACATATGGAGCGTAGAAAGAATGACTGTTTAAACGCCACTGTGCATGCTTCAATTCATCTAATCTTGTCCTCACGATCCCTATGGGAGCCATATGTTGGAGTTTGTACTACATCCCTAGATTCATTATTTACAGCTGGTTCTTCAAACTTTGTAAGTAGGTTTCCACGGATAGTACGCGTCTATCTTCAGGTATCTGCCGATTAAGTTTCTTCAGCGTCTTCTTGACACTTATCCAGAGCCAGATAAATCTGTCTGATAGTGCAGCCCCTCTTTGTACATATCTCTTGTTAGTCCTATTTCGTACTGGTCCCACACACTATGATGAGTCGTGAAAGCTTTTTGTAATCATCTTCCTTTGTAGACTGATTATATTTCTCTGTTATTCTACCAGTGAACAAAGTCTACCGCCTGCTTTACGTACGACTGAATCTATGTGATCCTACCATTTCATATCGCTACAAATTATTGCACCCAGTTATTGGTATGAGTTTGTCGATTTCAATTGTAGCTCGTTGATATCATAGTCATAGGGTATTACGTTTTATCGTTTAGTGAAGTGCACAATTGTACATTCCCAAGCATTTAAAGCAAGTTGCCAGTCTTTACACCAGTTTGAAATCTTATCATGATCTGACCGAATATCTGTGCAGCTTTTTTCAGAATATACTTAACGCGTCATCTGCGGAATGTCTGAGGTTATTATTAATATCTTCTGCAAGTTCATTAATATACAACGTGACAACCAAGGGACCACCACATTTCTCTGGCTTGCACCAGAAGTTACTTCTGCTCTCCATCCAAGACAACTTGTTGCGTTCTTCCTATCTAAAAATCCTCAGTGTAGTCACAAATTTTACATGATAGACCATACCATCGTATTTTTGATAAGAAGCGTTGGTGTGGTTCTGAGTCAAATGCTTTTCGGAAATCGAGAAATTTTACATCTACCAGACTGCCTCACGTAAGATCTAACAATCAAAATACGTACTAACTGTTAACGAGCGAGATGGTGCAGTTGAAAACAAAGGACTTTTGAAAGGGTGTCGAGGGGGGTGTCAAAGATTCAAATTCCCTTTCGGCAATCCAAATTTAGTTTTTCGGTGATTCTCCTTCATCGCTTAAGGCAAATGACAAGAGGGCTCATTTGAAAGGGCACAGCTGATTTTCTTTGTTATTGTCCTTAACCGGAGCTTCCCTAACCCGAGCAAGTATATCTGTAATGACTTTTTCGTCGACGAAACGTTAAAACCAATTCTACCTCCCTCCCATTTTATATACTATTTAAATCATAATTTTCTTGGTATAGAACAGCATAATGTAGGAAAATAACTGCAGTGACTTTTCTTTGAGTGTACTGGGACCTAAAGAAAAGTCGGTGTTACTTAACCAGCGGCAGATACTTTACGAATAACCCCGGTAGCCGCGCGCATTAGCACGCTGCTTCCGTGATTCGGGGAGGCGGTCGGACCCGGCTCGAATCCGTCCGGTGGGTAAACGACAAGGGTCGGTTTAGAAAATGTTCGCACACTTTCACAGGGATAATACTAGACGCAGGTGGTTGGGGGTATAAAAATTCCGTCCTCGGGAGGTAGGGGAGAGGGAGTGGCGATTCGAAGGGCATCCGGTCAAACGCTACCACTAACATTAACCATTGCAACAATCAGGACCTCGGTGGAGATAGGGCATTAAGCCAAGTGAAAAGAAGAGTGACAGATATTTTACAACGTAACGCGGCTCTGCTCCCAGAAATTTTTTTATATCTGACTGGACGTGGGAGCCAGGGTTTCCGTTTCTTAATTTGCATATTTGGTACCTATTACGCACCAACATGCCTTCGGTGAGCAATAATAGTGAAGGTAGCCAGCTGTAATAATCTGTCGTCATAAGTCAAGGATTCGGTTATACCCTGTATATCCCCGTCATTGCTCAAAATCGCTGATGTAATTTTCGTGTTTCAGCTTTTCTGTCATCATTCTTCTTCCGTCCGCCTTCATGCAAGTACGCCTTTCTTCGTGACTTACACTTTTAGGAATAATAATGATAATGTTTAAATTAATTTAAACCTTTATTTCGTAGTAATCTAGTTGAAATCCTTTTATTACTGACGTGTTCAGAATTTATACCTGTTTCAGTTTTATGACAACGTTGGGAAGCGATTGGTTTGTTGGCGTATCGATTGCGCTCCGACTGAGCGCCATTACAGGCACATTTGCATTTTTCATGAGTCGAGCCTTGCAATATAAATTTCTTATCACGAAGTCCGGTTACTGTTTTTCTTGGTGTAATGAACGTTATTCCGCTGCATTACTCATCATATTGCCATGGTTCGCCGTCAACAAGCTTTTCTGCTCTCCAACAAAGACTTGCACCTGACTGCAAAGAAAAAAAGGTAATAACGGTGTTTTATTTAGGCTAAGCGGGAGACTTGAGTTCAATCAAAACTGAACTCCTGACGATATATTTTTCTTCATCATGCTCCTGCTGTGGTCACTGTGATATGTCCCATTTCCGAACTATTACCTTCCGGACGAAATGAGCACAAGAATTAGCAATTCATGTCTTTACTCTCTTCATTTTTTATAAATGATATATTACAAGGTCACAGTACTGGGGTGGAAGAAATATTCATCAGTAAAAATCATCTGGTATGTGGAGACAGAGGCGACAATGTACAATACCTAAACGGTCAACACTGTACTGTTGTAGTCATTTCATTTATAAGGCTGGCTGCAGAGTGTTGTAATGCAGATGTTATGCCTGGAACTCCCCTTGGAGCTTCTCAAGAGAGAAACTATATTTACCGGCATTTTCACACTCTGCTTTCTCCCGATCTCGTCAGAGCTGTACGCGTGTCCTTCCGCTCAAATGAGGTGTACCTGACATATAACATGTGATCTCCAGAATTTGTTTGTTTGTTTGTTTGTTTGTTTGTTTTTTTAAACGAACAGATGAATGCGACATTTCAGATTTCCCAGCGCTGACGACGAGAAATTAGTTCTTCGGTGTTGGGTCGGATCTAGTTGTTCAACGGGGACAACTGAAGACTGGAAATATCAGACGTTCTAACTGTAAGAGCCATTTTTCACAAAACGCATTTTTAATTCTGTTGTGTTCATAGTGCTTTGTTACACATCCCTACATTTGTTACAAGTGCCAAATCATGACGAAAATGTGGAAATATTCATTACTAGATGAGGAAAGGTTTTTTACTTTTTTACTTTTTATTTTTATTTATTTGTTTTTTTCTTTGCTAATCAGTGCTTCCCTTTGGAGTTCCAGGTGCTGTGCATCACTCTCCTCCATTCCGTTGCAGCACCGTTTGTGCGGTAACCGGAATGCGTGTAAGCTCTTCGTTGTATCAATAAAACATCTTTGTGCTGGGAGGAGATAATTTGTGTTTGAGAAACAGTAAAAATTTCGAGAAGTGAACAGGCAAAACAACGTGTCTGGGAAATGCGTGGGATATTCAACAGTAAACTTTCCAGTATTTGGTCCAAAGAATGGAGTTGTGTAAGAAACGGAAGTCAATACTAAATGATTTTTCTTGAATTTAATTTTTTTGCTATCTCATAAAAAGTTTAAAACATCTAAGAAATGGTTTCTCTTGATTGCACTGCTACTAGTTAAAACTTACTACTTTATTTCTGGACTTTTGTTATCACGAATAAAACGTAGTGCCTCAGTATTAACGGCACTTTAAACGAAAATTTCCTTATTGGCACTTAGAACTAGTCAGTTGTCTGGTATGATACCTAGAATGTTTTTAATCAATTATTTGCTTCTAATTTGCCTAAATATTTTTAACAGTGATGAGACGACCAGAATAATTCTGTGGTATCCGTATGCCTTCCCTTTTGGATATACAAAAAGAGATACATTGTTTATCGATTCTCTTGCCAAATGGGAGATTTGGCACTTGGAATGTTTGATATTTAAAGTTTTCAATTAATCGACAAACGACCACGTTACCATCATTAGATGCGCACGACATTCAGCCGAACACCCGTTAACTAATTATCAGTTTTAGATTTCTATCGGAAAGAATTTCTGAGTTTCGATCACTGAAAATGATTTTTCTTGAGTAAAAGTTAACGATGACGAATTTCTATTTCTGAGGTAACTCGAAATCATCAATCAACCATACAATGGTAGCAGATATCATAGTGACACAAAAAGTTGTGCTGTGATCTTAGATGTACGTAGGAACCAGTCCGTGATTTTTAAGAGCAAGTGAAGACACAGGATTCAACATCACGACGAGGCACTTTCTCAACGGTTTGATGCTACAAGGTGTACTTCAGTTTAGTAAGGTAGTAACGTAGTCACATGGGCTAACAGACAAGTGAAACATATCACAACTCCCGTATGTCAAATGTCACCCCTTCTAGGTGTGATAATCTTGCGGTAGATTCTTTCCGTTCTCTGGAGGAATACTCCAGACATCTATATTCATGCTCCCATATATAACCATCTTAATTAACAAATGAGTGTTACAGAAATTGCAAAACTGTTACGAGGATTGTGACATACCGGATTAAGTACCTCATTATATTTTTGTGATGATGGCACTAAACACCTCTTGCGGACCAATCCTATTCACCAGGTACGGTCTGGAAATACGTAACAGTCCCTTTATCCTGCCACAATTGCCATATGTAATATCGATCATTAGAGTATGTACTGTTTAAGAAGCCGCATATTAATTTCCTTTGGGCGTCGTCCACGTTTTCTCGTCTGTTCATAAGTCCTTATGGGAGTGACCTCTTTGTGCCACACGTATCATAGGTTTCCTGTAGAAGAGGCGACCTCCGCAGAACCCTGAGGACCACTGCAAGAGATGTATCTGGGAAGAAATAATAGAAAACCAATTTTAATTATGGACATATCACACCAACGCCTTTCTGCTACAGATAAGTAGAAACAAAGTGATCACCACGTGGAACGTAGATTTAGATACAAAATGATTTACACAATATTCATCGATGGAAAAGGTGGCGTCCACTTGTGTTTCGATAACCTGTAAAGTAACTCAGAGATAAAGTTGTAGCAGGACCTTCAGTTTATTGTGAAATGACAAGCTTTATGCACTATAGTATTTTTATTTATTTATTTATTACATATGCATTTCTTTGTCAGAGGTGAAAGTTGCTATAACCATCATGAAAAAAAATCCACCTGAGAACCGACCGATCACCAGTCTAAGAACTAAGACTGACAGCCTCCTGCATAACATGACGCAATGAACAAATTGGTCATACTCCAGTTGCATACAGATATTGTTTTTATAGAAGTACGTCCTACTAGGCTAAAAAAAAAGCTTACAGGCTGCCAAAGATATTTCTCTGTTAAGCTATTAATACACTCTTAAGACAGAAAAAAACGACGCGCCACGACGTAACTACCCGAATGGGACGGAAATCGGTTGACATGATGTACGCGAACAGACAAACAAATTTTACAATAATTTCTCCTGAATAATTTCAGAACAACTGTATGACTTATTCAGGAGAAAGCACAGCACTCCGTCTTCAGGCCACAAGTGGCCCATCGGGACCAGCCGACCGCCGTGTCATACTCAGCTGAGGATGCTGATAGGTCTCCCGGTCGTCACGATGGTTTTCTTTGACCGGAGCCGCTACTATTCGGTCGGGTAGCTTCTCAATTGGCATCACGAGGCTGAGTGCACCCAGAAAAATGGCAATAGCGCTTGGCGGCCTGGATGATCACCCATCCAAGTGCCGGCCATGCCTGACAGCGCTTAACTTCGGTGATCTGACGGGAACCGGTGTATCCACTGCAGCAAGGCCGTTGCCGCTATTCAGGGGAAAGGCTATCACAAACTGAGCAAGACAATAACGCGCTGGTCCACCTCTGGCCCTTATTAAGTCAGTTATTCGGCTTGATATTGACTGACAGAGTTGTTAGATGCCATCCTGAGGGACATCGTGCCAAATTCTGTCCAATTAGCGCGTTAGATAGTCAAAAGCGGGAGCTGGTTGGAGTGCCCTGCCAATAATGTTCCAAACATTCTCAGTTGAAGAGAGATCCGACGACCTTGTTGGCCTAGGTAGGGCTTAGAAAGCACCAGGACAAGCAGTAGAAACCCTCGCCGGGCGGGCGTTATCTAACTGAAATGTAAGACTAGGATGGCTTGAAAGGAAGGACAGCAAAACGGGGAGTAGAATACCGTCGACGTATCGCCGTGTTGCAAGGGTGCCATGGCCGGAGGAAGTCAGGTTACTACCGTGGGGCTGTCCGGGGAGCCTCCAGACACATCTTCCCTAGTCATAGGGGCTCATGAGTGAATATCTAGGCTATTCTAGTCAAAGATATTCCAGGCAGAAAAAATTTCTGAAGAGGCGCCGGAGAGCTGTGGGATACCAACGTGCCGGTCGCTGTGGCCGAGCGGTTATACATCTACATCTACATTGATACTCCGCAAGCCACCCAACGGTGTGTGGCGGAGGGCACTTTACGTGCCACTGTCATTACCTCCCTTTCCTGTTCCAGTCGCGTATGGTTCGCGGGAAGAACGACTGTCTGAAAGCCTCCGTGCGCGCTCTAATCTCTCTAATTTTACATTCGTGATCTTCTCGGGAAGTATAAGTAGGGGGAAGCAATATATTCGATACTTCATCCAGAAACGCACCCTCTCGAAACCTGGCGAGCAAGCTACACCGCGATGCAGAGCGCCTCTCTTGCAGAGTCTGCCACTTGAGTTTATTAAACATCTCCGTAACGCTATCACGGTTACCAAATAACCCAGTGACGAAACGCGCCGCTCTTCTTTGGATCTTCTCTATCTCCTCCGTCAACCCGACCTGGTACGGATCCCACACTGATGAGCAATACTCAAGTATAGGTCGAACGAGTGTTTTGTAAGCCACCTCCTTTGTTGATGGACTACATTTTCTAAGCACTCTCCCAATGAATCTCAACCTGGTACCCGCCTTACCAACAATTAGTTTTATATGATCATTCCACTTCAAATCGTTCCGTACGCATACTCCCAGATATTTTACAGAAGTAACTGCTACCAGTGTTTGTTCCGCTATCATATAATCATACAATAAAGGATCCTTCTTTCTATGTATTCGCAATACATTACATTTGTCTATGTTAAGGGTCAGTTGCCACTCCCTGCACCAAGTGCCTATCCGCTGCAGATCTTCCTGTATTTCGCTACAATTTTCTAATGCAGCAACTTCTCTGTATACTACAGCATCATCCGCGAAAAGCCGCATGGAACTTCCGACACTATCTACTAAGTCATTTATATATATTGTGAAAAGCAATGGTCCCATAACACTCCCCTGTGGCACGCTAGAGGTTACTTTAACGTCTGTAGACGTTTCTCCATTGATAACAACATGCTGTGTTCTGTTTGCCAAAAACTCCTCAATCCAGCCACACAGCTGGTCTGATATTCCGTAGGCTCTTACTTTGCTTATCAGGCGACAGTGCGGAACTGTATCGAACGCCTTCCGGAAGTCAAGAAAAATAGCATCTACCTGGGAGCCTGTATCTAATATTTTCTGGGTCTCATGAACAAATAAGGCGAGTTGGGTCTCACACGATCGCTGTTTCCGGAATCCATGTTGATTCCTACATAGTAGATTCTGGGTTTCCAGAAATGACATGATACGCGAGCAAAAAAC
Organism: Schistocerca americana; assembly: GCF_021461395.2. Classification (NCBI taxonomy): domain Eukaryota; kingdom Metazoa; phylum Arthropoda; class Insecta; order Orthoptera; family Acrididae; genus Schistocerca; species Schistocerca americana. The sequence goes on along the minus strand of NC_060119.1, from coordinate 868,840,985 downwards.
ATGTTCTAAAATTCTACAAGAGATCGACGTAAGAGATATAGGTCTAGGTTGTAGGCGCTTCAGTCCGGAATCGGGCTGCTGCTACAGTCGCAGGTTCGAATCCTGCCTCGGGCATGGATGTATGTGATGCCCTTAGGTTAGTTAGGTTTACGTAGTTCTCAGTCTAGGGGACAGATGACCTCACATGTTAAATCCCATAGTGCCTAGAAGCATTTGAACCATTTGATACCAACCTGACTATTGCCCGCTCGACAACCAGGACTGATCGTCTGGGGTGCCATTTCTTTTCATAATGGACCCCTTTGATTGTCATCCGCGGCCCCCTTACAGCACAGAAGTACGCCGACGATATTCTACGCCCGCTTTTGTCGCCCTTCATGGGCAGCCACCCTGATATTACATTTCAGCAAGATAACGCCCTTCTGCTCTTTGCGAGAGTTTCTACTGCTTGTCTTCGTGCTAGCCAAACTCTAACTTGTCAACCAAAGTTGTCGAATCTCTCCTCAACTGAGAACGTTTGGAGCATTATGGGCGGGGCCCTCCAACCAACTCGAGATTTTGACTATCTAACGCGCCAACTGGATATAAGGTCATATTTTGGCACGATACCCCTCAGGAGGAATACAATACCTCTATCAATCAAAGCTAAGCCAAATACACTACTGGCCATTAAAATTGCTACACCATGAAGATGACGCGCTACAGACGCGAAATTTAACCGACAGGAAGAAGATGCTGTGATATGCAAATGATTAGCTTTTCAGAGCATTCACACAAGGTTGGCGCCAGTGACGACACCTACAACGTGCTGACATGAGAGAAGTTTCCAACTGATTTCTCATACACAAACAGCAGTTGACCGGCGTTGCCTGGTGAAACGTTGTTGTGATGCTTCGTGTAAGGAGGAGAAATGCGTACCATCATCATGTTTCCGACTTTGACAAAGGTCGGATTGTAGTCTATCGTCATTGCAGTTTATCGTATCGCGACACTGCTTCTGCGTTGGTCGAGATCCAATGACTGTTAGCAGAATATGTAATCGGTGGGTCCAGGAGGGTAATACGGAACGCCATGCTGCATCCCAACGGCCTCGTATCACTAGCAGTCGAGATGACAGGCATCTTATCCGCATGGCTGCAACGGATCGTGCAGCCACGTCTCGATCCGTGACTCAACAGATCGTGACGTTTGCAAGATAACAACCACCTGAACGAACAGTTCGACGACGTTTGCAGCAGCATGGACTATCAGCTCGGAGACCATGGCTGCGGTTACCTTTGACGCTGCATCACAGACAGGACCGCCTGCGACGGTGTACTCAATGACGAACCTGGGTGCACGAATGGCGAAACGTCATTTTTTCGGAAGAATCCAGGTTCTGTTTACAGCATCATCATGGTCGCATCCGTGTTTGGCGACATCGCAGTGAACGCACATTGGAAGCGTGTATTCGTCAGCGTCATACTGGCGTAATCACCCAGCGTGATGGTATGGGGTGCCACTGGTTACACGTCTCGGTCACCTCTTGTTCGCATTGACGGCACTTTGAACAGTGTACGTTACATTTAAGATGTGTTACAACCCGTGGCTCTACCCTTCATTCGACCCTGCGAAACCCTACATTTCAGCAGGATAATGCACGACCGCATGTTGCAGGTCCTGTACGGGCCTTTCTGGATACAGAAAATGTTCGACTGCTGCCCTGGCCAGCACATTCTCCAGATCTCTCACCAATTGAAAACGTCTGGTCAATGGTGGCCGAGCAACTGGCTCGTCACAATACGTCAGACACTGCTCTTGATGAACTGTGGTATCGTGTTGAGGCTGCATGGGCAGCTGTACCTGCACACGCCATCCAAGCTCTATTTGACTCAATGCCCAGGCGTTATTTCGGCCAGAGGTGGTTGTTCTAGGTACTGATTTCTCAGGATCTATGCACCCAAATTGCGTGAAAATGTCATCACATGTCAGTTCTAATAAAATATATTTGTCCAATGAATACCCGTTTTTGATCTTCATTTCCTCTTGGTGTAGCAATTTTAGTGGCCAATAGTGTAACTGCTTGAATAAGATTCAGAAATGGACCAACACGTTATTGACTTGCTCAATTTGTGAAGCTTTTTCTCTTGAATTAATCGACCAATTTTTTTGAAATTGTAAAATTTGTTTGTCTCTTACATTTCATCAAATCTGCCAATTTCCTTTCCAGTCGGATAATTCTTTCGTGGTTCATAGACTTTTTTGTCTTGGAATGTATATTCTTCGGTCAGTTGTTGATCAAATTTTACTAACAGAAGACCTACCTCTTACATGTCCGCAAAAAATGAATACTGCCAGAATGAAAAATAGCGCAGGACCGATTTCGCGGAGTAATCACATAGCTCAGTTGTTCTGGAACGATGGCGTGACTCATAGCAGCCGCGAAATAACCAGGAGCTCTCGACGATAAGCAGATGGCGTGGTTATTTATGACAACTGCCTCGGTGACATTCGAGTGTTGCGCGAGGACAGTGCTCCACACAGAGGAAAACAGCGCCTGCTTGTTTTTGGGGAGGCTGTCTCGCCATGCATCTGAGAGTCGTTAACAGCTGGCGTGTTTCATTCTTTCTGAAGTGCAGCTGCAGTAGGTCAAGTGAGAAGACGAATGATGTTGCCTCCTGAACGACTAACGTAGTACATTGCCAAATAGTTTCGCACGGCGAGCAGGCAAAGTTCATGGACTGGAAGAAATGACCAAATGGTTTTTACCTCACGAAATTTATTCACTGATGGCGAATTCTTTGACATCAGCTGTATTAAGAAAAGATATACTATCTATTCTTGAAACACGAAAATTCATGCTGGCGCAGGACTCTAACCTGGATTTACCACTTATCCGAGCGGTCACCTTAACCACTGCGGCTATCCGTCAACTCTCCCCGGCCCGACCCAAATCCCCGTGTGCCGCTCACTGTCTACATACCATAATGCTCGCACGTTACGTGATTCCTACATCAGGGAGAATAACACTACAAGGAAACAACATCAATGTTGTTAATGTCGTTATTTTTATTTTGCAATGTCTATTCCTTCGGGAATGCATGTCTGAAGGAATGGAAAATGGAAATGAAGTCCCATGCTTCTTGGCAGAGCGTAGGGGAACGATGCCGGAGACCCGCACCGCCGTCCTAGGCAAGGTACTAAAGGAGGTGGTTTGCCGTTGCCTTCCTCCGATCGTTATGGGGTTGAATGATGATGATGAAAACCACACAACGACACCCAGATCCAGAGGTCAGTTCATGTACACAATATTGCACGGCAACACTTTCGCAGTTATAGACGGCTGTAGTGGTAGCATGGCTCAGTATTCCTGCAGGAGACTTCCAACGACTTAATGAGTCCTTACCACGTCACGTTGTTGCACTACGCCGGCAGAAGGAAGTCCGACACAATATTAACAGGTATCCCACGATTTTTATCACCTCAGTGCACAGACTTTACAGTAACATTAGGAAATCGACATTTTCCATCATCCCGAAAGCCTTTTTCGTTTTCTCAGTTGAAACTTACTCAAAGATAGTCGATATGATACCTCCTTGCCCACGTCTTGTTTTAATTCTGGAATTCTCTACCATTCTGCTGAAATCTAATAGAAACCGCAACATAGCCTCATAGATATTGTTTACTTACACAGTGCCTTGTTGTGAGGGCTCAGACAAAAGCTTCCTCAGAATCTATTAATTCCAGCCGAAGTGTCCCTCTGTACCTGTCAATACATTCAACGATTGAAAATGCTTCACCATAACTGAAAGTAAAAAGTCTGTCTATAAGTTCCTTTCATTGCACATATAAAGGAGCTTCGAATTTAAATTTCAGTATTTTGAATAATTAAGGGACTGACGGGCCGTCCGCAGCTAATATAGTGATTGTATCAACGTAGCGGTCGCATCAGTGTGCCCAAAAACACTACTTTGAGGGAAGAACTAAAAGAAAAACGTGATAATACCACAAGAAATAAAGATTGTAGAAAAAAAAGTGTTAGAAGAACAGAATTCGTAAGAGCGGTAAGCGACAACTCAGCGATGTGGTCACAATGATAAGTGATATGGCTTTGTGAAAATTCTACGTGATTATGAAAATTATTTAACCTGTCAGCAGAGTGTTTCCAAGGATTGTACTGTGGATACGTCCAACCTCTCGTCAGCGCGGTGAAAGACGGCCAACGGCAAGCAGTAGGTGATTGCCTATAGGGGCGAAGTACAGTGGGGATTGTGAGTACCCCGACACCGCTACAGTAACTCAAGACTCCACTGGAGTCGCCGGCTGTTGTGGTCGAGCGGTTCTAGGTGCTTCAGTCTGGAACCGCGCGATGCTACGGTCGCAGGTTCGAATCCTGCCTCGGGCACGGATGTGTGTTATGTCCTTAAGTTAGTTATGTTTAAGTAGTTCTAAGTCTAGGGGACTGTTGACCTTAGATGTTAAGTCCCATAGTGCTCAGAGCCGTTTGAACCATTTCCACAGGAATCCCAAAAAATGACGGCCAACGGGGCTCTGGTGAAGCTACGGTTGCCCCAACAAACCAGTAATCGAGAACTCATTTACTTTCAACAATGATATGAACTTCAGATCAAAACCAGTACCGAAAGTGACAAAGCCCTAAGAAGTACACTCCTGGAAATTGAAGTAAGAACACCGTGAATGCATTGTCCCAGGAAGGGGAAACTTTATTGACACATTCCTGGGGTCAGATACATCACATGATCACACTGACAGAACCACAGGCACATAGACACAGGCAACAGAGCATGCACAATGTCGGCACTAGTACAGTGTATATCCACCTTTCGCAGCAATGCAGGCTGCTATTCTCCCATGGAGACGATCGTAGAGATGCTGGATGTAGTCCTGTGGAACGGCTTGCCATGCCATTTCCACCTGGCGCCTCAGTTGGACCAGCGTTCGTGCTGGACGTGCAGACCGCGTGAGACGACGCTTCATCCAGTCCCAAACATGCTTAATGGGGGACAGATCCGGAGATCTTGCTGGCCAGGGTAGTTGACTTACACCTTCTAGAGCACGTTGGGTGGCACGGGATACATGCGGACGTGCATTGTCCTGTTGGAACAGCAAGTTCCCTTGCCGGTCTAGGAATGGTAGAACGATGGGTTCGATGACGGTTTGGATGTACCGTGCACTATTCAGTGTCCCCTCGACGATCACCAGTGGTGTACGGCCAGTGTAGGAGATCGCTCCCCACACCATGATGCCGGGTGTTGGCCCTGTGTGCCTCGGTCGTATGCAGTCCTGACTGTGGCGCTCACCTGCACGGCGCCAAACACGCATACGACCATCATTGGCACCAAGGCAGAAGCGACTCTCATCGCTGAAGACGACACGTCTCCATTCGTCCCTCCATTCACGCCTGTCGCGACACCACTGGAGGCGGGCTGCACGATGTTGGGGCGTGAGCGGAAGACGGCCTAACGGTGTGCGGGACCGTAGCCCAGCTTCATGGAGACGGTTGCGAATGGTCCTCGCCGATACCCCAGGAGCAACAGTGTCCCTAATTTGCTGGGAAGTGGCGGTGCGCTCCCCTACGGCACTGCGTAGGATCCTACGGTCTTGGCGTGCATCCGTGCGTCGCTGCGGTCCGGTCCCAGGTCGACGGGCACGTGCACCTTCCGCCGACCACTGGCGACAACATCGATGTACTGTGGAGACCTCACGCCCCACGTGTTGAGCAATTCGGCGGTACGTCCACCCGGCCTCCCGCATGCCCACTATACGCCCTCGCTCAAAGTCCGTCAACTGCACATACGGTTCACGTCCACGCTGTCGCGGCATGCTACCAGTGTTAAAGACTGCGATGGAGCTCCGTATGCCACGGCAAACTGGCTGACACTGACGGCGGCGGTGCACAAATGCTGCGCAGCTAGCGCCATTCGACGGCCAACACCGCGGTTCCTGGTGTGTCCGCTGTGCTGTGCGTGTGATCATTGCTTGTACAGCCCTCTCGCAGTGTCCGGAGCAAGTATGGTGGGTCTGACACACCGGTGTCAATGTTTTCTTTTTTCCATTTCCAGGAGTGTATATAAGAATTGGGACTGTTAATGTTGTATCCTTATAAAAGGGTAAAAGAATTCAGAAGTCATACGTATAATGGACATAACGATAATGGGACTAACCGAGGTAAGAAAGAGGGGACGGGTAGAAAGGTGCTGGGAAAATGATATAAAATGTGGTGGACAGGGCGACAAAAAAGAAGAAATGCCGTAAGCGAAAAAATAAACTAAGGTAATGATGGAATGACATATTCTGGAAGTAGTTCAGGTTTATGCTCCTCAAACAGGTCGCGAAACAGATGAGAAGGGAGAGTTTATCATTAAACAGGAAGATGCTGTAACATCTAACAAGGCTGTGGCTGTAGGGGAATTTAATGCTAGAATTGGGAACGATAGAAGAGGATATAAAATAGTCATAGAAAGCCACGGAGAAGTTCACAGAAACGAATAAGGTGAGGTACTACTAGACAGATGTCTGAGAAAAAAAAATGGATAATTGGTAATGGTTGGTATAAGAAAAGAGTCACACTTTTACCAAATAAGCTGGAATTTGGATCAGAAATCCATAGTAGACTGTGTGATAATACCTGAAGAAATCATAAGCTGCCTGATAGTAGTGAAAGTGATTCCAAACGTTAATCTCGACAAAGACCACAGTCTGTTGGTAAAGACAGTGAAGTAATTGAGAAAAAAAAGTACACACAGAGGAAAAGACAGGCAAAAATCAAGTGCTGGAAACTGAAAGACAGAGAAACCCAAGAGATATACAGGGAAAAGATTAAGAAACGGCTTTCTAAAGATGAGATGACGGACACTCATGAGGAATGGAGGAGGTTCAAACAGGCGGCAGAAGAAACAAGCGGAAGGACACAAACAAAAATCAGACGCAATGAAACTCCATAGTGGAATGTGGAAGTTGCAGAAGCAGTCAAGGAGAAGAATAACTCATGAAGAGAATGGTTAAAATAGAACGGAACATAAGAGACACAAATGGAAACGACTAAGCAGAGCAGCAGAAAATGATACCATTGACTAAGATGTCTTGGTAAAAATTCACGAAAGAAATAGAAGAGAATTCTAAGGACGACAAGACGATACTGTACCGCAATTTAGGTAACAGAAGGAAGCAGAAAGCAAATACTTTAAAAGGGGAGGAAGAAGAAGTTTTGAAAGTATGGAAAGAAACGGCGAAAAGCTATATGAAGGACTGGCTGAAACAAATACACGTGATTAGATAGAGGGAGACGAAAGAAATAACACCATCACAGAGAAATAGACATAGAAGATCTGCAGATGCTGGACGTACAAAAAGCTGTATTAGGAATGGAATATGGCAAAGCTCTTGGAGTAGATGACATCACATTGGAAACGATCAAGACAGCAGAACCTATCGGAAGTCAATGACTGTATAGAATTATGAGGACATATGGACAGACTGTTGATGCACGTACAAAGGCAATTATTCTACATATCGTTCAGAAGGGTAAGAAGTCGCTCAGTGAGAATTACGGAGGGAGAGCACTACTGGCCCACTGCATGAAGATTTATGAAATGCTAATTTTACGTAAAATCAGAAATAAGATAGAACAACAATTGAGACAGGAGCAGCAAGGATTTTGATTCAAAAGATCAACTATAGATGCCTTATTTCCACCTCGACAGATTGCAGAAATGAAGTGGGAATCTGGAAAGGGCATTGTAGTTGCATTCATAGATATAGGCCTAAAAAGGACTCATGATACTCTTAGAAGGGAAGAGACATGGCAAAGTCTGAAGACTGGAGAAATCAAAAGGAAAGCAACTAAGAATCACAAACATGTACATAAAATACTTGAATTGTGTTATAATAGACGGAAAAAACCGGAATTGTTTACAATGGAGAGAGGGGTTCGGTAAAGAATCGCTGCTTTTTAATATAGTCTTGGACAACGTCATAGGAAAGTTCGCCAAAGGTCAACGGTAGATGATATGAAGATCATAGCGTATGCAGACGTTGTGATGACCTGAGAAGAAAACGAGCAGAAAAAAAAATATCTGGCAGCTAATAATTGAAGATGTGGGCTGGAAATAAGCCTAAAAAAAGTGAAATTATGGAACTAAGCAGGAAAAACGAAAAAAAATGAAGAATGTAAGCTGCAATGAAAAATTATTAAAAAAGCAGATGCTTCTAAGACACAAGGTTCAAGGAAGAAATTTCGGAGGGAATAGAAAGAGTTCAAAATTTTATCATTGTGTGCCGGACATAATTAGAAAACGGAAAATACCTGCTAAAGCAAAGATCATGATATCCAAGTCATATTATCTGTCAGTTTTGACCTATGGATCAGAATGTTGGATTTGGACCAAGAAAGATATGAGAAGAATACAAGCAACAGGGACGCACTTGGTACGAGTGATTCTGGATAAGACGAGAAGGGATGGGATAAGGAATGAAACAATAAGAAACTATGTTCAAATGTGTGTGAAATCTTATGGGACTTAACTGCTAAGGTCATCAGTCCCTAAGCTTACACACTACTTAACCTAAATTATCCTGAGGACAAACACACACACCCATGCCCGTGGGAGGACTCGAACCTCCGCCGGGACCAGCCGCACAGTCCATGACTGCAGCGCCTCAGACCGCTCGGCTAATCCCGCGCGGCAATAAGAAACCATGGAGAGAAATAGACTTAAATTGTCTGACCACATTAAAAGAATGGAACCAGAAACACTTCCAAGGACAGCTCTAGAATGGACAGAATATGGATGAAGACCAAATGGAGGACCACGAACAAAATGGAGACATCACGTGTAGGATGATGGGAACGTGGGATGAGAAGTTGAATGATAGATTGTAGGAGGAAAGAGAAGCTTGGAAGAGGCTCTGTGAGCAATCTGCATAAGTAGAAATGTTTCAGAAAAGAGGAAGGTTTGCAAACTTCGGTTACGGACGATTCCACAAGATGGCAGCACCAAATAGTCTGTGAGTGGTTGCCATCTGGCTAGGCCAGTGAGAATGAGAATTCCCGTGACAGAAAAACAAGTCTTTTAATACGCAGCCACGGATCTGACTGGCTAAGAAGCATAAATGTCGAACAGATTTTTAGAGTTTTTCTGTACTTGTGAGCTCAGAGGTCAGTATTTCTGCACGAAGGAAGAAATGGGATATTATCGGCAATTCCATGCTTCGTTGCTTTGAGTGAGAGCACAAGTGAATTTACTGAGGTAGACGTACTGTAATAATAGCAGACTAGGTGTTGTGCCTTCCGAAGTCGAGTACAAAGTTTTGCGTTATTATAAGGCCATAACTTTCTATTAGATCATGGGGATTAACAGTTAAATGGAGTAGGTGGTGGTCGAATAAAGGGCTTGGCAGCGTAAATAAAATAGTCGTAAAAGGTATTGTTGCGGTGAAAACTAGTTTGATTTTGGAGTGGCTTCTGAATTTCATATCTTTAAACTTTTTGTTTTCTGATGGTGCATTGAATGCTAGAAGAAGGTTTGAAGACTGGTGGGAGACTATGGGATTGGACTTGACCTTGGACGAGTAAACAGGTGAAAGTTTTAGTAGCCATGGAACGTTGCTTAAGCGCACAATGTGTGTTTTCCGGCAAGTTGAATTACAAAAACTGAAATAGTGTTCTGAAACACAACGTGCTTTCATTTGAAAGATTAATTCATTCTCACGGGCTCCCGTGCCATCTTCCAACCCTATCAACCTTCGGGTGAGAAACTTCGAAGCCATTGGTAGCACTAAAGAAAGAGGTGATAGTGTAAAAACAGGCCGCATCCATAATAATACTGATGGTGTGCGTGAAGATTTACGAAGAAGCCCGCGAAAATCACCTAGATGGCACAGTGCAGAACATGCTCTCAGTAATCGATCAGTGAGAAGGATTTTGGAAGTGATCTCCACTACCATCCATGCAAGATGCAGGATGTGTGAGCCTTCTAAATTCAAGATTACAATAACCACATCCGCAACATTAAAATTTACTGGAGAAAATGAAGAGGGTGTTTATAACTTATGGGTTAGTGACGTAGCCAACTTTCACCTTAGTGGTTTTATCAACAAACAGAACTTTCGGCACAGGTCTGGTGGAAACCGACGTCGTCTCAACGAAACCCCTCTCATTCAGAAAAAGTTAACTGTTTGGTGTGCAGGATCACGTCGGGTAGTAATCGAACCTTAGTTTTTTGAAGGTGAACACGGTAACACGATGGCGATAAACTCTAAACGTTATGCTGCTATAACATTTTCTCTGTCTGAACACTTAGCCTGTGATCCAGATGAAGAAATAATGTTCTAAAAGGATGGTGCAACAAGCGGTACTGCAGCAGCGTTTGGATTTGCCTTGACTCGCTTTTCTTGATCGTCTCATCAGCAGAAATGCCGATAGTTTGTGGCCTCCCTGTTCACCATATTTATGGTTTTTGGAATTTTTTCTTCGGTATTTCCTCAAATGCAAAATTGTTTAGGAAAACCATTCAAGAACCAGAAATGGTTTGAAGGAGCGAATTCACCGATAACCAAACATTCCGTAGGAGACGCTACACAACGTCATGTGCAGATTCGCACTCAGATTCCGACAAGGTTTGTGAAACTAAGGACGCCAGCTGAGTGTTACTGTATTCAAAAAGCGATAGCCTTCAAGATCAACTATTAATTTCTGCTCGTGTACACCAGATTCGTGTGAAAAAACAGTTTATTTCTCCAGTTTGCGCGATTTTTTAAGAATTAACCTATTCGACTCTACGTTTCCAGTCCAGTGTTGCCTCCAGTGGTGACTATTAGTGACAGAGTTTTGACTTTTGAACATTCTCTTTTGGTTATTTTCACTAATATATTAGCGCAGAGAGTTGATCCACATTTGCTGATTATGAGCTCCTTCGCTAACAGACTTATTACGTATTTTGTCGTGTAGCAAAGGCTTAGGGCACGTACCACAATACGTGTGTATTTTCGTGGCTTGGTGCAGCTGCAAAGAGAGGAAAAGGATTCTCACAACTCCTGGGTGGCGTTGACTTTCTGCGATGAAATGAAATGTGCAAACCATTAAGCTTCACTCCTGAGTCGCCCCAGATGATCTTTGTAGAATATACTAAATTTCCTACTTTTATTCCAGCATGCAGAAATTTTCATATAACTTATGTGTTGCTGACTTCTCCAACTATGAGTTATTAAAGAATGCTGAATCGACAGACAGGCCATCCGAACACAAATTTCGAAAAGAAATTTTCAGCACTGCCGGACAATATTTATATCTCCTGTGAAAAATAAAGTACATCATTTCTGGTATACCAAACGAAATGTGCGACGCATAATTAAAATAAATGCTGAGCAGTTATTGTCTGTCAGTGTTGTAGTTTTTTGTTATTGCAAAAATGGTATCTAGCGACCGCGCTGCAAACACAACCCGTCCAGTTGCACGGATGACTCGTTCTGCGGGATTTTGTCGACGTTTGATCTTTGTTGCGGCCCACTAAACCTCTCTGGACAGCGTAGATAGCCTCTAATGTTCGGTCAAACTTTTCCAATTAGCCAGCGAGCGAGCTGCTTCTGTTACCGATAGCCTGCCAGCAACGTAACACACGGAGGAGAGAGAAAGGCAGCAGAGGAGGAGAAGAGTGGGAGAGAGAGACAGAGAGAGAGGGAGAGAGAGGAGGGGGGGGGGGGGGGGGGGGGGAATCAGTGAGTGAGGAAGAGGGGAAAGGATTTGGGAGGGTCTCGTGTGATGGAATTCAATTACGCTTGCCACCGACTCGGGCATTAATAACTGCAAAGCGCTCGAATTAAATGTTGACGAGCTGCAGAATTCTCGCCCGCAGCTCCTCTCAGAGGTACGGTAGGTGCCTTATTCTGGTTACAGCGCCCGTCGCCGCCAAGTTGGCCTCTTTCATTTCGTTACACGATTTTTTTAACAGCTGCGCTGCGTCTCTCACAAGAGAAGGAGTTCTTACGAAATACATAGCCACACATTTCATGCGAACAACATTCACCTACGGAAATAATTGTTAGAGGTACGACGAGTTAGTATATTCATTATACTGCTTAGTGGTACAGCGGCTAAGGACACGCATCTACTGGCCAAATCCAAGCATAAATGGTCCGAGTCTTCGTTTAGCCGCTCCTCTCGATTTCTTTATGGTTCCCTGTCGGACTATTTTTCAGCTGATTTCCTTATTTCCTCTATTACAGCAGGATGTGCTGCTTATAAAAAAGCCAGTTCTGTACGTCAGTACTATTTTGACAGTTTATTTACATACTGCAACACATTTACATACTTAGACACATTTACATACTTTGACACATATGAACAACAAATCAGTACGCGCAGTATACGGTTAACACAAAATCGGCTCGAATCCAATGCAAGTTCACTTTACATTACTTTGAGCACAAATGCAGGTTTTTAGGCTACACCTCCAATACACCAAAAGATGCGACGTTTGATTTGTTACTCCAGAGAATTTCGTATGACAAAGTAATTTTCTGTAAGATTCTTGCGCCACCAGGTGGCACCATCGAATAATCTCCAGATCAAGACAGTCCGTTTAGGCGTGAAGTGCCCATTACACAGAGAGAGTGCGTCGTAATGTTTTATTGGTGAAAAAATGGAGACCAAAACTATAGTTTTGTGACCTCAGAACGCTTGGGATGACTCCAGAACCTTTGTCGTTTGTTCACTGCGTCAATTAAAACTACATTTACGGCGCACACTCGATATTACGCGCATTAGTACGGCACGTTTGAACCTATGGACCTTGGTAACGGATTATGATGCCGGAAAAAGTTTCATGGTTACCCGAGGACATCATCTTAAGAACATATGGTAAAAATTTCGATGGGTTGCCATGAATAGAAGTTATGGAAGTAGCTATCCCTACAATTGGTACTTTTAGCACCTAAAAATCATGCTTTTTAGAGATTTTCTTTTCAGCCGTCCATGAACAAAAAGTGCTCTTATATGCCGCGTAAGATGCACTCTAGACCACGCCAAATTCAAAAGAACCAACAGACTTTCTCAATTTTCCTGGGCTGGAGAATGTGTATAATGTTTAAAATTTGTCTCTAAACTGTAGAATAAATGCAACGTGCTCGTTCTTCCGATAGGTATACAAATGGTCACTAGGGCAAGGACTATCCAAAACACATCATTCTTTATCGCTGTGATCAACAGAACCCAAAATATGACCGCCTGAAAAATTTTTGATCGCGGCTTTTTGTAACACATTGATACCATGCGCTGTGATACACGGACCGACATTGACGCTTAACCTTGTTTCGCAAGTCCAAGGTCCAAGGTCTGAACCTTTTAAAATATAGTTTTTTAAATTTTTGAAGCTTGATCTTCAATATTAAACACCTGTCAGTCTTTTATGCGCCTTTCCTCCTAATTTAAAATATCTGGTGATACGAAATGCCGAAACTTCATTATAAATAAAGACATTTCGTGCAGCGGTCTATACGTTTTCATTCACAAACAATAAAAAAATCGCTACATGTCGCATATTATTTGCTTTATTACTAGTTTTACTCTGAAGACAGGAGCATTGTTATGTGTTCATTGGCCTGATGACAACACATTAAAAATAACCTGAAGCTAGAACAGCGATGACTATGTGAAGATCTCTCGGCTGTAGAGTGAATCTAGTAGTAAATCAATAATGTGAGATTTGTGGCGGTGTATTCGTATATTATAAAAGTAATTGTTCAGGGAACGAGTCAAATTATACATTAATTGGCAGAGGCAACCATTTCAATCTACTTTTCTAAAGTATACTAATGACAGACTACGCCAGTGGAGGTACTTCTAGATTATATAAATACTTTCTCTCTCTTTCTCTCTCTCTCTCTCTCTCTCTCTCTCTCTCTCTCTCTCTCTCTCTCACACACACACACACACACACACACAGACACACACATGCATACACACAGACACTCACTAATCTCTCTGTTCATTAAAACTTTAGCACCGCCTAAACAGGCAGCAACAAACGCCAAATGGTCATGAAGTGCGCTAGTGGCTTGGATATGTGAATTATTAGCATTTCAGCGTACCAGTGCAAAGAAGGCAGGAGTGACAGCTTCTACATTATGTATGGAAGAGAGGATTTCGCAGTTGGTTTCTCCCTAAGAAATCGTATTTTAAAGTTGGATTCTCGTGTGAAGGTCGAGTTTGCCTCGTGAAAGAAGGAGAAACGTCTGCCATCTACATCTACTTGAGTACTCTGAAATTCACAGTTAAGCGCCTGGTTTCAACGAACCCCCTTCGGACTATTTCTGTAGCGGTCCATTCTCTGCGTGCGTGGGAAAAATGAACACTTAAATCTTTCCGTACGAGATCTGATTTCTCTTATTTTATTACGGTGATTATTCCTCCCTATGTGGGTTGGGGACAATAAAATCTTTTCGCATTTAGAGTAAACAGTTTGTGATTAAAATTTCGTGAAAAGATCTCGCCGCAGTGAAAAGCACCTTAGTCTGAATGAGAGCCACCCCAACTCGGGTGTCATATCCGTGCCACCACTATTTCGACATAAAAAAACGAGCTGCCCTTCTTTGGACATTTTCGATGTCCTCCGTCAATCCTACTTCGTAAGGATACCATACTGCACAGCAGTACTCTAGCAGACAACGGACAAGCGTAGTGTAAGCAGTCTCTTTAGTATGGCCGTTGCATCTCCTAAGGATTCTGCCACTAATAGTCTTCGGTTTGTTTTTCTCATAACATTATGTATGTGAACTCTAGAATTTAAGTTGTTCGTACCAGCAGTAAGATTGTCAACTCTGACGGCGCCACTCCATCATTTTACATGCCGCGATCAGTCATCGTGATTCATAGTCTCACACACCTGACCAGTCGCAGTGCAGTTATTGACGTGTCAACAGGAGTTTGGACAAAAGGACCAGAACATTATTGGTGAAGCTCTGTTATCAAAACAACAGTAATGCTGCAGCTGCGCTTCGAGAATATCAGCGTCTGAAAAGATTACGTAAGGGTCATATTTCTCCGTCTGCTATGCGGAGCACGATGAAGTAGTTCGAATCAACTTGAGAAATGGCCTCGCTCCAGGAAGCACCACAGGTGGTTGATGAAATCGCTGTTGCTATGGCAGACAACGCTGCGCGCAATTCCCGATCGTCAGGCAGTGCGCGTGCTGAACATCCCGTGGTCCACAGTACGGGAAGGTGCTTCGAAACATACTCAAATGGTATCAGTACAAGATCCATATCGTACAGCAGTTGTGCAAACTGCAGGACGCACAACGACGTATTGACTTCGCTCTCCAGTTTCTCGCAAGGACTGAAGTTGACGAGTGCTGGCCTGGACAGACGAAGGTCATTTTTCCCTGACGGGTGAGATGAA
The DNA here is from genome assembly GCF_021461395.2 of Schistocerca americana. Taxonomy (NCBI): domain Eukaryota; kingdom Metazoa; phylum Arthropoda; class Insecta; order Orthoptera; family Acrididae; genus Schistocerca; species Schistocerca americana. The sequence continues at coordinate 868,825,591 of NC_060119.1, read as the reverse complement.
CACACAGAATTAGGGGGATCTTCATCTCCAGTCACTTTGAATGAAGTTCCTCTGTACAGTAAACGTGTCACCGTATGGTATGGCTACATAGCTACGTTTATCATTGGCACATTCATTTTTGAACAGGGTGGCACTCAAGGACTGAGGACGTGCAGTGGACTGACTAGCGTTACTGCAATATGCTTTGTCAGCATGTCATACGCGCCTTACAGGAGAGAGAGACGCTTTGAACTCAACAGTTTTCATCGCTTGCGAAGTTCACCTGCTTCTCCGAAACACATTTGCAAACGATGGAATTATCCGCCGACCGTTTCCAAATGCTTGGTTGACACGATCACCTGATCTCACTCCCTGTGATTTCTGGTTGTGGGGCTGCCTGGAGGACAGGGTTTACGAGGGGAACATTCACACATGTGCTTATCTGAAGTACAGCATATCAAGACAGGCAGCAAGTATACCTACGGACGTGCTTCGTTCTGTTGTGCAGAATGCAATCCTGAGGTTTCTGACTCTTCTGGACACTGATGGGCGCCATATTGAGCCCCTTTTGTAGCAGTAATGGTGTTGGTATGTAATGGTAAGATGTACCGTAGCAGAACGTTAAAAGTGTTTCAGCTGAATTGATTCTGCATTTCTCTTCCCCACGTCATTGACATTAATGCTACCAAGTTGGGTACCCGTGCGGTAAGAAGTTTCTGTGTTGTTGTTGTTAATGTTGTTGTTGTGGTCTTCAGTCCTGAGACTGGTTTGATGCAGCTCTCCATGCTACTCTATCTTGTGCAAGCTTCTTCATCTCCCAGTACCTACTGCAACCTACATCCTTCTGAATCTGCTTAGTGTATTCACCTCTTGGTCTCCCTCTACGATTTTTACCCTCCATCCTGCCCTCCAGTACTAAATTGGTGATCCCTTGATGCCTCAGAACATTTCCTACAAACCGATCCCTTCTTCTAGTCAAGTTGTGCCACAAACTACTCTTCTCCCCAATTCTATTCAATACCTCCTCATTAGTTATGTGTTCTACCCATCTAATCTTCAGCATTATTATGTAGCACCACATTTCGAAAGCTTCTATTCTCTTCTTGTCTAAACTATTTATCGTCCATGTTTCACTTCCATACATGACTACACTCCATACAAATACTTTCAGAAACGACTTCCTGACACTTAAATCAATACTCGATGTTAACAAATTTCTCTTCTTCAGAAACGCTTTCCTTGCCATTGCCAGTCTACATTTTATATCCTCTCTAATTCGACCATCATCAGTTATTTTGCTCCCCAAATAGCAAAACTCCTTTACTACTTTAAGTGTCTCATTTCCTAATCTAATTCCGTCAGCAGCACCCGACTTAATTCGACTACATTCCATTATCCTCGTTTTGCTTTTGTTGATGTTCATCTTGTACTCTCCTTTTAAGACACTGTCCTTTCCGTTCAACTGCTCTTCCAAGTCCTTTGCTGTATCTGACAGTATTACAATGTCATCGACGAACCTCAAAGTTTTTATTTCTTCTCCATGGATTTTAATACCTACTCCGAACTTTTCTTTTGTTTCCTTTACTGCTTGCTCAATATACAGATTGAATAGCATCGGGGAGAGGCTACAACCCTGTCTCACTCCCTTCCCAACCACTGCTTCCCTTTCATGTCCCACGACTCTTATAACTGCCATCTGGTTTCTGTACAAATTGTAAATAGACTTACGCTCCCTGTATTTTACCCCTGGCACCTTCAGAATTTGAAAGAGAGTATTCCAGTCAACATTGTCAAAAGCTTTCTCTAAGTCCACAAATGCTAGAAACGTAGGTTTGCCTTTCCTTAATCTTTCTTCTAAGATAAGTCGTAGGGTCAGTATTGCCTCACATGTCCCAACATTTCTACGGAATCCAAACTGATCTTCCCCGAGGTCGGCTTGAACCAGTCTTTCCATTCGTCTGTAAAGAATTCGTGTTAGTATTTTGCAGCTGTGACTTATTAAACTGATAGTTCGGTAATTTTCACATCTGTCAACACCTGCTTTCTTTGGGATTGGAATTATTATATTCTTCTTGAAGTCTGAGGGTATTTCGCCTGTCTCATACGTCTTGCTCACCAGATGGTAGCGTTTTGTCAGGACTGGCTCTGCCAAGGCTGTCAGTAGTTCTAATGGAATGTTGTCTACTCCCGGGGCTTTGTTTCGACTCGGGTCTTTCAGTGCTCTGTCAAACTCTTCACGCAGTATCATATCCCGCATTTCATCTTCATCTACATCCTCTTCCATTTCCATAATATTGTCCTAAACAATATCGCCCCTGTACAGACCCTCTATATATTCCTTCCAACTTTCTGCTTTCCCTTCTTTGCTTAGAACTGGGTTTCCATCTGAGCTCTTGATATTCATGCAACTGGTTCTCTTTTCTCCAAAGGTCTCTTTAATTTTCCTGTAGGCAGTATCTATCTTACCCCTCGTGAGATAAGCCTCTACATCCTTACATTTGTCCTCCAGCCATCCCTGCTTAGATGTTTCCGTGTTATAACGTCTTAAATAGGGACAGTTTAATTATAACCACCCGGTACTTAAAACACTTTCTTATGTATGGGCAGTAGGACAAGTTATATTGTGAGGGAACCTGCACAAGTAGTATAAACATCAAAGAATAAAGTTTTTACCAAAACTCAACGTAACGAACCTACAATGAAGTACAGAAAATGGTGGTTAATATCAATTAATATTCGTTTCATTGTAACATGAAGCTATACTTTTTTCCCCTTTGTACAATACAAATGTTTCAGTTCTTAAAGCACCTACTTATGGTTAAAAAATAAACACCATTTTTACAAGTGCAATTATTCAAATTAGTTAATTATCAATTAATCCCCCAACCCCTGATGACGTCAGATAGGTAAGAAATAGTATTGATACCTTGGTTCAGTTACTTTTCCAGGTCAACCAACTACCCACTCTCTGCTACTTTGCACTGTAAACACAGAAAGGCACATGCGGTTTATCATAAACAGGAGACTATTTATGGTTTTTCGGTAGGGCAAGGTGTTTTTGCAAAGCAGTGGGTAGTCGGGTGACCCGGAAAAGTAGCTGAAACTAAGTAGCCAAAAGTACAGTAACCATCGTTTGTTATCTATTTGACGTCATCAGGGGGGTGGGGTGATTAATTGATCAATCAATTAATTTGTATAAATAATTTGATATCAATTTGATATAAAGTGGCGTAGAAGAAGAATAGTTTAAGCGCTAATATGAAGCACAACAATAGGTTAAGACATGACGTCATCATTGCCCCTGAATATATGCTTGCCCCTGATGTATGCAAACCGCAATGTGTGGTGACGGCACCCGCCCCACTACTCACCTGGTGTGATGGAACAGGGTATTCAATGAAGTTGTCTATGGCTCGCATAGCCGGTAATTGTACAATAACCGTTAGTTACCTAACGTAGCTAGACCGCATTCTGAACTTCACCTTTGTGAGCTCTGTGGCATTATATTTCGACAAGACAACGCAAGACAGCTTGTTGTCCGTGCTGACCCTTCTCGATACAAAGAGTGTTGGATTGTAATCCTGACCAGCTCATTTCCCAGATCTCTCACCCACTGAAAACATCTGGTCATGTGTTACCGAGAGAGTGGCCCGACACCACACACCAGTTGCTATGACTGATGAACTCTACTATAGGCTTAAAGCACGACAGAATGGCGTGACCCAATCTCTCATTCAAACTCTGTTCGACTTAGCGTCCAGTGAGTTGTTCCTGACGGAGGCGCCAGTATTTCAAATTTGCACCCTATACAGCGGATAAAAAACTAGGAAGAACTGAAACAGAAGTCCGCGCCCAGAGCTGCAACAAGGTCACAGCTGAACGACAGGTGCTGGTCATTGAGTTGTGTGGTCAGCTCCTGTGTCGTCAGAGCGCCGGAACCAGGCCACAGCACGACGTTATATAATCGACGGAGCTTGGTCAACCTGCTGCCGTAGCGCCACACCTTCCGGACAGCGACACGCTGCAGACTCTTCGCCGCGGCACAGAAACACTGCTGTTACTGTGGAATTGGCGGGTGAGAAGCAGTATTTAACGATAGCCGTACCAGCTCGTCATCCTTCAACCAGGTGGTCAGTATGTGACGCCCACTCCGTGACAATCGGCTCCGTCGCAGTAACCCTGCCACCACCGGGCAGCGAAGGAGGGACCCCTGCCTCTCAGTGCAGTCCGGGCAGCCAACACGGCGCAACCCGCCCGCCCCTGCTCTTCAGGCTCGGACCAGATGTCGACTCCGAGCAACGCCATCGCCGTGTCGCTGGACCGTCGCGACCTTCCGCAGTAGAGAAGACGTGGCGGCCGCCCGTGACCTTAGCGTGGCCGCATCCTGTCCGTCTCATTTCGGCTCGCTTGCTGGAGACGCTAACGCAACGCTGCGTCTCCCGGGAGGCGCATGCACGGCGCTCGCCGTACGCCATCGCCTGCAGCTACAGCACCGGAATATTACGTGAAGAAGGAAATACGCTTGACTGACAGGTGAATAAGATAACTAACCAGTTGCAATAAAGCGATCTGTACATCCATTTGTAAAAGATAAGGCCCCTAATCATCATGTGTGTGAAATCTTACGGGACTTAACTGTTAAGGTCATCAGTCCCTAAGCTTACACACTATTTAACCTCAATTATACTAAGGAAAAACACACATACCCATGCCCGAGGGAGGACTCGAACCTCCGCCGGGACCAGCTGCACAGTCCATGACTGGAGCGCTCTAGACGCTCGGCTAATCCCGTGCGTAAGGCCCCTAAAATCAAGGACTTGCCACATCAGTAAAATCAATCACGCAAAAAGCCAGACAATGTTAACCAGGCAGCCACCGCCGTTAATGCAGTATTATTATTATTGAGGAAAAATAGTGACCAGAAAGTTAAGTAAAAAGAAATGTTTTGGCGAAGAAATGGATACAGAGGAGTAGATAGTTAAGTTATAAAGAAACGCTATTGAATGAACTAATGTCAGAGGACTTAGCTCACTTATAAACTTTCTGAGAATATCGTATGTAAGTTTCGAATCTCTTTTGTCTGTTCGAGGCTTACCGTCAAATACTCGAAAATAGAATACTAACTGCGCAAGCTGTATCACCAAGAGATCACCTTTAAATTGTCCTTCGCTTTTTGCAAACATTATTTATTACTTTTATTACAGATCTAACACACGTAATGTATGTGTACTAAACTAACTAAACTCCTCCCGCACAGGCCATGAAGGCCCAAAGGCACCGACTGGCCGCCGTGTCATCCTCACCCCACAGACGTCACTGTAGGGATATGGAGGGGCACGTGGGTAGCACACCGCTCTCCCGGCCGTATGTCAGTTTACGAGACCGGAGCCGCTGCTTCTCAATAAAGTAGCTCCTGAGTTTGCCTCACAAGGGCTGAGTGCACCCCGCTTGCCAACAGCGCTCGGCAGACCGGATGGTCATCCATCCAAGTGCTAGGCCAGCCAAACAGCGCTTAACTTCGGTGATCTGACGGGAACCGGTGTTACCACTGCGGCGAGGCCGTTGGCACTGTATGTGTAGGCAACATTAAAAATCAGATAACTGCGACTAGGACTCGCGCTCTGAGAGCTCTATACAAGCTTAGCTACGTGGACTGAGGTGACAAAAGGCATAGGATGGCGATATGCACACATACAGATGGTGACAGTATAGCGTGTGCAAGGTATAACAGGTCACTGCGTTGGCGCAGCTGTATTTGTACTTAGATGAGTTCCGTGGAAAGTTTTCCGACGTGATTATGGCTGCACAAAGGAAATTAACAGATTTTGAACGCCGACTGATAATCGGAGCTAGACGCATGGAGCATTCCATTTCGGAAATCGTTAGGGAATTCAGTATTACCCGATCTACAGTATCAAGAGTAAGCTGAGAATACTGAATTCCAGGCGTTACCTCTCATGACGGACAATGCAGTCGCCGATGACCTTTACTTGACCAGTGCTAACAGACAAGCAACACTGCGCGCAGAAATCAATGTAGGACGTACGACGAACGTATCCGTTGGGACGGTGCGGCGAAAATTGGCGGTAACGGGCTATGGCAGCAGACGACCAACGAGTTTGCCTTTGCCTGCAGCGCCCCTCCCGGGCTCGTGACCATATCGGTTGGAACCTTGACTACTGTAAAACCGTGACCTGATTGGATGAGTCCCGGTTCCAGTTGGTAAGGGTTGATGTTAGGGTTCGAGTTTGGCGCATACCCCTCAAAGGCGTGGACCCAAGTTGTGAACAAGGCATTGGGCAAGCTGGTGGTTGTTCCATAGTGGCGTTGGCCGTGTTTACGTAGAATTGGCTGGTTCCTCTTGTCCAACTGAATCGATTACTGACGGGAAATGTTTATGTTCGGCTACATGGAGACCATTTGTTACCAAACTACGATGGAATTTTTGTGGATGACAATATGCCATGTCACTAGGAGGCAATTGTGCACGATTGATTTGAAGAACATTCAAAGCAATTCGAGCGAGTGATTTGGCCAGCCAGATCGCGCGAAATTGAATCACATCGAGAGATCAGTTCGTGCAAGAAATCCTGCACCAACAACATTTTCGCAATTACGGATGGTTCAATATTTCTGCAGGGGACTTCCAATGACTTGTTTTGTCTATAATACGTCGAACTGTTGGACTATGGCGGCCAAAATAAGGACCGACACGAAATTAGGAGGAATCTCATGACGCTTGTCACCTCACTGTTGCATGATACTTGCTTTCCGCAAAGCCTTGGCAGGCACCCTCAACTTGAAAATGGCACCTGCGTCTTTTGTGAAAGACGCCTACGACCGTTTGCACGAGCAAATATCACTACAAAATTTCTGCTTATTGGTTAACTTAACTGGATAACTTAACTGGAATGGTAACGGAAATAAGGCGTTGCTGTGAGACCAAGTTAAGAATTTTATATAACAACATCATTTTATTTAATAAAATCATGAAAATAACTCCTTGACCACTCACTTTGCTTAATAGTACGGTTATATGGAATGCTACTCCGTCACCCATGATACCACATAAAATAGCAATTTTATACAACCTCCTAACTAAGATGAGTATAGGAGCCATCAAGCAGAGTATCTTTACTCACCTGGGTCTCAGCAGGGAATGCCTAACCGTCGCTCCTCGTCCGGGGTCCACACACGGTGGCCAGAAGGGCTCAGGGAATCTGCACAGCGGTTATTTGCCAACGTAAGGGTGCCTTCTGATACGAGGGGAACTTATGTCTCTCTGGTCCAGTGCAGTCGCACTCTACTTAATACAATGGCTGGCTAACCTGCATCTCCACATTCACAGAACCCACAGAACACAGCCCACGCATACGTCAGCAGACGACCCGCATTCACATTTGCGGACTATACTAAGAGTGATAATATGACATAATTCCGGATAAAAACTCCCTGAGTGTCGGAAGGGCAGCCAGGTGTGTTTTGAGCACGTGACTGTTGTATCAAGCCATGTAGCGGCTCACATGGAGCCGTTACACAGTATGTAGCTAGTTCATCTTCAGGTTTTAATCAGTTAGTTTGGGTGTGACATAAATAACCGTATCCGTACACTGCATTGACACAGAAGCTTAATTTTTTTACAGCGCGAAGTTGCCGTAGACCTCAACCCGTACCTGAGGAAAAAAGGGTCTGACGAGATGACTGCATCTATTGACTGCATTGACTTACACTACCGGCCATTAAAATTCTACACCAAGAAGAAATGCAGATGATAAACGGGTATTCATTGGACAAATATATTATACTAGAACTGACATGTGATTATATTTTCACGCAATCAGTACCCAGAACAACCACCTCGAGCCATAATAACGGCCTTGATACGCCTGGGCATTGAGTCAAACAGAGCTTGGATGGCGTGTACAGGTACAGCTGCCCATGCAACTTCAACACGATACCGCAGTTCATCAAGAGTAGTGACTGGCGTATTGTGACGAGCCAGTTGCTCGGCCACCATTGACCAGACATTTTTAATTGGTGAGAGATCTACAGAATGTGCTGGCCTGGGCAGCAGTCGAACATTTTCTGTATCCAGAAAGGCCCGTACAGGACCTGCAACATGCGGTCGTGCATTATCCTGCTGAAATGTAGGGTTTCGCAGGGATCGAATGAAGGGTAGAGCCACGGGTCATAACACATCTGAAATTTAACGTCTACTGTTCAAAGTGCCGTCAATGCGAACAAGAGGTGACCGAGAAGTGTAACCAATGGCACGCCGTACCATCACGCAGGGTGATACGCCAGTATGGCGATGACGAATACACGCTTCCAATGTGCGTTCACTGCGATATCGCGAAACACGGATGCGACCATCATGATGTTGTAAAGAGAACCTGGATTCATCCGAAAAAATGACGTTTTGCCATTCGTGCACCCAGGTTCCTCGTTGAGTACACCATCGGAGGCCCTCCTGTCTGTGATGCAGCGTCAAGGGTAACCGCAGCCATGGTCTCCGAGCTGATAGTCCGTGCTGCTGCAAAACGTTGTCGAACTGTTCGTGCAGATGGTTGTTGTCTTGCAAACGTCCCCATCTGTTGGCTCAGGGATCGAGACGTGACTGCACGATCCGTTACAGCCATACGGATAAGATGCCTGTCATCTCGACTGCTAGTGATACGAGGCCGTTGGGATCTAGCACAGCGTTCCGTATTACCCTCCTGAACCCACCGATTCCATATTCTGCTAAGAGTCATTGGATCTCACCCAACGCGAGCAGCAATATCGCGATACGATAAACCGCAATCGCGGTAGGCTACAATCCGACCTTTATCAAAGTCGGAAACGTGAAGGTACGCATTTCTCCTCCTTACACGAGGCATCACGACAACGTTTCACCAGGCAACGCTGTTTGTGTATGAGAAATCGGTTGGAAACTGTCCTCATGTCAGCACGTTTTAAGTGTCGCCACCGGCGCCAACCTAGTGTGAATCCTCTGAAAAGCTAATCATTTGCATATCACAGCATCTTCTTCCAGTCGGTTAAATTTCGCGTCTGTAGCACGTCATCTTCGTGGTGTAGCAATTTTAACGGCCAGTAGAGTAACACAGCCAAGTGACAGTACACTTCAGTATTTGACTTAATTTTCAACTTGGTACCTCCACCCGTTCCTGATAAAAAGCTGTCTTCACAGAAGGGTGGCGAACAAAGTGATCCTGTAAGGGCACTGTTTTTAGCGCTTGAGAAACTTAAAAATCAGCTAAAATTTGAAGACGTCTTCACCGGCATTCTACTTCCCCTTCTGATGAAAGAAAGTAATTGGTAAATTCACTTCGCACTTTCTTGGCCTGAGGGTTTGTCGGTCCCGCGCCAATCCCGGCCACTGCGCGGAGCAGCCCAGGCCGTAACGAGCCTTCGGGCCCCCCGCGGCGAGCCTCGTTTGCAGAGGAGTCCCAGCCAGTAATTGCCGTGCGCGCCTGGCCGGCGAGCAGAGCGCACGCTGGCTAATTGCCGCAGAACTGTTGGTGCGCCTCCCCTCTCCACGTCCGCGGCTCTCTTCTCGGCGCTAGGCACTTTCCTTCAGTCAAGAAATCCTCGTTTCTCTTACGAAGATCGTAATGCCGTTCTTCCTTTCAATCGTAGCGCGAACAAATCTCTATTTGCAATGCGAACTGTGTCAGACATAGGGGATATAAAAGTGAAAAAGCTGGCACACTATGCTTACTTTCATTCCATAATGTCATATGGGATTATTTTGTGGGGTAATTCATCAAGCCAAGCTAAAGTTTTCCGGGCACAAAAACGTGCAGTAAGAGTTATATGTGGTGTGAACTCAAGAACATCCTGCAGAAGCCTGTCTAGGGAACTAGAGATACTAACTACTGCTTCCCAATATATTTATTCTTTAATGAAATTTGTCATTAAAAATATTTTTTCAAACCAACAGCTCAATTCAAGGAATCAGTACTACAAATAAGAATAATCTTCACAAGGATTTAAAGTCACTTAGTCTTGTACAAAAAGGTGTGCATTATTCAGGAACACACATTTTCAATAACTTGCCAGCAGCCATAAAAAGCTTAACAACCAATGAAATTCAGTTTAAGAGAAGCCTAAAGGATTTATTGGTGGCCAACTTCTTCTACTCCATTGATGAATTTCTCGGTAGAACCAACTGATTTGTGTATATATACAATATAACCCAAGAACCATGGACCTTGCCGTTGGTGGGGAGGCTTGCGTGCCTCAGCGATACAGATGGCCGTACCGTAGGTGCAACCACAACGGAGGGGTATCTGTTGAGAGGCCAGACAAACATGTGGTTCCTGAAGAGGGCCAGCAGCCTTTTCAGTAGTTGCAGGGGCAACAGTCTGGATGATTGACAGATCTGCCCTTGTAACATTAACCAAAACGGCCTTGCTGTGCTGGTACTGCGAACGGCAGAAAGCAAGGGGAAACTACAGCCGTAATTTTTCCCGTGGACATGCAGCTTTACTGTATGATTAAATGATGATGGCGTCCTCTTGGGTAAAATATTCCGGAGGTAAAATAGTCCCCCATTCGGATCTCCGGGCGGGGACTACTCAAGAGGACGTCGTTATCAGGAGAAAGAAAACTGGCGTTCTACGGATCGGAGCGTGGAATGTCAGATCCCTTAATCGGGCAGGTAGGTTAGAAAATTTAAAAAGGGAAATGGATAGGTTACAGTTAGATATAGTGGGAATTAGTGAAGTTTGGTGGCAGGAGGAACAAGACTTTTGGTCAGGTGATTACAGGGTTATAAATACAAAATCAAATAGGGGTAATGCAGGAGTAGGTTTAATAATGAATAAAAAAATAGGAGTGCGGGTTAGCTACTATAAACAGCATAGTGAACGCATTAAGTTTATATGCCAACTAGCTCTGCAGATGATGAAGAAATAGATGAAATGTATGACGAGATAAAAGAAATTATTCAGGTAGTGAAGGGAGACGAAAATTTAATAGCCATGGGTGACTGGAATATCAGATAGATTATATAATGGTAAGACAGAGATTTAGGAACCAAGTTTTAAATTGTAAGACATTTCCAGGGGCAGATGTGGATTCTGACCACAATCTATTGGTTATGAACTGCAGGTTGAAACTGAAGAAACTGCAAAAAGGTGGGAATTTAAGGAGATGGGACCTGGATAAACTGAAAGAACCAGAGGTTGTAGGGAGTTTCAGGGAGAGCACAAGGCAACAATTCACAGGAATGGGGGAAGGAAATACAGTAGAAGAAGAATGGGTAGCTCTGAGGGATGAAGTAGTGAAGGTAGCAGACGATCAAGTAGGTAAAAAGACGAGGGCTAATAGAAATTCTTGGGTAACAGAAGAAATATTGAATTTAATTGATGAAAGGAGAAAATATAAAAATGCAGTAAATGAAGCAGGCAAAAAGGAATACAAACGTCTCAAAAATGAGATCGACAGGAAGTGCAAAATGGCTAAGCAGGGATGGCTAGAGGACAAATGTAAGGATGTAGAGGCTTGTCTCACTAGGGGTAAGATAGATACTGCCTACAGGAAAATTAAAGAGACCTTTGGAGAGAAGAGAACCACTTGTATGAATATCAAGAGCTCAGATGGCAACCCAGTTCTAAGCAAAGAAGGAAAGGCAGAAAGGTGGATGGAGTATATAGAGGGTTTATACAAGGGCGATGTACTTGAGGACAATATTATGGAAATGGAAGAGGATGTAGATGAAGACGAAATGGGAGATAAGATACTGCGTGAAGAGTTTGACAGAGCACTGAAAGACCTGAGTCAAAACAAGGCCCCGGGAGAAGACAACATTCCATTAGAACTACTGATGGCCTTGGGAGAGCCAGTCCTGACAAAACTCTACCATCTGGTGAGCAAGATGTATGAAACAGACGAAATACCCTCAGACTTCAAGAAGAATATAATAATTCCAATCCCAAAGAAAGCAGGTGTTGACAGATGTGAAAATTACCGAACTATTAGTTTAATAAGTCACAGCTGCAAAATAGTAACGCGAATTCTTTACAGACGAATGGAAAAACTGGTAGAAGCGGACCTCGTGGAAGATCAGTTTGGATTCCGTCGAAATATTGGAACACGTGAGGCAATACTAACCTTACGACTTATCTTAGAAGAAAGATTAAGAAAAGGCAAGCCTACGTTTCTAGCATTTGTAGACTTAGAGAAAGCTTTTGACAATGTTAACTGGAATACTCTCTTTCAAATTCTGAAGGTGGCAGGGGTAAAATACAGGGAGCGAAAGGCTATTTACAATTTGTACAGAAACCAGATGGTAGTTATAAGAGTCGTGGGACATGAAAGGGAAGCAGTGGTTGGGAAAGGAGTGAGACAGGGTTGTAGCCTCTCCCGATGTTATTCAATCTGTATATTGAGCAAGCAGTAAAGGAAACAAAAGAAAAATTCGGAGTAGGTATTAAAATTCATGGAGAAGAAGTAAAAACTTTCAGGTTCGCCGATGACATTGTAATTCTGTCAGAGACAGCAAAGGCCTTGGAAGAGCAGTTGAACGGAATGGACACTGTCTTGAAAGGAGGATATAAGATAAACATCAACAAAAGCAAAACGAGGATAATGAAATGTAGTCAAATTAAATCGGGTGATCCTGAGGGAATTAGATTAGGAAATGAGACACTTAAAGTAGTAAAGGAGTTTTGCTATTTAGGGAGTAAAATAACTGATGATGGTCGAAGTAGAGAGGATATAAAATGTAGACTGGCAATGGCAAGGAAATCGTTTCTGAAGAAGAGAAATTTGTTAACATCGAGTATAGATTTAAGTGTCAGGAAGTCGTTTCTGAAAGTATTTGTATGGAGTGTAGCCATGTATGGAAGTGAAACATGGACGATAACTAGTTTGGACAAGAAGAGAATAGAAGCTTTCGAAATGTGGTGCTACAGAAGAATGCTGAAAATAAGGTGGGTAGATCACGTAACTAATGAGGAGGTATTGAATAGGATTGGGGAGAAGAGAAGTTTGTGGCACATCTTGACTAGAAGAAGGGATCGGTTGGTAGGACATGTTTTGAGGCATCAAGGGATCACAAATTTAGTATTGGAGGGCAGCTTGGAGGGTAAAAATCGTAGAGGGAGACCAAGAGATGAATACACTAAGCAGATTCAGAAGGATGTAGGTTGCAGTAAGTACTGGGAGATGAAGAAGCTTGCACAGGACAGAGTAGCATGGAGAGCTGCATCAAACCAGTCTCAGGACTGAAGACCACAACAACAACAACTTCTGCACAATTTCAGTGCAGTAATGTGTTTATTGTGCATAAGTGTGTGTGTGGTTAAGTACAATCTAACTTCTGCACATATTTCAGTGCAGTAGTGTGTTCATTATAAATAAGTATTATAGTAGTTGTATTACAGGTTTATTACCTTATAAATAAATAAAAAGAACTTTTTTTTATTTTAAATTCAGTGCATTAGTATTTGTAAAATGATTCTTTCATATAGTGTTCAATAAAAAATGACGATCATTCCACTTGGGACCTGTCGAAGCTTATTTGCTTGAGTTGTAAGTATTTGTCATGTATTGTTGTTTTTCTGACATGTTCTACATCCTGGAGGACCTCCTCATTACAGATCAATTGGAATCAAAGTAAATCAAATCTAACCTTATCTAAAAACTCCAAAAGGACAGCTATAAAAATAACTAACCACCGAATAGGAATCAACTAAAAACTCTCCACACAGGAACGATAACAATCGATTCTACGTTGAGTATGTGAAGGAAGATGCTCATATTCCAGCAGCAATCTAACGCAGCTCGCTGCAGAAACCAAAGCGTTGCAAGTGTACCCAAAAATATGAACTTCATTCCCGTTCATCAAGAAGGATTATCTAACAGTCACACTCGACTACAGGATGGACCGAACGCTTTGGATAAAATTTAGGAGGCTCTTCGTGGAAATTTTCTGATTATTTTGGTAGCGTGGGAGTGATGAGGGAGTGGGTGGAGGGGAGTTCATCGAGCCATGACTCGTCCGAAAAGAAAAAAAAAACATTATCGGAAGTGTTTTACATATATAAATTTACCAGTTTCACAGCTAACTTTCGGAGAGTATGGTAGCATGAAAGCTAAGCGTTCCGAAAATGACAAGGAATTCTGTAAGTTACAACCTATATGCAACACAGGATATTTTCAAATTGATTTTGTAAGGGCCTGCCCACCTGGACGGGCTTATGACCTGCCCATGTCATTATATGCAGGTAATATTATTTAAATAAAAGGTATTTTACACGTTTTTAACACAAACTAAAAGGGATAAAATAACATCTCCTAGCCACATACAATTTTCCAGCCCCATGGAGGTAGTCCTGACAATTAGTGCCTGTGACTTTTCAGATATCTATGGCAACACTTGTGAAATTTAAAACGAAATTTGTGTGCTGCATGTAATAGATAATTAACGCATGAATACTTTACCTAAATCACTAACAATTTTACTGCACTGCAAATGATATGAATTACTCTGTGATTTTTCTCAACAGCAGTTACTCTTTACCAGAGGGGTACTAAGATGACCCTGCGCCCTTGGCAGATATGCTTTAGCTTCGCTTCCTCTCCACACCCACCAAGCCCCTCCCGCGCAACCACCCGCGTCTGTATAACTACCCTTCAGCAGTTTTTTCACGAAGATGTACGAAATTTTACAATTTTGTCAGTAGGTTTAATAAAAATGAACCAATATCATAAAATATTACTTACAAGAACTATGTTGATGGAAAATAATGTGCACAGCAAATTAAATGGACTGTTATAAAAAAGAAATCAAATTGTAGAAACTTTCTCAAATAATTTAAATTAAAACAAAACCTAAATCTTATTATAGGAGTGCATAGTTTCACGACGATATATACTAATAAAAGTTTCTCGGACTTCCAGCTGCGTCAAGTGGTTTAAAATCCACGAGCATGTTGTCCGTAGTGAGAAGTAAAGTCTGAAATTTGTTAGTCTCGGCACACTTGGCACTGTGGACCTCGGAATATCGAATTCCCTAACGATTTTCGAAATGGAATGTCCCACGTGTCTAGCCCCAACTACTACTGCCCGTTTACTGTTAGTTCCCGTCGTGTGGTCATAATAACGTCGGAAACCTTTTTAACGTGAATCACCGGAATACAAATGACAGATCCGCCAATGCACTGCCCTTTTACACCTTGTGTACGCGATACTGTACACCATGTGTTTATGTGCTATCACTATCCCATGATTGTTTGCCACATCAGTGTACAGTAAAATGCATCATCGGTTTTGAAGAGCTTCCGACGTAATGTACTAAGTCATTTACATATATTCTGAACGTTGATAGTCCTATAATACTCCTTTGTGATACGCCCGAAACTATTTTCACGTTTGCACATGTCTCTCGATTAAGAGTGATACTCAGTTTTCTATTTGCAAAGACCCGCCTATCGTGGAAGCCTACGCTTTTATATCACGCAAAGGAGAGCCGTTGGTAGATTGGAGGCACTGATACAGGTAGAAATTGCGAAATGATGAATATTCGTCATAGTTTTGTGACAAGAATTTATACCTAATTAAACCAGAGATGGCCAAATTTTATGGTGAGAACCGTTTATAGTTATTTGAAAGAATTTGAACTACCACTCCTTTCTCTATCAAGATTTCTCCTAGCTACAGTTATCAAAAATGATAACCTCGAATAATGGATGCAACTGGGTTCATAAAGGCGGTACGGATAGCAGGCGACCAACAAGGACTACTACTGGTATAGCTCGTGAGTTGAGCCGGCGTTTGCTCTGGGGCTGTCGACATGTACGCTACACTAAACCCCAGATAACCGAACTTCGTATTCAGCTTTTCTACATCTACATGGGTACTCTGCAAATCATTTTTAAGTGCCTGGCAGAGGGTTCATCGAATCACCTTCACAATAATTCTCTGTTATTCCAATTTCGTACAGAGCGCGGAAAAAAAGGACACCTATATCTTTCCGTGCGAGCTCTGATTTCCCTTATTTTATCATGGCGATCGTTTCTCCTGATGTAGGTCGGCGTCAACAAAATATTTTCGTATCAGAAGAAAAAGTTGGTGATGGATATTTCGTGAGAAGATTCCTTCGCAACGTAAAACGCCTTTGTTTTAATGATATCCATGCCAAATACTGTATCATTTCAGTGACACTCTCTCCTCTACTTCTTAATGATACAAAACGTTCTGCCCTTCTTTGAACTCTCTCGATGTACTCCGTCAGTCCTGTCTGGTAAGTATCCCACACGGCGCAGCAGTAGTCAAAAGAGGACGGACAAGCGTAGTGCAGGCAGTCTGCTACATTTTCTAAGTGTCTTGTCAATAAATCGCAGTCTGTCCTTAGCCTTCCCCGCAACATTTTCTATGTGTGCCATCAAATTAAATTGTTCGTAATTGTAATTTCTAGATATTTAGTTGAATTTACGGCCTTTAGATTTGATTGATTTACCGTATAGCCGAAGTTTAACGGATCCCTTTCAGCTCTCATGTGGATGACCTCACACTTTTCGTTATTTAGGGTCAAAATGGTTCAAATGGCTCTGAGCACTATGGGACTTAACTTCTGAGGTCATCAGTCCCCTGGAACTTAAAACTACTTAAACCTAACTAACCTAAGGACATCACACACATCCATGCCCGAGGCAAGATTCGAACCTGCGACCGTAGCGGTCGCGCGGTTCCAGACTGTTGCGCCTAGAACCACTCGGCCACTCTGGCCGGCTATTTAGGATCAACTGCCAATTTTTGCAACATACAGATATGCGTGGTATAGTGTCAAAAGCCTTCTGGAAGTCTATAAATACGGAATCAGTTTGAAATTCCTTTTCAACAGCACTCAACAATTCGTGTGAGTAAAGAACTAGCTGTGTTTCATAAGAACGATGTTTTCTAAATCGGTGTTGACTGTGGGTGAATAGACCGTTTTCTTCGAGGTAATTCACAATGTTCGAACAGAATATGTGTTCCAAAATCCCACTGCATATCGACGGTAATGATACGGGCCGGTAATTCGGTGGATTACTCTTACTACCTATATTGAATATTGGTGTGACCTGTGCAACTTTCCAGTCTTTGGGTACGGATCTTTCGTCGAGCGAACAGTTGTATATGATTGTTAAGTATGGAGCTATTGCATCAGCATACTCTGAAAGGAAGCTAACTGGTGTACAATCTGGAACGAAGACTTGTTTCTGTTAAGTGACTTAAGTTGCTTCACTACTCCGAGGATATCTGTTTCTATGTTACTCATGTTGGCAGCTGTTCTTGATTCGAACTCTCCAATATTTACTTCGTCTTCTTTGGTGAAGGAATTTCGGAAGGCTGCGTTTGGTAAATCTGCTCTGGGAGCACTGTTGTCGAAAGCATCTTCATCGAGCAGACTAGGTATTGATTGTGTATTGCCGCTAGCATACTTCACTTACGACCAGAATACCTTTGGATTTTCTGCCGGGTTTCGAGACAAACTTTCTTTGTGGAAAGGGTTACGAGTAAAAGCGTCTCGCATTGAACTCCGCGCTAAATTTCGAGCTTCTGTAAAAGAACGCCAATCTTGGAGATTTTGCGTTCGTTTCGATTTGGCATGTTATTTTCGTTGCTTCTGCAACAGTGTTCTGGCCCGTTTTGTGTACCAAGGAGGATCAGCACCGTCGTTTGTTAATTTATTTGGTATTAATCTCTCAATTGCTGCTTATACTATTTTTTTGAATTCAAGCCACATCTGGTCTACACTTACATTGTTAATTTGGAAGGAATGGAGAATGTCTCTCAGGGAGGCGTCAGCTGAACTTTTTTTTTTTTTTTGAATAGGTACATTTTTAGTTTATTTTTGGAGGATTTGGGGGTAACAACATTCAGTCTCGCTACGACAAGCCTGTGTTCACCAATCCGTTTTGATACTTGTTATTAGCTCATGATTTTTTGTTGCTAAGAGATCAAGTGTGTTTTCACAACCGTTTACTATTCGCATGGGCTCCTGAACTAACTGCTCGAAACAATTTTCTGAGAATGCGTTTAGCACAATTTCGGATGATGTTTTATGCGCACCTCCGGAATTAAACATGTATTTTCGCCAACGTATCGAAGGTAAATTAAAGTCACCACCTACAATAATCGTATCAGCTGGGTACGTGTTTGAAATCAAACTCAAGTTTTCCTTGGACCTTTCAGCAACTGTATCATTTGAACTGGGAAGTCAGTAAAAGGATTCAATTATTATTTTATTCCAATTGCCAAAGATGAGCTCTGCCCACACTAACTTACAGGAACTATCTACTTCCATTTCGCGACAAGATAAACTACTTTTAACAGCAACAAACACGCACACCGCCAACCGTCTTTAGCCTATCCTTTCGGAACATCGTTAGGTTGTTCGCAAAAATTTCAGCCAGCTTTCAGTGTCTATAATGATTGATCATCAGTGCTTTCTATTAGTGCTTGGAACTCTGGTACTTTTCCAACACAGCTACGACAATTTACATCTGTTGTACCGATGGTTCCTGTATCTACGTTCATTCTGTGTTCGGCCTGCACCCTTTGACACTGAATCCCTTTTTGTGTTTTCCTGAGACCCTGAGACCCTCTGACCTAAAAAAAAAAACCGCCCATTCCACGCCACACAGCCCCTGCTACCCGGGTAGCCGCCTCCTGTGTGCAGTGGACTCCTGAACTGTTCAGCGGAACCCGAAACCCAACCAACCTATGGTGCAACTCGAGGAATTTGCAAAATACATAGTCACAGAACAATCTGAGCCTCTGATTCAGACCGTCCACTCGGTTCTGTACCAGACGTCCGCAATCGGTCCTGTCGACTATGCTGCAAATGGTCAGCTCTGCTTTCATCTCGCAAGCAAGATTGGCAGCCTTTACCACTTCTGTTAATTGCTCGAAACCAGAGAGAATCTCTTTCGATCCAAAACGACACACATCATTGATACCGATGTGAACCACCACCTGCAGTTGGCTGTACCTTGTGCTCTTCATGACATCTGGGAGGACCTTTTCCAAGTATGGAATGACTCCACCCAGTATTCACACGGAGAGTACATTGGCTTTCTTCCCCATTCTTGGCAGCCATGTCCCTAAGGGGCCCCATAACGTGCCTATTAGGAGCTCTAAACTACTAATAATCCCGCCCTCTGTGATTCCCGGATCTTTCAGGCTGAGAGGCTTTAAAACAGGGCAGGCTACCCAATCTGGCTGAGGAACAGTGTCAGCCACAGATAGCACCTGGAACCTGTTTGTCAGACTAACCGAGGAGGCCTTGTGTGAGGCCCGCCCCCTGAGAAGTCTTTCGCCGTCTGCCACGCCCCGAGGCGACCTCCCACTCGACCACAGGTGAGGGGTCAAGCTCAGTGCGAGTAGTAACTCGGCAGGTCACCAGTGCGAACCGATCAGAGGACTCGGACATGCTGGACATCCATTGGATTCCCATGGCCTGCCCACAACAGTGGTGTCCATCCATTGCAGCTTCAAGCTGTGTAACCGAAGCTCTCACAGCCTGGATCTGAGAGTGAAGTGTGACCAACTCGTTTCGCATTCGCACACAACAATCATAGTCCCTATCCATACATAAGACTTAAGACCGTGGAGAACTACACTACTTAGACAAATTGACTATCGACACTTGCGGCGAAACTCTACTGTAGACCCTAACGAAAATGCAAGAACTGTGTCTAATAAATTAGATTAATAAGCAGAGATTCAAAAACCGAAGTAACTCGCCCCTGATTTGGAACTTATAATATGTCACAAGAGCAGTTTACTTTCCGACGCAAAAGAAACGCGAGAACTATGTCTATTAGATATAAAATTAACACGCTGAAACTCAGGAAAGTAAACTACCAAAGCACCCAGTCACAAAACCACTGAAATGGTTTAAATCATACCTAACTGGAAGGGTGCTGAAGGTTGAAGTAAGCAGTTCACATAATATGCAAAAAACTGGTGATTTCTCAAACTGGGGAACAATCAAGAATGGGGTGCCGCAAGGTTCGGTCTTGGGTCCTCTGCTGTTCTTAATATATATTAATGACTTGCCATTCTATATTCACGAAGATGCAAAGCTGGTGCTTATTGCCGATGATACAAGTATAGCTATCACACCAAATAGACAAGAATTAACTGGTGAAATTGTAAACGATGTTCTTCAGAAAATCATTAAGTGGTTCTCTGCAAATGTTCTCTCATTGCACTTTGACAAAACCCAGTACATACAGTTCCACACAGTAAATGGAATGACAACATTAATAAATATAGACTTCGATCAGAAATCGGTAACTAAGGTAGAATATTCAAAATTTCTAGGTGTATGCATTGATGAGGGGTTGAACTGGAAAAAACACACTGAAGATCTACTGAAACGTTTGAGATCAGCTGCTTATGTTATTAGGGTCATTGCAAATTTTGGCGATATACATCTCAGTAAATTAGCTTACCACGCCTATTTTCATTCTCTGCTTTCTTATGGCATCATATTCTGGGGTAGCTCATCATTGAGTAAAAGAGTGTTCATTGCACAAAAGCGTGTAATCAGAATAATTGCTGGAGCTCATCCAAGATCATCCTGCAGACACTTATTTAAAAAGCTACAGATCTTCACTGTAGCCTCACAATATATATATTCACTTATGAAATTTGTTATTAACAATCCGAACAAATTCAAAAGTAATATCGGTGTACATGGCTACAAGAGAAAGGATGATCTTCACTTCTCAAGATTAAATCTAACTTTGGCTCAGAAGGGGGTAAATCCTGCTGCCACAAAAGTCTTTGGTCACTTACCTAATAGCATCAAAAGTCTGACAGAGAACCACATAGCATTTAACAGGAAATTAAAAGAATTTCTTAATGGCAACTCCTTCTACTCATTAGATGAATTATTGGATATAGTAAGTGCATAATTTCCTCAACCCCCCAATATATATATATATAAAGTGTCATGTAATATTTTGTGTAATGTATGGAGTGTAGTCGTGTATGGAAGTGAAACGTGGACGATAAATCGTTTAGACAAGAATAGAATAGAAGCCTCCGAAATGTGGTGCTACAGAAGAATGCTGAAGATTAGATGGGTAGATCACATAACTAATGAGGAGGTATTGAATAGAATTGGGGAGAAGAGGAGTTTGTGGCAGAACTTGACTAGAAGAAGGGATCGGTCGGTAGGATATGTTCTGAGGCATCAAGGGATCACCAATTTAGTACAGGAGGGCAGCATGGAGGGTAAAAATCGTAGAGGGAGACCAAGAGATGAATACACTAAGCAGATTCAGAAGGATGTAGGCTGCAGTAGGTACTGGGAGATGAAGAAGCATGCACAGGATAGAGTAGCATGGAGAGCTGCATCAAACCAGTCTCAGGACTGAAGACCACAACAACAACAACAATGTAATATCTTGTATAGACGCCTTTTATTAACCTGACACGTTCCACATCATTACGAAGTGTCGTATTCATGATCTATGGAACAAGTACTAATCTAATCTAATCTGTACTTGACATCACTAGCAAATGGTACTGACAAATTTTTAAAGGTTTTGGTTTTAATGAAGAAATTTTCTCTTTTACATTGTAGTTTCTGAAGATAGGCAACTACGGGCAAAGCCAGTTAGGATTAAAAAAGTATTCTGTGACTGTGCGCGGAAAAATAAGAAATAAGTGGACAATTCTGAGTTCTACCAGTCAAAAATTCTTCGAGGCAGTTATGAAGGTTATATGAATGCGTGGTGTCTGTTCTTTCGAACATTCATTCATATATTGATTCGCCTCGAGGAACAATGAATCCACCACCTTCGGTGGGGATGCGCAATTACGTCCGACCTACTACAGGAAGGTCAAAGTAGCGAACATGAGGACAAGGGCAGGGACTGTGGGTAGGTGGCGCTAGGTGGAGATGTGGATCAGCGGAGAGGCGAGCCCAGACAGTCCGCGCAAGTGCGATAAGCTCTGTGGCCAGGAGATGCAGTGGCCAAGGCAGCTGCCTAGTAAGCGGGAGATCCCGGTTCGATTGCTGGTCCGGCACACGTTTTCAGTCGTGGCCGCTGATTCTGCAAAAGGTCCCAATGCAGCAGACATTAATAGTCCCTTTCCTTTCTCCCCCTCCACGTTCAGTTTACATAATAATTGTGAGGCTGCTCTGCATCAGCACGTCTTGGTTATCAGTCGACAAAGTGGTGCTGCGTCGCATGCTTTTCGGAAATCTAAGAAAATGCAGGCTCTACTTGTTCATCTGCAGCCACTGGTACGGAGATGTGTATTAAAAAGTGAATTCTGTTTCACCAAAGTGGCGGCCAGTGTGGCCGAGCGGTTCTAGGCGCTTCAGTCTGGAACCACGCGACGGCTAAGGTCGCAGGTTCGAATCCTGCCTCGGGCATGGATGTGTGTGACGTCCTTAGGTTAGTTAGGTTTAAGTAGTTCTAAGTTCTAGGGGACTTATGACCTCAGATATTAAGTGCCATAGTGCTCAGAGCCATTTGAACCATTTTTTTTCACCCAAATGGTTTTTCCTGAAGCAGTGCTGATTCGCTAACTGAAGTTACTTTTCTTCCAGGAATGTTCGAGCTTAGAATATGCTCTGGGATCATGCAGCGAATTCACTGAACAAAATAAGTTGTTTTTTCACTGCACAACTTAAAATACTCAAGTTTATTTGTAGCTTATGTACCTGCAGTGAACCTTTTCTGGAAGTGCCGCCAAAAAAGTATGATTCTAAAAGGAACTGCTTAACGTGACCACATCTGAGAAATTAAGAAGTGCTTTAAAACACAAAGGATTCTTCATGACTATAATTTAAATGATAGTCTTATTCAGAAATTATATTCTGATATATTGCTTTCATTAAAGGCAATATTTATTTCAGAGAACCAGTAGTTTCTTTTTTGCTTGTATGTAATTGATTAAAGGACTCGGTTGTTTATTGAGACCAGTTAGTGTTGTATATCTTGTCTGTAGTTAGAGCCAATAGCGGCTGCGACTTCGGACAGTAATAGGAAGGCGCGCAATAAAACACTACCAAGCAAAGAAGTTCTCTCCATTCTCTACAAGTTCTTTATGCTTCCAGTGCCCTGCATCCGTAAATGGAAGACCTCAGACGTGATGAGCAAGACCATAATATGCTATTTTAAAACTGTTGCCGTCACCAGTCATGGACTGTGCGGCTGGTCCTGGCGGAGGTTCGAGTCCTCCCTCGGGCATGGGTGTGTGTGTTTGTCCTTAGGATAATTTAGGTTAAGTAGTGTGTAAGGTTAGGGTTCAAATGGCTCTGAGCACTATGTGACTTAACATCGGAGGTCATCAGTCCCCTAGAACTTAGAACTACTTAAACCTAACTAACCTAAGGACGTCACATACATCCATGCCCGAGGCAGGATTCGAAACTGCGACCTTGGCAGTCGCGCGGTTCCAGACTGAAGCGCCTAGAACCGCTCGGCCACACCGGCCGGCTGTAAGCTTAGGGACTGATGACCTTAGCAGTTAAGTCTCATAAGATTTGAAACACATTTGAACATCTGAATATTTGTTGCCGTCACCAGAGAAAGGCGAGGGACTGATCAGCTCACCAGTACTATACTCGTATAAGACGCGGGAGAGAGGGTCGACAACGAAAAGACCAAAGCTAGCTAGAGTGACCTTTGTATGTAAGATTGATCTGTCTAGCGCCAGCAAACAGTGACAAACACGGCGCTGTCGACAAACTTGACGCTAACTACACAGTGGCTCGTAATTCGCAGAAATTAGCTCTCTGCTGCCGCCAGAAGTTTCGTCTGTTATTCACTCTGTAAAGTTACGCGCTGCCCTACATCAAAGCGAGATTTGTTGGCTGTTATACGCCCTTAACGTCGTCACGCGACAAAAGCGTTTTCAGTGAATCGTAAAACGTCATACCATACAGTAGCAACTGGAGTATAATTACTGAGGAGCGTTAGGTAAACGTGTAAGTTGACGATAGGTAAACTACTTACTTTCTCAATAACTTGTAGTGTTAAAACACTGGCCGTCAGATACAAATGTAGGTAAATTGAAAGGTAACAGCCCATCAAGACCCATTTAAAACGAACATTTCCCAGTCTAATTCAGGATCGCACATGTAAACAAAATATGCAACTCGCCTAGAAAAAATTATAACTGAGATAATAACTGTTTAATTTGTTTGAGTTCAAAGTGTAGAAGCTCTGTAAATGAAGGGAACAATTCCCATGAACGGAGTCTCTAGTAATTAATAAAAAATGTAAATGTATTATTGTAATTTGTTATTTGAGAGTTTATCCTCGAATGAAATAACAGACATGTAATAATATCGTAGTGCACTAGCTGTTCTGAAGAAAATATACAATCAGATATGTATTTTCATTTTTTTAATAAATTTTAATTGTTAATTAATGAAATAATAATTTTAAACAAAGCCGAGGATTGTTTGGGATTGTTAAGAAAGTACAAATAGTTTCAGCCATGTTGGCAAAGTGGGTCAGTCTGGTTTTAGTTTTTGAGCAGTGAGCATGTACTGCGCCTTTTGTACTGTAAGTATTGTTTGCCTTTGTATTAATATTTTAATTTTGTTTTAGAAGTATCATAAATGTATTTAAAACATAAAACAAGATTAGTTTTAAAATTTATCTTTTCCGAAGTTATATGTTACAGTGGCCGTAAATGTACTCAGGACCACGACTGCAGCAGATAAAAGAGTAACTATGATCAACCCCATTATTACGAGTAGTCAGAGAAATGTTATAAAATACAATAAAATTCGTGATGTTTGCTGGGCAAATGATGAGTCGCTTGACTGCAGTGACAGTATTTTGAGAGAGAAGAATAATTTGCGGCAGTGATACAGTACCTACATTCTTACTTTTTCAAATCGAAGCCATTTAAATTACGACGTTGCGGCAGAAGCCCTTATTAATGCCTGTGCAAAAATTAGTTCGTTACCACGCGGGCGTAGGGAAGAAATGAAACAAATCCTCATTGCAAATGTGGACGATTACTATAGATTTGTGGCAGAATGCTATTTTCATAATTATTCAGTTATACTGATATTATATGCGACTGTCCTTTACCAACAACGATGTTTGATTCCAGGTAGGTCACAACAGTTAAAAGTAAGCAGTCCTGGAGTAACAGAACCTGTATTATATTCTACCTTCTTTACAATACAAGGGTTTGCTCAAAAGTAATGCCTTCGAATTTTTTATTGTTCTCAATGTCGGTTGAGGTATTACATGTCATTCATGTTACTCAGTCGACGTTCCCACTTCGCTGACGCAAGTTGCAACCCTCTGTCGCCAGATGGTGTGTAACAACTATGACAACGGGTGAGAGACCCTAAAAAAACTGAAAGCTCGAATTCGAAGAGTTCGTCCAAAGTAAAGAACACCTTCAAGGGCTTCGCTTTGACAGTGACGAAGCGGTGCAAACAACAAATTCAACATTCTACAGTAACGGTATGAATAAACTTGCCTCTCATTGGGAGAAATGTGTTCGTCGTCAGGGTGACTATTTTGAGAAACGAATGTGAAGAATGTTAATGAAGTTTGTTTTATTTTAAAAGTTTCAAGAGTTTTCAAGTAAAAAATTCGAAGGTATAACTTTTCAGAACGTCCTTGTACTTTCATTCCAGATATGGTGAACGTAAATGATCATCACATGAAGTGCTTTAAGCGATAACAATTTAAACGGCACAAGAACAAAAACGAGAACTAACTTATCACTACTACAACTATAGCGTTAACAACAAACAACAGTCACAGATGTTATCTAACAATGAGTAAAAACTAATATCTGTGCAAGAAATCTGGTTCGAATAAAATTACTGAATACACGTAACGTAGAGTATAATAAATTGTTATTCCTATCCCACTGTTAACAAAAATGAGGAAAAGCAACCAGGAATACACCGCAAGAAGTGGCGCAACTTTTCAAGACGGCCAATCTTGGTGAGGTTCAACAAGAAAACAAATATTTGTATATACTCATTATCTTTGGATTTCCATACCCATAACTAGAGCTACACTAGCCTACATGCATCAGAACATCTCTTGCGTCCGTTACCGCAACAAAGCATGATAGAGCTTTTGGTCTACTGGAGTGTTTTGTTGCACTAGGTACGTCAGTGCTGTCTCAGGATTATCCACGAACTGTATCATACTTAGCATAGTTTGAAAGTGATTTTTTTAATAGTAGTTACAGGGCTTAAAGCCTAACTAAGACACAATGACATTGATTTTGCGTAGAATACTTCCTGAATGTTTCTTATTAACAAAGTGTTATAAATAACTTAATTATTCGACTGTGAGGTTTGAAATCTAACGTTATACCATTAAATGATACATATTAACAGGGATAGTAAGCCTTGAAAAACTGGCCCATCTCATGCACTGTGTGCTACTGCCGTGGAGCAGTACTGGTTACGTATCTTTCACGTTCTACTGTCACTATGAATACGTATCGCTGAACTGAATATAGCGCTAGACTAATTTTGGATCGATCTGTCGAATGTGCACATAAAATTTCGCTTTTAAATAATTTTGTTTGTTCTGGGAAACAAACCGACGCATTCCACTGACACTTGGGGCCACATGGAAAACGTAATGAGCAGTATTTGTTTGTGTTGACTCCATTACACAATGCAAAAACACAAGGACAGATACCTGCCGAAACACCAGAGAAAATGTTCCTGGCGACTCTTACGAGAGACACCCTTACACTGATTTTACTTTGACCGTTCATACGCGCTATAATTGCTAGTTCTTTAATTCTTACAATATATGCCGATTTACTGTATTTAATAACGGTAATTTTACCGTTCAGGCGTGGGATAAGCAAAATGACGTTGTTTTGACTCAGTCTCATGTGAGCATATGACATTTGATAACGACGTACGCTTCTGTTCCTGTAACGACCGCTGAGAATGGACTTTTCATCGTAACGGCCCAGAGTCAATGGCAATTTTTTGATTTTTTTCCTGCGGTCGATACCTCGTACCTTGCAACGTATGCGGCCTCGGACTCAAATGCCTGCACTAGACCAAGTAGCTCACTGTCTTGAAGTAACGGTAGTATTATAAGCAGGGTTACCACATGCAACTAAAGTGACGTCACTCGAAGTTGTATGTGGAAATAGCCAGATTCCTATGACGTCAACGGCTTTGACTTTGTGGCGCTACTTTCCTTCGCACACCACAGGTTAGCAGCATTCAACTGCCACCTCGTGGATGAATTCGGCGCACCATCGTTGTATCCTTGTTTCCGTGTTGGCAATTTTGCTCTGTGCATGATCCACAGTATCAAGAAATGTCTGAAAAGAGTTCTTTCGCAACAACTGCGTAGTTTTTTTAATTCAATGGGGTGCGATCTTGTTTGTGGAATCAAGAAAGTTACTTAATGGCTCTGAGCACTATGGGACTTAACATCTGAGGTCATCAGTCCCCTAGAACTTAGAACTACTTAAACCTAACAAACCTAAGGACATCACACATCCATGCCCGAGGCAGGATTCGAACCTGCAACCGTAGCGGTCGCGCGGTTCCAGACTGAAGCGCTTAGACCCGCTCGGCCACAACAGCCAGCAGAGTTACTTAATGCAGTACTGGCGGTGTATTGAGATTCCATTATTGGCAACATAACGACATAAGCGCACTTACGTACCTGCCCAATAATTTTGAGAGAGGAAGTAACAAGGTTTGTGGTGGCAGTGTAATTTTAGCTTTAGATTAACTTTTAATAAAGAAACATGAATATCTAATCACCGGCTATATTACAGTGTCTTATAGTGTATTTGCACAAAGCGTAACTCCAAAATTTGGTAAACAACTTTAATATTTGCAATACCTGTTACGTGTTATTTAATTAACTATTGTGGGGTGCAAGAGTGAAACATTAGCTTTCAAATAAGTGTTCAGGGCATCATAAATAGTATCCAACAAGTCACACAAGAACTTTGAAATTGTACTTTCTGGGACGTGGAATATATATTGGACAGATGACAGGTAAGCGCCAGGTTGAACTTATCGAAGTGTGACCTGTAGTCTTACTCGAGCCAGTACCGAATCTCTAATGTGAACGTCGGATTTCTTAATAGTGCTCAATATGCAGCTCAACAAGTATTTGAAATTTACCTTTGCAAAAGGCAGTTCACGAATGGCTCTTCGTCTACTTCCTTTATGACTGTGTTTGATGATTCAGTGTTATCTCTGCGCAAAATTCACTTCCAGATACAACAATTAACCGTCCTCTCGTTCTAATTGGAGTCTTAGCATAATTTTTGAAGACGTTTCTAATAGCGGGTGATAATTTTTTCTTTTCTTTGGTTCTTTCACTTCTTTTTACTCTGTACATAAGTCTTTGATGGTTTGGAATTTTTTGCCTTGTTCTATACTATGAATTGTAAATGTTTTCTTTGTTTAAGTTGCTACGCGAACCTCTTAGTAACTAAGTACCAGCATTTTGAACTTCTTTTTGATCTAACGATTTCCAGAAACAACTGCAACCAGTCGCGTTTTGTTGATTTCTCAATTTTTATTTGCCGTGACTGGTTTCCAATAGCGTAGCGATTCATCATCAACTGCTACACCTTTAATGAATGTCTAGAGCCTCGTGGAGGTCATGTAGCTGTGGCAAGAGATAAAAACGAAACAAGGAAGCACTGCATGTGGCGAGAGTTATTTACACACCAAGATAGAATTAAAAGCTTTACTGTGTACCGACTCATGATGAATCGCTAGGCGACTCAAAACCGGTCACGGTCTGTGTTCATTACTGGAAAATGTTATTCGTCACAGTTACAGTGTTCCACATCCATAATGGGTACGCCTTATTTCTTTGTAATACTTTTGTTAAATGCAACACGTAAAACTAAATGTGATGTGTAGAACTGCTAAATGTGCCGTGCCGGCCGTGGTGGTCGAGCGGTTCTAGGCGCTTCAGTCCGGAACCGCGCGACTGGTACGGTCGCAGGTTCGAACCCTGCCTCGGGCATGGATGTGTGTGATGTCCTTAGGTTAGTTAGGTTTAAGTGGTTCTAAGTCTAGGGGACTGGTGACATCGGATGTTAAGCCCCATAGTGCTCAGAACCGTTTGAACCATTTGTTTTTTTAGATGAGCTGTGGTGCGAGAGCGATATTGATAGTTTTAGTGCTACAGAGAGAGTCAGTGTGTGTGCAGTGGCATGGATACTCGGATATGCAATGTAACGTGATAGTAGAAAACGTCGGACAGAAACAGGCGAAAAGTTACGATCGAGTTCTTGCATGCAATGGCAGTGCACACGTGAGTGGATAGTTTTCGTTATTCCCACCAAATTGTTTACATCTGATGTGAACTGCAAAATAAATATACATCAAGATTCTTATTTTATTTGCTGTTTAATGAACTGCCGTGAGCGCTAAAATATGAACCGTCGTTGAAGAAATATTTAAACTGTTACCAAAAAAATGGTTCAAATGGCTCTGAGCACTAT
The DNA here is from genome assembly GCF_021461395.2 of Schistocerca americana. Lineage (NCBI taxonomy): Eukaryota > Metazoa > Arthropoda > Insecta > Orthoptera > Acrididae > Schistocerca > Schistocerca americana. The sequence continues at coordinate 868,796,146 of NC_060119.1, read as the reverse complement.
GGGACTTAACATCTGTGGTCATCAGTCCCCTAGAACTTAGAACTACTTAAACCTAACTAACCCAAGGACATCACACACATACATGCCCGAGGCAGGATTCGAACCTGCGACCGTAGCAGTCGCGCGGTTCCGGACTGCGCGCCTAGAACCGCTAGACCACCGCGGCCGGCAAACTGTTTACCACATGTGAGACTGGTTCGTCAGAAGTGTATATATGCGATGAGGTGCACACTGACGGAAGAAAATCGCAGCACCAGAAAATAATTAATGTAGAGTAATGCAATGCTGGTACATTAATAACGCGTGTAAGCGCTGGAACGTTGAATCCAAGCTTGCAAACGTGCATGCATTATGTTGCACAGGTGCCGGATTTCAGTTTGTTGGGTGGAATTCCATACCTCTTGCACTTGGTCGGTCAGTGCATGGACGGTTAATGCTGTTTGTGGGTTCACTCGAGTTGTCGTTCGATGATGTTCCATATGTGCTCCACTGGAGACAGATCTGGTGATCGAACAGGCCAAGGCAACAGGTCGCCACTCTGTAGAGCATGTTGGGGTAAAACGGCGGAATGTGGGCAGCGTTATCCTGTTGGAAAACACCTTCTGAAATGTTGTTCATAAATGTCAGCATAACAGGTCGACTCACCGGATTGACGTACAGTTTTTCAGTCAGTGTGGATGGAATAACCACTGGAGTGGTCTTGCTGTCTTACGAAATCGAACCCCAGACCACGTGTAGGTCCAACGTGTCTAGGAAGCAGACAGGCTGGTCGCAGGTCCTCAACTGGCCTCTTTCTAACCAACAAACGGCCATCACTCGCACCGAGGTAGAACCAGCTTTCATCAGAAAATACAACAGACCTCCAACCTGTTCTCCAACGAGCTCTCGCTCGACACCACTATAGCCGCAGATGACGATGGTCTGGGCTCAGTGGAATGCACGTTAAGGCGTCGGCACACGGACCGTGCAACCGAAAGTTGAGCGTTGAGTGTGCCGAGTTTCTGACGTCATAACATGGAATAGCACGGTCGGGAGTCTTTTCCGAATGCCATATTGGCAGTCATTTCAAGCCTATACGTATATATGCCGTCTCTGGGCACTAACAAATTGAGAATCACTGGCAAACCCGTTGTTAACTGTGTGATTCGTTCCAATAAAATAATGAGAAACATCATATTCGTGGCAAAAGTATTATTGTAACTTTCATGTTATGAGAGTATGCTATTTGAAGGCATCAACACACTGAAGATCCACACAAAACGCAATGTTCTTGGTACAATTTCTTATAATTAAATTTCAATTGGTAACATATCTACGATTAAGGTTTTCAGCATGTGATAACAAGCTATGATTGAGACTATATAGCGTGTTGTTGGTTTAGCGAGGCGGCACAGTAACTTAGCGTCTTCGGTCAGAGGGTTAGCTGCCCTCTGTAATAAAAAAAAAGCCGAGTTAATGGAGCAACGACGAACTGAAACGGGTGTCTTGCGACGTCCACCCGAGAAGATACAAAAGAACGAAGACGAACAAAATGAGATTAAAAAAAACAGCGAAGTGAGTAGCGTCACTGATCTGTATGATGTAGCGTGTTAGGGCAGTGGTTCGCGATTCGACACTTCCAAGATCTTTTCCTAACATTTTTATTAGGTTCTGATACTTTATTATTAGTTTAATATAAGTATATACTATAATATTTGACGTTATGTAAATATAAGTTCACATTTTTTGAGCGGTGAGTTTGTTCGATTGGCTTAATCTATAGGACAGCTTGCGCTACTTGTATAAATATATTTTGCTCCTTTTTCTTTTACGCTTCGTAAATTCACATGTTGCAAAGATTCTGCTACTGGGTAGGAACAGTGATCAAGTAAGGCTGACCTTGGGGTTTTACTAAAATGTGGGAATGATGAAATAATGTTTATCTTACGTGGAGAAGTAATGGAAATTTGTATCGCACTATTTGTAATGGAACTTTTATGCGCCTGTGTCCTTATTGATCGGACATGGTATTTTCCTTTTCGTGGACGATGGAGGAAATGTGCATTTTAATAGGGGAAATTTTAAGGGCGCCCATTTCGTAAACAGTGTGATTTACGAACTAGAAACTTCCCGCAAATGCCGCTGGAGTGCGTTGTGATAGCGTATACCACGTTGAGGCCCACGTACCGTATGCACAAGTCGCATCATTTCTGAGCGTTCAGCAGCACGTTGAACTTAGCATGCTCAACGTTGACGTTCGACAACACGGCCCGTGTGCCGACGGCTTTAAGCGCATCTGTCTCGGAACTGTCCTAGAAGTAACCGATTTGTAACAGTTTATTGTGTCACTGCGGTGCCAGCGGCTGCTCAAATTGCTGCCGCAGAAGCAGTACGGTGCACCAGAGCAAACACGATGGCCTTCCCTCTCGGTAGTGCTACGTGCCCTCCGTAGCCCGATCCTCTTGCGGCTGTACATACTCGTGGATGACTGCCGCCAGCAACCATGTACATGAGCTACGTTCCTGTCAAGTCTTCTGCGATATCGCAAAAGGAACATCCAGCCTATCGTAACGCTGTAACACAAATTCGTTCAAATGTAGTGAGATGTTAATAATGGCGTCTTTGCCACCTTAAAGGCATTCTTGACTGACATCGATTCACTCAAAGGTAACTAAGACTCACAACTCTTACAGCATTTATTTAAAGCCAATACGATATGAATCCTGAAGTTAAGTTTATAACGGCCCCTTGCCTTAATATGATGAAAATTCAGTTTTATGTTACTAAATAAAATGTCACATGCTTTAGGAGAACATAACTTCTCATCAAAACATTTCAAAGATGTTCGCAGCGCGGTCGTCACAACGCTGAGTCTCGGTCGGGCACACAGTTCTAATCTGCCAGGAAGTTTCATATCAGCGCACACTCCGCTGCAGAGTGAAAAATCTCATTCTGAATAATACCGTTTCAAAGATAAAGTTTATAGTTTTTCACTTTTGTTGTCTAGGGTATTATATATTTATAAGAGGTCCGGATTTTTAAAAAAAGGTGAGGCCGGAGACATCTAGCAGTTTTATAAAAGTCATTACACGTTTTTATTCCTCTTTAAAAAAACACACGTAAGGTTTACGTGGCGTCTCTGACAAAACTGTTACATTTTGTGCATCAACATCTTTGGTTCTGCGATCCACACATGTTTACATACAATGGAATTAGCCGGCTCTAAAAACACTGACCGACGCGACTTTCACAACTAAACTGAGCCAACTACCTGCCGGTCTTTGACAGTGCTCGTATGTATAACCTTCCAAAGAGAGGAACAAATTATCTCTTTTTTTTAGAGTCAATTAAATTGTTATTAAACGAATTATTTACATGAAATAGTTACGAATGATTCTGGTGCTCAGGTGTTTAGATTAAAAACATAAATCGTGCATTTTACAAATAATTACAAGTGTCAACCAAGTGAAGTAGCTGGATTACAAAGTGTTGAATATGACCATTCTCATTTGCATAATATTGGCGCTAAAAAGCGCAAATCTGTAAATTACGTGAGTATACAGTACAAAAGTATTATTAAACTAAACATACGTTGACACTTTGAATAAGCCTATATGAGCAAAACATAACAGTTCCTAATGAAATATTCGTGTTAAAACAGTTTAAATAAATTTACCTTGCTTTTGAAATATCTTTTGGATCGAAATATTATATATCAATGACATTGAAAAACATTACATCGTAATTACACCCATACGAAATTTAATTTGAGTTTAATTTACTGAAAAATCGTAATTTATCCTCAGTATCGTATACTCTCATACTTCCTTTCCCTCCTATCGGGATCATTACAAGTTTAAAATGGTATGGCCTTTCAGATGTAGAAACACTTTCGTTTATGTCGCACAACTACTTCTTGGTGTTGTGATCTCTTTCCCCTCAGTGTATAATAGAGCTAACGAAAATGCTGGCAGTTCCAGACGTGTATGCTTTTGACGGTACTCCAGAGTTGTATACGACAGGTATGTTGTGTAATACCGCTTCAACGGTTGTGTATATACGATCTTCGATCTGTGAAGCGACATTTACGTTCGACTAGTGTGTGTCCAAAGTAATGGCATGGAGGATAAATTTACTACCAGGAGCCTCATACACGAGTACGAGTCGCAATACTGATGGAACTACTTTAATTAGGTCGCCACCATCGACGAGTCGCTGTCGACGCCACAACGCATCGAGTATGAACAGATAAACAGCAACGCAAGGCTCTCGCTTTCAAGCCTGTTCCGCTGTCGTTTACAAAATGCCACATGCTTCTCAGTTTGCTAACCAAATTCGGATACAGTTCATTTCATCTACATCTACCTCTACATACATACTCCGCAGTCCACCATACGATGCGTGGCGGAGGGTACCTTGTACCCCAACTAGCATCTTCTCTCCCTGTTCCACTCCCAAACAGAATGAGGGAAAAATGACTGCCTATATGCCTCTATACGACCGCTAATCTCTCTTATCTTCGTGGTCTTTCCGCGAAATGTAAGTTGGCGGCAGTAAAATTGTACTGGTTCTCTAAATTTCCTTCTAGGGCGCTGCAGTCATGGACTGCTAATCCCAGCGGAGGTTCGAGTCCTCCCTCGGGCATGGGTGTGTGTGTTTGTCCTTAGAATAATTTACGTTAAGTAGTGTGTAAGCTTAGGGACTGATGATCTTAGCAGTTAAGTCCCATAAGATTACACACACATTTGAACATTCTAAATTTCCTCAGTAGCGAATCACGAAAAGAACGCCTCCTTTCCTCTAGAGACTCCTACCCGAGTTCCTGAAGCATTTCCGTAACACTCGCGTGATGATCAAACCTACCAGTAACAAATCTAGCAGCCCGCCTCTGAATTGCTTCTATGTCCTCCCTCAATCCGACATGATAGGGATCCTAAACGCTCGAGCAGTACTCAAGAATAGGTTGTATTAGTGTTTTATAAGCAGTCTCCTTTACAGATGAACCACATCTTCCCAAAATTCTACCAATGAACCGAAGACGACTATTCGCCTTCCCCACAACTGCCATTACATGCTTGTCCCATTTCATATCGCTCTGCAATGTTACGCCCAAATATTTAGTCGACGTAACTGTGTCAAGCGTTACACTACTAATGGAGTATTCAAACATTACGGGATTTTTTCCTCTTCATCTGCATTAATTTACATTTATCTATATTTAGAGCTAGCTGCCATTCTTTACACCAATCACAAATCCTGTCCAAGTCATCTTGTATCCTCCTACAGTCACTCAACGACGACACCTTCCCGTACACCACAGCATCATCAGCAAACAGCCGCACATTGCTATCCACCCTATCCAGAAGATCATTTATGTAGATAGAAAACAAAGCGTACCTACCACACTTCCCTGGGGCACTCCAGATGATACCCTCGCCTCCGATGAACACTCACCAACGAGGACAACGTACTGGGTTCTATTACTTAAGAAGTCTTCGAGCCACTCACATATTTGGGAACCAATCCCATATGCTCGTACCTTAGTCAAGGAATGTGGCATCCGTCTGATACCCTTTATCCATGGTTCGCAAGATATCATGTGGAAAAACGGCGAGTTGCGTTTCGCAGGAGCGATGCTTTCTAAAGCCGTGCTGATGCATGAACAGCAACTTCTCTGTCTCAAGGAAATTCATTATATTCGAACTGAGAATATGTTCGAGAATCCTGCAACAAACCGATGTTAAGGATATTGGTGTGCAATTTTGAGGATCCGTCCTTCTACCCTTCTTATTTACAGGCGTCACCTGCGCTTTTTTCCAGTCACTCGCGACTTTACGTTTAGCAAGAGATTCGCCATAAATACAAGGTAAGTAAGGAGCCAATGCAGTAGAGTACTCTCTGTAAAACCGAATTGGAATCCCATTTCAGTAACTTCGGCAGAGAAATGGGTTCGTTATAGCCCAAAGTAATCAAAATTTGCTTCTTTACGTTTCTCCAAGACAAATGTTCAAGCAAGTTCACGGTCAAAATCTCGCCAAATCGGTTTTTTCACAAATTCGAATGCCATAATCTGAGTGGCACTTCACTGTCTGTCTGAGCAATTAGTTTCAGTTGACGTAATGTTGTTAACGGAGCCACTAGACGTCACGGCTCCACTGCCTTATCAGCCGTCATGCCACTTGCTGCAGCATCACTTTAGTAACAGGGAGGAAGACGGCTGCGCACGCAATGAGCCCTGCTGTTGGGAGGGCGGCAGTTGTCGACTGTTTTTGTGACAGTAACGGTCCGCCTGCCGCCCTTGAGCAGGCTGGCGGGCCCTCCCTTGTTCCGCGGGGAGTTTTTGTGCGGCGTGGAATGTGGGGTGGCAGTCCTCAGCCCTCAGCCCACGGCCCTCCCAGTGCATCGAGGGCGCCATAGGCCCAGCCGCCGCTGCCATCCGACACGGCCGGTGGACCGGCGTCCCTCGTGGAAAACACAAAGCATGCTGCAGATACTTCCTCGAGATAAACTAGTAAACACTGCCCTGGGGAAACGTCCTCTGGCTGCAGGCATTTCATCCACTCATTTCTCTCTCTCTCTCTCTCTCTCTCTCTCTCTCTCTCTCTCTCTATATATATATATATATATATATATATATATATATATATATATCAAACCGCTGTAGAAATAACACCGCTGGTCAGACTGATGTCAAATTGAAACGGAATATTGTCGGAGAAGGGGGAAAACGTATGGCAGGAGAAAAATAAATAGTTACAAAATCTACCAATAGATGGCACTGTAAGCATCATAATTTAATAGTGATCGATTACAAACGACAAATGAATCAGACAACAATGCCTAAGGTGTACGTTTGACGTAAAACAAACTGTACTACTCATTGTGCATGGGTGCACAGGTGTGCAACTGTTAGGTACGTAAGCTTATCCACCACGGCAAGGTCATATCACATCGGATGGGAAAAATCGGTTTTTAATTGCCCTGAGACCAAAAACGGTATGAAAAGCATCAGTCAGATTCAAATCGGATTATTAGTTTCCGTGTGACTGGCGCAAAACATATTCAATATGCTGTCCACCGTTTCCTGCAACAAGCCGAAATCGAGAAACAGCATGCTACACAACTGATCGAGGTGTTTCCGGGATTACGCTCAGAATGTGTTGCGCAATACGTGCCTTCAATGCAGTTAAGTTTGCAATCACAACACTGAACACAAACTCTTTCAGATAGCCCCACAGTCCGAAGTCACACGGATGATGACCAGGTGATTGGGACGGCCAGACTGTAGGGAAATGGCGGCTAATAATTCTAGCATTTCCGAAATGGCGCTTCAGCAGCTGCCCAACTGGATTTGCAATGTGCGGAGGTGCGCCATCTTCCATAAGAATGACCCCATCCGCACATCTATGCTGCTGGAGAGCTGGAATGACGTGCTTGCGCAAAAGACACTCATAGCGATACAGGTAACAGGACCGGAAGCACCTGTCTCTTGAAAAAAATGTGGCCCTATGATACATGATACCGTAAACCTGCACCACACAGTGACATTTTCAGGATGAGGTGGTACTGGTTGATTTTGCGTGTGTATTTTCCGTTGCCCATATTCGACAATTCTGTGTATTGACATGTCCTGTCAGGTAGAAGAGGGCTTCGTCCGTCCACAAAATCTTCCACGGCCAATCATTGTCCACTTCCATGCGAGCAAGAAAATCTACAGCAAAAGTCTCTCTTGTTGGCAGGTCAACAGGAAGCAGCTCGTGCACATGGGTAATTCTGAATGGATTCAAAGAAGGATGTTTCGTACGATTTTATGCCCCGGGGTCACGACTATGTCCAATGTTCGGGCAATTCTCCGTGCACTACCCCGTTTCCACACCACCACCACTCGTCTCCTCCTGCATTGTTGTGGCCATTGCTTCCACTGACGTCGAATTAATGCGCTTCCTCCCTCTACCAGGTTGCACACCAAAAGAACCCGTCTTTTCGGATTTCCGAATCATTTTCTCGAGACCCACGGGAGTCATCGGACCAATGCCTTTTTTCAAACCCTTCAGTGTCCGGGACTTCTGCAGAGCGACGCGTGCACAGTCATAAAAAAAATTGTTCAAATGTGTGTGAAATCTTATGGGACTTAACTGCTAAGATCATCAGTCCCTAAGCTTACACACTACTTAACGTAAATTATCCTAAGGACAAACACACACACACACACACACACACACACACACACACACACACACCATTACACCATTACATGCCCGAGGGAGGACTCGAACCTCCGCCGGGACCAGCCGCACAGTCCACGACTGCAGCACCCAAGACCGCGCGGCTAATCCCGCGCGGCTGCACAGTCATCATTCTTGTAATACAGCTTTACAAGCAGAGCGCGATCCTGCATTGAGAGAGACATGGCGAACGTCGGAGACGCGGAAGGGGGGAGAAGCCGTGTACCAGGGGTGTTTATACCGACTTCAATGGGTCGTGCGCATGACAGGTCTTTTCATTTACGTTTTCTGACACATACTGCGCCATCTATTGATCAATTTTCACACTATTTTTGTTCTTCCGCCATACGTTTTCCCCCTTCTCCGATAATACTCGGTAGCAATTTGACGTCATTCTGACCAGTGGTGTTATTTCTTCAGCGTTTTGGAAGTTTCATAATCACCCTGTTCATGCCCCTACCGATGTGGTTTTATGCAACCCGAAACGTTATAGATATCTGTCATGAACCACATGCGAGATTTTCACATTCTCTCACTCGCTATGCGCGAACTGTTAGTCCTAAAAAACAGAAAAAAATGAACCGAATCTTTTTGTAGAAAATTTAATGCAGTTAAATTTTGGAATGAGATACATTTCCGCTGGAGTGCACGGTTTTCGAGTTATTCAAGAAAAAGGTAAAACGTGACCTCTAAACGTTCATCCACGCCTACACTCACCCCTCTTCAGTCAGGATTTCTGGTATGTCGTTCGTGCCGATCCCTTCTACCACTACACAAAAATTTTCGACTGTATGAACAATTCCCAGATTTCGATCTTTTTTGGTTCTTTTATTGATTGAGCTATTACGGCACCAGTATAGTCGGCTATTTCGTTAGCATTGTTAATATAAACGCACACTTCGGAGTAATGAATGAAAAACGAAATCTGTAAACATCACGCTAAAACTAATTACGATGTCTATTCGACTTAAACGTACCCCTTACCAGTACAGTAGTTTCATAGTCAGAAAGTGTGACTAATGCAAAGATATAATTATTTATTTTATGCTGATAAAATTCACAAATTTATTATATAAAATTTATACAAAAACCACTTTTAGGATTTGCAAGTGCTCGACCAAGTCAGTGGTGTAATAAGGCGAATCAGTGAAGATCAAAAAGGTCGAGTGAGGGAAATAATTCGTGCTGTCGCCAACTGTTCTACAGTGGTAGGAGGGATGGAGTGTCATGAACAACATACTAGGAATTCTGGCCGTTGGGTGCTGAGTGTGGGAGTGGGGGTCTATAGCGAAAACGTAGCCCGGTACAAAAATTAGCTTCATTAAATTTCCTACAAAAGGTGTTGTTAATTTTTTCTGTAGGCCTAACATTAAGTGCGTAGCCAGTGAGAGAATATGAAAATTTAACTTGTGGTTTTTGAACGCCAGATATTAAACTGAACGTTGTATAAAACGATCTCAGTATTGGCAGGCTTATTATGGGAGTGAAGAAAGTAGAAGCTTTAGGTACGTAGTACTATAGACTCGTTCATTGGATTCGTCGGCCCGTAAACAGCGTTCGACAATGTAAAATGGAGCAAGGTGTTCGAAATTCTGAGAAAAATAGGGATAAGCTGTTGGGAGAGACGGGTAATATACAATAAGTACAAGAGCCAAGAGCGAATACTACGACTGGACGACCAAGAACGAAGTGCTCGGATTAAAAACAGCATACGGCAGAGAAAAATCTTTCGTACCTACTGTTCAATCCGTACATCGAAAAAGCAATGATGAAAATAAAAGAAAGGTTCGGGAGTGAAATGAATATTAAAGGTGAAAGGATATCAATGATATATTCGTTGATGACATTGCTGTCCTCAGTGAAAGTGAAGAAGTATTTTAGGATCTGCCGAATGAATGAACAATCTTATAAGTACAGAATATGGCTTGAGGGTAAATCAAAAGAAAGGCGAAAGTAATGAGAAGCCGCAGAAACGAGAACAGCGAGAAACTTAACATAAGGATTTATGGTCACGAAGCAGATGAAGTTAAGGAAGTTTATAACATAGGCAGCAAAATAACCAATGACAGCCGCAGCAAGAAGAACATCAAAAGCAGACTAGCACTGGCGAAAAGGCATTCCTGGCCAAGAGAAGTCTGCTAGTATCAAACCTAGGCCTTAATTTGAGGAATAAATTTCTGAGAATATACTTTTGGAACTCAGCATTGTATGGTAGTGAAACATTGACTGTGGGAAAACCGGAACAGAAGAGAATCGAAGCATTTGAGATGTGGTGCAACGGACGAATATTGAAAATTAGGTGGTCTGATAAGGTAAGGAATGAGGAGGTTCTACGCAGAATCGGAGAGGAAAGGAATATGTGGAAAACACTGACAAGGAGAAGGGACAGGATGATAGGACATCTGCTAAGACATGAGGGAATGACTTCCATGGTACCAGAGCGAGCTGTAGAGGGAGAAACTGTATAGGAAGACAGAGATTGGAATACATCCAGCAACTAATAGAGGGCGTAGGTTGCAAGTGCTACTCTGAGACGAAAAGGTTAGCACAGGAGAGGAATTCACGATTCACGGCGGGATGCATCAAACCAATCAGAAAAACGATGACCTCCCCCGCCCCCCCCCCCCAAAAAAAGAACTAAAAGTATTGAATGAAGATATACTGATTAGGAGAAAAAGATTTGTGAAACAACATGACTAAAAGAAGGCACAGGTTGTCAGGAAGTTTGGTAACAGTAGCACAAAGTGATACTTGTGTGAAATGTGTTGACATTTCTCTGGAGCTCAGGGTACTTCAGATGGTTTTATGCTTTCACATTCGTTAGCTTCCTGACATTCCAAGCTTACCTACACCTTGCGCTAAGTTACAGATCAGTCTTTCACGCAAGCTGTATTTTTTGCAATCAAGTGTGTTGGCTTTGCCTACTCATGTGCAAATTATCATATTTCAATTCAAGATGACAAAAATCAGCGGGTGGGCATATGTGCATCTCTGCCTGGTTCTCATCAATTGGCTCGTGAACAACACCGACCATTCCTAACCTGTATCGTTACTGGCGACGAGAAGGTTTTTTTATTTATGCTAACATAAGGAAAATAAAGGAATGGCTGAGCCCAAACAAAGCACATCCACAAAAGATAATGTTATGCATCTGGTGGAAGAGCAATAGTTAGGTTTACTACGAATTGCTTCTCCGAGGTGTAATCATCACTGCTGACATTTATGGACAACAACTGAGACGTTTTGGAGATGCATTCCAAGACCAAAGAGTAGAAAGACTGCGTGAAGTGATGCTACTCCACGATCCCACCCGCTCGCATCCTGATAAACTGACAAAAAACACTATATACGACCTTGTTTGCGAAGTCATTCCGCACTCGCCTTGTTCGCCTGATATTGCGCCCTCAGATTTTCACCTTTTCCGCTCTCTATGGACCAATCTTCATGGAACTTACTTTCCGGTTGAAAATGCGCTCCGAGGCCGGCCGGTGAGACCGAGCGGTTCTTGGCGCTTCAGTCTAGAACCGCGCGACCCCTAAGGTCCCAGGTTCGAATCTTGCCTCGGGCATGGACATGTGTGATGTCCTTAGGTTAGTTAGGTTAAAGTAGTTCTAAGTTCTAGGGGACTGATGACCTCAGATGTTAAATCCCATAGTGCTCAGAGCCATTTGAACCATTTTTTTTTGAAAATGCGCTCCGAACATGGCTCTACAAGGTGGCCTCAAAACTGCGTGATTTCTACAGAAGTTACCCCAGCGTTGGCAGACTGTTGTAAATAGTGAAGCAGCACACATTATTGATGACTAAAGACTCTGTTTATCTACCGTTTTATTAAACTTGCGGAAAAACCATTCGAACTTGTACATCAACAACTTATTGAGGTATTATTCCGTTCTGCTCAAGTATGTAACAAAGTAACAAGGATAGACCATGTGTTTCCGTACGGGCGTTAATGAACCCTGTCTTCCGGATTCTGACGGAACTATGTTGGAAGCTGTAGTGCATTCCTACACCGGCGTTCAAAAATTAAGCACAGTCACAAAAAAGGAAAACCAGAATTGTCCTATGTCTATAAATAAAGCTTAATCTCTGCTTCCAATAGAAACGTGATCGAAAGATAATGAAAAGCGATGCTTTAAAGCCGGCCGGACTGGCTGTGCGGTTCTAGGCGCTAGAGTCTGGAACCGCGAGACCACTACGTTCGCAGGTTCGAATCCTGCCTCGGGCATGGATGTGTGTGGTGTCCTTAGGTTAGTTAGGTTTAAGTAGTTCTAAGTTCTAGGGGACTGATGACCTCAGATGTTAAATCCCATAGTGCTCAGAGCCATTTGAACCATTTTTTTTTTAAATGCGCTCCGAACATGGCTCTACAAGGTGGCCTCAAAACTGCGTGATTTATACAGAAGTTACCCCAGCGTTGGCAGACTGTTGTAAATAGTGAAGCAGCACACATTATTGATGACTAAAGACTCTGTTTATCTACCGTTTTATTAAACTTGCGGAAAAACCATTCGAACTTGTACATCAACAACTTATTCAGGTATTATTCCGTTCTGCTCAAGTATGTAACAAAGTAACAAGGATAGACCATGTGTTTCCGTACGGGCGTTAATGAACCCTGTCTTCCGGATTCTGACGGAACTATGTTGGACGCTGTAGTGCATTCCTACACTGGCGTTCAAAAATTAAGCACAGTCACAAAAAAGGAAAACCAGAATTGTCCTATGTCTATAAATAAAGCTTAATCTCTGCTTCTAATAGGAACGTGATCGAAAGATAATGAAAAGCGATGCTTTAAAGCCGGCCGGACTGGCTGTGCGGTTCTAGGCGCTAGAGTCTGGAACCGCGAGACCACTACGTTCGCAGGTTCGAATCCTGCCTCGGGCATGGATGTGTGTGATGTCCTTAGGTTAGTTAGGTTTAAGTAGTTCTAAGTTCTAGGGGACTGATGACCTCAGATGTTAAATCCCATAGTGCTCAGAGCCATTTGAACCATTTTTTTTTTAAATGCGCTCCGAACATGGCTCTACAAGGTGGCCTCAAAACGGCGTGATTTCTACAGAAGTTACCCCAGCGTTGGCAGACTGTTGTAAATAGTGAAGCAGCACACATTATTGATGACTAAAGACTCTGTTTATCTACCGTTTTATTAAACTTGCGGAAAAACCATTCGAACTTGTACATCAACAACTTATTCAGGTATTATTCCGTTCTGCTCAAGTATGTAACAAAGTAACAAGGATAGACCATGTGTTTCCGTACGGGCGTTAATGAACCCTGTCTTCCGGATTCTGACGGAACTATGTTGGAAGCTGTAGTGCATTCCTACACCGGCGTTCAAAAGTTAAGCACAGTCACAAAAAAGGAAAACCAGAATTGTCCTATGTCTATAAATAAAGCTTAATCTCTGCTTCTAATAGGAACGTGATCGAAAGATAATGAAAAGCGATGCTTTAAAACCGGCCGGACTGGCTGTGCGGTTCTAGGCGCTAGAGTCTGGAACCGCGAGACTACTACGTTCGCAGGTTCGAATCCTGCCTCGGGCATGGATGTGTGTGATGTCCTTAGGTTAGTTAGGTTTAAGTAATTCTAAGTTCTAGGGGACTGATGACCTCAGATGTTAAATCCCATAGTGCTCAGAGCCATTTGAACCATTTTTTTTTAAATGCGCTCCGAACATGGCTCTACAAGGTGGCCTCAAAACTGCGTGATTTCTACAGAAGTTAACCCAGCGTTGGCAGACTGTTGTAAATAGTGAAGCAGCACACATTATTGATGACTAAAGACTCTGTTTATCTACCGTTTTATTAAACTTGCGGAAAAACCATTCGAACTTGTACATCAACAACTTATTGAGGTATTATTCCGTTCTGCTCAAGTATGTAACAAAGTAACAAGGATAGACCATGTGTTTCCGTACGGGCGTTAATGAACCCTGTCTTCCGGATTCTGACGGAACTATGTTGGAAGCTGTAGTGCATTCCTACACCGGCGTTCAAAAATTAAGCACAGTCACAAAAAAGGAAAACCAGAATTGTCCTATGTCTATAAATAAAGCTTAATCTCTGCTTCTAATAGGAACGTGATCGAAAGATAATGAAAAGCGATGCTTTAAAGCCGGCCGGACTGGCTGTGCGGTTCTAGGCGCTAGAGTCTGGAACCGCGAGACCACTACGTTCGCAGGTTCGAATCCTGCCTCGGGCATGGAAGTGTGTGATGTCCTTAGGTTAGTTAGGTTTAAGTAGTTCTAAGTTCTAGGGGACTGATGACCTCAGGTGTTAAATCCCATAGTGCTCAGAGCCATTTGAACCATTTTTTTTTGAAAATGCGCTCCGAACATGGCTCTACAAGGTGGCCCCAAAACTGCGTGATTTCTACAGAAGTTCTCCCAGCGTTGGCAGACTGTTGTAAATAGTGAAGCAGCACACATTATTGATGACTAAAGACTCTGTTTATCTACCGTTTTATTAAAGTTGCGGAAAAACCATTAGAACTTGTACATCAACAACTTATTGAGGTATTATTCCGTTCTGCTCAAGTAACAAGGATAGACCATGTGTTTCCGTACGGGCGTTAATGAACCCTGTCTTCCGGATTCTGACGGAACTATGTTGGAAGCTGTAGTGCATTCCTACACCGGCGTTCAAAAATTAAGCACAGTCACAAAAAAGGAAAACCAGAATTGTCCTATGTCTATAAATAAAGCTTAATCTCTGCTTCTAATAGAAACGTGATCGAAAGATAATGAAAAGCGATGCTTTAAAGCCGGCCGGACTGGCTGTGCGGTTCTAGGCGCTACAGTCTGGAACCGCGAGACCACTACATTCGCAGGTTCGAATCCTGCCTCGGGCATGGATGTGTGTGATGTCCTTAGGTTAGTTAGGTTTAAGTAGTTCTAAGTTCTAGGGGACTGATGACCTCAGCAGTTACGTCCCATAGTGCGCAGAGCCATTTGAACCATTTTTTGCTGCTTTAACCTTACAGGCCCTCATTTATGTTTGCACTATCGCCGTGAATTCCGTTTGACAGGCGAGTGTCGTTGGCCTAAACTAGGTAGACATTTGCATCAGTCTCAGCGCTACTGGATTTTAAGGCTTTTCCGACGGTTCGAAAACTTAAGACACATTCGCCGCTCTGGAACTCCTGGAGTAACTTCAACACACTCGCCTCATATCTAGGAGAAAATTACCGTGGGGGTAAAACACGCAAAGCCCCATCCCCTATTTTTTTTGAGGGGGGGGGGTGATTGGTATTGGATGATAAATAAGCGTAATTGTGGGATGGATGGAGAAATTTCAACGTCGATTTGTGTACCTACGGCTTATTATGTGAAAAAATTTACTATGAGATTAGGGCAATCCTAGCACTGAGGGTAAAAGAGGAAAGAGGCTGAGATGAATGCATGAACCTGAGAAGCACAGAGGAATTTTAACAAACATAATGCGCAAATGGCTTACTCTCTAAGAAAAAAATACTATCGGTAGAGGAGGAGACATGTGAGCAAAATACCATAATTCTGGATGGCAGAAGCAATTTCAACGAAACTTGATACGTGTATGATATACTGTGTGCAATAAAACATTGTTTGGGTAAGTGTGTTAACGAGAGGAGGGGGTCTAAAAATAACCGAAAACTAATCCTAGACAGATTGCATTCCTTTTCTTATCTTACAAAAGATTGGTATAAACAACCAACTGGACAACGTAAGACAATCAGCTAGTATACAATAAATAATAACACAGAGCAAAGAAAGTCTTTTTTTTGAAGGTCAACATTTTTCATTGTTGACTACTGTATCAGCTTGTCATCATTACTGCGGTGCCAACCGTAAGATAATTTTCAAGAGGAACTCGCGAATTTTGTGCATAAATACTATAGAAGAGGTACTCAGGAGACAAAGTGGGCAGAAAGAAATAAATCAGTGAGAACTGTATAAAGTAAAAGGTAGAGTTACTCTGCTTGCAATTCACCTTCATTTTCGACAGAGGTGATAGACTAAAGCCTTACTACGCCCAGAACATAATAGCAGTAGCTGAGAGTACATTTTCATTTTTAACTTAGTCTTCAGCTTTGGGCTGATGGCACACGGTCTACATTCCAATACTCTTTTAGTGGCACACTTTCCTAGGTTAAATCAATGGCTGTCTTAAAACAATTCCATTACCTCTGACTGAACCTGCGTTTCATACTCAGCTTTGTATCAGAGATATAAATGCTGTTCCTAAGGAGATTTATTTCTCTGTTACATTCCTGGCTTCGAACCAGGAGATGTGGCGCTCACTTCCAGTGGAATATATTTTGTTGTCCCACCCTGGACAGCTGGTGAGAAAGCCATACCAAGATTACTTTTGAAAATAACTGCAACCGTCGTGTTCAGAAAACCGCAAATCTCCTCATGGCGCGTAGCAACCTCCACGGAAAAAAAGGGAGAGAGAGAAATTCTTGATAATCTAGAGTAGTTTCCTAAAATTTCCTAACCACTACCTCGGCTGCAAACTTCCTTCAGGAGAGGGTGTAGACATTCCTCGTACTGCGAGCAGAATTAATCCTATCGTCAATGTTTTAGAGACTGCAGAGAAATTACGCAGAAGCCTACTTGCAATAGGGGCGATGAATCGCGCCTGTTTTATAAGCTGCGTGCAGACGGCACTCGAATAAATGTAATCGGGCACGGTGCGGTGGATGGAAATGTTGGGCGAACAGCAAGCGGTGGGTGGAAATGGGCGAACGGCAAGCCTGCAACGAACTGCTTGGACCAAGGGGTAGAAGGGGGGTAGGGAGGCTGGAGGGCAGCGGGAGGGGGGAAAGGAATTGGTAACGGCGTCCGGGAGCACAGGTGCCTCCAGGGCCTGCGTGGTTGCTACGGCGGAGAGAGGAAGCTGCTTGCCTGGGCGCACTTGTAAAACGGCCGCTTCCCGAGATAAGAGCAGTCGAAGCCCAGGAGCGGTTCACGTTTTCGTCTTCCATTACCCAAAGCTAATGCCTACATTATTTGCATAGAAAATAACAGTATTTTACGTTACTGTTTCCAAATCACACATTAGGGGCGTAAATCTGAGCGAGGTGAATGAACAGGGAACGTTGTTTCATTTCGATATAAATAAAAATCACCGGAAGTTCTTGACCAATTACTTCGAAATTTTAACACAATGTTGAACTCTATAATCTGGGCATGTCATGTTCTTAGCTACCGAACTCTTTAATATATGTATATTTTAATGCATATAATATATAAATGTATATATGTAATATAGAAAGGGGAAATATTATTCGAATCCTGCCTCGGGCATGGATGTGTGTGATGTCCTTAGTTTGGTTAGGTTTAAGTAGTTCTAATTTCTAGGGGACTGATGACCTCATGTGTTAAGTCCCATAGTACTCAGAGCCATTTGAACCATTTTGAAAATATTGTTACCAAAAAAATTTCAAAATATATCTTTTCGAATACTGCAAATTTGTACACTTTACGGTAATAACGCTATAGACACATACAGACTACGTACATTATATATATATATATATATATATATATATATATATATATATATATATATAAGAGAAACATCGTTAACAAATAGAAAAGTTATGTTTATGGTTTATGATTAGAATACTACTACAGAATTTTAATTTGCAATAACGATAAACAACGCTCAAGTTCAGAAATAGTGGTGAAGAAGAGAGGGGCAGAGGAATGAGAGGATTGACACAGAAGGAGGATAGAGAGAGATGGAGGAGGAGCTGGAGAGGGTGGGAGAGGAGCAAATGGACGGAGGAAGAGTGAGGAGGTGATGGACAGAGAGAGGGGACAGGAGGAGATTGTTAGAAAGTGGGGGAGGAGAAGATGGACAGAGAGACGAAAAGGAGGTGATGGACAGAGAGAGTAAGAAGGACGAGGAGGTGAGCAAAGAAAGGAGGAGGGGAGATGGACAGAGACAGGGAAGAGGAGGAGATTAGGACGTACATCCAATTCCCATATATATTAGAAACGTGTCCTTTCTCTTTGCGTTCTTTTCCATTTAAGCAGACTGGGACATAGAAAAGCGTGACCGTGTACAGCTATTTTTTTTTTAGAAAAAAAAAAGATAGAGACAGAGATTCTTGATAACTCTACAGCTCAACATTTCCTTCAGGAGAGGGTCTAGAAATTTCTCGTCGATGTTTTAGAGACTGTCTAACGTGAGTATTGGCAGTAATAAGCTACAGAAAGTAAATTTTCGGAATATCCTGTGTTCAGGATCGTACAGAGGGAGTGGCGGGATAGGCGTTTGCCAAGTACAAAGGCACAGAGAGTGTGCACAAACTAACGGAAAATTACAACCAAGCAGTGATGGCCGGTGATTATGTGCCAGTGTGCTACAGCACGCTGTAAATATCGTACTAAAATCGTGCCATTTCTCTTCGAATGCGAGAAGGAAAACGCACAAAAATTATGCGGTTTCTCTTCGAATGCATCCTGGTATGAGAGATTCATGAGTAGAGTATGACAGATTTTTATAGCAGTATCTGATTTAATGGTTCCATTGCGCACTGGTGAAGTGCATACAGTGGCAATTTTTGGCTCGGGTGCGAATTGTGCTTCTACCATCTCGTTTTTTCAGTGAATTTTATCCGTAGTGGATGCTCTCGATCTTCGTAACCATTTCTTTATAAGGTGTAGAAAAATTTCCGCTACCAGCCACAGTAAAATTATTTATTCGTTCCACGACCGGTTTCTGGCTTGTCCCCGTCCTCACGTGCTTATACATTCATGTACATGTTTATATTGCTGGAGATCACTGTATAAATACAAAAAAAAAAAAAAAATTGCTAGGGTGACTAAACAGATGCAAGTGGAACAATTGTCAGTGGCAAGACAGCATCTGTCCAAAATATTTCTGTACTTACATAAAGTAATAGTGAAATATGTAGCACTTTATAAAACTGAAATATGGATGTGAAAATGATAATAAAAGTGCAACTAACTGGAAAAACTGTCACCACAGCGTAATTATAATAATGATTCTTCATCTTTATGTAAGTACAGAAATATTTTGGACAGATGTTGCCTTGCCACTTACAATTGTTCCACTTGTATCTCTTTAGTCACCAGCAAATAATGTTTTTGTGTTTATACAGTGATCTCCAGCAATATATACAGGGTGTTACAAAAAGGTACGGCCAAACGTTCAGGAATCATTCCTCACACACAAAGAAAGAAAATATTTTATGTGGACATGTGTCCGGAAACGCTTACTTTCCATGTTAGAGCTCATTTTATTACTTCTCTACAACTCACATTAATCATGGAATGGAAACACACAGCAACAGAAAGTACCAACGTGACTCCAAACACTTTGTTACAGGAAATGTTCAAAATGTCCTCCGTTAGCGAGGATACCTGCATCCACCCTCCGTCGCATGGAATCCCTGATGCGCTGATGCAGCCCTGGAGAATGGCGTATTGTATCACAGCCGTCCACAATACGAGCACATTTGGTACCGGGGTTGCGTAAACAAGGGCTTTCAAATGCCCCCATAAATAAAAGACAAGAGGGATGAGGTCAGGAGAGCGTAGAGGCCATGGAATTGGTCCGCCTCTACCAATCCATCGGTCACCGAATCTGTTGTTGAGAAGCGTACGAACACTTCGACTGAAATGTGCAGGAGCTCCATCGTGCATGAACCACATGTTGTGTCGTACTTGTAAAGGCACATGTTCTAGCAGCACAGGTAGAGTATCCCGTATGAAATCATGATAACGTGCTGCATTGAGCGTAGGTGGAAGAACATGGGGCCCAATCAAGACATCACCAACAATGCCTGCCCAAACGTCACAGAAAATGTGTGTTGATGACGTAATTGCACAATTGCGTGCGGTTTCTCGTCAGCCCACACATGTTGATTGTGAAAATTTACAATTTGATCACTTTGGAATGAAGCCTCATCCGTAAAGAGAACATTTGCACTGAAATGAGGATTGACACATTGTTGGATGAACCATTCGCAGAAGTGTACCCGAGGAGGCCAATCAGCTGCTGATAGTGCCTGCACACGCTGTACATGGTACGGAAACAACTGGTTCTCCCGTAGCACTCTCCATACAGTGACGTCGTCAACGTTACCTTGTACAGCAGCAACTTCTCTGACGCTGACATTAGGGCTCTGAGCACTATGGGACTCAACATCTTAGGTCATAAGTCCCCTAGAACTTAGAACTACTTAAACCTAACTAACCTAAGGACATCACACACATCCATGCCCGAGGCAGAATTCGAACCTGCGACGTAGCGGTCGCGCGGTTCCAGACTGAAGTGCCCAGAACCGCTCGGCCACAGGGGCCGGCGACGAAGCCCACTCTCGAGCATTTTACCCAGAGGCAGCGTAGCAAAAGGTGCGATCCTGTCGCTCCTCTCATGCAATTTATATGCGTCTGACATTTCGCAATTAGCAGAATGGAACGAAAGGCTGAGGCTCTACGCTGATGATACAGCCTACTGGGGTCACGGGGTGATAACAGAAGAAATCAAGAGAAAAAAGAACGATTACATCAACTAACTAGAATCGTCTAGTAATATCGCCAGACGATCAATTCCAATTACAGAATTTCCGTATGGTGCGAAAAGTGGCAATTAGCACTAAAAAAAGAAAAGTGCGAGGTGATCCACATGGGTGCTAAAAGAAATCTAATAAATTTTGGGTATACGTTAAATCGCACAGATCTGAGGGCTGTCAATTCGATTAAATGCCTAGGAATTTAAATTGGAAAGACCACATAGATAATACTGTGGGGAAGGCAAAACAAAGACTGCGCTTTGTTGGCAGAACACTTAGAAGATGCGACAAACCCACTAAAGAGACAGCCTACGATACACTTGTCCGTCCTCTGTTGGAATGTTGCTGTGCGGTATGGGATCCTTACCAGGTAGGGTTGACGGAGGACATCGAAGAAGTTCAAAGAAGGGCAGCTCGTTTCGTGTTATTGCGCAATAGGAGTGAGAGTGTCACTGATATGAGTTGGGGTGGCAGTGACTGAAATAAAAGCGGTTTTCTTTGCGGCGTGATCTATTTATGAAATTTCAGTCACCAACTTTTTCTTCCGAATGCGAAAATACTTTGTTGACATACACCTACGTAGGGAGAAATGATCATCATAATAAAATAAGAGAAATCAGAGCTCGAACGTAAAGATTTAGGTGTTCCTTTTTCCTACGCGCCAAACCATATTTGAATGTTGTTTGTTTGTTAGAAGATCCTATTTTGCCTCATGTAAGAAGGAGTAAAAGCTGCCAGCATGTGTCGAAATTCAGCAGCGAGAGGATCGTGGACTATCGACAGTGTAGTTTATCGTTCCTCTGAGCTACTACTCTCGTTGGTCTGGATCCTAAGACTGTGATGCAAATATGGAATCCATAGGTTGAGGCGGGCCGTACTGAATGCAGCATCTTAACGGTCCTACGCGACTAGCGCCTGAGCGAACGTGTAAACTGTTCGCCCTGCCGTGCAGGATCGTACAGTCACGTCATCTACCTCTAGTGAGAAAACGAGCTTGTCTGCAACTACAGAAGTATCCACACTGACAGTGCGGCGACTTCTGGAGCACCATGAGCTGTTAGCACGGCGACCAATGTTTCTACTTCCCTTGATGCGACAGCAGAGACAGGCGTGTCGACAAAGGTGCGTCCAACGCCAACGCTGGAGATGGGAGTGGCGCTATCTTATCTTTTCAGGCGATTACCAGTTCTGGGTGCAGCATCGGCCTTGACCTACCCATGCGGGGCACAACACCCACGCCTCCCGTGAGCAGGGTCGACTGGCAGGTAGCAGGAACCACGCCGCAGGAACAAGTCTAAGTACCATCAACTTTAGCGGCCGTAACGAAAATAGGCATCACAAGGTCACCTCAGCGTCCTGCACCATTGCCAGTTAGTGACAGTTTCAAATGTTAGTAAAAATTCCGTAAAAATGTCAGAAATAACTGTTTTTAGTCTAGAATATGATGGAGTTCTTTCCAAAAGAAAATTCTTGCCAGCTGGCGTTACAGGAAATATTTCAGAAATTTTTTTTTATAATTCAAGGCGTGAAGAAAACGGTGTTACTGAGGTATTTGTACCGAAAATAAGATAGGAACATCTCAAAGTTCATAGATGCACATGATTCACGTTTTATCGCGAAAACATAAAATAATTCTGAGATAAAAATAAAATATCATAAGAGTTGTGGAGCTGCTCCGCCTTTGTAACGAAAAGGCATCACGATCACAGTAATATGCATTTCGCTCACTACCAAATACACGTCAGTGCACCGTTTCACGGAAGACTGAAACCACAATTGATACCGCACTGAAACAGAACATCCAACTGGCGCTGATGAATTTGCGTTCTGTTGGACCTTGTAGACACACCCAGCGAGAAACTTGTTAACAAAACTACGAAATTAATTTTTGTAACATCTGAGACACGTCTGAGAGCATTTTATTTACAAGGGACTCCGTGCGCGACTGCGCGCTAGTACTTGTGTGCCGCATCCAGGATTATTGTGCAGAGGACTGGCATTAATAGACCGGAAACATTCTCTACCTCCCGATTTTTTTTTCGTTTGCAGCTCTTCGTCGTTGTACTCATGACCCAAATCACCGTATACGGTGTACAAAAGTAACTATAGGTACTTTCAGGCCAGTATTTCCGATGAAATCTAGTAACATATATTTTTGCGTGTGGTTTTATTAAACCCAAGTTTTATCATCTTAGCACGTATTAAGTGCATTATACACAAAACGTCGTTCTTGCTGCTGCAATCTCTCTGCATTACATTAAAAATTTTTGTCCATCATTACACTTTCTGAATCGAAAATAGTGAGCGGAGAAGACAAAGAACGGGGTATGAGCCAGAATAATCAATTTTTTCACAGGGATCGCCGCGTGGGGTAGCCGCGCGGTCTCAGACGTCTTGTCACGGTCCGCGCGGGTCCCCCAGTCGGAGGTTCGATTCCTCCCTCGGGCATGGGTGTGTGTGTGTGTGTGTGTGTGTGTGTGTGTGACGTCCTTAGCGTAAGTTAGTTTAAGTTACATTAAGTAGTGTGTAAGCTTAGGGACCGATGACCTCGGCAGTTTGGTCTCGTAAGACCTTACCATAAATTTCCAAAATTTCACAGGGATCAATCTGTATTTTTCTAGCCATCGGATACTCTCCTCTGTCGTAGCACTGAAGTACTGTTCTACGCAATAACTTGTTAGAATCGTCAAGTTCCGTGATTTCAGTTTCCATTTATACCATTTTCCTGGAAAAGGAAAACACCTGCTCACGTCTAGAGATTTTTTAATACGGAATACACTCGATTCGGAAATAACACAAGTTTTTGTTGTCATTGTACGAACCTGTGCAAAATTTGTGTTATTCTTGGCTTTTTAACTGTTGGACAGACCAGAAAAAAAATAACAAAAATCTTCAATATGTTCGATACGACAATTTTAGACTGTTTTCGAATCTTTTCGCCCTCTACACAACACGATCACAGTAGTACATCATGTAGCTCCTTGTTCCTGCATTTCCTTCGCTACCAAACACACCTCAGTGCACTGTTCCACGGAAGATATCGCACGGAAACAGAACATTCAACTGGCGCTGACATCCACACTGTTAACAGCGTACATGCGGCAACAAAGGTATGAGGCTTATGTATATAGCAGATAGCTTTACAGTGAACAGATCCTCCAACGCTTTTACTGTGAGTACAACGGGAAAGAAAATGCGACTTCAGAAGGACGATGCAACATTAAGAATTGCAGAACGTTTTCTTTTTCGCTTTTTAAACTGTCTCCATTGAAGATGCCGATGTGCATTGTGATAAAATTCAGAGGCTGAAAATAGTTTGTGATCTGAAGAGAAAAGATACACAATATATATGTGAGAGACTATCAAAACTCGTATATAATCAGCTGGAAGGAGAACACGCGAAAGGGATAATCATGAAAGATGTCGACAGCTTTCGTAAATCCATTTTTAAAAATAGGCAGAAAATTCTGAAGAAATTATCTACAAGCATTTAGGAGGTTCTGTTGTTCTCAACACATTACATGTGAAAACTAAAGATGGAGCGGATTTATTGTTATATAATGATGCTGACAAGAACACTGTAATATTGTGTGAAACTGAAAACTTAAAAATACTTAGTCAGTGTGACAGAATGTATGTTGATGGCACTTTCAAGTACTGCACAAAGGTTTTGTCAGCTATTTACGATCCATGGGCTTGTTACTGGACATGATATTCCCGTGGTTTTTCTTTGAAGAACGATAATAAAATTTCACCTTATCAGCATGTGTTTTCAACAGTTGTTGATAAAGGTGATAATTTATGTCTGAAATTATCACCGTCTACGGTATTTTCGGACTTTGAAGAAAGAGCAACGAAAGCTGAAAGTGAGGTATGGACTAATGTAAGAATCCAAAGGTTGTAAATTTCACCTAACAGAGCAGGCGGCGAAAGATGCAAACGTTGGGATTTGCAGATGACTGCTATTCCAGAAATGAAATTGGGAAGATTTTGTTTTAGTTATTTGGCTTGAAAATGCAGTATTATCGTATTGTTGGTGCCTGTTTTGTTGAGAGCTTAAAGTCAGCTATGCCTGTGAGTGAAAAACTACAACCGTCCTGCGACTACTTAGTAGATACTTACATATAGTATAACGCACTCTTTCCTGCACCCACGTGGATAGAACAAAGTTGCAAGAGACAGAAACTACCAATGCTTGTGAAAGTTTCCATAGCAAGTGCAATGCTCGGTTCCACTCCTGCAACCCAGATATGTAGAGTACAGATTTGTTGCGGAACTGAAGCAAATTCAGCTCGAAATCAAAACTGTCATTAATTGCCCAAAAAGAAAAAGGAAGATAAGGTCTCTTTCTAATTTAAAATTCATGAAGTAACACCTGGCAAACTTCCGGGATGGAAAAATTGCAAGATGGCAGTATGTGAAATTGCGATAAAGTAAAACATGGTGCAGTTCGCCACCTCGTGGCGTACCCTAGGTAACCCTAAACGAACTCGTGCCGAAACCACTAATTCATCCGTAAGAAATAGCAGGATAATCAGATTCGTTTTTCCTTGTTACTTATTATAGGAAGATGTTTTACTGTTCGATTAGCAGTAAGTATTCTACTATCTGCTTTGAATGGGGTGGCGAGAGGGCGGCACGCCACAACTCACCAGCCACTACGATCCATGAACTCTGGCTTAAGAGCATTATGGAATGATGCACCCGTATCTGACATCCAAAGTCGCTGAGACTTTGTGACGTCCCTTCCCTCCTCCTTAACTCGCCGGAAGGAGACGCGACTCGTAACGATGTTCGTCCCCTTCGGTGTGGCGTGGAACAGCACCTGTAACTCTCGTAAGAACACAACTCCTCGCGTGGTTTAGAAATATTCTGTTATCTGTCAGCAACAGTCTTCTCAGTTTGTGCGAACTGGTAAACTGCAATCGTTATTTTTATGCCCGGTTAGTTAGGTGATGAAATAAAATCTTGATTCTTGATTTCATCATTACGGTCGTTTTTCACATCATACATAGCGAGGATGAAGTTTTTCTGTCTTCTATTCCGTTGCCATGCCGTTACCACGTCCAGTTATTAACAACGGTCCGACGTAACTCCAGAGGTAACTTATGTTGGAGTAAATGTTTTTTTTTTCTTTTTTTTTACGCCGTGACACTGGTTTAAACTAATCAGTCTTCACTGTCCATTATTCATGTACTCACTTAGTCACTTAAAATGTTTAAAGAGTTAGGCAACACGTAAGATTTATCTTTTGATTCGGATTTTATTGGTCTTTCGGTAATTAATTGTTTGTCCCTACAACACACGCACACCGATATGTCATTCAAGATTAACTTCTGTTCAGTTCAGTAATCGTGACGCTGACGACAACTTTTGACTAATCGGCGTACTTGTCTTTCTTCGTGTCTTCGTTTTATTGTGTCCTACTCAAGACAACGTATTGTTTTTCTGTCGTTGATCCGGTGCTCTCAAGGTTTGTAATTTTCCATCAGTACGAAGGCTAAGTCCGATAAACCAATATCACTCCATCGAAGTCTAATACTCGTCTTACTATACCGTCGCGTTGAGAACGGTAAAGATTAACTTTCATCAGTCGAATGATTGAGCAATACTTCGGTCTCTACCTTATGAATTATCAAACTTCCAACAATCTAATAGCGTTTGAGCAAAAGTACTTTAGAGCGACTCAAGAGCAACTAACTGAACATTTCCATATCCGAGTTGCATTGTAGTCGCATTGAATCTCCTTTTCGATGCGGCTACAACTCTCTTCCATGGTAAATGTTGTCTTTGACTGAATTACTTTCTTGGTTTTAACCTTCTTTCATATGATTTTGAATTATTCTATAGATTTTTGATAAAGAATCTATGATAATCCTTTCCTTTTATCTCTCCTTATTGTATGCTATTCTCAGTATTTGAATAATATAGGTGTTAATCAAAATATTACCAATGTAGATTTTATGGTCAATAGTTGCCGTCACTGTCAAGATGACTCACTTCCCTACTTTAAGTTTCCACGAAGTTTGTTAACTGGGGTTTTCTGTCCTTGGGGCGTTACAGCTTCATGCTCAGCAGGGTTAGAGCCGTTGCTAGTACCAGATACGGCACCTACAGTTTTAATCACGTTTTTTTCCTACTACTGTCTATTGTGTATGTGCAGTAAGTAAGATTAGGTTATTGCTCTCCTCTCTGGCGCTGCAGTATTAAAGCTCAGCGGTGTGTACGTTCTTCACCCGGTGATACTTCCACGAGGGATCCAAGGCATGCCCTATTGGAAAGGTGGATGCACCGCCTCGTGTATAGTTTGACATATCTCATATCTGCCATTGGAATGAATCAAGGTGTGCTGCCGCCTATCACTCCAGCTGGAGGGTTTATATGCTCTGTAACGTGTGTAAGCAGGCAGAGCCTTATGTTCCCCACAGTGGTTACGGCACTCGTTCTGCGCAGTGGTTGTTGTGCTGCACAGATTGGCGGCTGACCCGTTTCCCTGCCACCTGTCTATCCACTGCCAGAAACGACCGCAAGCATCAAGATGTTGTTGCCTATGGCAGCAAGGACGTAGTCAGGATTTTGCCAAAGGCGGCGGGGGAGTTCAATTTGCTGAAGAGGACCTTAAAAAGGTTCATCTTTTTCATTTATTCTGAAAACGTATTTATTTATCTTTTAATTTTATGTACATCCTTCATATAAATAGTATTTGATCTATAAATTTAAGCAAGAAAAGCTTTCCTTAGAAAGTATAACGCAAAATATATACAGGGTGTTACAAAAAGGTACGGCCAAACTTTCAGGAAACATTCCTCACACACAAAGAAAGAAAATATTTTATGTGGACATGTGTCCGGAAACGCTTACTTTCCATGTTAGAGCTCATTTTATTACTTCTCTTCAAATCACATTAATCATGGAATGGAAACACACAGCAACAGAAAGTACCAGCGTGACTTCAAACACTTTGTTACAGGAAATGTTCAAAATGTCCCCCGTTAGCGAGGATACATGCATCCACCCTCCGTCGCATGGAATCCCTGATGCGCTGATGCAGCCCTGGAGAATGGCGTATTGTATCACAGCCGTCCACAATACGAGCACGAAGAGTCTCTACATTTGGTACCGGGGTTGCGTAGACAAGGGCTTTCAAATGCCCCCCTAAATGAAAGTCAAGAGGGTTGAGGTCAGGAGAGCGTGGAGGCCATGGAATTGGTCCGCCTCTACCAATCCATCGGTCACCGAATCTGTTGTTGAGAAGCGTACGAACACTTCGACTGAAATGTGCAGGAGCTCCATCGTGCATGAACCACATGTTGTGTCGTACTTGTAAAGGCACATGTTCTACCAGCACAGGTAGAGTATCCCGTATGAAATCATGATAACGTGCTCCATTGAGCGTAGGTGGAAGAAACTAAAATGAGCTCTAACATGGAAATTAAGCGTTTCCGGACACATGTCCACAGAACATCTTTTCTTTATTTGTGTGTGAGGAATGTTTCCTGAAAATTTGGCCGTACCTTTTTGTAACACCCTGTATATAGTTGAGAAAGACCGAAATGCACAATTACAAATTTCTTTATTTGGCAATATGATAACTTCACTCTACTGCCAGACTTCTAATTTAAACGACCTCAAATCAATTTGTATTTATCCACGGTAATATGGTTATACAGCCTTGATGATAATAAAGCCCTCTACAATGTAGAACATACATTCTCGTTTGTATAACTTCTATTTGCAAATATGTCATAGCTTTAATGATTGAACTCACTGTTCCACGGATATTACAGATAGGACATTTCACTGTAGAACGTTTTTGTAGTAAAACTTGAAGAGATGATCTATCAGTACGGCCTTGGAGGAGATGTTCGGCTCGCCCTCAGTGCAGCTCTTTTCATTTAAGCATCTTTAAGGGAACTGGTATCTCTCAGGAAAGAAAGGAATTGGGAAGGAATTGACTGTGACTTACAGTACTGGACCAACTCAGGTATTCGCCTAAACTGAAAATGTAAATCACAGAAAACTATTTTCGAGATAGCCGGTGCACGGATTTTAAACAACCTTGCCTCCAAATACAGGTACTGCTAGCTCAGTGACTCAACACGCAGAGCTACACCTATCGGCTTAGAATTTGGGAAAAAACTGGTTGTTGCACGTAGTTTCAAAATAAAATAAAATGCATCACAACAAAAGAAGAAATTCTGATACTCTAAGGTTTTCCTTTAATTGTGCATATTTGGTCATTCGATAGTTCATGAATGCATGCATATTTTAAGATTTAATTGTGCATAGAAATCCTAACTCCAGCTATAATAATATTACAAGGGCGTAAACAGATTTTGGCAGAAGTGTGGGGTGAGGGTGGGGGGACGCAAGGTACAGTCAATTTCGTCGAAGTGAAGCAGCCCAATGAAAAAATCTGTTAGAAACGAAGAAACGAACTAACTCCTCCACAAACTCCTCTCCATCGTTGCGTACCCGAACTGGTTTTCGTAACTGAGTACTGGGCGTTATTTTGTTATTTGGGAAATTACTTTTTTAAGAAAGAGGAGCATCGCTTCACAACGTATTAAATGAAGTTTTGGTCAAACTACAGACTGGTGCGTTAAATCGTGTTACGTAAATCGCATTCGACGGTTCAAAACGTATTATGTTCAGGAAAAGTTTCTGGCCTGTAGTATTAGCCCGTTCTTTTGCTTGCCGTTTCCGCTATTTTCATCTTCGAGCTGACAATGAGGTGTTGATTAAATAATTGTGCACTTTCGATTACCAGGAAGGATATTCACCATTGAGAGAGAGATCGAAACGTATTGGAGTATTAGAGATGCGAAAACTAAAAGACAGGGTGAAAAGGAAGCTCAGTACGTAATAACACCCCCGATGTATTTTACGAATGACCATGTTCAGTGAAATTTGTAATGCCGGTTCATTGATGTGTTATTCGTGTGGGAAAGGTTGCATAAATGCATGTTTTTATACTGTGATTGAGCTTTTCTATCCGTAGTCAGGACCTGACAACACGTATTTTGGTTTAGGAACTTAAACCGAGAGCCACATATAAGTAATTTTGAGTCGCTTTGTAATCACAAAGAAGGCAGATTCTGGTGCGTGAGCTTCCCATTATTCTACTTAATGAAAGCAAAAAATGAAGTTTACTGCGTACGGAACAAAGTGGAAGAGGATCGCAGACTCAGTGACATGATGAAGAACTGGAAAGCATTAAGCAGGTAAGCGCAGTCGAAATTTCGTTGATAAACCTAATTACCTGACGCTAAGAAACTGGATGTCGATAAACCGTTGAAAACAAAATTTGGAGACAACTGGAAAGAGGTTGATAGTTTGCAGTTTTATGTTTCGCCAGTAAACATCGATGCGACATCCGATGAAACCGGTATGCCGACTCGTGAGGACGATGGTAGAGACTGCTTGCACGAGCAGGAAGGACTGAGTGCAAGACTGTAACACGTCGATCTACCAACAGCAACATGTTAATAGCTTTAGTTTCTGTGAACTATGCCCAACAATAATATCAATAAAAATTCAATCATATTATGTGAAAACATGATGCAATCAAAACGTGTCTTGTTAAGTGAATTTGTTCAAAACATATTAAGTGCAATTTAAAAATTTAAAATGGGTAACTATTTCGATTATGACTGATTGTGGAACATGATCTAAATATTTACGTCCTACAGTAGAGAATTTTGACATATTTCATTTCTTTAGGAAGAGACACTTTCTTATGCTTCATGTAACATTATGATCTGCGTACTTAATACGATTTGAAAAGATGCTCCTCAAAGGCAACCAAAGCGGTTTTGGCGATATTTTCTTTGATCAATGCGATTTTTGAGTGACACAGGCAAATCCACATATATTTTTATGCACTGAATTTAATTTAATGTTATTTGTAAAGATGTCTACCGCTTCGCTGCCTTGTGAAACAGTGAAATATTCCAACCTCAATGCTCCATCAGTCACCAAACAACGACTCCAGTGCTAAAATTTAACTGCTATAGATATGGAGGCCTCATTAGGCTTTACAGAAGTGCATACATGTTTTTAACTTATCATAACCCTAATGGACGAATCAAAAGGGTTTTCCTCTTCTTTCATGTTACAGTCTTATCCACTCTCAGAAACTATCACAACAGCATAGAGCACAAAAACATAAACAACTGCACTTACATTAAATTCAGCTGCAAATAACAATTGAACTGATTACCAAAACAACATCTGAGGTCAAGGAAGACCAACAATGTACAGTAGTTGGTCTTGGCTGAAGTAGGAGTAGGTGATAGCCGACAGTGCTATTGATATTTCAATAGTTGTATATCGGTCACTTGCGTCGATAATATGTATTATCGAGCCAACTGACCGATATCTTCAGGTGCAGCGAACAAACTACTGAGGTTGAGTATTTTTTTTTTTTTTTTTTCCTGTGACCAGAGCCTCCTATTTATGTCAGTTTGAGAAGAAACTGCGCAGGCGTGAACATGAACCCCACGACCAAAATACACCGATATATATATATATATATATATATATATATATATATATATATATATATATATACCAAAAATTAATTAATGAAAGGTGAAAAAGGAAAACTGTGAAAGGAAATCAGGGGAACAAAACCACAAAAATATGCAGCGGCGTTCAGTAACTTGCTTAGGTACACGGGTCTTGATAGGATGACTGTGTGTTGCCTTTATCCACCAGTAAGATCACAATATTTGAATCCTCACGGAGAGGTCGGAATGGTGACCCCCCTGGAGCAGAGATACTATTCTTGGGTGCTGGTGCCCTTGTCAGAGCACGGCAAGTCTGCCGTCTAACTTCCTGGCAGCGTCACTGGGCAGTTTCGCAATTCTCTGTTCAACAGAGCTAATAATATATACAGCGTGTTGTGTCTTCAGGGTGGACGGGAAAGTTCAGTCCTTTCTGCAAGATCGAAACAGCCGCGTCAGGCAGAGGTTTGTCCGTAAGGCTGTACACGGTCCATCAACGAAGTTTCCCTGCTAACATTTGATTTTTTTCGGAAAACAGTCTCTGAAGCGACGAAATTTTCCAATCTGACGTCCCGTGTCTTACTGTCGCTTCCATACCGAGAACGCTTAAGTGACGCTATCAACCCACGTCAAAGAATCTTCTGAAAGTCGTAACGAAATCTGCAGATGAAGGGTCAGATGATGGCTCTGAGCACTATGGGACTTAACATGTGAGGTCATCAGTCCCTTGACTTAGAACTACTTAAACCTAACTAACCTAAGGACATCATGCACATCCATGCCTGAGACAGGATTCGAACCTGCGACCGTAGCAGCAGGGCGGTTCCGGACTGAACCGCATAGAACCGCACGGCCACACCAGCCGGCTGATGAAAGGTCAAAATGGTTCAAATGGCTCTGAGCACTATGGGACTTAACATGAGAGGTCATCAGTCCCTTGACTTAGAACTACTTAAACCTAACTAACCTAAGGACATCACGCACATCCATGCCTGAGACAGGATTCGAACCTGCGACCGTAGCAGCAGGGCGGTTCCGGACTGAACCGCATAGAACCGCACGGCCACACCGGCCGGCTGATGAAAGGTCAAAATGGTTCAAATGGCTCTGAGCACTATGGGACTTAACATGTGAGGTCATCAGTCCCTTGACTTAGAACTACTTAAACCTAACTAACCTAAGGACATCACGCACATCCATGCCTGAGACAGGATTCGAACCTGCGACCGTAGCAGCAGGGTGGTTCCGGACTGAACCGCATAGAACCGCACGGCCACACCGGCCGGCTGATGAAAGGTCAAAATGGTTCAAATGGCTCTGAGCACTATGGGACTTAACATGTGAGGTCATCAGTCCCTTGACTTAGAACTACTTAAACCTAACTAACCTAAGGACATCACGCACATCCATGCCTGAGACAGGATTCGAACCTGCGACCGTAGCGGTCGCGCGGTTTCAGACTGAAGCGCCTAGAAGCGCTCGGTTACAGCTGCCGGTGATGAATGGTGAGTAGATTCGATCTTCCGTAGAGTGTTGTGTGAATTCTGTTTCTCATCAATGTGTGGTTGACTAGAATTTTAGTCCTTTTGGGGGCTACAGAGTTTATAAAGCGCGTAACCTTTACGAAAGTCGAAATAATTCGAAAGTCTCGGCATCTCAATAAGAACGTAAGAGCATACAGTAGTCTGCTCTTCGTATTTATTATTTTTTTTAATGGCATGACGTCTTGTTGAGAGATGCATCTCGCCATAGAAGTTTATACCTGATGTGGAAGAAAAAAGTATAAATATTAATAGTTTCTTTCATTCACCGTAGTCAAGCTTCACATGACATTCCCACACACGGTATTCTGCATTAGTTTTTCTTTCAGAAATTCTTAGATCTGCTGTCTTTGAATAAAAGCGCAAAAGACTTTCCTACCCCTTTCTCTGCCCCAGAACTTTAATTGAGATGATACAGAGATCTTTTTTCGAAGAGCTGGAAAGAATTAGTGACGTTAAAGAGACTCCAATTTCAGAACAGGGAGGGGTCAGAGCGACGCGGGTAATTGGTGAATAACGGGAGTCGGCGGCGGTACAAACGAACTGCCGCCACGCTTCGGGGGAAAAAACCAGCGCACAGCTCCGAGGCGCGTTAGGGGAGGCGGTGACAAACGACCAGACGGGGAGCGGCCAAAAAGCGAGGGCCGGTCCTGAATACCGGGCCGCCGTAAAAAACGTAACGCAGCCACCACAAGAGCGGGCAGCCGCTAACTGCAGTGCAGTCCAGGCTGCTTCGCCCGCCGCTAAATATTGCACGCCGGCTGCCGGCTGCGGCACCTGCGCTCTCTGGGGAGGCGTGTGTGTCACGTGACACCGACCGGCAACGAACAGAAGTTTGGCTAATGGCTGGCCGTTCTCATGCTCCGAGGCACACGGGAGAAGCATCACTAACCACAGCCACACTAGCGAAGCACGTGTTCTGCGTTACACAACGGATGTGGCTGAGACAGGTGTGGCTCCTACGGGGTAGGCGCACGGGGCTCACGACTTCCATTGAAAACATTTTTGTAAAAGCGTTTATATTTTTGAATGGAAAGTCACTAGTCGTGGTGACCTATACAGGGTGCTCCACTGTTAGTGACCGGGCCAAATATCTCACGAAATAAGCATCAAACAAAAAACTACAAAGAACGAACCTCGTATAGCTTGAAGGGGGAAACCAGATGGCGCTATGGTTGGCCCGCTAGATGGCGTTGCTATAGGTCAAACGGATACCAACTGCGTTTTTTTAAAATAGGAATCCCCACTTTTTATTACATATTCGTATAGTAAGTAAAGAAATATGAACATTTTAGTTGGACCACTTTTTTCGATTTGTGATAGATGGCGCTGTAATAGTCACAAACGTATAAGTACGTGGTATCACGTAACATTCCGCCAGTGCGGACGGTATTTGCTTCGTGATACATTACCCGTGTTAAAATGGACCGTTTGCCAATTGCGGAAAAGGTCGATATCGTGTTGATCCATGGCTATTGTGATCAAAATGCCCAACGGGCGTGTGCTATGTATGCTGTTCGGTATCCTGGACGACATCGTCCAAGTGTCCGGACCGTTCGCCGGATAGTTACGTTATTTAAGGAAACAGGAAGCGTTCAGCCACATGTGAGACGTCAACCACGACCTGCAACAAATGATGATGCCCAAGTAGGTGTTTTAGCTGCTGTCGCAGCTAATCCGCACATCAGTAGCAGACAAATCGCACGAGAATTGGGAATCACAAAAACGTCGGTGTTTGAGAATGCTACATCAACATCGATTGCACCCCTACCATATTTCTATGCACCAGGAATTGCGTGCCGACGACTTTGAACGTCTTGTACAGTTCTGCCACTGGGCACGAGAGAAATTACCGGACGATGACAGATTTTTTGCACGCGTTCTATTTAGCGACGAAGCGTCGTTCACCGACAGCGGTAAGGTAAACTTTCATAATATGCACTACTGGGCAACGTAAAATCCATGATGGCTGCGACAAGTGGAACATCAGCGACCTTGGCGGGTTAATGTATGGTGCGGCATTATGGGAGGAAGGATAATTGGCCCCCATTTTATCGATGGCAATCTAAATGGTGCAATGTATGCTGATTTCCTACATAATGTTCTACCGACGTTACTGCACGATGTTTCATTGCATGACAGAATGGCGATGTACTTCCAGCATGATGGATGTCCGGCCACAGCTCGCGTTTGGTTGAAGCGGTATTGAATGGCATATTTCATGACAGGTGGATTGCGCGTCGAGGCACCATACCGTGGCCCGCACGTTCATCGGATCTGACGTCCCCGGATTTCTTTCTGAGGGGAAAGTTGAAGGATATTTGCTATCGTGATCCACCGACAACGCCTGGGAACATGCGTCAGCGCACTGTCAATGCATGTGCGAACATTACGGAAGGCGAACTACTCGCTGTTGAGAGGAATGTCGTTACACGTATTGCCAAATGCATTGAGGTTGTCGGACATCTTTTTGAGCATTTATTGCATTAATGTGGTATTTACAGGTAATCACGCTGTACCAGCATGCGTTCTCACAATTGATTAGTTCACAAAGGTACATGTATCACATTGGAACGACCGAAATAAAATGTTCAAACGTACCTACGTTCTGTATTTTAATTTAAAAAACCTACCTGTTACCAACTGTTCGTCTAAAATTGTGAGCCATATGTTTGTGACTATTACAGTGCCATCTATCACAAATCTAAAAAAGTGCTCCAACTAAACCATTCATCTTTCTTTACGTGCTACACGAATATGTCACAAAAAATGGGGGTTCCTATTTTTAAAAAACGCAGTTAATATCCGTTTGACCTATGGCAGCGCCATCTAGCGGGCCAACTATAGCACCATCTGGTTTCCCCCTTCAAGCTAGACAAGTTTCGTTCTTTGTAGTTTTTTCGTTTGACGCTTATTTCGTGAGATATTTGGCCAGGTCACGATAAATGGATCACCCTGTATACGAGGGGTGTTTAATAACGAATACAACTCATTTTTAATCGGTCAATTTCGGTTCAAAAACTGCAGACTTTATTGTGGGACATCATGGAATGTTCCCGCTTCAGTCCGTTTAGGTTCATGGGGTTCTAGACATAGCCTTCAAAATAGCATCTGTAACGGAGACGTGTTCGGAGCAGATAGGCGTCATTACGTTTCTTTGGACGGAAAACCAGAGCGTCGCAGATATTCATAAGCACTTACAAGATATCTACAGAGACTTGGCAGTGAACGAAAAGCGCGCTGACTCGCTGAGCGAGGCCTCTGTCATCATCGCAACGAGTTCGCGCAAAACCTGTCCGATCTCCCGCGTGCCGGCCGGCCGCACACAGCTGTGACTCTTGCAATGTGGGAAGCTGCCGACACTCTCATTTGAGGTGATCGAAGGAACACAATCAAACACCTCGCTGCTCAAATGGACGTCTCTGTTAGTAGTGCTGATATACTCGTCCACCATTTGGGGTACTCTAAGCAGATGGCACACCGCCACCTACGTCACACGCACGCCATATCCCTTCAGCACAGAGCTGTGAGGCGCCATATTGGCATGCAGTTCAAGCCTGTACGTATACAGGGTGTTACAAAAAGGTACGGCCAAACTTTCAGGAAATATTCCTCACACACAAAGAAAGAGAATATGTTATGTGGACATGTGTCCGGAAACGCTTACTTTCCATGTTAGAGCTCATTTTATTACTTCTCTCCAAATCACATTAATCATGGATTATAAACACACAGCAACAGAACGTACCAGCCTGACTTCAAACACTTTGTTACAGGAAATGTTCAAAATGTCCTGCGTTAGTGAGGGTACACGCATCCACCCTCCGTCGCATGGAATCCCTGATGCGCTGATGCAGCCCTGGAGAATGGCGTATTGTATCACAGCCGTCCACAATACAAGCACGAAGAGTCTCTACGTTTGGTACCGGGGTTGCGTAGACAAGAGCTTTCAAACGCCCCATAAATGAAAGTCAAGAGGGTTGAGGTCAGGAGAGCGTGGAGGCCATGGAATTGGTCCGCCTCTACCAATCCATCGGTCACCGAATCTGTTGTTGAGAAGCGTACGAACACTTCGACTGAATTGTGCAGGAGCTCCATCGTGCATGAACCACATGTTGTTTCGTACTTGCAAAAGCACATGTTCTAGCAGCACAGGTAGAGTATCCCGTATGAAATCATGATAACGTGCTCCATTGAGCATAGGTGGACGAAACTAAAACGAGTTCTAACATGGAAATTAAGCGTTTCCGGACACATGTCCACATAACATATTTTCTTTATTTGTGTGTGAGGAATGTTTCCTGAAAGTTTGGCCGTACCTTTTTGTAACACCCTGTATATGCCGTTTCTGAGCACCAGCAAATTGAGAAACACTCGAAAACCCGTTGTTAACTGTGTGATTCGTTGCAATAAAATAATGAGAAACTTCATATTCGTGGCCAAAGTATTATTCTAACTTGCGCGTTATGAGAGCATGTCATTTGAAGGTAGTGACACACTGAGGATACACCAAAAATCCATTGTTCTTGGTACAGTTTGCTATTATTAAATTTCAGGTAGTAACATAGCTACGATTAAAGCATTGAACATGTGGTAACATGAAACTTCCTGGCAGATTGAAACTGTGTGCCCGACCGAGACTCGAACTCGGGACCTTTGCCTTTCGCGGGACAGTGCTCTACCAACTGAGCTACCGAAGGACGACTCACGGCCGGTACTCACAGGTCTCCTACAGGAGAGCTTCTGTAAAGTTTGGAAGGTAGGAGACAAGGTACTGGCAGAAGTAAAGCTGTGAGTACCGGGCTTGAGACGTGCTTCGGTAGCTCAGTTGGTAGAGCACTTGCCCGCGAAAGGCAAAGGTCCCGAGTTCCAGTCTCGGTCGGGCGCACAGTTTTAATCTGCCAGGAAGTTTCAAATTAGCGCACACTCCGCTGCAGAGTGAAACTCTCATTCTCATGTGGTAACATGTTAGAATTGGGGCAGAAGAAACTGTTGTCAGTTTAGCGTAGTAAGTAGCGTCAGTGGTCGTCATCCAGATGTATGGTAGAACGGTGGTTAGTGTCTCACGAGGCTTGAATTTTTTTCCTAACATTCGCATATTTAATAGGTTGTGATGCTTTATTATTAGTTTAATGTAAGTATATACTACATATTTGATGTCAAATAAATATAAGTTCACCTTTTTTTGCGGAATGAGTTTGTTCGATTGGCTTAATCTACAGGACAGCTTGCGCTACTTGTGTAAAGATGTTTTTTTCCTTTTTCTGTTGAGTTTCGTAATTCACGTCTTTTAAAGATTCTGCTATTAGGTAGGAACAGAGATCAAATAAGAATGACCTTAGGGTTTTACCAAAATGTGAGAAAGATGAAATAACGTTTATCTTAAGTGGAGAACTATTGCAAATTTGTGTCGCACTGTTTGTAATGGAACTTTTATACGCCTGTGTCTTTATTGATTGGACATGGTACTTTCCTTTTTGTTTTAAAACATGTACATCGATATTGAAGTTTTTGTGTATGTTACATATAGAACAACGTGACTAGGGTATGGACAATGGAGGAAACGTGCGTTTTAATAGGGCTAACGTGGGAATTTTACGCACACCCGTTTCGTAAACAGTCTGATTTACGAATAGAAACATCCCACAACTGCGGCTGGAGTGCGACCCGATCGCATATACTACGTTGGGGCCCACGTACCGTATGCACAAGTCGCATCGTTCCTGAGCGTTCAGCGGCAAGCTCAACGTTGACGTTCGACAGCACGGTCCGTGTGCCGACGGCTTAAGACGTTTGCCCGTAGCGCTCCTCACAGCCTAACAGAAGAACGAAGGTCAACGAAGGACCATCTGTGTGGAATTGCTTACTTTGTTCGAACATAGTCACAGGCGACGAAACAAGGGTTCATCACTTCGAACCGGGAACAAAGCGGCAGTCCCTGGATTGGCGACACACCACTATCCTGCAAGAGCCAAGTGGATGAGAAGTCGTAAAACACTCATAATGTTTGTCATTTCGGTACTTATTCCAAGCGGTACCTTTCGTAATAAGGGATTTTTACCAACACTGTCAGGCCAAAGCGTCCTCTCACTTACGTCAGCAGAGTATTTCCCTTCTTTCTGAATCCTGTCGCCCAACCCTAAGCAACGCTCACCATTAGGAGACGACATTCTGATGGTATATCTCGGCATCGATCTAAGACAAATTTTCGTCACGACCTTGCTGCTAGAGTTCTATCACAATTATGCTAGTATTATGAAACGTCCCCTTTGAACAATTATACAGGACTGTGCTTAAACTGACATACAATATTTTTAGCGCAACGCAATCTGGCTTTCAAAAATCCCTACAAAAGAATGGCCCTGACTAACATTAAACTATACCTTCCAGAAATCACTTACCTCACAAAAATCTTCATTACTCGAACTACTGCAATACAGCGATCGCCGCTACTGCCAGCTAAATAAAAGATTCAAACTAGGGAAGGCACTAACTACTGATAGGGATAGTTAGCAAATGAAAGATATTAATAGAGAACAAACAATGTATTTACCTTAATAGTCATAATAAATGTAGCAGTTCATGACAAATTACAAAACTCCGCCATCTCTCTCCCCACATCCACCACTGCTGGCGGCTCACCTCCAACTGCGCAACGCTACGCGCTGTTCACAGCCAGCTGCCTAACACTACAATGGCGAGTATTACAACAATGCAAAGCAGCCGCAGACTGCACACAGCACAGCCAGTGATTTTCATACAGAGGTGGCGTTACCAATAAAAAAACCTAAACAGCCTACTTACAGTATTTGAGCCGGTTACTATCGGTTTGTGTAAAACCGGAATACTTCCTTATTAGTTTCGATATTTCTTTTGTTTCTTGCTTTTCTCTCCCATTTTTATCCCAGTTGCTTTTGCCCGATAAGAATATAAACAAGCACAGTTCTAACCTTATGTTTCCATGAGAATAATTCAGTCACTGTGTTGCTTATGGAACTTCGTGCAGTATTGCGCTTTTCTGCACGTAATGCTGTATGAGTCTGAACAGTGTCATCGGCGCACAGCAACTCTACAGAAACATCTTTTACCATTCTCTTATTTCACACTAATGGCACTAACATAGACATATACATACTTTAAACAGTGGTAGCCTGCTAAAGCACGCTCCGTGGTAGGCGACGTCGCACTGTGTTTGCTGAAAGGGCTACACAGTGTAACAAGCGGACATAAGTGTTTAGACTCAGACTTTACTTGGCTTATCTCCAGTGTTTTCTGGATTTAAAAATATTTACTTGTTTTATTTTCAAAGCTATTTTATAACAACATCACAGCTTTGCATCCTGAGAAAGGAATATTTTACTCCATGCAGAGTACATACTGAAAAAAAAGTTCATATGGCTCTGAGCCCTATGGGACTTAACAACATCTGAGGTCATCAGTCCCCTAGAACTTAGAACTACTTAAACCTAACTAAGGACATCACACACATCCATGCCCGAGGCAGGATTCGAGCCTGCGACCGTAGCAGTCACGAGGTTCCCGACTGAGGCGCTTAGAACCGCTCGGCCACCACGGCCAGCAGTAAATGCTGCCTTGATTATATGTAACAAGTTAAAACTGTGTGCTGGAATGGGAACCAATACAAGACCTCAGCCATTTGTCTCATAGCAGTTCACGCACAGCACGTGAAATGTATAAATACGACATCTAAATACCAACTAGCGCACAAACTTGTCAAATATAGATTGAAATTTTCACTCTGCAGTGGAGTGTGCGCTGATATGAAACTCCCTGGCAGATTAAAACTGTATGCCAGACTCGAAATCGGGAACTTTACCTTCCGCGAG
Source organism: Schistocerca americana (assembly GCF_021461395.2). NCBI lineage: Eukaryota > Metazoa > Arthropoda > Insecta > Orthoptera > Acrididae > Schistocerca > Schistocerca americana. The sequence goes on along the minus strand of NC_060119.1, from coordinate 868,755,515 downwards.
CAAGTGCTCTAACCAACTGGTTCATTCTGGAAACATCCTCCGGGCTGTAGCTAAGCCATGTTTTCGCAATATCATTTCTTCTTGCAAGTTTCGCCGGAAAGCTTCTGTGAAGTTTGGAACGTAGCAGACGAGGTACTGGCCGATTAAAGTTACGAGGACGGGTCGTGAGTCGCGCTTGGGTAGCTCAGTTGGTAGAGCACTTGCCCGTGAAAGGCAAAGGTTCCGAGTTCGAGTCGCGGTATATATATATACGCATAATACCCAGGATAATTCAGCTGCTCATACTGTTTTATGCATCCCGCAATGTTACAGCTGCCCTTCATAAACCACGTACGAGATTTTCATATTATCTCGCTCGTTACGCGCGAACCGTTAGCGCTACAGAAAAAATGAGCAGAACGGTTTTGTAAGAAATTTAATATAGTTAAATTTTGTAGTGGGCTACGTTTCCGCTGGAAGCAACGATTTTCGAGTTATTGGAGAAGAACGTACAGAAATGATCCTCAAATGCCTCTCCATCCCCAGTCAGGATTTCTAGTATGTTGCTCGTGACACTCTCTCCTACCACTGTACAAAAATTGCCGACTACACGAACTACTTAATTGGTCTTTGTTGATTGGGGTTATTACGCCACCAGCATAATCGGCTACTTTGTTAACATTATTAAGTTAACGGTGCCCGTGAGGGTAACAAAAGGAAAACTTTTGTAGGCGTTACGTTAAAAGTACTTTCGTTGACAGCTCGTTCCAAACTTAATCCTTACAAGCACATTAGTTTCGTAGTCAGAAGGCCTGACGAATACAGCGATGTACTTCTTTATTTTAAAAACAAACAAACACCATTCAACGGTACCGAGCAGCCGCCGTGTTAACCTCAGCCTTTAGGCGCCACCAGATGCCGATACGGAGGGGCAAGTTGTCAGCACAGCGCTCTCCCAAATGGTTCAAATGGCTCTGAGCACTATGGGACATAACGTCGGAGGTGATCAGTCCCCTAGACTTAGAACTACTTAAACCTAACTAACCTAATGACATCCCACACATCCATGCCCGAGGCAGGATTCGAACCTGCGACCGCAGCAGCAGCGCGGTTCCGGACTGAAGCGCCTAGAACCGCTCGACCACATCGGCCGGCCCACTCTCCCAGCCGTTGTCAGTTTTCGTGACTGTTGTCGCTACTTCTCAGTCACGTAACTCCTCAATTGTTCTCACAAGGGCTGAGCGCAACCCGCTTGCCAACAGCACTCGGCAGATCCGGACACTGATCCATCCAAGTTTTTGCCAAACCCGACAGCGCTTAACTTAGGTGTTACCACGGCGTCAAGGCCGTTGGCAGCTCTTTATTGTACGCTGTTAAAATTCAAGGACTATTAGGTAAAATTTACACAAACATCAGATTTACAGTTTTTAAATGCTGGACTAAGTAGGGGGCGTAATAAGGCCAGTCAATGAAGACCAAAAAAGGTCGGATGTGAGAAATAATTCATGCAGTCGCAAATATTCGTACAGAGGCAGGAGAGTGAGTAATGAACAACATATTAGAAACCCGAACCGTGTCGGCTGAGTGTGGGACGGAGTGGAGTTCGTTTGTATGTCATTTTTATACGTTTTGCTGAAATAGCTGGAAACACAAACAAACAAAGCCTCTAGCGCAAACGTATCCAAATACAAAATTTAACTACATTAAATTCCCTACAACGAAGTCCTGCTCATGTTTCCAGTAGGACTAATAGTTTGCACATAGTGTGTGAGAGAATATGAAAATCTCGCACTTGGTTTATTGTCAGCTGTGACATTGTGGGTTGCATAAAACCATAGTGGTAGCAGTAACTAAATCACCCTGTATATATATATATATATATATATATATATATATAAAATGATTTATATATATGAGATATGCCGATCTGGACATTGAGTCGGGGTTGTTAGTAGACTGGTTTCTTATTTGGGAGGAAAGGGATTGAAATCTTGATATAGGTGTCATTCTTTTCTCTTATGATCTTGGGATGAATGCTGCCTTGAGTAACTAAACGGCGGATTTCCTTTTTCTTTCTATCTGGAGTTCTGCATCGGACGGCCCCGGCATTGATAAGTTTTAACCATTCATATCTTTAAATTCTTTTTAACACTGTCGAGAACGCTTTTATGTGCCTTTACTTAGAATCAGGCATGACCATACAATTACGTTTCCTACATTCTCACACTTACTAAGTGAATCGTGGGAAGAGTACCCTTTCGGAAACTGTGTCTGTCAGCAGTAGGGCTGCACTGTACCAAACCTACTGCTCGGTAGTGTTTTGCACGTAATTAGAACTGTACATAATTCAGTGTCAGTCCATTTTGTAGTTCAGAATATAAACTGCATTTGTAAGTAACAAAAATTAGTTGAGCGCGTAACTTCTGTGCTTTTATTTAACCAAAGCAATAACTCTTGATGCTAGTAAAATTTACGTGCACAAACATAAAATATGTATAATTATTGTTGTTATTTTGTACTCAGTGGAACGTCTTCACCGTGATAAAAGGCAGGAGTTTCCTTTAATTATTGATAAATGTGAAAGTTGTTTATGAATAACAGAAACCTATTTTGTAAAAGTTCGACGAAATATTGAAGCAGTATGTGATATATTTTTGTTTTGTAGTTTTTTATTCTATCTTTTTGTTTTGGAAATTGTTTTTCCTAAGTGCTACATGATAAATATATATTGTTTTCTTTATTTTAACAATAATATCTCGCTGTTTCACATTACAAAGCAACAAAAGCAACACTTTTCAAATAAAATCTGAATTAAACACTGACAGATTCAGTTTTGCTGTAAATATTATTTATTCTTAAGTAGCGGATAGGAGGATAACAGAACAAACACGTTCTGCAGGTTACCTGACTCTTTACGTATCCTCGCTCAGTTTCTAGAGTCCGCAGCTGGTGGTCTAGTGGCTAGCATTGCTGCCTCTGGATCACAGGGTCCTGGGTTCGATTCATGGCCAGGTTGGGGATTATCTCTGCCTTGGGACTGGGAGTTTGTGTTGTCCTCATCATTTCATCATCATCATCATTCGTGACAGTGGCTAAATTGGACTGAGTAAAGGAATTGGACTGTATGAAAAATTGGGACTTTGTATCGGCGCTGAAGACCATGCAGTTGAGTGCCCAACAAAACCAAACATCATCATCAGTTTCTAGACGGTTTACTGCTTCCAGTATTTGGAGGAATCTAGTAAGACACTGTTCAGATACGTAAAGAAAGCGATCGTTGTGAGGTAACGCCTGGTAGGTATGCAACACGCCCAATGTACTGGTAATTTGTATACGATCTTAACTGACCAAAGCTACTAGGAAACTATCATAGTCTATGCTTACTTATATTAGTCAACAGTTGCCTAAGACAGTTTTACAACTGTACTAAACAGTACTTCTCTGAACTGGCCATCGAAGTGACAGTTAATTGTCTCAGTTTATCTCTGGAGACTGCTGTGTCCCGTACCCGCCCCTTGTTGTTTGAGGGTGAGCTGTGCCAGCCGAAGCCACGAAGCAGACTCCGGGCTGCGTTGCGGGAGCTGGGCTTTATCACGCACACGCGTTAAGCGGATCGCGCCACAGGACATGTCTAATCTTCCAATCAAAAGCTCGCCTTGCTGTGAACTCCTTACGTCTGTTGCTGGAAGGAAAGTTAGACCTGTTTTCTTGTTTTAGGAGAAAAGAGGCCAAAGGCCAGCAGCAGTTTCAACCATTTAGAATGGTATTACTTGAGACAAAAATCTGTCAAAACACTTCATTAAATTATAGTTGCAACAATTGTCCTAAAAGTTTACAGTTGTACACTGACCAGGAGAATTTTCAGTGGGGATTAAAAAATTGCTTGTAACACTCAAATTACGGTATACGATATTTACGTTTCAATCGAACTGCACTTACAACGATCATGCAGCCATCATGTTTATGATGACAAAGTTGTCTAGTATTGCTGCAGTTGTTCATATTTCACCTGGGAACGAACCTTTCCTTCTTAAACGCACTTAAGTGTCTAAACCCTATAATTGCTGCGATGAAGGGCCTCTTCGATATATATATATATTGAACGTGTACCAGCAAAAATTGCTTTACATTACATATACAAGACACAGCAAAATCTTGAGCAGTAGTTACTTGCGTACCTTCTAGGAAGTAGGAGAAGGCTCCAATGATTGAAGGCTTGCACAACACTAAATTTTGCAGATAAGCAATTAACCACCTGAAACAATAGTTTTTCTAGACGAATGTGAACAAAGATACAGTACTGGCAGTTATATCTCAATATTAGTAAGTGTAACCTACTGCGTATAACAAGGCGAAAATCCCCGTTAATGTACGAGTACAAAATAAATGCCCAGTCTTTGGAAGCGGTAACGTCCGTCAAGTATCTGGGTGTGACTGTTCGAAATGATCTCAAATGGAATGATCAGATTACACAAGTAACGAGTAAGGCGAACTCTAGATTGCGGTTTATTGGTAGAATACTGAAGCGATGCAGTCCTTCAACAAAGTAAATAGCTTACAATACGTTAGTTCGTCCAGTCTGTATGCGACCCTTACCAGTTGGGTCTGCCGGTCGTTGTGGGCGAGCGGCTCTAGACGCTTCAGCCTGGAACCGCGTGACCGCTGCGGTCGCAGGTTCGAACCCTGCCTCGGGCGTGGATGTGTGTGACGTCCTTAGGTTAATTAGGTTTAAGTAGTTCTAAGTTATAGGGGACTAATGACCTCAGATGTTAAGGCCCATAGTGCTCAGAGCCAGAACCAGTTGGGTCTGATTCAAGAGATTGAGAAGGTCCAAAGAAGAGCGGCAAGATTTGTGACTGGTACATTTAGCCATCGCCAGAGCGTTACAAATCTCATAGAAAGTTTAAAGTGGGACACACTTGCAGATAGACGGCGCGCTAAACAGAAGGAGCTGCTCACTAAATTCCGAAATCCGATCTTCACCGAGGATGTAGAGGATATATTATCACCACCAACTTTCACATCGGCCAACGATCACGATTGAAAGATAAGGGAAATAAGAGCTCGTACTGAGGCGTTCAGACAGTCGTTTTCCCTCGCGCGATTCGCGTGTGGAACAGAGAGGGGGAAATACGACTTGGCGCAAATTGTGCCCTCCGCCACGCACCGCTTGGGGGCTAGCGGAGTATATATGTAGATGAAGATGTACTTAGTCTTATCTACGTTACAACTGAGGAAACTTTAACTGTTCAACATAAAATGGTAAAAATGGTTCTTACTCAACAAGAAAACTTAATTTTACTCCTTCCCTAATTCTCGGTCCCGGTATTTCAACAATTCATGCTAATGACAATGAGTGTTCAATAGGAATTCTGTCACCATTGGCACTGACATTGTTTGTCAGAGTAACTTGCGGACTATGAGAGCCAATATTACCACTGGTCCACGGTATTGCTACAGCTGCATCAAATGTACGAGTTGTGTGGCTGACACGCAACATCACTCATGATGTACGAGGGGCGTTCAGTGAGTAATGCAACATTTTTTTTCGACCAGTTGAAAAAATTCGAAATTTGTTATGGAATATCATAGAATATTCCCGCTTCAGCCCTTATTGTTCCATGAAATTCTGATAGGTGGCGCCGCTATACGTAGCCTTCAAAATAGTGTCTGTAATCGGCGTGCGTTTCAGAGACGTGTCGCTGAGTTCCTTTTGGTGGAAAAGGCATTCATAGGCGATTGCTGAATGTCTACGCACATCTGGCAGTGAACAAAAGCACGGTGAGTCGTTGGGCGAGGCGTCTGTCATCGCAACAACATCGCGCAAACCTGTCCGAACTCCCGTGCGCCGGCCGGCGGCCCACGGCTGTGATTCCTGCAATGATGGAAACTGCGGACACTCTCATTCAAGGTGATCGATGGATCACAATCAAACATCTCGGTCCTCAAGTGGACGTCTCTCTTTGTAGTGCTCATACACTCGTCCACCAGTCGGGGAACACAAAGGTGTGAGGCCGCTGGGTTCTTTCCCACCTAACCCCACACCATCAAGGGCAACGAGGGACCATCCGTGCGGAATTACTTGCGCGCTACGAAGCTGATCGTGCCAATTTTTTTTCGAATGTCGTCACAGGCAATGAAAGCAGGGTTCGAAACAAAACGACATTCCATGGAGTGGTGCCACGCCACCTCTCCTCCGAAGAAAAAGTCCAAAGCCGCACTCTAAACCGATAAAGTCATGACGACTGTCTTCTGGGACTTTGAAGAGGCCATTCTATGTCATTGCTCACGCTGCAACGATCGACTGGACTTGTATTGTGCTACCCCCAGAAAACTGAAGATACTTCTTCATTGTGTTCGTCGCCACAAAAATACAAACGAAATTCTCCGTCCCCATGACAACGCCAGGCTTCACACAAGTCTGCGTGCCCGGGAGCAGCTCACAAAACCTCATAGGGCTGTTCTTCCACTCTTCCGTTTGGCCCAATGGAGAATGTACAGCACCCAATGGTGGAGACATCAGGGTGATGCAGCAAGACGTTGGCTCCGACGTCGACCAGTACAGCAGTACTATACCGGCACACATGCCGTGCCAGTAAGGTGGCGTAAGGCCGTTGTACTGAACGTAGATTATGTTGAAAAACACGATTTTGTACCCAAAAGAATAGGGAATAATGTGGTGTATTGAATCGTGAATAAAATCAACCTAGTTTCAGAAAAATTTATTGAACGTTACTCGTAGTAAGTGACGTTCTTGAGCTCTGATGGGTAGTGTACGCTGCGACTAAAGTCTTACAATGGTGTGCTTTTTGGCCAGTTTACACGCCAAGTATGGTAGCCAGAAGTGATATTCACTCTCATACATCACATGCTTTCGCTCATACCTGACATCTCCCCAGGAATGCGTCCTCCAGGGTTCGGTGTTACGTCCTACGCTCTTTCCATTGTGTGTCAACGATGTGGCCTCAGTTTTGCCCTACGGAAAATACCACATCTACGCCAGTCATCTCCAGTTGTATCTAAGTGCAAAACCAGTAAACCTGTAGACAGTTATCGAGAATCTCAGTACCGACCTGTTTGCACTACCAAATTTATAGTTCAGAGGTCATGTTCTACTGTCAGTTCTGTTCTAAAAATTCTAGACGGCAAAGTTTAAATGCAGGCGAGCTAAAACTTTTTCTGCGATTTTAACCAACTTCATTCATACAAAAATTAAGAAAATTCTATTTTGATTACTAATATTGTTATAAAATATTATGTGTGGCTGGACGGAGTGGCCGTGCGGTTCTAGGCGCTTCAGTCTGGAACCGAGCGACCGCTACGGTCGCGGGTTCGAAACCTGCCTCGGGCATGGATGTGTGTGATCTCCTTAGGTTAGTTAGATTTAATTAGTTCTAAGTTCTAGGCGACTGATGACCTCAGAAGTTAACTCGCATAGTGCTCAGAGCCATTTGAACCATTTATTATGTGTGCGAGAAAGCGGCCGTTTAGAGGTTGCTGCCATGCGCATAGAGCGGATGACAGCAGGTGTTCCCTTGGTTGTCCACTACACCAGTATATAAATACAGCTCGAGAGACAAGACTAGGCTTCACTTCGCACCCAGCCACCGTACGATCCGCGTTAGTCAAACGCCGGACTACGCGAAGCATCAGATGACATCACGGTCAGACTGCAACTAAACTCATGTTTTCGGTGCAATTAGGAAGTGAAATCGCAAAGACCGCACACCTTCCTGTATTGCTCAGATTTCGCTGAAGTAACTGTCAGTGTACCGCCTATAAGGTTAACAAATCTGTGTGGCAAGTGGTGACAATTGTTTTTCACCTTTGTGGCGAGCAATTCTTTTGCTATCAGAAGTAGCGGTTGCCTCTGAACTGCTCATAGTGCTATTTAGGATAGAGAGATTTATTATTAATGCATATTACAATGCTGTGCATGTGGAACTTTACGAAATATATCTACCAATTAGAATTTAAAATCTTCATTTCTAATCATAGTCCTGATCCTGCTGAGCAAATAGAGAATGGAATCATTTCTTTCAGTGGGCTGGACAGGAATGCGGACTTGCAGATTGGGAACTACGGTCAGTTTATTCTCCATCGCCTTCTGACTGCGAACAAAAATACACTAGTGGCCATTAAAATCGCTAAAGCAAGAAGAAATGTAGATGATAATGGGTATTCATTGGACAAATATATTATACTAGAACTGACATGAGATTACATTTTCACGCAATTTGAGTGCATAGAACCTGATAAATCAGTACCCAGAACAACCAGCTCTGGCCATAATAACAGCCTTGATACGCTTGAGCATTGAGTCAAACAGAGCTTGGATGGCGTGTACGGGTACAGCTACCCATGCAGCTTCACCACGATACCACAGTTCATCAAGAGTAGTGACTGGCGTATTGTGACGAGCCAGTTGCTCGGCCACCATTGACCAGACGTTTTCAATTGGTGAGAGATGTGGAGAATGTGCTGGCCAGGGCAGCAGTCGAACATTTTCTGTATCCAGAAAGGCCCGCACAGGACCTGCAACACGCGGTCGTGCATTATCCTGCTGAAATGTAGGGTTTCGCAGGGATCGAATGAAAGGTAGAGCCACGGGTCTTGTCACATCTGAGATGTAACGTCCACTGTTCAAAGTGTCGTCAATGCGAACAAGAGGTGACCGAGACGTGTAACCAATGGCACCCCATACCATCACGCCAGGTGATACGCCACTATGGCGATGACGAATACACGCTTACAAAGTGCGTTCACCGCGATGTCGCAAAAATCGGATGCGACCATTATGATGCTGTAAACAGAACCTGGATTCATTCGAAAAAAATGACGTTTTGCCATTCGTGCACCCAGGTTCGTCCTTAAGTACACCATCGCAGGCGTTCCTGTCTGTGATGCAGCGTCAAGGGTAACCGGAGCCACGGTCTTCGAACTGATAGTCCATGCTGCTGCAAACGTCGTCGAACTGTTCGTGCAGATAGTTGTTGTCTTGCAAACGTCCACATCTGGGATCGAAACGTGGCTGCACGATCCGTTACAGCCATGCGGATAAGATGCCTGTCATCTCGACTGCTAGTGATACGAGGCCGTTGGGATCCAGCACGGTGTTCCGTATTACCCTCTTGAATCCACCGATTGCATATTCTGCTAACAGTCGTTGGATCTCGACCAACCCGAGCAGCAATGTCGCGATACGATAAACCGCAATCGCGATAGGCTACAATCCGATCTTTATCAAAGTTGGAAACGTGATGGTACGCATTTCTCCTCCTTACACGAGGCATCACAATAACGTTTCACCAGGTAACGCCGGTCAACTGCTGTTTGTGTACGAGAAATCGATTGGAAACGTTCCTCATGTCAGTACATTGTAGGTGTCGCCACCGGCGCCAACCTTGTGTGAATGCTCTGAAAAACTAATAATTTGCATATCACAACGTCTTCCTCCTGTCGGTTAAATTTCGCTTCTGTAGCACGTCATCTTCGTGGTGTAGCAGTTTTAATGGCCAGTAGTGTAGTTTTCAGGCTCCCGTAAAAGACGGCGAACAGTACTTCTAAATTTCCTCCTGTTACTAATGATAGGTTATAATTATTATAACAAAAGCGCCGCCCAACAGAGGGTCGCGTGCTTTTTCGTTCATAATGTGTAAAATACTCTACAAAGGACACATAGGTCAATTAATGCAAATAACAGTCTGCAAATGTGGTTGCTGTCCGAGCTTCAAAATTATACAATGATAATAGGGCGAAATACGGTCAAATGAGTGGGAGAGACAGGGCAGTGTCGCAGACACAGTCTGTCCAGCCCCAGCGGCCAGTGGAGACGAACGCCTCGCAGGCGGTTTGTCGCCCGGGCGCCGCGATTACCAAGCGTGCTCCCTGCATGCAGCCGTGCTGTGCTGCGCGCCGCTGTATCGACCAGTCCCAGAGCGAGAGCGGCCGGCTGTCAGGCCTGGAGAGGCCCCAACTGACAAATGGGATTATCTACGCAGCCTACTGACCGGAGAGCCTCGGTCGCCTGCAATAGCTCCGAAAGGCGGTAGATGAAACGCTTGAAGACAAAATGCTAGATTTCAGCGTACAGCACACACGGACTATAGTGGATGGGAGTCTGATGAGCGAGCACATGAGCAGCTACAAGGCGAGTAAGAGGTTTAGAATTCGCAGTCGCTTGTTTTATACCCGCAACCGCTTATATGAAAAATTTATACACCACATCAAGCCGTACTGTACACCAGAGATCAGCCACTTAGCTTACGGTGGGCTTAAATTTTCGTTTGTTTAAGTAGGAATTACGAAGCGTGAAAACGTAGAGGCCAGTAATCTCCACACTTTGTAACATCCCATCTGTCACTTATCTGGTTTTGGCGTGTGTCCACCCCAGCTAATTGACTAACAGATCAACAGAGAGTGCAAAACTGCCGCTATATCAGATAACGCAAAGAAAGTAATAAGGCCCTGTGACTCCTGATTGAACTGTGGTGCCAGTGTTGACATTAATTGATTCAGAATTGATCGCTTTTAATTAAAAAGGGGTGCACATTGATGTTATATTCAGCTATTGAATACCAGATGGAAATGTTGAACATAAAATTAATTAAGAAAGTGACTTGGGATTTCACCTACTTGATTGAAAAAAGATGCCGGCAGTGGTGGCCTTGCGGTTCTAGGCGCTACAGTCTGGAACCGAGCGACCACTATGGCTGCAGGTTCGAATCCTGCCTCGGGCATGGATGTGTGTGATGTCCTTAGGTTAGTTAGGTTTAAATAGTTCTAAGTTCTAGGGGACTGATGACCTCAGATGTTACGTCCCATAGTGCTCAGAGCCATTTGAACCATTTTTGAAAACAGATGCAGTCGATTAGCACAAATTTATTTTATCTCATGACCTTCAATCATCACATTACATGACTCTCCTAACAGGCAGTGGGAATAAATTGCGTTTACATGGAGTAAAGCGCGATAAATCAAAATTAACTCCTATCGACTGACCCAGACATAATCCGAAGTGCGACACGGTCCATGAAACCCTCGTGGAAACTTTGCCGGCGTGATCCAACAAATTAATCAGTGGCCTAACTCAAGCCAGAGCGGGCGCAATATCACCGAATTCAGCATGGCAGGGCGGCGTCATTGTGCAGACGTCGGCCGACCTCGTGGTGCTGCAATGCTGTGCTTGTCTATTCACTCCTAGCTATCTTGCTCAGTACATAGCTGAACGAAAACTTTCTATCTCCAAACTCAATCATTCTGTTTGCTAAGTCATAAACTGCAGAGATGCTTACTCTCTCTCAGGCAAGCTGAGTAAAGAACACCACATCCACACTCTAGGCAAGCTGGGAATGGAAGACATCTACAGAGACTTCTGCCAGTCTGCTCTTCGCCTTGCTTTCCCCTCCAGCAAAATGACTTACACCAATTGCTCTGGGAAGTGAACAAATTCCCACAAAATTTCCCTTCCTCTCAACTTCTGGTATTTAGCTCCTCCCAGACCACCCATCAAGGTTAGCATTTGCATAAGACACCAATTTTTCCGAAATTCTGACTCCCAGGAGAGTACTTCAAATTCCTTGGTCCTACGTTCCCATCGGAGGCCGGCGTATTTCATTCTGTCGCTCTTCACCTGATTTACTTCAGACTCTGCGGACTGTGAATTCAGCGTGAAGTTGCTATAGTCACAAACACGCATATTTCGGCCTCTGTTGAACAGTCCACCGTAGCTCTGCGCCGCTTTCTTGCATGTTTCACTGAAAACGGGGACAACGGGCATTTATCAAGAGTCATACAAGTTCTCCGTCTGCTTTCCGGTAAACCAGTATGGGGTCAACCACCCCCTCACTGTCACTCATCTTCAGGCAGCTGGAGGCCACGCCCTGTTACTGCTTTCTCAGAGTTTGAGCCACTCTAAGCTACCTATTGTCGCTTCCCTTCGCCGATTCCCAGCCACGCGCCGCAGCCAACTCTGAATACTTCCCTGGGATAAACTAGCCTCCAGTAAATAGACGTGTTTTCATAAAGTTTTCATGTCGTGTGAATTACTTTAAAACCATCACCCAACATTAATTATTCCAATATGTCCATACTATACCCTCAACAAGATACATTGTGCCTTGTCAGTCATTTTTGTTCAGCCCTACTGTTTACTCAACGTGAGTTCGGTGATCTTTAATGACTTCATGTAAGGGGCATAGTTCTTGCCATCTTACAACTTTAATTCAACATACACATCATATTCTCATTACTTTCATCTTTCTTCGATTTACTCTCAATCTATCTTCTGTACTCACTAGGATGTTCATTCCGTGGAACAGATCCTGTAATTCTACTTCATTTCCACTGAGGATAGCAATCTCATCAGTGAATCTTATCGTTGATATCCTTTCACCTTGAATTTTAACTTCACTCTTGCAACTTTCTCTTAGTTCTGTCATCGCTTCTTCAATGTTCAGAATGTACAGTAGGAGCGAAGGACTACATTCCTGTCTTACACTCTTTTTTATGTGAGCCCTTCGTTCTTTGCCTTCTAGTCTTATTACTCCTTCCTGGTTCTTGTGCGTATTACCCATAATTCCCCATATCTCACCCTTATTTTCCTCGATATTTCGAATATCTTGCACTATTTTACACTGTCGAACGCTTCTTCCAGTGCGACAGATCCTATGAACATGTTTTGATTTATCTTCAGTCTTGCTTCCAGTATCAACCCCAACGTGGGAACTGCTTCTCTGGTGAGTTTACTTTTCCTAAAGCCAAACTGATCGTCATTTATCAGATTCTCAATTTTCTTCTCCATTCTTCTGTGTATCGTACATGTTAGCAAATTGATGTATGAGCTGTTAAGCTGATTGTGCGATAATTCTCTCACTTGCTCTTGTCGGCTCTCCCAATCTTCGGAATTGTGTGGATGAAAGTCTCTTAGTGTAGTGCCAATGTCGTACATTCTGCACACCAACGTGAACAGTCGTTGCCACTTCTTCCAATGATTTTAGAAATTACGATGAAGTGTTATCTGTTTCTTTCGCCCTATTTGATCTTAAGTCTTCCAAAGCTCTATTAAATTCTCATTCTAATACTGGATCCCTTATCTGTTCCCTATCGACTCCTTTTATTTCTTCTATCACGTCATCAGATAATTCCTCCCTCTCATAGAGGCCTACAATTTACTCTTTCTATCCATACGCTTTCTCCTTTGCATTTAACAGTGGAATTCTCATTGCACTATTAATGTTACGGCCCTTGCCTTTAATTTCACCGAAGGCTGTATTCATTTTTCTGTACTATTAATGTTACGGCCCTTGCCTTTAATTTCACTGACGGCTGTATTCATTTTTCTGTAGGCCTACGCTAATTTAGTCCTTCCGGGAATCGTTTCTTTTTCAATTTTTTCACGTTTCACATGCAACCATTTCACCTTAGCTTTCCAGCACTTCGTATTTATTTCATTCCTGTGTGACTTGTGTGCTGTCTTCTTTCGTCGATCAACCGAAATATTTCTTCTGTTACCCATGGTTTCTTCGCAGTTGCCTTCCTATGTTTTTCTTTCCAACTTCTGTGATCGCTCTTCGAACTGTCTGCTGAGCTCTTCATTATCGCAGCATCTATAACCTCAGAGAATTTCAAGCGTATCTCTTCATTCCTTAGTACTTCCATACCCCACTTCCTTGTACATTGATCCTTCCTGACTAGTCTCTTAAACTATTAAATTGTGAAATGAGTCTGCATCTATTCCTGGTTATGCCTTACAATTCTGTATCTGATTTCGGAATCTGTGAAATCTTTCTGTATGTACCGTCTTTTTCCAAGTGTACCTCATCCTCTTGCATTTCCTGAACAGAGTATTCGCTATTACCTTCTGAAATTTATTGAAGATCTCAATTAGTCTTTCTCCTCTCTCATTCCTATTACAAGGCCATTTCTCCCGTAAAGCTGTCTTCACCTTCTTCCCCTACAACCACATTCCAGCCCCCCATGGCCATTAGATTTTCATCCCCCTTTACGTACTGAATTATGAATTCAATATCCTCATATACTTTTCTATCTATTCATCCTTTTCTTGTCATGTCGGGAAGTATACCTGAACTATTTTTGTCGGTCTTGGTCTCTGTCTATTCTGTTTAGAACAACCCCACTGCTGAACAGTTCACAGTAACTCGATCTCTGCCCTATCTACCTATTCATGAGGAATCCTGCTCCCGTTATAACATTTTCTGCTGCTGTTGATATTGCTCTTTTCTTGTCTGCTCAGAAATCCTTGACTTCTTTCCATTTCACTTCACTAGCCGCCCTGTATCCAGACTGAGTATTAGCATTTCCCATCTCAGACTTTCTATCTCCCCTACCATGTTCAAACTTCTGACATTCGACGCCCCGACTCGTAGAAGGTTACTCTTTTGTTGGTTATCGAATCTTTTGTACATGGTCACCTCCCCCTTGGCAGTCACCTCCCGGAGGTCGAATAGGGGAATAGCTAGGAATCTTTTGCCAATGGAGAGATAATCACGACACTTTTCCAATTACAGGCTACATGTCCTGTGGATTCGCATTACGTGTTTTTAACGCAGTGGTTTCCATTGTCTTCTGAATCCTCATGCCACTTATCATTGTTGAATCGTCGGCCTTATAGGGACAGTTTCCCACCCCGAAAACAAGACAGTACCCTGAACCTCCGTCCGCTCCGTTTCCCTCTTTGACAAGGCTTTTGGCAGAACTTCTTATGCTGGAAGTCGTTGGGCGCCATTGTTCACGACTTTAATTCAGAATTTAAGTGAGGTTCGAAGCTGGAACCTAGGACAATTACTAGTCAAAGACGCTAGCCTTAGACCAAGGCAGAATGGGAGTTTAATTAATTTCCCCTTTCACAGTCTAAATTCGGAGGGTCTTATAGGTCTCGTAGCCCAGAGATGTGACTGATAAGTCGAGGAAAGTGGGAAGTGGTGAAGGACAGAACTGTCTCGGATTGGCGTTAACCACTTAACCGGCCTGGATGACTATAGTTTCTATACTGGACTCTAGAACAGCACGGTACAAACCATCCCTCACCGAGTTCATTTTTTGACCAAGACATATCCGTTCTCAAATTATTTGGCACATAAAACAAAGCTCCTTTTCTAATAATGTAGACGCATCGATAAGCTCCTGCATTTCTTGAGATGGGTTTCTTTTACTCATGGCACAGGATGTCCAGTGCTGATTATGTGGAACTAGTTAAAACTGGTTGGGGTTTAACTGGGACACCTGCCCCACTTCAGACAGTGTTGTGCCGACTGAGCCATAAGAGCAGTGTTCTAGCCTGTAACGCATAACCAACACAATGTATGTCAGTCTTGAGAATTGATTCTACCACAGCGACAACACCTAGATGGTGACCAACTCAGCCAGCCGTAGTGGCCGAGCGGTTCTAGGCGCTACAGTCTGGAACCGCGCAACCGCAACGGTCGCAGGTTCGAATCCTGCCTCGCGCATGGGTGTGTGTGATGTCCTTAGGTTATTTAGGTTTGAATAGTTCTAAGTTCTAGAGGACTGATGACCTTAGAAGTTAAGTCCCATAGTGCTCAGAGCCATTTGAACCATTTTGATCAACTCAAGCTGTTCCTTACGTCTATTCCGGGCCAGTCGTTGATACCGGAGACTCGTGGAACAACCTTAATGAAATCTGCAATGAATCGGCGAAATTACCACCTCAGATTTTCGCACGTTGGAAATGTCTTGGAAGGTGTCCTCTCACTCTCGCGAGGCCAAATGAGAAGTCCATTGATGAAATAAGCAGCGAAACTGACAGTCGTGACACCAAAGTGGCACCAAAGAGAAAGGCTTGTTGCAGCCTGGCAACCACAGGACATTTACTTTTTATTGGCTAGTTGATCCACAAGGAATGCTCTTCGGGGAGGGTAGCGACTGCGAGCAAAAAAGGTTCACTGCCGAAACCTGGTCAAAAGAGTTAAATTTCGTGACCGAGGGTTGTAATTGCTTTAATTCACACAGGGTGTTTCTGTTCGAGGGGCCCATTCTAGAAAGAGAAGAGAGCGACTCTTGGCGCTGCTGGCCAGCGCAGCAGGTGTCCCTGGCGCCCGCGGGCGCTGATAATTTCAGGGAATCGCGTTACGTTAGGCGCGGCGCCGCCAGATTGCGCCCCGCGGCGGTAATCCACCGGATTAGCCCAGCCACGTCACGGCAGCCAGGCCGGGGGCGGCGCCTGTTAGCGCCGCATTAAGCCCAGCTGCACGTGCACGCGCATCGGCCCGCGTTCTTCAGCTGCGTCCCAGCTGTGTCACGAACGGAAACGGTACAAGGAACGTCTACACTGCTCGCCATTAAAACTGCAATACTGTGAAGGCTGCGTGCGACAACCGTCTAATAGGCATGGAGCGTACTGCAGCCTGTATATGAAAATGATCACCATTTCGGCGTTCCGCACAAAGTAGTCAGGAGAAACGCCGTCTTCATTCTGTGTATAGGTGATGTAGTTTCTCCTGCTGATGCAGCCCCATATGACAGAACACTGTTGTTGACCTGTTCGCTCTGGAGGTGTGAAGCACATTGCAAAATGTCACAGAATAAGAAACTTCCTGGCAGATTAAAACTATGTGCCGGACCGAGACTCGAACTCGGGACCTTTGCCTTTCGCGGGCAAGTGCTCTACCGACTGAACTACCCAAGCACGACTCACGCCCCCTTCCTCACAGCTTTACTTCTGCCAGTACCTCGTCTCCTACCTTTCAAACTTTACAGAAGCTCTCCTGCGAACCTTGCAGAACTAGCACTCCTGAAAGAAAGGATATTGCGGATACATGGCTTAGGCACAACCTGGAGGATGTTTCCAGAATGAGATTTTCACTCTACAGCGGAGTGTGCGCTGATATGAAACTTCCTGGCAGATTAAAACTGTGTGCCCGACCGTGCTTGGGTAGCTCAGTTGGTAGAGCACTTGCCCGCGAAAGGCAAACGTCCCGAGTTGTTTGTCTTCTTCTCATGTTGACTGGCGCGAGTCGGTTTCGCAAGCGTTCCTGTCCGCTAGTGGCAGCAGCGGCAGTTATCGATATGTAGGAACTGTTGCCCTATCTTTGGGGTGACGTTGTTGTTTCTCCAGGTCGTGTGAGTGGTGGAGTTCGGTTGGGAACTCAGGAGAAGCCAGGTCGGCGCAGTGCACGAACACTCCGGGACTGCTGGCGGCACGCATGGACTGTCGGATGGAAGGGCTGTGGTCACGAGGGTGCACGACCTCGTCGTAAACCGGATCCAGGAAGCTTTAAGATGAGTGCATTTCAATCCAAGTTGAGTGGAGTCAGCCACCGGTGTGAACCCCGTAGAACATATGTGATGTTGTGACAGATTATCATCGCACTGGCATGTGCAGTTTGGTGGATCTGCATAACGCTTAGTACTTGAAGGCTGTACTGTGTTAAAAGTACTTGACTCAGTGATTAGACAGTGTGGTTACTCAACTGTGAATTAATAAAGCTGTGAAGAGATTTGTTTCATTCTGCCAACTGTCGTCAGAGTTGTCACAGCTGAGTTCAGTGTGAGTTTGTGTGCCAAATGAATTTGATGTCACTCATTTGGTACTTGGGTTTGGCTCTCTTTGCGATTGATTCCGCAATGACGTGTGGTTGCTGATTCTGTTTGGTTACATTTCGGTTTTGCCTCACACGCAAATCGAGTTTGATTTTAGTTACTGTTAGTTTGTCTGGTGTTCTGTACTGTGACTTATTTGTTCAGATTTTCGGGTTTGTAGAATCGGACGGAAATCTGGTAGTGGTTCCTTTCTCGTTCCAACACTGTATTCTGGGGATGTAGTGCAGACCACCGGTTCCAGCTTTGGCGTATTGTTCCATTGTTGCATTTGGTTTATCGGACGTCATGCAGCTTCAGCAAGATTATCATTAGTCTGAGTTGCCATCTTGTGAAGTGAATGGAACTGTGGCTGCCTGTCTCATCGCTCGCGAAAGTGTTTGTTGCCGGACCTTCTCAGAGGTCGATTCCTGGAGCACTGTCTGTGACTGGTCCCTGTGTTTTATTATTGTATTATTTATTATCATACCTTGTAATGCTGGGGTTATGTATGTCTAGTTAATAGTTCCGGCCACCTTCTAGAATAAATCTAGCAATGTAAGGGTTGGGTTACAAAGTTACCATCATCTTATTTCACCCAGTTGGTGGTCAGTTGCTTGTTTCTTTTACTTAACTTTTGCTTGCATTTGCTGTTTTTCAGCAGGTTTCTAAATTTTTTATATAATTGCCGTTCCTGGCGTGTAAGGCCTTCAGACGTAATTGTGGTCACTTGCTTAAAAAAATAATTTTATATTTGTAATTTAGCAGTAAGCCTTAAAACCCTATTTACTGCCATTCCTGGCGTATACCTTCTGCTGTGTTTGTGGCCACTTACCTTTTAATATTTCAATGCCTGTAAGCTGTAATTGCAGCGAGTTCTTAAACATTCTTAACTTATTGCAATTCTTGGCGTGTAAGACCTTC
Source organism: Schistocerca americana (assembly GCF_021461395.2). Lineage (NCBI taxonomy): Eukaryota > Metazoa > Arthropoda > Insecta > Orthoptera > Acrididae > Schistocerca > Schistocerca americana. Next base: position 868,737,056 of record NC_060119.1, on the reverse strand, counting down.
AGCCGCGATCACAGTGGCTTGTTTTTTTTTTTTTTTTTTTTTTTTTTTTAGCATTATCAGTATCTATATTTTATGACGATTTAGCGAATTGTAACGCACTGAAAACACTATTATTTACACAGTTGTTTATTCCTTCATTAATAACGTGTGGTATTTTTTAAATTTATTGTTGAGTCTGGAATTACTGTTTTAAAAATAAGTGTGTGTAATTGAAAAAGGCAACCAATAGTAAGTGATTACGGCCCCGTCCACAATCGTAACCGAGTCCTGCCTTCTCTTGACTACCAGGTTTCACACCCTCTATATACTTCCGGAAAAAAAATGCAACACTCACAAGGACTGTGTTCACTGGCGCCACTGTATGATATGTGCATACTGACGAATTGCAGTGTTAGTGATTTAGGGCTATCGGCGCTCAGGAAGCCTGCCTGTGCGCCCTCTGCTTTGACTCTCCAGGCGGTAAATGCGATGAATTTAGAAATGAACAGTATTTGCAACATTCATTCTTAGGGTACAACCATACCCAGTCGACCCACCACCATACTCCTATTGAACTGCTTCAGCCATTTGAACAGGGTTGTATTGTGAGCGCAGGGGAAGTAGGATGGACGAATCGACCTAATGCTGCACATGCTGAACACAATCGGTGATGCGTCGCTGCTTTCAACAGCGGTCTGTGGAACACTCCCACCCCTGTAGACCAGGCTCTTTTCGTCTGCATAGTAGAGACGCCCGTCAAAACTGACGCATTGTGCAAGCTGTGGTGGTGAATCGAAATCATCCTACAACCAAGTTCCTGGTACATAGTGCACCTGCTGTATCATCCCCATCAAATCGCAACTGCGAATAATGACTACCATCAGCCGTAGAATGGAATGACGACAATGAAAATTTGTGCCGGAGCGGGACTCAAACCAGGATTTCCCGCTTATCGCTACCGGTCGTCTTACCAAGAGGCTATCCGTGCACGACTCACGGCCAGACACAAACTTCCATACGTCGTCACCCATGCATCTAGGACCTGTACTCGTACATCCATTATGTATATTCCCGTACAGGTCAGATGTTGTACTTAAAAGGCGCTTGTCCGGTATCGGCAGATAAATACGATACTGCAGTGCCTATGTTATTCAGATTACGATGCTGTGTCACCAGTTTACATTACTCTCGTCCACCATCCTCCGGAGTATCGCTGCAGGGCTTGGGGTCTTACGAGATAGGATTGACAGACGACGTCGAAAAACTCAAAGAAGAACAGTTCGATTTGTATTATAGCGAAGCAGGGAGAGAGCGTCACGGATAAGACAGACGAGATCGGGTAGCAATCATTAAAACAATGGTGTTTCCCCTTTTCGTTCTGAATCTTTTCATTAAATTTTAATTGCCAACTTTAGTCCCCGAGTGACAAAATATTATGCTAACTTTCACCCACGAGAGGCTAGGGAGGAATGGTTCAAATGGCTCTGAGCACTATGGGACTCAACTGCTGAGGTCATTAGTCCCCTAGAACTTAGAACTAGTTAAACCTAACTAACCTAAGGACATCACAAACATCCATGCCCGAGGCAGGATTCGAACCTGCGACCGTAGCGGTCTTGCGGTTCCAGACTGCAGCGCCTTTAACCGCACGGCCACTTCGGCCGGCTAGGGAGGAATGGCCATCATAATAAAATAGGACAAAGCGTAGCCCGCACGGAAAGATATCGGTGTTCATTATATCCTCGTGCTGTTCGCGAGGATAACGGTCGAGAAATAGACTGCAACTGGTTCCATGAACCCTCTGCCAAACAATTAAGCGTGGATTGGAGAGTAATCATGTAGATGTAACTGTAGATACCCACAGAATTTGATATATTTTTCGGGTTATATCAGTGCACTTAAGACATGAGAATATACACTGAAACGCCAAAGAAACTGGTACAAGCGTGCCTATTCAAATGCAGATATACGTACGCGTGAACAGGCAGAATACTGCGCTGCCGTCGGCAACGTCTATATAAGACAACAAGTGTCTGGTGCAGATGTTGGATCGGTTACTGCTCCTACAATGGTAGGTTATCAAGATTTAAGTGAGTCTGAATATTGTGTTACAGTCGGCACACGAGCGATGGGACAAGGCCCCTACGAGGTAGCGGTGAAGTGGGGATTTTGCTGTATGACCATTTCACGGGTGTATTGTGAACATCAGGAATCCGGTAAAACATCAAATCTCCGACATCGCTGCGGCCGGAAAAAGATCCTGCAAGAACGAGATCAACGACGACTGAAGAGAATCGTTCAACGGGAAAGAAGCGCAACCCTTCCGCAAATTGCTGTAGATTTCAATGCTGGGCCATCGACAAGTGCGAATCATTCAACGAAAAGTCATCGACATGGGCTTTCGGAGCCGGAAACCCACTCGCGTACCCTTGATGACTGAACGACACAAAGGCTTACGCCTCGCCTGGGCCGTGTTGATGACTGGAAACGTGTTGCCTGGTCGGACGAGTCTCGTTTCAAATTGTATCGAGCGGATGGACGTGTACGGGTATGGAGGCAACCTTGTCAATCCATGGACCCTGTACGCCAGCAGGGGAGTGTTCTGGCTGCTGGAGGCTCTCTAATGATGTGGGGCATGTGCAGTTGGACTGATATGGAACCCTCGATACATCTAGATACGATCCTGTCTAATCACTTGCATCCATTCATGTCCATTGTGCATTCAGACGGACGTGAGCAATTTCAGTAGACAATGCGACACCCCACATGTGGGGAATTGCTACAGAGTGGCCCCAGGAACGCTCTTCTGACTTTAAACACTTCCGCTGGCATATCTAGGATGCCTTCAACGCGCTGTTCAGAAGAGATCTCCACCCCCTCGGTCTCTTACGGATTTATGGACAGCCCTGCAAGACTTATGGTGCCAGTTCCCTCCAGCACTACTTCCGACATTAGTCGAGTTCGTGCCAGCGTTGTGTTGAGGCACTTTTGCGTGGTCACGGGGCCCCTACACGATATTAAGCAGGTGTACCAGTTTCTTTGGCTCTTCAGCGCATTTACGTCGCTCTGACCTCTTCAAGTCAGTCAGAGTTACAATGCTGACGTGACTTCATTTGTGAAATTGTTTTTAGAACGCCGCGTACAACTCTACCACGCAGTTCGTGGCGAAGCATATTAGACTCGCTGCTACGTTCCTGTCGCACTCATGCTTCTCGACAGCGGTCGGTACTTAGTCCTTTGCGCCGCTTCCGCTTCGTCGAACGTGGGCGCCTGTGCGCTTTCTTCCGGCCCTGCGCAAGAGAAACCGGTGTCGTATTCCGCGGCGCGGCAGTTCCGTGGGAAGCGACGGCCGTCTGTGCAGCCCGTTACACGCCGTTATACGCGGCAGGTGAGTGACGGGACCTGCTCCTGCTGCCCGTGCCCTGCTGCTAGCTGGTAGCTGGCAGCTGGTCAGGCAGCAGCGGCACTCTTAAGAGCGACCAACACTGAGCACCAACGGAACACAGAGCAAGGGTGATTTCACTGTTGTGTTCACAACGTCAACACAACAATACTTCGGTTACTGCTGTGCCGAACGATTTAAGCAAGTTTATGAGACAATAGATGATTCAAAAGTCTGAATACAGTATCAGAATTAAGCAACTAACAATGGTAGAGTTTATTAATGAGCTGATATAAAGTCATTAAAGAGGTTCTTGACCAAGTTTGTGTGGTAAACTATTGAGAAGTGAGAGAATAGGAGAAGCTTCCTCCAGACGTTTCAAAACATCGATATTTATTTGATAGAGAAAAAGTGTATTCACAAATACTTCAGAAAATATTTAGAGCCATTGTACCACATCCATATTGTTTTTCCCTTCTAAGAAGCACATAATGTCAAAAACAGTTGTATTTTACTCCTTTAACGCCGGTGTGGCAGAGTGGTTCTAGGCGCAGTCTGGAACCGCGTCACCACTATGGTCGCACGTTCGAATCCTGCCTCGAGTATGGATGTGTGTGATGTCTTTAGGTTAGTTACGTTTAATTAGTTCTAAGTTCTAGGGGACTGATGACCTCAGATGTTAAGTCCCATAGCGCTCAGAACCATTTGAACCATCTCCTTTAACAAATTGACTCTTTCACTGTTGGGAATCGTAAAACAAGAGATATTATGAAACTAGCTATAACTGATCAAATACAAGTAAAGGTAGACTGAGCTCCGAGGCCAAAACAGAGACGTATGCTCCGCCGCTTTTAGGTTCTACTACGATTTTTACGCAATGAATTATTAAAAAAAAGAAAAACTAACCGTGGGAATAAAGCAAACCTTACCCATACACAAATGTCAATAATTAGTAAAGGTGAAAAGTTGTTTTCAGCTTTAATTACAGCTTAAGAAATCTATGTAACTTAGAAATGATTTTAAACTGTATTACCATCTGTGCCTAATCAAGGACGTTATGCTGTCGCAAGGGGTACATTTTGTGTGGGAAAGATAGTACAAGATATTTAAAAAAAAGGTGAGTGTTCTGGAAGAGAAAGAGAGGCAAAAAAAGAAAGGAAAGCCAATGAATTTAACTGAAACTTGTTTTAGGATGTGCAAGCTGTGAAATAATCTGCAGATTAATTGTAGAAGAATGCATTATTTTCAACAGTAGGACTCATTCATCTAATAGCAAAAAAATTGCAATTTTTTTGTGTAACTGAAGCAATCAATCACTGTCTTTCAGTGAAAGACATGTTATTGATGTTTAGAAGGTTAGTTTGTTGTATGGAACAGCAGTGCGCATAGTTCAGAGATGTGATTCTTCAGTGATAAATGTATGTTAATAATTTACAAAATACTGTATACATATATTGATGTATTAAATTCCTATGCAACTAGCTATTAAATACACGCCTGTGTGTGTGATTACTGTCAAATAACCTGCATGATTTGATATACGCAGCTGTTCCATCCATATCTTTTTTGTTTCTGTTGTGTAGGATGAGAAGCTCCACATTTTATTTATGATATCATTTCTTTGCAGGACTTGCGACAGGGTGGCGATAGGAAGGGCTTCCGGCCACCCCCTAAATTAACCATGTAAAGTCCATTCATAACCACGCCGATCCGGCGCTGGAGCGCGACAAAGGCACAGTAAAAAGAGGAGGAACACCTTTACTGCAGCTTTGACACCCACAAAAGCATGAATTTGTTTCCTTTATACAATGCCTGTAAAAAGAGTCTGTCATGTAAGTTCTACGTTGTGTACATGAATTTGTGCAATACCTAACTGTATTTACTGCAGTTTACTATCCTCTGGAATGGATCTTGTCTCGTGAATGACGAAATATAAAACATTTATTCCTTAGTTTTATGAAGAGAGAGCGTTATAAACTGCACTGTCTCTTCAATGCACGTTTTGGTTTCCATGATGTATGTTAAACTTCTAATATATTCTAGTCTTAACTTTTTGTTGGTTTAGTGAATTTTTAGGATATGTGTATTCTTCGATTATGATCGTGTGTGTGTGTGTGTGTGTGGTAGAGAAAGAAGGTGTGGTGTGGATATGCGTTTTACAAACATATCATTTGCTGAATGAACTTTCTCTGTGTGTTGCACGACCATTTTATTACGGAAACTGCAAAATTTCTACACTTATTTTATATTTCTGCAAGTTACTATTTTGAATCTTGCTGCTCAATGTCTTCGTCTTTCTGTTGTTTATTCTCAAGTGAAATACTGTGTCAGTCTTTTTCACCATTCTAGTCTACATTTTCTAGTAGTTTAGTCTCGTGGTTGATAGTGATTCAGAACAATGTTATGGTTGCGTTACACAATTCTATTGCCATTCCAAGTTTTTATTTCCCCTTGTAAACGTACTATTCAATATATGACTTAAAAAGAAAGGTTAGAATGTATTAGAAATACGTTTTAATTTATTGCAATTATTATGTTTGCACTTGGAAGGGTAAGTTAAAAAAAGTTCAAATGTGTGTGAAATCTTATAGGACTTAACTACTAAGGTCATCAGTCCCTAAGCTTATACACTACTTAACCTAAATTATCCTAAGGACAAACACACACACCCATGCCCGAGGGAGGACTCGAACCTCCGCCGGGATCAGCCGCACTGTCCATGACTGCAGTGCCTGAGACCGCTCGGCTAATCCCGCACGGCGGTAAGTTAAAAAGGAGTGTAACACGTACCTATTGATTTTATATTTGAAGAAGGTTCCGCCTGACTATTTATACAGTAATTACGAGGGAAGTTCAGAGCGAGACATGAACTTTAATTTTGTAATTAACTAGTCTGTATCTGTACTTCCCTGAGAATTAGAAACATTCAGATCCACCTGCCGCTGCCGGTACCCTCCTGTAACTGAACAAGCAACGCGGTCGTATTACAGTCTTTCTTAATTCTTCCTTCCACGTACAAACAGAAGTGTTGCGCTAGGTGCAAAAACTGTTCTTGGATGAGTTCAAATTACTTTCCCTAATTTTTTTTGCTACTCCCATTTTACAGATCGATACCAAAAAAATGCATAGCCATCACGTGGGTGTAATCGTTGCACAGAAATTCTCATCCTGCCATGACTACACGCCAGATCAGGGCACAGCGCTTCCGCAGCGTCACGAGCCAGCTGACAGTATCGCCACTGACAGATTCAGCAGGCAGCCTCCTGCTTGCTAACAGTCCGATGAGTCAGCCATTGTAGTTCCGAAGTATAGTGGACAGTCACGAAGAATTTAGGATAGTAACGATTAACTCACTTTTTAATGGTTCAAATGGCTCTGAGCACTATGGGACTTAACTGCTGAGGTCATCAGTCCCCTAGAACTTAGAACTACTTAAACCTAAGTAACCTAAGGACATCACACACATCCATGCCCTAGGCAGGATTCGAACCTGCGACCGTAGCGGTGGCGCGGTTCCAGACTGTAGCGCCTAGAACTGCGCGGTCACTCCGGCCAGCTCACTTTTTAACATCGTCATCTACTTCTATGCTAAGTTGCGGCCTTATTGTAAAATTAATGAATGTTTATTTATTCTCGTTCCGTTCAGGGATGGGTCGTGAGAAGAAAGATTACTGATATGCCTCTATGAGACCTATTTTTATTAGACGTTATCTTCGCTGACCTCACTATGGCAATTTGTAGCGTTCTAGAGGGTGTTCATAGACTCTACCCTAAAACTCTTTGTAGCTGGTACTGAAAGAACCTCTTGGACTGATACATGTTACAAGCCTGTGAACCGCTGGAGAAAGTTACTGCATTGGTTCATCACCACTCACTCGTGATGAGATTAATAAAAGAACACGTGGGGTACGATTAGTATATAGAACAAATTTAATTAAAATGCAGATACGATAGGTTATTTGTGTCGATGATTACAAGCACACGCCGGCCGGGGTGTCCGAGCGGTTCTAGGCGCTACAGTGTGGAACCGCGCGACCGCTACGATTGCAGGTTCGAATCTTGCCTCGGGCATGGATGTGCGTGATGTCCTTAGGTTAGTTAGGTTTAAGTAGTTCTAAGTTCTAGGGGACTGATGACCTCAGAAGTCCCATAGCGCTCAGAGCCATTTGAACCATTTTTACAAGCATACCTGCAGATCTGTCACTTCATCCTGAAATTTTTCAGACGAGTTATGGTTTACCTGCAAAAACTGCCTGTCTCATAGACCATTCAGTAACGGAGCTCGCAACCTAGAGCAATTCTGGACTACTATTCGCACAAAAAAGCTATCCGCCAGGAAAATAATACATAAAACGCACAAAAATGTAACAATGTGAATTCGTTCCGTCTCTTACGTAAAAACTACCAGAGTTATCAAAAGAGTGAACTACTTGGAAGGAAATAAATAAGCAGTGACTGAGCAGTGAAAGTGGTTGAGACGAGAACGATGGCGCGAGCGTATGAGCGCGTTGCTTGGCACATAAGCATCAGTTAACTGGTACTCGGAACTGGCTGAGAAAACGTGTTGTTACAGCGATCACCAAAACAGCAGGTATCTTCTAGAGAAGCGACCGAATTCGTATCGTGAATTTCCCGTACAGATCTGACATCAAAATAATGAAGCCCAGCACATGTTGCAACTCAAATGGCTGGCGACTTGCACGCCAACCTTCACTATGCACTGAAACGAACCGCAATAATTAAATACGGCTTCGGTGGCGTGGGAGCGTGTGTGCCTCAGTTTTCTTTCTTCAGTAGACACACTGTGGAGTAACTACACGGTAAAAAGTACTCAAAAGAACTCAGCACCCGTAGACATTCACGTAAGAAAGGTTTTAAAAAGTAATTACTTGTAGCCAACTTGACCGGGAGAGCAGCGACGTTTCAGGTAGCCTGCCGGGGAGGCGCTTTAAGTTGGTCACTCTGCGGTGGGACCAACCCAACGGTCCCCTGCGAAAAGGTTTCCTTGCACAGAAGTATGCCAGCGGAGAATGTCTGAACACAGTGGCCACTGGCTTCCTTTTCAAGAACACGCCATCTTAGGACTATTTTACAAAATTGATTTCCAGATGTCTAAAAATTATGCAGATCTTCTCATTATTGGTCATCTTCCTTGGCAACAAGTCGGTTGGTTTGACATCACAGGAAAAATTACTGTTGTAGGTAAAATTTGGCTCTAAAAACTGCTAGTTCATTGTTTAAGTAGACAACCCGTGATTACAGTCGTTTGGTTTGTAATCACTTCTAAAATTCGAGTCTGCGCTTGAATTCTAAATTAATTAAATATTTCTTAGCTCTTTCTTGGTAAGGACTGGACGGTAGAACAGTGACACGTGAGATGTGTTTCATCTGTTGCCTGCATAGCTGGATTTTTCAGCACTTGCACAAAACTCTGTCGCAAGTGGAAGAAGTCTCTCAATCAATCTCTCTTGGTGACGGCCAATGTCCTTTGTTGTCCAACCACATATGTGTCTCATACGCTGAAGCTGTATTCCAGGGCAAGTCTTGTAAATCTTTCTTTTTTTGTAGTTTTTTCACGGCCGCTTTGCAGTATATTCTTGAAGGATTGTTTCATTTTTTTTCTTTCTTAACGCGCTAACTTGGAAGATACTTTTGTTTCATATGTTATTGCACTGCAGATACCAGGTATTTGTTAGCTATTAGTGACTGGAGTTGTGACTTATTCACATACAGACTCACAGGCGTTTAGAATGTGACGAACACTACTTGGATGCCACGGAGAAGGCTATTTGAGCCACTGTGCATCTCATTACTGGTAGCTTGTCAGAAAAGTTGAGGAGTGTTTTGTACTTTGCTCGAAAGGGAGAAGACAGCTGCTGGTGAACATTGTCTGACCTGTAGAATGCTTCTACCTTTCTATTAGATGTTTTAACCGCCGGCTGAAGTGGCCGTGCAGTTCTAGACGCTGCAGTCTGGAACCGCGAGACCGCTACGGTCGCAGGTTCGAATCCTGCCTCGGGCATGGATGTGTGTGATGTCCTTAGGTTAGTTAGGTTTAACTAGTTCTAAGTTCTAGGGGATTAATGAACTTAGAAGTTGAGTCCCATAGTGCTCAGAACCATTTGAACCATTTTGTTTTAACCCGAAAATAATGTGGCAGCCATTCCAAGTACGGCACCACTACTTTTACATCTGTTACGTTGGATATCAGACGTTTCTCGCGGTTTCCTGTACGTACCCACACGTTTTGAATTGTCAACAAGAAATAATTTATGCATACACTCACAAATATAAATAATATTTACTTTTTAACAAAATAATGGACAAAAATACTTTGTATGTCAAAACAGTCGTGCACAATTAATAGTTTTAACAGTATCACTCAAAATGTTTCCCAAGCAATTTTTCATTTCTGCTAGCTTAAGTAAGTTTATGAGCCATTGCAAATGTATATTCCTCTGTCCTGGACACAAGCCCTTACACTGCAGTGTGCACAAGACAGTTAGTATTCTTTTTCCAACAGAAAACTTCTTATAACGAAACACCGAGCAAGATGGCGCAGTGGTTAGCACACGGGACTCCCATTCGGGAGGACGACGGTTCAATCCCGCGTCCGGCCATCCTGATTTAGGCTTTTCGTGATTTCCCTAAATCGCTCCAGGCAAATGCCGGGATGGTTCTTCTGAAAGGGCACGGCCGACTTCCTTCCCCGTCCTTCTCTAATCGAATGAGACCGATGACCTTGCTGTCGGGTCTCCTCCTCCAAAACAGCCCAATCCAACCCAATAATGAAACAGCAGCAGAAATCATAGTATTCTGTCACGCATTTAACATTTATTCGTTACATTGATGCTCAATCTTGTAACTGCAATTGCTTACAAATATACTTCTTTCTGGATAGGATCCGATTCCTTCCTCGTTTTACCCAGATATATTACGTTGAATTTATAGCGTCGTCAGTGGGAATTTTAGTTTTATTTTCTGTTAAATAACAGGAAAACTGATCTTTGCTAACTGTGAATATAGAAATTTCACTTAAAAAAAAAGTATTCACAAATGTCAAAACAGACGAAAATTTTATATATATGCCTTGTCACCATAACTGGTGTTTGTGGTTTTCTTTATTTTGGGTTACACCTATTTTTCTTTCACAGTTTGTTATCTGCAAGTGCAGCGAAAATCATTGACAATTAACGACCAGGAGTATTATGGTTAGTATTATTTTATTCTACATGGAAGACTGTGTGTGTGTGTGTGTGTGTGTGTGTGTGTGTGTGTGTGTGTGAGTGAGTGTGTGTTAGAAATATGTCATATATACGTCCCGCTTAAGTGGGAACAAAGATTTTCGAACTTACAACTAAAAGAGTTGTTGAACTGAGTGAATGGGACACAGTGGAATGGTCTCTAGGTAATGCGACTGGACAGAAGTCATCTGTGAAAGCTAAAAGCGAAATTAGAGGCACTTTTTCTTTACACAAACACGACTAGCATATTAAAATTTGAATTCCTTTAGAATGGAACTTCTTGTATTAATTTTAATATATTATTATGATTATGATATAAATTATCGGTAGTAAATGCTCAACGGTATGAAACTGAACAAGGCCGGGCGAATGCTATGAATGGAAAGAACAACAACTCGGTACCTAGCAAAGAACGATGGAACTGGAACGAAGAATGAGTGGCCCCCCGAAGAAGAACTAGACCGTGGTGGGAACGAGACCGACCTGAAAGGAACAGTGATCGAACTTTCGCTGGTCCTTTCGTTCAGTTTAGTTCCAATGGTTCAAATGGCTCTGAGCACTATGGGACTTAACAGCTGTGGTCATCAGTCCCCTAGAACTTAGAACTACTTAAACCTAACTAACCTAAGGACATCACACACATCCATGCCCGAGGCAGGATTCGAACCTGCGACCGTAGCAGTCGCGCGGTTCCGGACGGCGCGCCTAGAACCGCGAGACCACCGCGGCCGGCTTCAGTTTAGTGAACTGTTACTTTAGACTTAGTCCTTTGTGAAAGCCCCACCCCTATTTCAGGGCGGGGAACTTTGATGTGTCTGCCATGTGTCTGCCTTTGACGCGAGACATTAATTCCTGTTGTAGCAAATACGTTGTTTAAATCTTTGAGCATAGTTCCTCAGTGAAAAATGTTATGAAAGGGTCTGAAGACACAGGCTGTTTGGAACTACCTGCAAGAAGCTGGTGGCCAGAAAGAACTGTAGAAGGTATGCATGAGATTGAAGAAAAGGTCGATAGACAAGCGGAAAATTCAAAACATTATAAAATACGAGGGTTACCCAGAAGGTAATGCACTGTATTTTTTTGCTCAGCCGAAAACAATGCTACGAATGCGGAACTTTACGTCTGTATTATTTGAAGTCTCCTGAGTGAGCGCGCAAAGTTTCCGTCACTTCCGACAGATAGTAGCTGCAGTACAGTTTCCAAATGGCGTCTGTAGGTGATATACGTTACAAGCAACGTGTCGTCATTGAATTTCTCACTGCAGAGAAAGTACTCACAAACGCTTGTGCAAAGTCTATGGAGCATCTGCTGTCGACAGAAGTACAGTTAGTCACTGGGCACGGAGGGTGAGGTCATCAGAAGGCGGTTCGGCGGAGCTCCACGGTTTGCAGCGGTCGGGGAGACCATCCACGGCTGTCACACCTGAACCTGTTGGAGCGAGCTGATGTTGTCACTCGCGAGGACAGGCGCGTTACGACTCGGCAGTTGGTAGACATTTTGAGGACGATGAGGAGGTGATTCACGGAGTGAAGCACTGGCTCCGTCACCAGGACGAAGATTGATACCGACAGGGTATACACACTCTTGTTTCGCGCTGGAGGAGGGCCATAGAACGGGATGGAAATTACGTGGAAAAATAGGGTGTGTAGATAAAACACCATTTTTTCGTGTGTGTGTAATTTTCATTATGTTCAATAAAGAATTGTTGAAGAAGAAAAAGGCTGTGCATTAGTTTATGGGCAACCCACGTACAATTCTCGTGAAATTTCACAACTGGCATTTCGTACAAGATTGTTTGATAGTCATCTAAGAACACCCAGAGATCCTCGTCTTTGGAACATCAGTCTTACTACAGTTATCAACTTTCCTCTGTTCTGCGCCTCGTCCTTAATTGCCGCTAACTCCATCCATTTAATGTCATTCAGCATTCAGAGTTTTCTTCGTTACCCTCCTTGTAATTTTTCCCTTTATGATTCTTCTTAGCAGTCAGTTCCTTCGCGACTTATGTCCAAGCCCAGATGCTCTCCTCATTCGTATCATTGCCTCTAGTTTTCTTCCCTCTGTTGTTACTAGAAGTACATTGTCATTTGTCATTTTCTCAGGCCATTCCAGTTCTAGAATTTTTCTTCACAAACACATTTCTCAACTTTCCAAGTATTTTCCCTCTTTTTGACTGTCCATGATTTGCTGCCACTCAACATTACGCTCCACATAAAACACTTGGCGGATCTCTTTCTCAATTCTATCTTAATTATTTTTGCTGTTGAAGGGCGTCCATGATAATCAGTCATTTTCCACATATTCTATTTTTTCGCAGTTAATCTAACGAGCGATCTTTGCTATTCTTCTGTGCCTCATTGACCGACTTGCGCATATACGCGGCTGATGTGGCTGCACAAGTGTATCTGGCTGAGGTTTTTGAGGCGAGAGTGGCTCTGGCCAATGTCTAGCGAGGGCGTGGTCGCCACACAGGGCTTGCTGGTTCGGAAGGAAAACACAGTGTGCAATTTCAGTCCGTTCCGTTTGGGCTGCTCTGGAGTGAAGGAGTGATGTGCTCGTTTGTGATATGGTGTGCTTACGAGCGTAGCGGCATTAACATAGTTCTGCAGAAGTTCGAAATAAGCACGTACTTCAATGCGAGATGTTTCTAATAATTTCCACAACGAAATTCTGTCTCAAAATCTGGCAGAAAGCCCAAAGAGATTCTGGTCATACACAAAGCACACCAGAGGCAAGACGCAATCAATACCTTCACTGCACGATAACATAGGTGCCGGCCGGGGTGACCGAGCGGTTCTAGGCGCTACAGTCTGGAACCGCGCGACCGCTACGGTCGCAGGTTCGAATGCTGCCTCGGGCATGGATGTGTGTGATGTCCTTAGGTTAGTTAGGTTTAAGTAGTTCTAAGTTCTAGGGGACTGATGACCTCAGAAGTTAAGTCCCATAGTGCTCAGAGCCATTTGAACCATTTGATAACATCGGTGAAGTCACTGATGACATTGCCACTAAAGGAGAGTTAATAAACACGGTTTTCCGAAACCCCTTCACCAAAGAAGAGAAGATGAAGTAAATATTCCTGAATTCCAATCAAGAACAACTGCCAAGATGAGAAACACAGAAGTAGGTATCCTCGGTGTAGCAAAACAACAAAACCTCCCATCCAGATTGTATACCAGACAGGCTCCTCTCAGAGTATGCTGATACAGTAGCTCCATATTTAGCAATTATATAGAACCGTTCGCTCACAGAAAGATCCGTACCTAAAGACTGGAAAATTGCTCAAGTCGCTCCAGTACCCAAAAACGGAAGTAGAAGTAATCCGCTGAATTACAGGCCCATATCACTGTCGGCGATTTGCAGGAGGGTTCTGGAACATATTCGGTGACCGAACATTATGAAGTACCTCGAAGTAAACGATTTATTGACACGAATTCAGAAAATATCGTTCTTGCGAAACACAACTAGCTCTTTATACTCTTGAGGCAATGAGTGATATCGACAGGGGATGTCAAATTGATTTCATATATTTAAATTTCCAGAAGGCTTTTTACACCGTTCCTGACAAGCGTCTTTTAACCAAATTGCGTGCCTATGGAATATCGTCTCAGTTGTGCCACTGGATTTGTGATTTACTGTCAGAAAGGACACAGTTCGTAGTAATAGTAATACACGGAAAGTCATCGAGTAGAACAAAATTAATATCCGGCATTCCCCAAGGAATAACTTAAATTGGAACGATCACGTAGATAATGTTGTAGGTAGAGCATACCAAAGACGGCGATTCATTGGCGGATCACTTAGAATGTGCAACAGGTCTACTAAAGAGACCCTATTTTGGAGTATTGCTGTGCGGTGTGGGATCTGTATCAGGTGGGGCTGACGGATGACATCGAAAAAGTACGAAGAAGGGCAGCTCGTTTTGTATTATCGCGAAATAGGGTAGTGTCACAGACATGATACGCGAATCGGAGTGGCAATCATTAAAACAAAGGCCTTTTTCGTTGCGACGGGATCTTCTCATGAAATTTCAAACACCAGTTTTCCCATCCCATTACGAAGACATTCTGCTGGCACCCACCTACATACGGAGAAAAGATCATCACGATAAAATAAGAGAAATCAGGGCCCTGACAGAAAAATTTAAGTACTCGTTTTTCCCGCGTGCCGTTCGAGAGTGGAGTGGTAGAAAGACAGCTTCAAGGTGTTTCATTGAACCCTCTGCCAGGCGCTCTATTGTGAAAAGCAGAGTAATCACGTAGATATAGATATACGCGGAGAGAGGTAGCCTTACATGAAAGCATTGTTTTTTATTGACGAAGCGATTGCAACAAGCATACTCCTCTCTATGCGGCTATTTTGCAACACGAGGTGATGTGTTTGTTTGCTTTAAGATGTACCGAGCTATACTGGAACAGTGTGGTTGCTTAGGCAATATTGACAAATGAGAAGCAGACTGAAAGTCACAGTTACGGTCACTGTGGGGCATATACAGTTTTGCTTACATGTTGTTGGTTATTGGTGATGAGATTTACGGAGCCGACATGTCATTCACCAAAAGCTTCTGCTTTTTACCTTTTCTTTTTGTTCTTCTTCTTTTTTCTAAATCCACATTATGGAGGTGGTCTTTGTATGATTGTGCTGGGAGCATCCCATAAGTCATGTACCATTAATCTCATTGTTCTGTGTAGAATTATTGCGCTTTTTGAGATCAAATAATAACCATTTCAAGTCTTTATTGCTTCTTCTTTCTTTTCTTCAATTTAATAAAAAATTTTAAACTACTTTTACTAGACAGTAGCACTGAATCGTCACGATGTTTGCACCGGTACCTTATGCAGAAGTAATTACTGAATCTTGCTTCAGTTTGACGGAAAGTTCAATTGGAACCACTTCTGCTCAGAGCAGTCTATCAAAATACTACGTATTTCTTAGCGTTAGTAAATTATTTACCCATTTGGGAAAGCCGGTTTGTATCTAGAGTTCCAGACAACAGCTTTTTCGTCGTCTCATTATGCTCCGTGACAACGTTACGTTACTAGATTACCATAATCAATAGCAGATCTTTTCAGATGACAAGAGAATTTATTTCAGTTGCCTTACGTATCCGTGTTAGTGATACATTTTTCCTGAGAATAGTTAGAGCGCGTGATAATATTATTTCCTTTGGCCATTATTCATTTGTAAAGAAAGCATTTTTAACCAGGGCAATTTTAAATACAATTTTAATGTACACTGCTACTAGCAAAGTAACATCCAATTTAACAAACAGTGTCGACAAACCTTTCACATTTTGAAAAGCTATTTCATCCATAGAATTCTTATGATTGTTTCCTCCACACAATTTCCATTTTCTGTCATCAAACACCCTAAATAGGCCCCATATAAACGATTTTGCTTTGATATTTTGATGGACTCTTCGTGTTTGCTGATTCTCATTATATATTTTAAGAAGGTGGTATCCTAGAGCTCGTAAATATTTGAAAAACGTCATGATTTACCTTCATGAGTTGCTGAAAAATTTCTTTATTGATTCTCATCACCTTGGTCATCAATCATCCTCATTTCATTTTTCTATCTTGTACGAAATTCTCCATGATAAACTGTGACTCTCCCTCTGATTCAGCCAACGTTGCTTCATAATCTGCATACTTCATTGTTGTCATCATTTAGCTTCCTACTATTAGTTTTAGTTTATAACTATTGAAAAGCCTTGGTAGTAAACAATACGGCTAAAAAGTCCACACTGACAATTCTATAATCGTTGTTGTTTTGTGGATTGTACTGCACTACTATACAGTGTTGCTGGTCAATAGAACCACATATCGAAGAAACAATAAAAGGCCTTATAACGTACTTCTTGAGAATAAGACATCGATCTAAACCAGTAGCGGTAAATAAAATGTGAAGAAAACAGGTGTCGATTATTATTATTACACTAGTATGCTTTTCAGTTTAGTGAAGCCACAGAACAGCTTACACACACACACACACACACACACACACACACACACACACACACAAAATCCTCAATGTTAGAATAATGCGAAGTCAATTTGTGCGGAAAATACGCTACGTTTTGATAATATTTTTCGAACTATCTGTCACCTGGCGACCGTCATGCCGTATAGGTATTCTCGTTGCTGTGTGTGCATAATGCACGTCAAACAGGACTAGTGTAGTTCTCGAGACACAAATCCCCCTTCGCTGGTAGGGTGGCTACTGCGGACATGAAGAGCTTCGGGGGACAGGAGTACGCTGGTTGGTCCCTACTTCCGAACGGTGTAGCCGTAGACCTGCTGGGAGCACAGAGCGGCGGGCAGAGGTGAGCCCTGGTCGCAACCTCCGTGTTCGCCGGCGGTCGGGGCGATATCGCGCCGAGTTTATCGCGGTCGCAGCGACATCCGCTACCACCGTCAGAGGAGTGCGTTGTCGCGATTGCTCTGTGCTGGTTTCTGTACACAACTGATCGCCTTCAGACAAAAGTTTCTACTGCCTGGAGCTCGAACCTTTGGAAACAGACAAATGCGAGGAGGCAGCTGTCTCTTCGAGATTGCGAGGTGTGATCAGTATTCAGTAGACACTATTTCTTCCTCAGATTTACATGAAGCGACAGCGAAACTGGTGTAGGAATGTGTACTTACATACAAAGATACGTAAACAGGCAGAATACGGCGCAGCGGTCGGCAACGCCTATATAACACAACAAGTGTCTGGCGCAGTTGTTAGACCGGTTACTGCTGCTACAATGGCTGGTTACCGAGATTTAAGTGAGTTAGAACGTGGCGTTATAGTCGGCATCTCTGAGGCAGCGATGAAGTGGGAATTTTCCCGTAATATCATTTCACGACTGTACCGTGAATATCAAGGACTGCGGGAAAACATCAAATCTCCGACATCGCCGTGAGCGGAAAAAGATGCTTCAAGAATGGGAGCAATGACGACTGAAGAGAATCGTTCAGCGTGACAGAAGTGGAACCCTTCCGCAAGTTGCTGCAGGTTTCAATGCTGGGCCATCAACTAGTGTGAGCGTGCGAACCGTTCAACGAAACATCATCGATATGGGTGTTCGGAGCCGAAGGCCCACTCATGTGCTCTTGATGACTGCACGGCACAAAGCTTTACGCCTGGCCTGGGCCAATCATCACCGACATTGGACTGCTGATGAGTCGAAACATGTCGGACGGATCTCGTTTCGAATCGTATCGAGCGGATGGAAGTATACGGGTATGGAGATAACCTCGTTAGTCCATGGAACCTGCATGTCAGCAGGGGACTGTTCATGCGGGTGGAGGGTCTGTTACGGAATGGGGCATGTGCAGTTGGAATGATATGGGACCCCTGATACGTCTAGATACGACTCTAACAGGTGACACGTGCATAAGCATCCTGTATGATCACCTGCATATATTCATGTCCACTGCGCATTCCGACGGATTTGCGCAATTCCAGCAGGACAATGCGACACCCCATGCGTCCAGAATTGCTACGGAGTGGCTCCAGGAACACTCCTCTGAGTTTAAACACTTCCGCTGGCCACCAAACTCCCCAGAGATGAACATTATTAAGTATATATGGGATGTCTTGCAACGTGCTGTTCAGAGGAGATTTACACCCCCTCGTACTCTACGGACTCATTGATAGCCCTGCAGGATTGGTTCAAATGTCTCTGAGCACTATGGGACTTAACATCTGAGGCCATCAGTCCCCTAGAACGTAGAACTACTTAAACCTAACTAACCTAAGGACATCACACACATCCATGCCCGAGGCAGGATTCGGGCCTGCGACCGTAGCAGTCGCGCGGTTCCGGACTGAAGCACCTAGAACCGCTCGGCCACCACGGCCGGCTCCCGCAGGATTCATGATGTCAATTTCCTCCAGCACTACTTCAGACATTAGACGAGTCCACGCCACGTCGTGTTGCGGCACTTCTATTAGGCAGGTGTAACAGTTTCTTTGGCTCTTCAGTGTAGATGTTCCATATCATTTGCGGATTAATCATCAGCAGACGGGCAAACATGACGAACATCTTGCTGTCACAGGAAAAAGCTGCAAGGGCGCTGCTTGCGGAACAGATCCATCCCATGTCACATGAATGAAAACAGAAAGTTGGGCTAAATTTTAACATACGTGTAGACTGCACAGTTTTTATTTTCAAACTAACAGATTTCACAAGAGTAAGTACTTTACATTACCTACAACTTTGGGTATGTACTTTTGCACAGCTATATTTAGGATCAAAGTTATCATTTACCTTTCACGAATTTTCAATGTTCCGTCCACCTGACGCATGAAAAGCACGCAGACTGTGCTAACCATACTTTTGCGAGCATATTTGAAATAACGGCATTAGTTACTGTTGTTTTGCTGCGTCACAGTTCTTCCACAGTTGTTGTAAGAGGAAGCACATAGACGGAGCACTTCACAAATACCCACAAAAAAGTCACTTTCTATGACGAGGCGAATGGTGCCCCATACGGCCGAGCCATGGTTGATGCAGCTGATTCCTAGGAAATGCTTTTATTTGTGGGTGTCAGTGCAGCGGTGCTCCTCCTAATTGTAGAAAAAAAAGAGAGAGAGATTCAGTACCTTCTCGAAGATGTATAAAATCCAGGTCTCCAACATATCCAGCTACGTCACTCCCGCAACAAAGCGAGGCGTGCTAGCTAGCTGCACCGAGACCACACGAACCAGCAACTGACGACCGTGCCAAAGGGCAAAGGGCAAGCTTTCAATGTCGATGCGTGTTTCAAATTCCCTATCTTCATTCATACAAAAAAATGGCTGCGTAAACCTCATCTCGCTCTTTCTCTTGGACGTAAACGCGACGGTTCGACCACTGTCGTCGGGGCTTCAGTTTCCCTTGTTCGATAGTACCCATTCTAGTATTTTGTAAGCCTGCGCTTTATTTGCTATGAGAGATTGAAAAACTGTACCGAAGGTAACTCGTGGTCTAGGCCGCCAGCACGGTAGCTCAGCGTGTTCGGTCAGAGGGTTAGCAGCCCTCTGTAATAAAAAAACTGAGCTAATCGATCAACAACGAACCTAAACGGCTGTCTTACGACGTCCGTCCCGAGCAGATGCAACGAACAAAAGGGAACAAAACGAGATTACAAAAAAAAAAAAAAAAAAAAAAAAAAAAAAAAAAAAAAAAGGGGGGGGGGTGCGTCTTTGATTCATAATCAAAACGTCTTCGGTCCCGAACAAATGGGGAACAAAACGAGATTACAAAAAAAAAAGAAAAGAAAAAAAAGGGGGTAGCGTCTTTGATTCACAATCAAAACGTCTTCGGTCCCGGATTAGATCCCCGCCACTGCCTAAATTTTGATAAATAATCAGCATTGGCGGCCGAAGACTTCCGGCATAAGAAGTCAGCCTCATTCTGCCAACGGCCATGTCAAAGAGGGCGGAGGAGCGGATAGAGGTTCAGGGCACTCTCTTGTCCTAGGGGTGGGAAATTGCCCCTAAAGGCGGAAGAATCAGCAATGATCAACGACATGAGGATGCAGAAGGCAATGGAAACCACTGCATTAAAGACACGTAACGTGTATCCACAGGACATGTGGCCTGTAATTGAAGAAGTGTCATGATGATCTCTCCATTGGCAAAAGATTCCGGAATAGTCCCCCATTCGGATCTCCGGGAGGGGACTGCCAAGGGGGAGGTTACCATGAGAAAAAGATTGAATAATCAACGAAAGGATAACGTTCTACGAGTCGGGCCGTGGAATGTCAGAAGCTTGAACGTGGTAGGGAAACTAGAAAATCTGAAAAGGGAAATGCAAAGGCTCAATCTAGATATAGCCTGAGGAATGAAATAAATAGGAAGTGCAGGGAAGTTAAGACGAAATGGCTGCAGGAAAAATGTCAAGACATCGAAAAAGATATGATTGTCGGAAGGACAGACTCAGCATACAGGAAAGTCAAAACAACCTTTGGTGACATTAAAAGCAAAGGTGGTAACATTAAGAGTGCAACGGGAATTCCACTGTTAAATGCAGAGGAGAGAGCAGATAGGTGGAAAGAACACATTGAAAGCCTCTATGAGGGTGAATATTTGTCTGATGTGATAGAAGAAGAAACAGGAGTCGATTTAGAAGAGATAGGAGATCCAGTATTAGAATCGGAGTTTAAAAGAGCCTTGGAGGACTTACGGTCAAATAAGGCACAAGGGATAGATAACATTCCATCAGAATTTCTAAAATCATTGGGGGAAGTGGCAACAAATCGACTATTCACGTTGGTGTGTAGAATATATGAGTCTGGCGATATACCATCTGACTTTCGGAAAAGCATCATCCACACAATTCCGAAGACGGCAAGAGCTGACAAGTGCGAGAATTATCGCACAATCAGCTTAACAGCTCATGCATCGAAGCTGCTTACAAGAATAATATACAGAAGAATGAAAAAGAAAATTTAGAATGCGCTAGGTGACGATCAGTTTGGCTTTAGGAAAAGTAAAGGGACGAGAGAGGCAATTCTGACGTTACGGCTAGTAATGGAAGGAAAGCTAAAGAAAAACCAAGACACTTTCATAGGATTTGTCGACCTGGAAAAAGCGTTCGACAATATAAAATGGTGCAAGCTGTTAGAGATTCTGAAAAAAGTAGGGGTAAGCTATACGGAGAGACGGGTCATATACAATATGTACAACAACCAAGATGGAATAACAAGAGTGGACGATCAAAAACGAAGTGCTCGTATTAAGAAGGGTTTAAGACTCTTCTCTTCAATCTGTACATCGAGGAAGCAATGATGGAAATGAAAGAAAGATTCAGGAGTGGAATTAAAATACAAGGTGAAAGGATATCAATGATACGATTCGCTGATGACATTGCTATCCTGAGTGAAAGTGAAGAAGAATTAAATGATCTGCTGAACGGAATGAACAGTCTAATGAGTATGGTTTGAGAGTAAATCGGAGAAAGACGAAGGTAATGAGAAGTAGTAGAAATGAGAACAGCGAGAAACTTAACATCAGGATTGATGGTCACGAAGTCAATGAAGTTAAGGAATTCTGCTACCTAGGCAGTAAAATAACCAATGACGGACGGAGCAAGGAGGACATCAAAAGCAGGCTCGCTATGGCAAAAAAGGCATTTCTGTCCAAGAGAAGTCTACTAATATCAAATACCGGCCTTAATTTGAGGAAGAAATTTGTGAGGATGTACGTCTGGAGTACAGCATTGTATGGTAGTGAAACATGGACTGTGGGAAAACCGGAACAGAAGAGAATCGAAGCATTTGAGATGTGGTGCTATAGACGAATGTTGAAAATTAGGTGGACTGATAAGGTAAGGAATGAGGAGGTTCTACGCAGAATCGGAGAGGAAAGGAATATGTGGAAAACACTGATAAGGAGAAGGGACAGGATGATAGGACATCTGCTAAGACATGAGGGAATGATTTCCATGGTACTAGAGGGATACTGTAGAGGGAAAAAACTGTAGAGGGAGATTGGAATACGTCAATCAAATAATTGAGGACGTAGGTTGCAAGTGCTACTCTGAGATGAATTAGCACAGGAAAGGAATTCGTGGCGGGCCGCATCAAAGCAGTCAATAGACTGACGACAAAAAAAAAAAAAAAAAAAAAAAAAAATCGAAGGTTTTCGTAAAGACGGCCAGCATCAATGTCAGCTCCCCTGTTTGCAGCCTTTTCTGTATTTCTCGAACTTCTTAACCGTCTTGGTTTTCACACGACCGATGCCTGCAGGTTTCTCCAAAAGATGAATATTTTGGTACTTTGGTCTTCATAGACATCATCTGCGAGCACGAAGCAGGTATCGTAGTTCTGTAAGAAACGGATATCAGTAATGCAAGTTTGTAGTTGTATTTGTATGCCTGCGATTATTCCTAAGATACGGAATGGCCAATTTCCTTCTTTACAGCCACATGAGATGCAATTGTTTACACCTTTGTTTCAATTATCAAGGCAATGCTGTTTTACATACAACTTGCGCTTTCAAAGATACATGATAGGGTGCATATCCCTTGCACTAAAACCACTTGTGCGGCTGCTCGAGAGTGATGATGAGAGCGGAGGGGGGAGGTGAAGTAATTCTTTCGCGTAATCCATATGGATAGCAATCCTATGATATTGACTCCAAGAGACTGACGTTGTTTCTCGATCTCGAAATCACTTGTTCACATGTGTCGTTAATGCACCCGTGAGACGATTATACGGGGGATGACTATATGCAAATTCGGCCTCAAATGGCTCTGAGCACTATGGGCCTCAACATCTGAAGTCATCAGTCCCCTAGAACTTAGAACTACTTAAACCTAACTAACCTAAGGACATCACACACATCCATACCCGAGGTAGGATTCGAACCTGCGACCGTAGCGGTCTCGCGGTTCCAAATTGAAGCGCCTAGAACCACACGGCCACACCGGCCGGCACTGGGCCTCAACAAGTTTGTAATCGATTAGGCCTACTTATTTCTTTTCAAGAAATCATTTACGGTGTGGAATGACCTGTCAGGGTAATACAATTTCAATAATCACAAATCACGTATGCTGCCTGTTAGGAATTTTATTTCCATGGAAAAATTAAATATCTAACTTTATGCAGTTTTAGTTTAAAATGCAATTTTTGGATCCTATGACCGGTATAGAATCTTCTGGTGTAGAAGGTATTTCGTCTTCCATGTCGTATTAAACGTCTGGATTTACCTTCTGTTTTTATTTTATTCTCTATTTCTTCTATATTTGTATTTTTGAGTCAGTTTGCTTCATAGTATCAACTACTTTACTGCAGTGAGGTTCCGTAGTTGCTGTTTTGTGTGGTCTTTGAAGTATTGCGTCCTAGGGAGATTGTTCTATGAACATTAGGATCATCTTATGTTGGTACCAGTGAGTTTTATGAATATTGTGGTTAGTGTTGGTTAGGTCTAAGATATTGAGGAACTTGTGTTCTTCGTATACTGCATTTAAATTAATTTTTTACTAGCCTTATTAAAAATAGTAAAATATTATTTGCATCTTGTCTTTTTTTCTTTCGTAATTAGAACATAGCGTCTGCGTATCGCTGATAATAACCGTACATAATTTTCTGGAATTTTTCTTCTCAGACGCTATTTTGTTCATAACGGTTACGTGCCATGGCAAGATCAACAATAGAGAAGTACCCATCGCCATTGACTGAAAAACAGTTGAGCCTAAGTATCGGTTCTAGGTGTCTCTATAATTACACTCGTTTCAGCAAATGTCATGAATTGTTATGTTTTTTATTAGCTGTGGGACCTAAAGTGGGGTATTTTTATAAGGGATTAAATTCGCAGTATCGCAATTGTTTACACCTTTATTTCAATTATGATATCAATGCTGTTTTCCATATAACTTGAGCTTTCAAAGATGCGTCGTAGACAGGAAATGCCTTGCATTAAAATCACTTGCACTTCATATCTTTATGTGTAGCAGTCTTGCATAATTAAAGGAAGACTCACGTACTCATCGAGGCCAAGGATTTATCGCACAGTCTCAAGCGATCTGGCTATGCGACGCAGAGTCCTCATGTAACGAGTCCTGATATTTTGTCATGGTTGTTTTATAGTACTCACTTGAGCCATCAACACCTATTCGGTCCTGTTTTTGAATTGTGAGGATTAAATAAATTCATTTGTTTCACCCTAAAGTCATTATTTTGCTTTTGGTGTCCCGTGACTTCTAAATCATAGTGATGCAAAAATGCAATGTGTAGAATAACAGGAAAGAATATTGATTTATTCTGCGACAAAGGTTCAAAAAACCTAAAAAATTAATGAGTAAATCCATACGATAGTCATATTACGGCTACGCATCTTTGTAGAACAAACGCCTGACATACCTATCAGAGGTTCCTCTTACAAGGAATACATTTTATATAGCGATTTATTTTTGTATTGACTTTACGTCCTTAGTGTCCTTCATGGAAGCATCAACTCTGAAATTTGGCAACTGAAACACCCCTCTCTTTTTCTTTCTTTACTTCCCAGAAAGACGAGAACTCGCCCAGATCGTTACGTAGATACGAAAATTTATGTACAAAATGTGGCTTTCGTAACTCTCGTTCTGTTCTCGTAACATTTCCTCGTCATCAGGTGACTCGTCGGCTTTGGGGAATTTTACTGGTAGTAATGGGTGGTGAGGGGCTTCGCTACTGTTTCGTTGAAAACCCTTTTCCATTCAGAAAAGATTCCTTATATCCAACTAACTTCATCTGTCGAAGGCTTTTTTATAGATTTTCGTTTGAAGCAGCGAAAAATCTTAGCGCGCCCGAAGTGAATTCCATCTAACATTTAGGGACTTAAACACGAAGTCAGTTCATGCACAAAATCCTGCAGCGGCAACACTTTCTCAACAGTGGACAGTTATAGAGGCAGCGTAGCTCAATATTTCTGCAGGGAACTACCAACGGCTTGTTGAGTCCAAGCCACGTCCAGTTGTTGAAATACGCGGGGCAAGAGGAAGTTCGAGAGGCTATTAGGAGGTGTCCCATGAGTTTTGTCACCTCATTGCAATAGCATATGTGTATTGATGTACGCTATTCGTCTCGTCTTAGGCTACAAGTGACGACTGTAGAGTCAGAAAGGAGATGCGTACACAAAGTAAAAGTTATGAACTGGCGAAATCATGAAAACTGAGGACGCCATACGATGGGACAAATGCTAGGCAAGAAAGAGAGAGAAATGCATTGCTTGGAGACACGAGAATCCCGCCGAACATAAGCACCGACCACATCTGCGGAACACTACGTCAGCAGCGAGCAACAGCCGAGCACGTGGCGTCCTGCTGGCGAGTGATTAAGCAGCTTCTGTCTGTCCCGCCGCTACGTAACAGCGCTGCCCGCGCTAGCCTGATGACCCAGCGGCTATGCAAGCGTAATCCCGCCTGTGCGAGTTGCGCGGTTTGTTTCGTTTGCGAAGCTCTCTGACCGCACGCTGATCTTATACATATTATAAGCACTAAAGTTTGTGCGTGTGTGTTAGCATGTCTGTTACTCTTTCACGCTGAAACGGCTGGGCTGACCTCTATGAAATTTGGAATGGAGACAGCTTAAAAATACGAGCGTTTTCAGACTTGCAACAACAATCTTTACATATAATTTCAAATCTTTACGAAACTTTCTTGAAAAGAAAAAAGTTTATCGTTTACTACATTTTTACTGTTCATCCAGTAAAAATACCGCATGAATAATCACGTTTTAATTTACAGTATTACTTCTTCACTACTACGTCGATTCACAACAAATTTCGCAGAAGCAGCCACCTATACCACTGTACGTATGTGCAAAATTATACAAATACAGAAAGAGAGAGTACAGGAGATGGACAGAGTTTCCTCTATTTAAATACACCTGTTTATAATCTGTCTTAGTTGTGTTACTTTCCGTGAGTCAACACGAGGGCGAATCAAAATCTTATCCCCACCTTTTTAGCCGGCATATGGTACATGCAGATACAATATACATACTATTCTATGTATCTTACAATATTTTTGTACACAGTCTCCACACCAGTTCAAACATTTTTCACATCGTAGCACTAAATTTGAGACGCTCCTGTGGTCGTCCGGTCGACAGTGGTACCGTCGTCGGACTGCTGCCTTGGCTTCATCGTTGCACGCCAATAGCTGACCTGCCGGGAACCTCGTCGGTCTGCCGAAAACGTGGAAATCACCAGGCGCGAGGTTCGTACTGTATGGTGGGTGGTCCAGACTTCCCCTGTGGAATGGCCGGAGCTTGTCGGCGGTTCTGATTGCCGCAAGGGACCTCTCATTGTTGTGGAGGATAACCACGCTGTCCACATGAGAACCTCTCAGCGTTTCTTTCCGACGGCAGCCCGCAGCCGTGACAGTGTGGAACAATAAGTATTGGCATTGTGGGATGAAATGCAGCAGGACTCCCCGAACGCTGATTTTCATGCAGCACTTCACAGTTTTTGCAAACTCGCAACATGCTCCTCCCCTTGCTACTCCCTTTCTGCTCGTCCTTCTACTCGTCCTCCTCCTCCTCCTCCATCTCTTCTTACTTCTCAAAGCGAGACACTTTAACCCATACGTGGATTTCGATCGGCGTTCGTCCCTTGCTACATTGAAAATGGTTCATACTTCTTTGCTTGTACACTATTCACGTGTGTACCGCCATCTTCAACAACCGACAGCAGCGCCGTGCCGCGAAGCTAGCTGCAGATAAGGGCGAGCCTGTACAATAGAGGTCCACTGTTGGGAATCGATATGTTGGCATCGCATTTCCAGTCGTAATTTGACTAAAAAATATTAGCGGCGAAGACTTCCTGATTCGCGCTCGCATAAACCCTGCGTTTTTAATATTTTGTTTACTGTAGTTGCTACTGCTGTCCTCTATTTACGTTATAGTGTCATTATGTGAACATACGTAAAATATGTAAAACTTCGGGTAGGATGTAATGGGTGGCTTAATCTTGCCAGGATAAGTTAATCAGCCAATAAGTAAATTATCCCAACATCGGTTTTGAACACTACAGGTCACTATTATACAGACTGAAGAAGGAACAGATAACATTCCTTCAGAACTTCTAGAATCTTTGTGTAGAATATACTCCACTTCTATTTTAACCATGTATTGCAATTATTACTAACTTAAGTTTTTAACTGAATTCTTCAAACCTTGCTTGCTAATCCCTGTACACACCTGTGTGAACCATGAAAGACCCAAACGGAAGTCAAACCACTATGACTGTTTTTATTGTATCCGCTTGACAGAAAGCAGTGTGCATCATTTGAATGCGAAAATCGGTAATTGTGTCTAAATAATGAAAAGTGTGAAGCCATGCACAAGAGTATTAAAAGGAATCCATCGAATCCCTATTATAGGGGTCGGTCGCGGTGGCCGAGCGGCTCTAGGCGCTTCAGTCCGGAACCACACTGCTGCTACGGTCGCAGGTTCGAATCCTGCCTCGAGAGTTGTACGGCAGAGAAAAAGCTTAAGGGGGGTAGGACGTCAAACTGGCCGACTTGGACCAGGAGAGGCAACACAGGACATTTTAATTTCCACTGTCTATAATTTCACAAATAAATTCATAAAACTTTGTCAGCATGACCAGGAAGGGCTCAGGATTCACGCTCATAGCAGTGGAAGTTCAAATATATAACAAAATATTTTTTTTACATGTGAAATGTCATCATCTTTTCACTTACTATTGGCTGCATTCCTTGCTATAGGTACACTTTTCTTCATAAGTAAGGCAGATTCTTCGATGAATTTTGCACAGCGTACAAACCATGGTGTATGAAACTCCAGAATTTTCCAAATCTATTAAAAACTGTGCTAAAAATTGAGATAATTAAATAAATTCTAGAGTTTCATACACCTGTAAGTATGGTTTGTATGCTGTGCAAAATTCATCGAAGAATCTCTCTTACTTGTGAAGAAAAGTGTACCTATAGCAACAAATGCAGCCAATAGTAAGTGAAAAACTGATGAAATTTCACAAGTAAAAAAAAATTATTTTGTTATACGTTTGAACTTATATTGCTATGAGTTTGAATCCTGAATCCTTCCTGGTTGTGTTGACAAAGTATTATGAATTTATTTGTAAAAGTATAGACAGTGGAAATTAAATTGTCGTGTGGTGCCTCTCCTGCTCCTGGTCGGCCCGTTTGACGTCCTACCCCCCTTAAAGGTGGTTCGGCGAACTTTCTACGAGGCACTTAAATGTAAACTGGAGAGTAATTATGTATATGTAGATGTGGATATAGATATTTCTTTGAGGTCCCTCTTCAACCCTAGAGATCCCTCTGTACGGTCTACGTGGCATACGACTGATGTAAAGTTATTTTAGAAAGGGAAGCTATCAACAAAGTGGAGGAAGCTGCCACATGTTCTTCAATCATTAAAGATCTGTGTGCTCCACGCTGTACATCGGCTCTGCGGCACTGGGGCTGAGTGGCCCTCAGCCGGAGACGTTAGCGGGAGTTCAGTTGTAGCACCGCCACAGCCGGCAGCGATAGCGGGGGCGTCTCCCGCGGCACGCAGCGGAAATTTCCACGGCCGTCCGTCGCGAGACTGCGCCAGCTGCTGGAGGCGCGACACGCTGCCTGCAGCTGCCGGCTCTGGTGCGACATTCACTTGTCACCACGCTGCCTGCCGGGGAGCGGAGGGGAAGGGAAAGAGAGAGAGAGAGAGAGAGAGAGAGGGGGCAGAGCCTTGGAAGCTATCGTCCTACCACAGACATCAACTGACTGCACGACACGCGCACACTGTAATGTTCTGCACAAACTCCTAACTCATTGGTTGCGGTCTTTCATCACTAATTGCTCCTACGCTATTATTTTCATCTTGCGGGCCCACAATAGTTCTCGATTGTTTCTGTAATTCTTATAATAGAACCATTAGAGGAACCAAGTACAGCATCTTAATCTACAGATTTTTCTCTCACTTTTCAACATATTCTCCATTTCTTTGCATAGATATTTCCCAATGTTCTTCAAGTTTGAAAATACCATTACCATAGAACTCCGTTACAGATAATACACTGACGCATTCCTTTCTGAACGTCGTCCCGTAACGTTGACCTGGCATCTGCCGTCTGTTCCTTTACAGAACCAAAAAGATGGTTGTTTGAAGGAGCAAGTCGAGACAGTTGTGAGGGTGTGGAAGAGTTTCCCGGCCAGAGGTTCTCCTCTGAAGTTTGGGGTCTTCGGTCAATAAACATGGAACCCAAGAGGCACAAACTTTTCGATACCCTAAGTTTTGAATCATTCCTTGCACTGCGCTGCGTCCTGTTGCAAGCTTAGAAGAGACTTCATTCACTGTGAAACGCCTATCTTCTGTTATGAGCTCACCAACTCTTCCCTTGTTGCGTTCCGTGGAGGCAGTGACTTCTACGAGGCACCTCTTGCCCCCTTTAATTTTAGTTGATTGGCTCAAAATCCACAGATGATGTTTTCACAACTCTAGTTGCGTTAGCGCATCTACCTCGTTTGTTACATCCATCTGCCTTAATGCTTCTCTAATACCAACAATCTTTCTCTTCTCGAAGGAAAAAATCGTTAGCTGCTTACCAAACCGTGCGCGTAGAGATGGCCGGCCGCTGTGGCCGAGCGGTTCTAGGACCTCCAGTCTTCAGACTGCTACGGTCGCAATTTCGAATCCTGCCTGGGGCATGGATGTGTGTGATGTCCTTAGGTTAGTTAGGTTTAAGTAGTTCTAAGTTCTAGGGGACTGATGACCTCAGATGTTAAGTCCCATAGTGCTCAGAGCCATTTGAACCATTTTGACCCACGTAGAGATGTTCTCCATTTCCAACTAACGAAGATGAAATTACAGTTTGTTAATGTTTATTCGCACTGCACAATATCTACCGGTTATGTATCTTTGATATGTACGTGGGTCATAGAGAAAAGTCGTGAGCAACCAATTGTTCAAGTGCAAATTCGACCACGACAGCAGAATCGTACGCTATAGATTTTCCATCACATGTTGCCATATTGTGACGCCATTAGCGTATATCACGTGACAACAGCCAGTATTTCCAGAATGGCGGACATCGATGTTTCATTTCGACAGCGTGGTGTCATCGAAATTCATTGTTAAAGAAGGAAAATCTGCTGCTAAAACTCGCCTCAGACTTCAACGTGCGTGGGTGCTATCAGAGTATTTCAAAGATGGGAGAACTAGTGTGCAAGAGATGCCTCGCAGAGGTCGCTGTCTCCACGGAACGCAACAAGGGAAGAGTTGGTGAGGTCATAACAGAAGAGAGTCGTTTCACAGCGAATGAAATCTCTGCTAAGCTTGCAGCAGGACACAGCGCAGTGCAAGGAATGATTCAAAACTTAGGGTATCGAAAAGTTTGTGCCTGTTGGGTTCCACGTTTATTGATCGAAGACCCCAAACTTCAGAGGAGAAACCCTGGGTGGGAAACTCTTCCACATCCTCACAACAGTCTCGACTTGGTCCTTCAGACAACCAACTTTTTGTTTTTGTAAAGAAACAGATGCCAGGCCAACATTACAGGACGATGTTCAGAAATCAATGCATCAGTGTACTCTCGTATCTGTAACGGAGTTCTATGGTAATGGTATTTTCAAACTTGAAGAACATTGGGAAATATCTATGCAAAGAAATATGTTGAAAAGTGAGAGAAAAATCTGTAGATTAAGATGCTGTACTTGGCTCCTCTAAAAAACTGACATTAAGAAATTTTAAAATTGTTGCTCAATATTCCCAGTATGACCCTCGCACACATATCCTGTAATACGACAACTGGTTTATAAGACCACTTATGTGTTATTTAGACGATGACATGTCATTTAGGCATGTCGGACATTTTGTGACGTTTCAGCTTGGTCTTGGTAATGGCTATAAAGCCGCAATGGTGGCTGTGTAAAATAACTGAGAAGTAATTTCCAATCAAAGGTCGGAAATTTCTTTCAAAAAGTTCTGCATGACTGTGTTCTCCCAGAAAAGAAAAAAATCTCTCTTTTCGTGTTTGGAGCCGAATTAAGGCATTTCTGCACAGTTTTCGGTTTCTCTACTTATTTTCTCCAACGAAAATCTTAGCTGTTCCTTTTCTAGACCACAAGATAACTGTGAACGGGATAATTGGTTCTAGCTCCGTTTGTATTTAAAGGCCGCAACTGCTTCTCTCTCTTTGTGTGCAAGCTGGGGTTCTCAAAGTGATTTTTCGTACTGCTAATGGCTCTTATTTCACTTTGTAGCTGTGGAATTTTAGGAAAGATGAAGTAATGGAAACGTTGAATAATGACGATTCAGCATGTCAGGTAAATTTGAATCTAAGATGGGAAGTGGTACTTCTATGCTCAGATTAGCTCGTTAAGCATATTTCATGACTTTTTTATGGCAGCAGTTTGTTTTTTAATTCATAATTTTTTCCAGGTTTGCAGCTCGGTATAGGTAACTGTGTTAAATGGGGAGTGATGCGTCACTAGCAATCAAAAATCTGTTTCGAATAATTTGTACTTTTTGTTAGTTGGTATATTATGTTTGTTAGAGACCAAACTGCAGAACTACATGTGATGACAAGTAGTACGTGCCACATTTTTGTATATATGATAGTTTCGCGGAGCAGATAATGTTTTAGTAGACTAGACATACTGCTAGTGGGGACTAACTAGTAAATAATATCCTTTTATTTTACTTTTCTGACCTCGAGTAACAGAAATGGTAGCAAAACCGGTTATAACTTATAAGAAGTCTCCCAGCTTCAGCTTGTAGAGAGAAGAATATTTTGATTCGTCACCACACAGCGGAACGTGTGATGATGAGGCAACATTACGTATTTACGGCTAGAGAGAAACTTTTAAACGAGTCAGTGACGTAAGCGAGACAGACAACTCGGGAACAGCACGGCGCACGTTTGGCTCTTGGTCACATGTCAAGTTGAATTTCGAACAGCTGCCGCTTTTCGGGAAATGAAGTGAGTGAGGTCGAGACAGTTAAGTTCAAACTCTGTGGAGAACACATAGATAATGTCAGCCACAGGACTCGTGCAAAACCGCGCTTACAAGGAAACGACATTTCTTTAGTCATTAGTCTTCTGACTGGTTTAATGCGGGCCGCCACGAATTCCTCTCCTGTGCCATCCTTTTCTTCTCAGAGTAGCACTCGCAACCGACGTCTTCGATTATTTGCTGGATGTATTCCAATCTCTGTCTGCCTCTACAGTTTTTACCATCTACAGCTGCATCTAGTACTGTGGTTTCCAAGAATTTCCTCTGACGGAACACTTTGAGAATTCTGGTAATTTAATGGAACACATTGTTTATTTTGAAGGTTAGTGAAGTTAATATTTTTTTTTAATGAGAAAACCTTGTTTTACTTAGTAATAACTTCAGCTTTAAATCGTAACAATAACAACGAAACCCTAACACATTTTTTAAAAAAATAAGAAAAAAGTTGGAAAAACTTCAAGTCATGAATAGTTTTTCGCGGATCTCCATCTAGTACTGGGGTTCCCATACATTTCCTTTGACGGAACACTTTGAAAATATCGGTACTTTGATGGAACACCTTGTTTATTTTGAAGGTTAATAAAACTAAAAAAATTTTGAAAATTAGTAAAACTTGTTTTATTCACTGATGATTTTAATCTTAAATCAAAACTAATAACACAGATATCATAATAGAAAAAATGTAAGATAAAAGCTGTGCTATTAATAGTTTTTCACGGAACGTTTATTCGCTTCCTCAAGAACACCAATGCTGCGTAGAACACAGTATGGGAAACTCCGCTCTAGTGCCTTGGAAATTATTTCAGATGTCTTAGAAGATGTCCTGTCAACATTTCCCTTCTTCTTGTAAGTGTTTCCCACATGTTCCAAATGTTTCAAATGGCTCTAAGCACTATGGGACTTAACATCGGAGGTCATCAGTCCCCTAGACTTAGAACTACTTAAACCTAACTAACCTAAGGACATCACACGCATTCATGCCCGAGGCAGGATTCGAACCTGCGACCGTAGCAGCAGCGCGGTTCCGGACTGAAGCGCCTAGAACCGCTCGGCCACAGCGGCCGGCCCCACATGTTCCTTTCCTCGCTGATTCTGCGAAGAACCTTCTCATCTCTTACGTTATCAGTCCACCCAATTTTCAACATTCTTAGCTAGCACTACATCTCAAATGCTGCTATTTTCCTCTGTTCCAGTTTTCCCAAAGTCTATGTCCCACTGCCATACAATGCTGTGCTCCAAACGTACGTCCTTGGAAATTTATTCCTCAAGTTAAAGCCTATGTTTCGTACTATTAGACTTCCCTAGGTGAGGAATGCCCTCTTTGCCAATGATAGTCTGCTTTTTATATCTTCCTTGTTCCGTTCATCATGGGTTACTCTGGTGCCTTGATAGAAGAATTCCTGAACTTCGTCTACTTTGTGATCATCAATTCTGACATTAAGTTTCTCGGTATTCTCATTTCTGGTACTTCTCATTACTTTGTCCTTTCTTCGATTTACTTTCAGTCCATATTCCGTACTCATTAGACTGTTTATTCCATCCAACAACATCCTGTAATTCTTCTCCACTTTCACTGAGGATAGTGTCATCATCAGCGAAACTTATCAGGGATATCCTTTCACCCTGGATTTTAATCCCATTCTTGAATCTTCCTTTTATTTCCGTCATTGCTTCGCCGATGTGTAGATTGAAGAGTAGAGGTGAAGGACTACATCCCTGTCTTAGGCTGTTTTTCATCCGAGTAATTTGTCCCTGTATTAGACTCTTTTTTATCCGAGCACTTCGTTCTTGGTCTTCCAGAATTACTGTTCCCTCTTGGTTGTTGTATATACCCTTCTTTCCCCATAGCTTCCACAGGAAAGGTAACAGATAAAAATTATTCTCTGATAGCTGTGGGAGGAGCATGGCTACAAGACAAACTGGCCTTGGAACAAACTAGCCTCGGAACAGGCTAGTGTGGAAGATTCTACAAGCTAATCGCCGAAGAAAGGCGAGCTGTTTTCGTAATGGAACAAGAGGTCACTTCTAGGCGGACAGTGTTAAGAGAGGAGACGAGTCGTGTGGCAGTCTCCATGAAGGATGGGCCTCTGCGTCCGACACCAGGTCCGTGTGCCACCGAGGTCACTGACACCGCAGCAGACAGCGTTCCAGTCACCGTATGTTGCAGAATTTTAGCATAGTTTCCTCTGATTTCTGCCATGCTCACGGATTTCTATCCGTTCTTTTCATCATAGCTTGTGTATCGAAAGTCATTAAGAACACACGCAGTTTATACAAGATTGCTGTCTTGATAAATTAATTTCCACGTGTATCCCAAATAAGAGATTTATAAAGGTACCTCCACCCATATGGCAGCTCTGAATTCAATCTATGGCCACAGTATTAATGCTCAAACCTGCCAGTGGGGATTGAACCGATACCCTCTGATCCCCTGTACTTACGTGAACATTACTCCGATTAACGTGAGCGACTGCTCTTTCAGAGGAATCGGCGACTTACATTAATTCTGCTACCATATGTAGTTTAATTATTTCACCTAGCCGTACAGGCATAGCCGATGCCATGAGTAGAGACCAAATGAGTGGTACTACCATAGATTCACACAAAAGTAACTGAAGCCGATGCCGGGTAGAGACCAAATGAGTGCTACTAGACAAAAGTAACCGAAACCGGTTATAGTATCGTCTGGGTGACTCGAAGCTGGAAATTAAGGTAAAATAATAAGGGGCAGTCAGATGAAAACGAGACAGATGAAAGAAAATTATTTATTATTTCCAAAGTAATCGCCATAAGTGTTAGGCAAGACAGCCGATGCCTCCGTGGAAAAATGTTTGCGGTTGCCTACGCAACGATAATTTTACACAGGCGTGCAGCTCTTCGTCGCGAATGTCTTTCTTCAAGGTTTCAAAAACATGGAAATCGCATGGAGAGAGGTCCGGTCTCACCATGGGATAAATGTATTAAGAGTTATGGCAATTACTTTTGAAATAATAAACGGTTTACTTACTATTTCCCATCCGTCGACTGTCCCTTAAGTAAGTAACACTTGACAGGGAACTAAAACGGATATCGCCTGCTGGAGTGGAAGAAATGCACGAAATCACTACTTTTGCTGACTGGGTGGTCGTTGCGTGGAAGACTCGCACAAAGTTACAGAACGTCTTTCTGAAATGGACTCGGTAGATACGAGTATCAGTGGGCCCTCATTTCTATTTATTTATTTTTTTCTTTAGGTTCTGCTGGTGTGACCCCTAACGTTAATTAAGGTTTGAGCCAAATAGCTGGCTTATCGTAACATGTTTCCCTAACGAATACTGGCTCTCAAAACAAGTGCATAAGTTCCTCGTATCACGAATGCTATGCCATTTAATAAGCCTAAAATAACAATTAACGAAAAAACAGGAGAAATGTATTTACGTTAACACGACATGAATGTCACGTATCTTAAGTGGCCTGCACGTGTACGAAAAATCTGTGTTATCTCCAATGGCCAGCACGTATACGAAAAGGTAAGACATGAAAAGAGCACCGCGTGCGTGTCAAAGAAGATGGACTCGTGCTGAAAGAGATTGAGCTGTAAATGATTAATATAGCAATTGGCCATTTCTATCGGACATGCCGAGAGTTGCTGAGACATGTGGCCCAATTCTGCGATCGTTTCTTCTTTGTTATCAGAAATTGACCTACTTGAAGGGATCATTTTTTGATTCGTAATGTGAGTGCAGCATCCACAAAGTTGGTAAGCTTCTCGTCAAAAGCACTTGGCTGTACAGCGTATGTTCCACCGAGCTGAAACTGTCTGACATACTAGAATCGCCATCGGAAGAAATATATAACGAGATCTCTTGTGTCTTAGTTTCGTACCAACAGATTTACGTAGATAATCCTCATGGACCAAAGTAAGGTTACCAGTTGTTGGTATGTCTCTCTAAACTGTGTCAAGCTCTTCATCAAAGACAAAGGACAAACATTAGGAAGACGTGATTTTCTTAACCAGATATGACTATTAATGTCACAATTGTAGGATGTCCGTCTGCACAAAAATTGAAAATATTTTTAGTTTTGCTAGACCGCGTGGTTCAAGCCAAAATTACACCACGATGTACAGATCCACGTTTAACAGTTCCCAGTTTGTTGGGTGCCAGCTCATTTCTTTTAAAATCAACTGCATACCTGTATTACGGGTGTGTTTTCTAAAGGAAACAAACATCACACTTACTCAGAAGTCAACATTACTAAGATTTTTTCAATCAAACATTATCAAACAAACAAGCTAGCAGATGCCGATAGCAGTACAACTGCGCCATTGACTGACGTCCCTCTACTTAAAAACAGGGTAATGATGTCATTATAATAAGTCAAAATAAATTTTAAATTACAATATTGTTGCTGAAGGCCTTTTACATTCATAAATAAATACGTGGAAAATTTAAATGGCTTTCCTCGCAGAATGACAACTTCTGGTTTATAACTCTAATACGTTGGTGAAGTCTTCTCGGTTTATCAGCCGAGCCACGACGGAAACATTTCAACTAGTTTCCTACTTGTCATCTTCGCTTGAAGATGGCAAGACTTTTCTGATAGCCTCGTACATAGTGCTAAAGTCGTCTCAGACGCTGAAAGTCTGCTACTTGAACTGAGCCACCTCCGAAAAGTCTTCCGGGAAAACGGGTACAGCCACGGACAGGTGTCACAGGCTATATCTGGTGTGACACGCAAGAAACACACCAACAGAGAAGAGAACACCACCGAAGAAGAAAGCAAGAAACTTGTGTTTTTGCCTTTCTGTGGTACGGTGTCGGGAAAGATTAGTCAGCTCCTGAAGAGACATAACATTTCCTCAGTGTTCAGGCACCTAGCAAAAATTCGACAGCTCATGAGGCCTGTGAAGGACGATCCAGGGCTTAGAACGCCTGGAGTGTACAAGTTACCATGTCAGTGTAGCTGTTACTACGTCGGCCAAACAGTACGCACTGTGGAGCAGCGCCGGACGGAACACGAGAGGTGCTTTCGCCTACCCTATCCAGAAAAATCAGCCGTGGCAGAACACGCCTTAGAAAATGGACACCGAATTCTGTTCGACGAAACGTCTATCGGTATGAGGACGAAGGGATTTTGGGATAGCGTCGTAACAGAAGCTATTGAAATAAAAACCTCTGAAAACACCATCAACAAGGACTTCGGTTTGCAGCTCAGCACAGTCTGGGACCCAGCCATCGCGAGGTTAAAACGGGCGCGACGGACGCGGGATGAAAACATTACCATATATGGCGAGGACGAGAGCACCAGTGACGTCACAGACAGCAGTGCGGCTATGTAACGACGCGGCCACGGCGACACAGCAGTCATTCTTACCACCTGACAACGACTGAGGAGAGCTCGCTCAACAGCTCGTGGGATTTTAACCCCCTGACACGGCTTGTAGCCCGAGAAAATTTTATTAAGTGAACGACTTCATTCCCACTTTCGATAAGTGTTGATTCCACTAACTTTCGGCTGGCGGCGCTACGCTACTCTATTCGACCGCCGCCCAGACAGGTCGGTGAGCCTTGTAAGTAGTCAGTGCACTGTGTGCGAGCGATGGGGGTGACGAAAGGGCCAAAAACAGTTGGTGATAGACGGTTTTGTTTCCATTAATGTCTCGTCGATGGCGCTGATACATACCACTGTACGAGGAAAACCAGTAAATGTCTTGTGAAATTAAATTCTTTAAATTGTGTTCTCCGTCCCGAATTAGACCATAATTACGAAATAGATGACTTTAGTGTGCAGGTGTTGACAGATGTGAAAATTACCAAACTATCAGTTTAATAAGTCACAGCAGCAAAATACTAACGCGAATTCTTTACAGACGAATGGAAAAACTGGTAGAAGCGGACCTCGGGGAAGATCAGTTTGGATTCCGTAGAAATGTTGGAACACGTGAGGCAATACTAACCTTACGACTTATCTTAGAAAAAAGATTAAGAAAAGGCAAACCTACGTTTCTAGCATTTGTAGACTTAGAGAAAGCTTTTGACAACGTTAACTGGAATACTCTCTTTCAAATTCTGAAGGTGGCAGGGGTAAAATACAGGGAGCGAAAGGCTATTTACAATTTGTACAGAAACCAGATGGCAGTTATAAGAGTCGAGGGGCATGAAAGGGAAGCAGTGGTTGGGAAAGGAGTGAGACAGTGTTGTAGCCTCTCCCCGATGTTATTCAATCTGTATATTGAGCAAGCAGTAAAGGAAACAAAAGAAAAATTCGGAGTAGGTATTAAAATTCATGGAGAAGAAGTAAAAACTTTGAGGTTCGCCGATGACATTGTAATTCTGTCAGAGACAGCAAAGGATTTGGAAGAGCAGTTGAACGGAATGGACAGTGTCTTGAAAGGAGGATACAAGATGAACATCAACAAAAGCAAAACGAGGATAATGGAATGTAGTCAAATTAAATCGGGTGATGCTGAGGGGATTAGATTAGGAAATGAGACACTTAAAGTAGTAAAGGAGTTTTGCTATTTAGGGAGTAAAATAACTCATGATGGTCGAAGGAGAGAGGATATAAAATGTAGACTGGCAATGGCAAGGAAATCGTTTCTGAAGAAGAGAAATTTGTTAACACCGAGTATAGATTTAAGTGTCAGGAAGACGTTTCTGAAAGTATTTGTATGGAGCGTAGCCATGTATGGAAGTGAAACATGGACGATAACCAGTTTGGACAAGAAGAGAATAGAAGCTTTCGAAATGTGGTGCTACAGAAGAATGCTGAAGATAAGGTGGGTAGATCACGTAACTAATGAGGAGGTATTGAATAGGATTGGGGAGAAGAGAAGTTTGTGGCACAACTTGACTAGAAGAAGGGATCGGTTGGTAGGACATGTTTTGAGGCATCAAGGGATCGCAAATTTAGCATTGGAGGGCAGCGTGGAGGATAAAAATCGTAGAGGGAGACCAAGAGATCAATACACTAAGCAGATTCAGAAGGATGTAGGTTGCAGTAGGTACTGGGAGATGAAGAAGTTTGCACAGGATAGAGTAGCATGGAGAGCTGCATCAAACCAGTCTCAGGACTGAAGATCACAACAACAACAACAACAAGTGTATTTATACCGGCAGAGAGTCAGTAATAATGTGAAGAGAAAGGCTGAAGAAAATTTGTGTGAGCGCCCCTCATAACTTACATGCCTCGAGTGAGCCAATGGTGCCATTGTCAGTCTCACGACTAAGAATTTGGTTCCAATAAGGAAAAATATTAATGCCACTCGATTATGCAAACTTCCGAAGTTACCCAGTCACATACCAAAATTACGTCCGGCCCCAGTAGCTGAATGGTCAGCGTGACGGATTGTCGATCCTCTGGGCCCGGGTTCCATTCCTGGCTGGGTCGGGGAATTTTCTCCGCCCAGGGACTGTGTGTTGTGTTGTCCTCATCATCCTCCTATCATCCTCCTATCATCCTCATCGACTGCAGGTCGCCGAAGTGGCGTCAAATTGAAAGACCGTCACCCGGCGAACGGCCTGCCCGACGGGGAACCCTAGCCATACGATTAAATGAATAAACTAGAATTACATGAAGGGGTGACACACAAACAGGGAAGAAAAAGTTTTTTATTTGTGAACGACTCTGAAAACAATATTGTGGGTTCTTCGTGCCAGAGCAGACAATTTTCGGAAAGAGTCGAAACTTTATTTGTAGATGGGACTTCAAGCGTTACCATAAGCTCTTCCATCAAATATTTATAACTCATGGGGCAAATGAAAAAAAGAAAAACTATTTCCCTTTGGTATCTTTTTGCTTTGAAACAAAAAATGATACATATAAGAGAGCTTTGTCCTTAACTGCAAATAACACCAATCCGGACGTTATATGCGCTGATTTTGAGACTGCAGTTCACCAGGCAGCTGCATACGTTTGGCCCAAAACGAACATAAAGGGCTGCAATTCCATATCGAGCAGACATGGTGGAGAAAGATTCCACTATTGGGACTATCAAATGATATAAAATCAGTGGAATCCGAAATCTTGTTTCGAGTGGGAATGACCAGTTTGGATTTGAAATCATAATGAGTGTTTTGTAATTACACTGAATGCTTACATTAGACTAAGATTTTTAGGATATATTTTTAAATTGTGGCATTGCTAGCGTGGCAATTAAGTTTAACAGATTTCTGTTGAAGTCATTCTGTTTCATACGTTCTGTCAATGGCGCAGCTTTGAGGTCACTATAATTTATGTATTGTGCTGTAAATGTTTACTAGGGGTACGCGTCTTGATTCTGAATTGTCAGTTTTTATATAGCTAATAAATTTAATTAAATGTTCCTGCACACTTCTCAACCTGGCACCACCACTCCTAATTACCAGACAATTGTGACCACCAGCCTACTATCGATATAAACCAGTCCAGGTGATAGCAGCGCCACCTGGCGAGGAATGATGCACGCACAGTGCATGTAGTACCACTGAGCAGCACATCCGTGCGTAGAATGGGGAAGGCGCGTGATCTACCTCAGTCTGACAGAGGGCATTGTATGATGGTCTGGAGGCTCGGCACGAGCACTTCGGAAAATGCACACCTTGCCAAATGTTCAAGGAGTGCTGTGGTGAGTGTTTTCAACTCATGGTGAAACTAAGGTGAAACTACGTCCAGTCTTCGTGAGGTTGGGTGGCCACCCCTCATTACAGATGTCGTAGGGTGAGCACTCTGGTACCACAGAACAGTCGGCGAACTGTGGCGGAACTAAAATCAGTCATTAATACCGGCCAGAATACAAGTGTGTCTGGACACGCAGTACACCGAACATTCTCCAGCCGACGACCCGTGCATGTGCCAATGTTAACATAACGACATCGGCAATTACGACTGAAGTGGGCAGGTGACCATCAGCACTGGACGTTGGCGCACTGACAGAGCGTTGCATTGTCTAATGCATCCCGATCCTTCTGCATCATTCCGATGGGAAGGTGCTAATCCGTCGTGTCTCCTCGACACCTGTACTGCAGGATGGAGGCAAGCTGGCGGCGACTCTATTATACTCTGGGGAACATTCACGAGGGCATCCGTGGGTCCAGTGGAGCTCGTACAAGGCCCCATGACGACCGAGGATTGTCGTATACTGATCGCAGAACACGTACACCTCTTAATGACGATCATGTTTTCCCACGGCAGCGGAATTTTTCAACAAGACAATGCGCCGTGTCACAAGGCAAGGAGTGAGATGGAGCGGTTCGAGAAACATAGTGGTGAGTTCCAGTTGATGTGCTGGTCCCCCGTCTCGCCACATCTGAATCCAATCGAACACGTCTGGGAATGTGAGATTGAACGTGGAGTCAGAGCTCATCATTCCCCCTTCCCGGATTTGCGGGTGGTTGGTTGATTTGTGGGAGGGGACCAAACAGCGAGGGCATCGGGCCAGTCGGATTAGGGAAGGGCGGGGAAGGAAGTCGGCCGTGCCCTCTGAAAGGAACCATCCCTGCATTTGCCTGAAGCGGTTTAGGGAAATCACGGAAACCTAAATCAGAATGGCCGGACGCGGGTTTGAACCTT
Organism: Schistocerca americana; assembly: GCF_021461395.2. Classification (NCBI taxonomy): domain Eukaryota; kingdom Metazoa; phylum Arthropoda; class Insecta; order Orthoptera; family Acrididae; genus Schistocerca; species Schistocerca americana. The sequence continues at coordinate 868,695,484 of NC_060119.1, read as the reverse complement.
CGTCCTCCCGAATGCGAGTCCTGTATGTAAACCAATGCGTCACCTCACTCAGCGGAATTTAAGGGAATTAGGTGTCTCGTGTGTGCAGATGTGGTGCCAACTTCCTCCAGAGACCTACCGAGGCCTCACTGCTTCACGCCACGACTCGTTACGGCCGTTATTCGTGTCAAAGATGGTCATACCGACTATTAGGTAGTTGGTCATTGTGTTCTGGCTGATCAGATACTTATGATTTATCTGATCAGATAATTAGTGTATAGTGCTTTATGCTTCAGCCACGGCACTGCTTGCCATGAATGACTGCATTCTCGGATACTGTGGTGTGATGTCGGCTGTGCCACATATTACTTCTTTCTATGCTGCCTTAAGGAGACAGCGGTTCACAGACAAACATATGCTTGAGTCGGACATGGATATCACCTTAAGGAGTCCAGAATGAGATTTCCACTCTGCAGCGGAGTGTGCGCTGATATGAAACTTCCTGGCAGATTAAAACTGTGTGCCCGACTGAGACTCGAACCCGGGACCTTTGCCTTTCGCGGGCAAGTGCTCTACTATCTGAGTTACCGAAGCACGACTCACGCCCGGTACTCACAGCTTTACTTCTGCCAGTATCTCGTCTCCTACCTTCCAAACTTTACAGAATGAGATTTTCACTCTGCAGCGGAGTGTGTGCTGATATGAAACTTCCTGGCAGACTAAAACTGTGTGCCCGACCGAGACTCGAACTCGGGACCTTTGCCTTTCACGGGCAAGTGCTCTACCACCTGCGCTACCGAAGCACGACTCACGTCCGGTACTCACAGCATTACTTCTGCCAGTATCTCGTCTCCTACCTTCCAAACTTTACAGAAGCTCTCCTGCGAACCTTGCAGAACTAGCACTCCTGAAAGAAAGGATATTGTGGAGACATGGCTTAGCCACAGCCTGGGGGAGGATTCCAGAATGAGATTTTCACTCTGCAGCGGAGTGTGTGCTGATATGAAACCTCCTTTCAGGAGTGCTAGCTCTGCAAGGTTCGCAGGAGAGCTTCTGTAAAGTTTGGAAGGTAGGAGACGAGATACTGGCAGAAGTAAAGCCCGTGAAAGGCAAAGGTCCCGGGTTCGAGTCTCGGTCGGGCACACAGTTTTAATCTGCCAGGAAGTTTTCACCTTAAGGAGTGTTCAAATAACGTTCGAGTATTTTCTCCATATTCTAATAGTCGGCTTCAAGTAGAGGCGCCATTTATGCAATAATCGTTCCCAACCGCGTCACAATTCTTCCTTCGTCGATGGTTTGGTTCAAATGGCTCTAAGCGCTATGAGACCCTTCTTGTCCTTGCAGTGGAAAACTGTCCCTAAAAGACGGAATGAGGCTGCAGAAGGCAATGGAAACCACTGCACTGAAGGCACATAATATGTTTAGGCAAGAAATGTGGTCTGTAATTGAAAAAGTGCCATGATGATCTCTCCATTTGAAAAAGGTTTCGGGTTAGTCGTCGTCCCCCCCCCCCCCCCCCCCAGTCGACGAATCTCCACGAGGGCAGGGCACTTCCTACGAGAAGGTAGCCTCGACTAAAAGACTGAGTAACTGACGGGGAAAAAAACCACTCTAGGAGCCGGAGTATAAACTGGCAGAAGTTTGAGCGTGTTGGCGTAGCTCTAAAATCTGAAAAGGGAATTGTCAATACTCAAGGTAGATGTAGTGGGGCTCAATGAAGTGGAATGCAAAGAAGACAAGGATTTGTTCAGGTACGTATGGGGTAATATCAACAATAGCAGGCAGTGGTGTAATGGGAGTAGAATCCGTTATACGCTATAAGGTAGGCAGAGGGTGAGATGCTGTGAACAGTTCAGTGTCCAGTTGTTCCCATCAGAACTGATAGCAAACCAACGCCATCAACAACAGTCCAGGTATATGTATCAATGCCACAAGCAAAAGATGAAGAGATGAAATCTATGAAGATATTGAACGACTGATACGATGTGCAAAGAGAGAACATAATCTAATAAACGTGGGGGGCTTGGAACGCGGTGATAGGGAGACGAATAGAAGACAGAGTTACGAGAGAATATGGGCTTGGTAGAAAGAATCAAAGAGGAGCGAGGCTAACTGAGTTCTGAAATAAAATTCAGTTAGTAGCGAATACTCTGTTCAAAAATCACAAGAGTGGGGGCTATACTTGGAAAAGGCCCGGAGACGCGGGAAGATTCCAGATTGATTACAACGTGGTCAGACAGAGATTCTGAAAGCTGATATTGGAATTTAAGGCGTACCTAGGAACAGCTATAGACTCAGACTACAACTTTGTAAAAATGAAGAGCAGACTGAAGTTCAACAGATTCGTGGGGAAGAATCAGTGTGGGATGAAGTGAGATACTGAATACTGAGGATTGGTGAGATATGTTTGGAATTCGCTAAGGATATGGCTACAGCGATAATGAATACCACAATAGTCAATACAATTGAAGAAGAACGGACGTTTTGAATAAGGGCCGTCACAGATGAAGTATAGACAAACATAGGTACACAGAAGGTAACTGCGAAGAAACCGTGGCTAATAGAGGATATACCTCAGCTAATCGGCGAACGACGGGAGTTCAAAACTGTTCAGGGAAAGACAGAAAGATAGAAATAAAGAGGAAAGGCAGGGCGGCCTAGACGAAATGGTTGCAGGGAGAATGTGAAGAATAAAGAAATAATTGTCGGAAGGACTGATTCAGCGTGTAGAAAAGTCAGAACAGCCTGCGGAGAAATTAAAAGTAAGGTTGGTAACAGTAAGAGTGCAATGGAAATTCCGCTGTTAAAAGCAAGTATGGGAGCGGATGGATGGAAATAGTACAATGAAGACCTTAAGGAGGGGGACAACATGTCTGATGGCGTGACATAAGAATAAAAGGGAGTCGATATGGAAGACATAGGGAATCCTGTATTAGACTTTAACGGAGATTTGGAAGACCTGAGATCAAAAAAGGCAAATGGCATAGATAACATTCCTTGGGAGTTTCTAAAATCGTTGGAGAAAGCGGCAACCAAACGATTGTTCAGGTTTGTGCATAGATTCTATGAGTCCGTGGACACACCATGAGACTTTCGGAAAGGTATCATCGACAGAACACCGCAGATAGCAAGGGCAAATAATTTAAACCTGCGGACAATCATCTTAACAGCTCATGCATCTAAGTTGCTGGCAAGAATAGTATACAGAAGAGTGGAAAACCAACGAGCTGTTAAATGGTGATTATTTTAATTTAGAAAAAATAGAATCATCAGAGAAGTAGTTCTGACGTTGCTATTAATAATGGAAACTTTATAAAAACTAAGACATGTTCATTCGAATTGTTGACCTGGAAAAAGAGTTCGACAAAATAAAATAATGCTTGATATTCTTGTTCCGAAATAAATAGGAGCAAGCTATAGGCAAAGAGAAGTAATATGCACTATTTAGAAGAACCATGTGGTGATACTACGAAGAGGAGACCACGATCGAAGTGTTTCAAATAAAAAGGATGTAAGACAGCATTGCAGTCTTCTGGCCCTACTGCTCAATCTATAGATCGATGAAGCAGTTACGGAAATAAATGTGAATTCAAGAGTGGGATTAAAGTTCATAGTGAAAGGTTATCAATAATAAGATTAGTTAATGACATTCCTACCCTCAGTCAAAGCAAAGAATTACAGTACCCGTTGAATAGAAGCAACAGTCTAATGAGTAGGAATATTTACTGCTGAAGAAAAACGGAAGTAATGAGTAGCAGCGGAAATTAGATTAGTGATAAAGCTAACATTAAAACTGAAGACCACGAGGTAAACGAACTTAAGGGATTCTGCTACGTTGGAAGCAAAATAACAAATGATGGACGGAGCAAGTGCAACATCAAAGTCCAGCATAGGCAAAGAGAGATTCCTGGCCAGAAGTAGTCCAGTAGTATCAAATATCAACCATAATTTGAGGAAGAGATTTCTGAGAATGTACGTTTGGAGCCCAGCATTGTATGGTAGCGAATAAACGACTGTAACAATAACGTAGCGGAAGAGATTCGAAGCGTTTGAGAAGTGGTGCTGCAGAAAGATGCTGAAACAAAGGTGGTCTGATAAAACAGGGAATGAGGGGATGCTCCGTAGAATCGGTGAGGAAAACACTGACAAGAAGAAGGGACAGGATGATGGGCCACCTGTAAAGACATCAGAGAATGACTCTCATGGTGCTAGCGGGAGCTGTAGAGCGTAAAAACTGTATGGGAAGACAGAGACTGGAATACATCCAACTTTGATTCCATCAGGACCCGTTGTGCGCAACGACCGTAGACTATAAGGAACGACAAGCAAATAGGCAGTGCGTATGTGTGTGTAGATAATTTTCAGAATAGGCTTTTGTAACTTTCGCATGAGATTTCCTCGTCAGAAATTTCAGAAGCTGCAGTTTTCCTAGTCATTTGTGAGGAGGATTAAAATCTCATTACAACATAACGTGGAGACATGCATACCAGGCAACGGCTGTTTTCTCGGAGTTAATCATTTACTACTGCAGCCTATGACTTCTCGTGTGCAACTGTAAGTCTTAGCCGGCCGTGGTGGTCTAGCGGTTCTAGGCGCTCAGTCCGGAACCGCGCGACTGCTACGGTCGCAGGTTCGAATCCTGCCTCGGGCATGGATGTGTGTGATGTCCTTAGGTTAGTTAGGTTTAAGTTCTAGGGGACTGATGACCACAGATGTTAAGTGCCATAGTGCTCAGAGCCATTTGAACCATTTTGTAAGTCTTATCCCACTCTTGGTCGTTAGTCGTGTGCCCAAAGCATTTCGGATGCAGACTCAATTCTACCTTACTCAATAAACGAATGTTCGCTGCTGACTCACGTACACCACGTTCCGACCCACGGAGCATGTTTTAGGTTGCACTGAAGATCTCATTTAGCGATTTCTGGGTTTAAATAACTATCGGTCTCAGTGTACGGGCTCTACATCTTTTCACTAGTACTCTAACAGTTGGACTTCTTTGCGCATGTCATGCACTTTATCATTGTCGACTATTGGGGACATTTCGTGAGATACGGTACGAATATTTTTGAGCCCTTTGCGGCAATAGTTAGCTTGGATGGATGGAGATTCGTCTTTTCGGAATAATCACTGTGATCACTGCACACATTCAGCGACACTGGTGCCTGTGCATCCATGATCCACTTTGAGGGACCCTAAAAGCTCTCCACTTCGTTGCGCGAGCAGTCTAAATTGTCGCAGATTTGCCGAAGTCTCTGGATCAGGACTTCCATTCGTGGTGAAGGCCTTCTTTCAATCAGTTACTCTCTGTTTTAACAGATGTCTAAAATATATAAACTCAAGAGAGACATACACAAACCATTTCTTTCCTTCCAGAGTAAGATCTTTCCCATCCTGCTCTTAAAACTCAACAGCTCCATTTGCACATCAATAGTTCATACCCCCTATCAGGCCCACCCATATTAACGTGCATGTATTTTTTATAGACATAATTCAAATTCTACTTCAGGCGTTTCCTAAGATACATCACTACTAAAAAAAGGTATATTTTAATACAATCACTTACTTGCATTAAAACTTCTAATTTTACCAACAATAGTGAGCTCAAAACCCTCATAATCAGGATCCGCTCAAATTTATTGTTAATGTACTAAATATTGAAAGTATAAATGAAAAATAAAATGGTACCATCAAGCTAGTCACAACAAAAATTTGGAATCCTATATCTCCTCACAACTCTTTTCGTATGCCAATATATAAGTCTTTGTTTTTAGCTCGATAGTCAACAACTTATGGCTCTTTGGTTACCTATTCCCCACCCACCCCAACCCCCGCACACACACACACACACACACACACACACACACACACACACACACACACACAGAGAGAGAGAGAGAGAGAGAGAGAGAGAGAGAGAGAGAGAGAGAGAGAGAGAAAGAGAGAGAGAGTCAACACACATAATTCTTGTAATAGAAGTATGATGTCAAATTCCCTATTCATCAAGCAACATTCCATTACATGTCTTTTTTATATCATAACTTACCTATGTGATCATATCATCAACGAATGTGTAATTCAGATGGTTCAATAGGCTCTGAGCACTATGAAACGCAACTGCTAAGGTCATCGGTCCCCTAGAACTTAAAAATACTTAAACCTAACTAACCTAAGGACTGTACACACATCCATGCCCGAAGCAGGATTCGAACCTGCGACCGTAGCGGTCGCGCGGTTCCAGACTGTAGCGCCTAGAACCGCTCGGCCACTCCGGCCGGCGAATGTGTAATTGCCTTATGATAAAACAATTTGATTTTCGTTTTCTGTTGCCAGATAGAATCACAGGACACCCATACTAGTCGTATGCGGTTAATTTAAATAAATCCTCACTGATTTAGGTTCACCACAATTTTTCTCAAATCACTTGACAGGAATGACGGGGCGGTTGTTTCGTCAAAGTCACATTCGCTTCCGTCGCTCTTTTTTTTATTTTATTTTATTTATTTATTTTTTTTTTTTTTGGGTCATCAGTCAACTGACTGGTTTGATGCGGCCCGCCACGAATTTCTTTCCTGTGCTAACCTCTTCATCTCAGAGTAGCAATTGCAACCTACGTCCTCAATTATTTGCTTAACGTATTCCAATCTCTGTCTTCCACTACAGTTTTTGCCCTCTACAGCTCCCTCTAGTACCATGGAAGTCATTCCCTCATGTCTTAGCAGATGTCCTATCATCCTGTCCCTTCTCCTTATCAGTGTTTTCCACATATTCCTTTCCTATCCGACTCTGCGTAGAACCTCCTCATTCCTTACCTTATCAGTCCACCTAATTTTCAACATTCGTCTATAGCACCACATCTCAAATGCTTCGATTCTCTTCTGTTCCGGTTTTCCCACAGTCCATGTTTCACTACCATACAATGCTGTACTCCAGACGTACGTCCTCACAAATTTCTTCCTCAAATTAAGGCCGGTATTTGATATTAGTAGACTTCTCTTGGCCAGAAATGTCTTTTTTGCCATAGCGAGTCTGCTTTTGATGTCCTCCTTGCTCCGTCCGTCATTGGTTATTTTACTGCCTAGGTAGCAGAATTCCTTAACTTCATTGACTTCGTGACCATCAATCCTGATGTTAAGTTTCTCGCATTCTCATTTCTACTACTTCTCATTACCTTCGTCTTTCTCCGATTTACTCTCAAACCATACTCATTAGAATGTTCATTCCGTTCAGCAGATCATTTAATTCTTCTTCACTTTCACTCAGGATAGCAATGTCATCAGCGAATCGTATTATTGATATCCTTTCACCTTGTATTTTAATTCCACTCCTGAACCTTTCTTTTATTTTCATCACTGCTTCCTCGATGTACAGATTGAAGAGAAGGGTCTTACACCCCTCATAATACGAGCACTTCGTTCTTGATCGTCCACTCTTATTATTCCCTCTTGGTTGTTGTACATATTGTATATGACCCGTCTCTCCCTATAGCTTACCCCTAATTTTTTTCAGAATCTCGAACAGCTTGCACCATCTTATATTGTCGAACGCTTTTTCCAGGTCGACAAATCCTATGAAAGTGTCTTGACTTTTCTTTAGCTTTGCTTCCTTTATTAGCCGTAACGTCAGAATTGCCTCTCTCGTCCCTTTACTTTTCCTAAAGCCAAACTGATCGTCACCTAGCGCATTCTCAATTTTCTGTTCCATTCTTCTGTATATTATTCTTGTAAGCAGCTTCGATGCATGAGCTGTTAAGCTGATTGTGCGATAATTCTCGCACTTGTCAGCTCTTGCCGTCTTCGGAATTGTGTGGATGATGCTTTTCCGAAAGTTCAAAAATGGCTCTGAGCACTATGGGACTTAACTTATAAGGTCATCAGTCCCCTAGAACTTAGAACTACTTAAACCTAACTAACCTAAGGACATCACTCACATCCATGCCCGAGGCAGGATTCGAACCTGCGACCGTAGCGGTCACGCGGTTCCAGACTGAAGCGCCTAGAACCGCACGGCCACACCGGCCGGCTTTTCCGAAAGTCAGATGGTATATCGGAGACTCATATATTCTACACACCAACGTGAATAGTCGTTTTGTTGCCACTTCCCCCAATGATTTAAGAAATTCTGATGGAATGTTATCTATCCCTTCTGCCTTATTTGACCGTAAGTCCTCCAAGTCTCTTTTAAATCTTCACCCTTATAGAGGCTTTCAATGTGTTCTTTCCACCTATCTGCTCTCTCCTCTCAGTGGAATTCCCGTTGCACTCTTAATGTTACCACCGTTGCTTTTAATGTCACCAAAGGTTGTTTTGTCTTTCCTGTATGCTGAGTCTGTCCTTCCGACAGTCATGTCTTTTTCGATGTCTTCACATTTTTCCTGCAGCCATTTCGTCTTAGCTTCCCTGCACTTCCTAATTATTTCATTCCTCAGCGACTTGTATTTCTGTATTCCTGATTTTCCCGGAACATGTTTGTACTTCCTCCTTTCATCAATCAACTGAAGTATTTCTTCTGTTACCCATGGTTTCTTCGCAGCTACCTTCTTTGTACCTATGTTTTCCTTCCCAACTTCTGTGATGGCCCTTTTTAGAGATGTCCATTCCTCTTCAACTGTACTGCCTACTGCGCTATTCCTTATTGCTGTATCTATAGTGTTAGAGAACTTCATACGTATCTCGTCATTCTTTAGAACTTCCGTATCCCACTTCTTTGCGTATTGTTTCTTCCTGACTAATGTCTTGAACTTCAGCCTACTCTTCATCACTACTTTATTGTGATCTGAGTCTATATCTGCTCCTGGGTACGCCTTATAATCCAGTATCTGATTTCGGAATCTCTGTCTGACTATGATGTAATCTAATTGAAATCTTCCTGTATCTCCCGGCCTTTTCCAAGTATACCTCCTCCTCTTGTGATTCTTGAACAGGGTATTCGCTATTACTAGCTGAAACTTGTTACAGAACTCAATTAGTCTTTCTCCTCTTTCATTCCTTGTCCCAAGGCCATATTCTCCTGTAACCTTTTCTTCTAGTCCTTCCCCTACAACTGCATTCCAGTCGCCCATGACAGTTAGATTTTCGTCCCCCTTTACATACTGCATTACCCTTTCAATATCCTCATACACTTTCTCTATCTGTTCATCTTCAGCTTGCGACGTCGGCATGTATACCTGAACTACCGTTGTCGGTGTTTGTCTGCTGTCGATTCTGATTAGAACAACCCGGTCACTGAACTGTTCACAGTAACACACCCTCTGCCCTACCTTCCTATTCATAACGAATCCTACACCTGTTATACCATTTTCTGCTGCTGTTGATATTACCTGATACTCATCTGACCAGAAATCCTTGTCTTCCTTCCACGTCACTTCACTGACCCCTACTATATCTAGATTGAGCCTTTGCATTTCCCTTTTCAGATTTTCTAGTTTCCCTACCACGTTCAAGCTTCTGACATTCCACGGCCCGACTCGTAGAACGTTATCCTTTCGTTGATTATTCAATCTTTTTCTTATGGTAACCTCCCCCTTGGCAGTCCCCTCCCGGAGATCCGAATGGGGGACTATTCCGGAATCTTTTGCCAATGGAGAGATCATCATGACACTTCTTCAAAACAGGCCACATGCCCTGTGGATACACGTTACGTGTCTTTAATGCAGTGGTTTCCATTGCCTTCTGCATCCTCATGTCGTTGATCATTGGTGATTCTTCCGCCTTTAGGGGCAATTTCCCACCCCTAGGACAAGAGAGTGCCCTGAACCTCTATCCGCTCCTCCGCCCTCTTTGACAAGGCCGTTGGCAGAATGAGGCTGACTTCTTATGCCGGAAGTCTTCGGCCGCCAATGCTGATTATTTATCAAAATTTAGGCAGTGGCGGGGATCGAATCCGTGACCGAAGACGTTTTGGTTATGAATCAAAGACGCTACCCCTAGACCACGGGTACCTCATCCTTACTAAAATGTCGTAGTGCTACAACTTTAATGAACTGGTCGTCGACAGACTTTAACCCTTATTTTGCGCAATGAGAGTTCTACAGTAAATTCGTTTATAGAGGCGACGAAGAGATCGCGTAATTCGGTCAAAGTAGTCTTTGAACTACAGCCGTTTTTCACGAACGGTGGACTTTGTTTAGATTCTCACTGGGTGGTTTAGTAGTCCTTCTGTTCCCCAGTCTGTGGCGGTGACTGGAACGGACTGGCCGCGCGCTGTTCCGTTCTCTCCATTCAGTTCTGCGCTGCCCGGCTCTCAATGGCCCTTCAGCGCTCTCTGTTGCTTTGTGTCTCCGGACGCCTTTGGACTTGGCCATCTCGAAACATTAGAAGCTGCCTTCCCGGAGAAGGTCTTCCCTAAGTAGGATTACCGCGACCGTCCGCCATTGTGAAGAGTATCCCGTAGTTCACGTGAGTCACGCCCTCTTTGCTAACACAGTTTGCAACTGTTTTCTGTTGTTAAACTGCTGGTAACTAACGTAGGCATGAATAAATCTCGTCAGATCAGCAACCAACTGATCTAAAAGCCTTACCTTAGTGCTTCCTATAGTTCAATTCTTTTATCTTGGCATTTCGCGCATGCCCACCCAGACGCGGGAGATTGCTGCGTTGCCAGTTGTACGCGCCAAGAGAAGCAGCGCCATAGTATAGTTCGCAAACTTACATTTAGGGGGGAGCGCGCAGTTTATGAAGTAAAGCCACCTCGGCCGCATTAACCCTTTCGCTGCTACAGAGACGTGCTCCCCGCATTCCGCGATGTGCGCGATTTTGTCATCATTGCACTGCTCGCCTGTGCAGACACATGGTGTTTCGACTGCTTTGACACACTTTATCATTCGATTTCACAAAAACTGTTTTGCCCAAAAATTTGATTTTTACATATCTTCTTGACTGATACCTTCCCCCCATAAATGACTTAATTTTGCTTCGATGTTCAACGCAGTTATTGTGCAGCATTAGCTGTAGTAAACCATTGCACGAAATATTGAAGAGTTTGCAGAGGTAAAAGTCCATAGCGTATACTTTCCGTATGGTCGATTTTAGTTGCCACTACAAATTTCAAAAAATTACATTCAAACGAATAAAATTCATGAAGTAAGACACTTCGATATTGTTTTCAAAGAAAGAAAATATTAAGCACCATGTAAAGTTTGAACTCAGAACCTTTTGCTTAGCTGCCATACACTGTAACCATTACACCAACACAGCTCTTCCTTTAATATATCTCCCAGAGAACTTTAAAATATCACGCAAAATACTGACAAACACTGTTGGTATGATTATGAATTACTCACGTTTCGTCGAAGTACAATAGGAAATAAACAATTACCGTTGTTCTTTATTGCGAAAAAATGGTTAGTGAGAATGATACAAACACCTCTCCTTGCTATCGCCTGAATTAGGAGGCTTATTGCTTGTTTTGTTTAATTAATTAATAGAATATGAAGCAATTGGTGTAAAGAACGCTTTTTCCAAACTTTCTATAATAGAAAGTCTGCTATCAAGACATTGCTTTTGTTCAATTACTTTATTTATGACTGAACGTTTCTAAAACTGTGCTCTGCACTGTAGTCGAGCTCTGGCAACGTCGTTCTCTGTTCATTGGCTAGCTGTGTTTTGTGACTTCAGATGCGCAGAACGAACCTAAACTCGGCCGCCGTCATAAATGATGCCCACTTCAGCTCCCCTAAAGAACAGCACAAAAGAAATAACATGTGTGTAACAACAAAATAACTAATTTGATCCGCAGAGAAAGCACAAGACGTTGTTACAGTTCGCCATCACACGCGTTAAAAAATCTTTTTCTGGTATCTGTCTGTGCTGTGTGGAGCCAACAAACCATCCAACTTTGACAGTAGGATACTGCTGATATTTTGTCGTCGACACAACATTACAGGCAAAACTTAAATGCATGCAGCAGTCTGAACGTCAGCCGGTCAGAAATCGAAACAGTATTATTTAATAAACACAGTCGTGATCGCATTTAAGTGGTTAATTTTCAGTTTTTAGATGGCCGGTTTCGATCTTCTAAGAGATCATCATCATATCTGCATTCCTTGATAGTAGAAATCGCTGGCGTGGAGCAGCTCCACCGTGGTGGCATGAAGAACACTGTTCACTGTACACGGACGAATCTCCTCCACGCCAGCTATTCCTACTGTCATCAAGGAATGTAGATACGATGATGATCTCTTCGAAGATCGAAACCGGCCATCTAAAAATTGAAAATTAGCAACTTAGATGCGATCACGACTGTGTTTACTAAATAAGTTAAATATTACGTATGTTTTTGGACAGGGTCCGCCTTTAGCAAAACACACTTTTGTTTTCTCTCACGCGCACACACACACACACACACACACACACACACACACACATACACACATTTATCTACTTTAAGGTGTAAGTGGTTGCAGATGACAAACTGTGGAACAAAACATTCACTGTAGAAACACTACACATCAGAAAAACCGCACCATGTGGTAAAAAGGTATGAATTCATAATTTTATGTGTTTTTTCAAATATCTTTAATTAAGATTTAAAAGCTAATAGTTACATGTACACAAACAGTAAAGAACATTCTTTATATTTAACAGTCATAAAATAAAAGCCAACTGAAGATGCTGTAACTGCAGTGAAACATGTTTGGATTAAAAAACAAAATTGTGTTTTCCTAAAGGCGGACCCTATCCAGAAACATACGCATTTTTAAAGCAAACACGGAAAAAAAAGAGCTTCAACCCCAAGATGGTTAAGTTAAATATTAATGGAGCGCTGTTTTTCTTGTGATAGTCCAAAAAATTGGAAACAGCATTATTCCGCCCAAATAGCATAATCCACGGAGGTTTCTGTTCTCATCTTCAATAGGAAATCAGAAGACACCAAACCAATTGTTAATTTAGCGTGTTAATCGATGTACCCACAGTACAGGCAATAACGATATTTCTGGAATGAAACACATCCAGTTTCAGATACACCTCAATACTTGACAGTCGCCGAAGGACAACAATAAATACTGAAATTTTGTAAGAATTTTGTTGGTTGCTTCCACACGATTGGAGCACAGAATGGGTCGTCGTCCAGGTATTAAAATTTTCCGACACAATTTTTTTTTATCCACTGTTAAGTTTGCGTCGTGACTTGAATAAAAAGTTATGGAGAAATTGCATATTAATGTACAATGCATTTCAAAGTCTGCAGTTCGTGCTAAGCTGCAGGTCTACGCGGAAGACATATGTTTTGAGCTTACGAGTGTTCTCACACGGAATTAACTTCTACATTACCGAGAATTTGTCATCATCATCTTCCTGGTATTCTACGGATGCCGCCATTTCTCGCTTTCCGTGTTCCACTTTCTCCGTTCCTGCCAGTGTCCTTATTCTAGTTCTCTGGCATCCATCGCGCCCCGGACATATGTCCCCAACTCTTTCCAGGTCGTCCATGCTATGATCTTTCCGCTGCGGTCCACTGGCACACTTATTTCGCAAAAACAGACATAATGTCTGATGGGATGCAGCAATCACTGATTGTATAATGTTACTTATAATCCGTCTTGATTGCAAATTTTTTTTTTTTCTTCATATGACCGGTTTCGGTTCATTCAGAACCATCTTCAGATCTGATATTTCAGTTACAGGAGTAACCCGTCCAAATCCAGCAATGTGACGCAGCAAGTGAAAGTTGCTGGATTTGGACGGGTTACTCCTGTAACTGAAATATCAGATCTGAAGATGGTTCTGAATGAACCGAAACCGGTCATATGAAAAAAAAAAATTGCAATCAAGACGGATTATAAGTAACATTACACTTATTTTGGCCATCGGCTATCGTCCACCCTTTTTAGATGTCCGTACAATTTTACACGTTTCCTGCCTGTGGTTTCTATTACTGATTTATCGACACCCATGGTCTTTCTTACTTTTGTGTTTGGTACACGGTCCAGCTTGGAGACGCTGCAACTTCGCCTCCAAAAGTCCATATCTAGCGCAAGCAACTCGTTCCTCTGATGCTTGTTTACTACCCGTCGTTCTGGTTCGCACGTTGCGATGTTTCCAACAGCTGAGCAGTATATCACCTATTTGGTTCTTTCTTACTTTCTTTTATTCCAAAGAGCAGAGTTCAGCCAATGCACGCCTGCCTTGACTTGTCCTGTTCTATTATTTACGTTATCTTCATTTTCTCTGTTTCATGATTAGACGTACATCGTCATGGTTTTGTATTCTCGTCTCGGTTTCAGTAATCAGGTTATTTAAGAAGGGCGGGTGATTGGCCTACCGCTTCCGATTGCCTTTATGGGGCCGCCACCTTATCGCCCAGGAACTGACGATTTGCCAGATGTTCGGCGTATGGGCTTGGCATTCTCTACGCACCCCTATATGTGGTTTAACCGCCAGCATCGGTTACGTGGGGGAAATGGGAAGGAAAAAGAAAAAGGGTGGGCTAGGGATAGAAAAAGGATAAGAGACAGGTTTTCGATAGGCCGTTGCGGGACACACTTTTTCTGGCTCCTCCTCTTCGGCCTGTCCGGCTTGAGTGACCCTTCTGGTAGCTGAGCTTCCACCAGCATAGCCCTCCGGATCCAGAACACGCAAACCTCCTCGCCCGCACTTATTGATTTACGTTGTAATTTTGGAACTACGCCAGTTAGCACCTGTTGATGAATTGTACACAATAAGTAACTTAAGCACACTGGAATAAAAAATAAAAAATTAAATTAAAAAATAGTCCCCCGCTGTCCCAGAGGGACTGGTGATCTAGTAGTTTGGTCTGTTTAATCATCCAACCAATCTAACAACCCTGCCCCGGGAAACGTCATGCTAATGCTGTTGTGTAACACCACCCCTTAATTCGGGGAAGAAAGGAGTCCAGCAAAACTCGAACTCGGCAAATTTTAATGACCACAAGAAGGTTACTGTCAGTTAATCTCACACTCGAACTCGGCAACTCTGTACGTAGGTAGTAGGACGGCCCGGCTGTAGATATGAGTCAAAGGAGGTGGTGTTCCTGGCCCTGTCCTGAGGACGAAAGCAGCTCGATAACATACGTGCAGAATCTACCGTAGTTTGTCATCGAAACGAAAAATGTATCAGAAAATCACGTTTTCCAGCATGTAAAGCAATTCTATTAAAATAAAAGGGAAAACTTTGCATGAAAACCGGGATAGCTCATATGCAAAGAAATAGATGGCAATCTGACAACCGTGAACACATTCACGAGGAAGGATGTAAGATACATTAGTAACGAAATTACTCACGCTCGTTTGACGAGTATCCCGAAACTGCTAAAATCCGCTATGGAAATCCAGGTTGCCCTATCGCAGATGGAGGTGACAACTACAAATGGTGAATGCTTTGTCCTTAATAATCATACGAAAATTGGTCACGTTGCTTTTTCAAACCACTCCAATTGTTGCTTCCTCAATCGACTACAACACACAATGCTTATCTCACCAGGAAACTGTACTAATGGACGGTACTTTTCAGTATGCAGAAAAACACTTTCTACAGTTATTCATGATTCACAGTTACTCTGGAGGTACTTACATATCATTAGCGTCCAGCATTGCTGTTTGTAGTGTACTTGTTGTGGTCTTCAGTCCAGAGGCTGGTTTGATGCACCTCTCCATGCTACTCTATCCTGTGCGAGACTTTTCATCTCCGAATAACGACTGCAACCTACATCCTTCTGAATCTGCTTAGCGTATTCATCTCTTGGTCTCCTCCTACGATTTTTACCCTCCACGCTCCCTTCCAGTGCTAAACTGGTGATGTCTTGATGCCTCAGAACGTGTCCTACTAACCGATCCCTTCTTTTAGTAAAGTTGTGCCACTAACTCCTCTTCTCCCCAATTCTCATTAGTTACGTGATCTACCCATCTAATCAAAAGAAAATAAGCGCCGGCCTTTGTGGCCGAGGGGTTCTAGGCGCTTTAGTCCGGAACCGCACTGCTGCTACGGTCGCAGATTCGAATCCTGCCTCGGGCATGGATGTGTGTGATGTCCTTAGGTTAGTTAGGTTTAAGTAGCTCGAAGTCTAGGGGACTGATGACCTCAGATGTTAAGTCCCATAGTGCTCACAGCCATTTGAACCATTTTTTTGAAAATAAACAAAGATATTTGAAAATTATACAATGTGTTCAAGATGAATGTAGGAATAGGCAGTATTATTCACAATACCAAGCGTTGTGTTTGCTGCTTAATTCGCGGACTTTAAAAAAATGTTTACTTTTAAATTTTCACAAACATTATTCTTTCTACGTATTTCAGGTGGCGAAAAATACAAACATTTGGTTTGACTTCTTTGTACAAAAGACGAGAACAGTGAAAACGGCCATTGGCTGCATTACCTCTTTGGCCTTAGTTACTTAAATCCTCAAGAAGTTCCTGGTGTTTTTGCTGTCCTGGGCATCATCCAGCCACAAGATCAAAAACTTATCCAATCTGACGATTATGTAACGGAAAATTACATTGATGATGAAAAATACGCGCTACTTCCTCCTCGGTTTTGGGCAGCGAGATGCGCTTCCTTACGGAGAACTTTTGTGTAAGCTCTAAGTTCACCCGAACGTCATTCTTAACTGCCTGAAGCTTGAGCAAACTTATACCTATATAAGAATAAACTCTTCAAAAAAGGCAGCATTATCAAAACGGACTAAAAAACCAGGAAGAGAAAAGTTTTCCTGCAACAGAAATTAGATTTACTCAGAAACAATGAAATTGGGAAATCAGAATTTGAGAAGTGCGTTTCATACAATGCAGTTTGAGCAGAACATAGATAAAAGAAATGCTGTTGTTTTCATGAAATATTTTTTACTTGTAATTTGTAAGCAAACCTCTGCAAGAAAACTTGTAATTCGTTTCCTTTTATATTTTCTCCATTGGTCCAGTATTTACAATATTCTTTGAGAATGCCGTGATGTTGACTACTACGCTTCATCCGCTGTTCTGAACAGCTCCACGGTCATTTAAAAGGCCAGTCGAACTGCGATGATATGCCTGAGCGTTCGTCAATTATGGACGTGTGTGTGTGTGTGTGTATGTCTGTGTGTGTGTGTGTGTGTGTGTGTGTGTGTGTTTGTATGTGTGTATGTGGACATCTGTGAACACGGATGTTGTCACCTTGAAAGAGGGGAGTGTTCATGGCGTACGTGACAACACCTGGGCACCGAGAAATATAGAAACAGACATTCTAGTTCTCGTTTATCGCAATCTGAATTAGCATA
Source organism: Schistocerca americana (assembly GCF_021461395.2). NCBI lineage: Eukaryota > Metazoa > Arthropoda > Insecta > Orthoptera > Acrididae > Schistocerca > Schistocerca americana. The sequence goes on along the minus strand of NC_060119.1, from coordinate 868,678,299 downwards.
CCTTAGTCATGGTACGCAAAACATCCCAAAATGTCAGATAACAATCTCCACTATGAGTTACACCCTCCACACCCTGCAGGTTAAACACCTCATTCGACTGTCGATGCACTCGACACCTTACATCACTTGAAAAGGGACAAATCGAGTCACACTGCATCCCTTCAGTCACCTACTGTCCAGTTTATGTTTCACATGCCTCACTCAATACATGTAGCTTAATAAGCTGTTGCATGCAGTGGCTTTTTGCGAGGTATCTGTCTCCAAATGCCCATTGCATGCCGTTCCCGTCGCTATGTTCGTCAGTGTTTCATACACTGAAGAGCCAGAGAAACTGGTACACCTGCCCAATATCGTCTAGAGCCCCCGGGAGCACGCGGAAGTGCCGCAACACTGGGGCACTCAACTGGGTGGTTATCAGCGCCCTTACAAATTCCCAACCTTTGTTTAGTCCAAAGTCGCCACTTTCATGAATGATGATGAAATGATGAGGACAACACAAACACCTAGTCATCTCGAGGCAGGCGAGAATCCCTGACCCCTCCGGGAATCGAACCCGGGAGCCCGTGCTCGCATCCTCATAGAGACAAATGGGTTCGTACTGACAAGTTCAATCTAAAATTGATACAATGTTTTAATTACCGAAATACGACGGGGTGCTGAAAAGTAATGGCTCCGAATTTGTTGCTCTGTTCTTAGCATCGGTTGAGGTATTACATATCACACATATTACTTGGTCGAGTTTCCTCCTTAGGTGACGCAAGGTGCAACCTTCTGTCGCCAGAGGGCTCTGAAATGTAGCGTGTAATAAGACTCTGTACAGCCTAACTATGTCGGAACGTGAGAATCAGCATACTGTTAAGGAGTTCCTAACACCAGAAAACATGGTCCAACTGAAATCCGTAGAAGAATGAAAGCTGTGTACGGTGATGATTGTATCGACATCAGTAATGTGCGACGTGGGCTGTTCATGATCGTAATGAAGGGTAGTGGTAAACTCAACATACGTGACAGAGCTTGGAGTGTCTCCAAAACTTAAAGAACACCTTTGAGGACTTCACTTTGACGGTGATGAAGCGGTGCAAGCAGAGGTGAGATTCTGGCTCCACCAACAAAATGACGTTATCAACAAACTGGTCTGTCATTGGGGGAAATGTGTTCGTGGCCAGGGTGATTATATAGAGAAGTAAATATATAGACATGAAGTATAAAGTTGTAAAATTGTAATAAAGTTTGTTTTATTTAAAAAGGTTTAAGAGATTTCACATAAAAAAATGCGGCATCATTACTTTTCAGCATGTCCTCGTAACGTGACATGCCCTATCAAACGGTGAAGTTTCATTTCGTTTTCTTCCTCCCCCTCTGTGTTCAAATGGTTCAAATGGCTCTGAGCACTATGGGACTTAACTGCAGCGGTCAGCTGTCCCCAGAACTACTTAAACCTAACTAACCTAAGGACATCACACACATCCATGCCCGAGGCAGGATTCGAACCTGCGACCGTAGCGGTCGCGCGGCTCCAGACTGTGGCGCCTAGAAACGCTCGGCCACTCCGGCCGGCCCCCCTCTGTGTGCTTCACCTTCGTCGTCAGACAGTGTGTGTATTTACAGACACGGTAAGTACGACACGCAAATTCCTCCCCTCCCTCAAGTGCTGTAGCAGAGTGCGGTAAACATCAGTTGCTCGGCGTCGTCGACGTGGTATGTGTGTATCTGTCTGCCGTGCTGCTCAAAGGAGCGACAAGCTCGCCTGTGGAGGGCGCGGCCGGCCGGGGCGGCGCGGCGTGGCGCGCCTTCTATTTTAAGGGAATCTAAAAGAATCGCCCGGCCGCTGGAGGCTCTCCTCTCTGTCCGAAATCTGCTCGGCATCCAGGTTCGTACTTCGCCTCACAGGTCTGTCAACGCTTCTGCATCTTGTTACCGGCCGACCTTTCCTGGACGTCGAAACTGAACAGGCTTTATTATTCTAAGATCGTGCTGTACTGAACCGAGCCCAAATGAGACGCCGAACTCAAATTCGGAAGGACGGAGGTTCGAGTCCGCGTCTGGCCATCCAGATTTAGTAGGTTTTCTGTGATTTCTTTAAATGACTTCAGGCAAATCCCAGAATTATTCCTTTGGGAAGAACACGGCTGATTTCCTAATGCAGCATTATGCCAGGATACTCAGGGCGACAAGAGAGAAAAGATACTTCCATTTATAATTTTGTGTAGATTTGTGGCATGTACACTATCTGATCAATAGTATCCGGACAGCTGTTACGGACATTAACAGAAGTGAGTCCACCAGTCGCCTTTATGAAGGCTTGAACTCTGCTGGGACACTTTCAGTGATGTGTGTCTCTGTAGAGGAACGGCAGCGCTTTTTTCCTTTAGAACCGAAACCATAGAAAGCAGAGATGTTGGACGCAGGGATCTAGTGGATGTTCTGTCTCATCCCAAAGATGTTCCATTAGGTTCGTGTCGAGACTCTGGTCAGGCTAGTTCATTTGAGATACGTTGTTGTCTACAAATCATTGCTTCTCTGATGTTGCGTAATGTCAGGGTGCATTGTCATGGTGATAAAGTCATCGTCTCCCTACTCTTCCTCTACTTTACGCAGTACACAACGCTATAAAATGTGTTCATATCCTTCCCATTTCACTGTTTTTAAGCGTGATAATGGGACTACACTCTAATCACGAAAAACATCCATATACCTTATCACAACCTCCTCTGTACATCACTGTTGGCACTATACATGCATTCCCCGTCCGAACAAGTCTCGGAGGACTAACGGTACTGACCGACCGACGTGTCATCCTGAGGATGCGGATATGAAGGATTGTGCCCTTGGACGCAGGGATCTAGAGCGAAGGGGAGGGGGAGGGTAAGGAGATAGGAGTCTGTTAGGTGGGAAAACTAAGGAGATGACAGGCAAGAGGCGAAGCAGATAGTGCGGATACAGACATTGGGAAGGACAGAGGGTGAGAATGAGTAATGGTATGTGGGGACGATAGTGGCAGTTTCCATGACCGGCGCCGCTACTTCTCAGTCACGTAGCTCCTCAATTTCTCTCGCAAGACCGAACAACGTTAGGCAGACCCCGCTTGCCAACAGCGCTCGGCAGACCGGACGGTCACCCATCCAAGTGCTAGCCCAGACCGACAGCGCTTGACATAAGTGATCTGACGCGAACCGGTATTACCACTGCGGCAAGGCCGTTGGCCACTCCATGCATTCACCAAACACAAATCCATTCAGGAGAATGCTGTTGGGTTACCGTGATCCAACATTTCAAAACGCCCATTTTCAACCGTCGACTGTACACTGGCGTTGCTCTTTGCACCACTTCAAGCATCGCTTAGCATCGACTGGGCTATGAGGAACTCTCCATAGTTGTGACCCATTTTTTTGAGCACACTACGCACAGTTATTGTGGTAACTGGACTGCTGGTAACATTTTGGAACTCATGTGTGAATTCTTCTGCTGATTTCATGCTGGGTTTTACAACATATTCCGCAGTCCTCAACGGTCCCTGTTCGCCATAACATAGGGTGTGCTCCGTTTTAGTTTAGCTGTGCTCTTTACTTAGAATCTCCATTTCACAATCATCATCAACAACCGACTTAGGTAGTTTTGGAAGACTTGAAATGTTCCTGATGGACTTGTTACTTAGGTGACAAGCAATGACTAGTCTAGACCAAAAGCCAGGGCGTTCTCCTAACCGACCCATTTGGCCGTTACTGCTTCTCTTCTTACAACACAATACTCCCTGGCTTTCGTACTGGCAGGTCAGTCTGTCTTGACATCTAATGCTGTATTCCACGCTACATAGAGGTGTCTGGATATTGTTGATCAGGTTATATGTAGTGCAATGAATGTCCAAACCATCACGCAACATCAGGTTCCCGGGAATTGTGCACAAGAGAAACTGATGAGGAAGTGGTGAAAGTACTGAACAATATACACGGAAAGAGAGGCGCTACACAATTCACCAGTTGATGTTACTTTTACGAAGAAACAATTAAAATTTTTCTAGTGTAGTCAGTCTATGTATTGTATCCATTCTGAACTGACCTGTTTATAATTGCGCCATGCCAGAGCCCTGAATTTATCACTGACTATTATTCAAGCCGTTAGGCCAGCTGGTTATACAGGGTGATTCCGTGATGTTACAAAGATTCCAGGTAAAAGAGGAAATATATTAATGCGAGATAAGAGACATTAGTCCGAAAGGTGTAAGTGAAAATCTATTCCAGTTTTGCTTTAGCCTCATGAAGCGCTCCAACTAAGGGCACAAACTTCCGAACCCTGATCATGATGTACAGAATTCCCGCTGAATACTCCCCAATGACCTAAGATACTGTTCCCTGTTCATTGACAAGTCTTCGGTGCACGCAACGATGTGAGAGAGGCATGACTACTCTGCAATTCGCAATTAAGTGCCCGCCAGCGGGTTCATCGCACCAGCTTCAAGCTGCTTCTCTTCCGTTCACTCTCAAACAGCGAGCGGGAAAAACGAGCGATTAAATCTTTCCGTGTGAGCTCTGATTTATTTTACTATTATGATCATGCCTCCCTAAGTAGGTGGCGGCAACAAACTGTTTTCACACTGTGAGGAGAAAGTTGGTGATTGAAATCTAATGAAAATCTCCTGCAGCAACAAAAAACTTCTTTGTTTCAATGATTGCCATCCCAATTCGTATATCATATCCGTAGCCCTCTGTCCTACTTCGCGATAATACAAAACAAGGTGCAGAAAATAAACAATTTTTTTTTCAGCCTTCAGTTGCAAGGTAATTTTTACTCGTTTACCTAGGTTTCGATTCCAGTAATGGAATCTTCTTCAGAACCTGTAAATTAAACCACATACGGACATATATTACTCACTGAAATGCATCATCAGTCTAATGATTGAATAATAAAGAAATCGTGATACTTACAAAAAATTAAATTATTTTGAGAGCCAAACACTGGCCATGTCACAGATTAAAAATTAAAACAATAATGACGCATAATCATAAGATTATGTCTGTCAAGATTAAAACCATTAAGGCGAACGTAGACGGAGCTACGCCGGCCAGAAATAAGGACCGCATGTGAGCGGCACGGAAAGTAGGCGTCGCGAGCAGTTTCGCGGGGAGGCTCGGCCGCGGCCAAGCGCATGTGCGAGCGCAAGCGCAGGCGCTAGAGACAAACTGTCTGAAAATTATTTAGAGCAAATATACATATAAACAAAATGTGACTGAAAGCCGTCCTACAAATGGACAAACCTATCTATTGGTATAGCAACATTAAACAATTTACCTGAGAACAAACTACAAAGCCAAGGTATAAAATTTTTTTTTTTACATTTAAATATTATAGTAACTAAAAAATTAGTGTCGAAACCATGCGTGCTAAGCATAAAATGTCTTTAACATAAACACGCCTTAGAAACTATGTGTCATTAACAAGCATATTATGAAATACAAAGACACGCATGTACAATCGCACTATAATAAAGGGACAAAGCAGATAGGGAAACAGCATCGGCCATTCGAAGCGGACTGTGGGTCAACTCCACCGGAGTAAAGGTTGAAATCATTCGAAATAACTTCTATTTTTTAGTTGCAACTGATCATTAAGTAAGTTGTCTCTATCAATAATAAGATGTTTAAAAATTTGCAATTCTTCGAGGGTGTGTAGCCTACATCCCTTGACTTCATTATGCAAAAGCTCTGCGTCTTTTAGAGGCTTGGTAGCATGCGCCTTTTGGACCAGATGTTCAGCAAATGTAGATCCTCGTGTTCCATCACCGCTTTTTGTGGGCAGATGCTCTTTAAACCTAACCGACAGGGCCCATCCTGTCTGGCCAATGTAATAAGAAGGACATTCAGCACGCGTGATCTTATACACACCTGACAGCAATGATTTATCAGTACCTTTATCCAGAGAATGAACTAAATTCTTTTTGAGGTTGTTAGTGGTAGAGTATGGAACTTTACACCCTAGGTTTTTTAATAAACGACCTGCTTTATAGGATATGTTACCTGTAAAGGGAGCTGATTTGTATTTCGTTGCCTGGTGTTGATTGTGGGTACCTGAACTGGATATGAAAGTACCATATAAATTTATAAATGAAATACTGCAATTATAAAATCTGCAGGTGCTATCTTAACGTCTTTGAATGATGAGTACGATAGTAGAAGTACTTTTGAGAATGCGGTATATTTCTGCAAAACACTCATTGGTGTCGATGGTCCAGCAATTAAATGAAATATAAGTTGAATGACAGGAAAACAATAGATTCCTACAGCACGTAATTAGTTATGAACAACAACACAGCTCGCAAGATATTCACTTCTAAACGCACACTACGTCTTCACTGCAGAAGCCGCGGAAATCTCACAGGTGCCCAAGGCGGCACTACAAAGTATTTCTATCTGCCGCGACCACATGCAAACCGCTCCACACTCTCCTAGTCTCTGCCGCGACCGAGCGTCCGTCGCGTCCAGCATCTCCCGTGTCCTGTCCCCTACTCCAAGCACTCTTCAGCCGAACTCGCTTCCATCCAGTCTCAGCAGAGCGCTGTGATTGGCTAGAGCGGTCACGCCATGTCTTCATGCCAACGCACCCACACAAACATAATGAAACACATTCGAAGTACTGGATTTACATCTAGATAACCTGAAATTATATATAAATTTTCCTACGGCTGGACCATAAACACGCTCTAACACACATTATTAGATACATAAACAAATTAAATAAATATATATCTAAGGAACAGAACAAAAGGTAGGCCAGTAGCGTAATGTCTCTGTGCTTTCTATAACACAGTAAATATTTAACCAATTTCTTCATGAATAGTATATATCGGATATAAACAAAGATATAGATGAATAAATATATTTATAAGCATGCTGCTACCGTATTTTCGTGTAACTTTGGAGCCGGCCGATGTGGCCGAGCGGTTCTAGGCGCTACAACCTGGAACCGCGAGACCGCTACGGTCGCAGGTTCGAACCCTGCCTCGGGCATGCATGTTGTGTCATGTTCTTAGTTTGGTTCGGTTTAAGTAGTTCTAAGTTCTAGGGGACTGATGACATCAGAAGTTAAGTCCCATAGTGCTCAGAGCCATTTTAACCATTTTTTCCCTCCCCCCCCCCCCCTCCCCAGGGTCAAGCCAGGCAAGGTGTCGTGGCACAAAGCTCTGTCGTACCCTTTCTAATATCCACGTCGTTTGAACAGAGACGCAGGCAGCGAGAATTCTTGTCACGGGATCCTCTTGAATCTCGCCACACGTCTCGTACACATGACTTTTCACATGGCTCCACAAGAAGCAATAAATTGGGGCGAGATCAGGTGAAGGGTGCTGGCCACGAAACAAGTCCTCCTCTGCCTTTCCGCTTTTCAGGGACAGTCTCATCTGGGTGTTCACGAGCCCTCATTCCAAAGTCAGGTGGGGTTCTACCATATTGGAACCACATCAGTTAACGAATAACAAAATGGATATGTTCTGTCAACCTGGGTGTAAGTCTGTGATAAACATTATGTACACTGGTGCATAAAAGCGGGAAGGAAGAAAAAGCCTACTACGTTGTCACTGACTGTGCCTGCCCGCACGTTGACTGACAATTTCTGTCGAGAGCCATTTACTACTGTAGTGTGGAGGTTCTCATCGGCCAAAGCGTGACTATTTAGCATACCGTCTCTGCTCAAAGCAGAAGTCGTAGCATGCACTCCCTGTTGATCGTAGTGGTATACTTGCCACACAGCACCCTTCGAAACATTCATTCCGCGTGTAACTCATCGATGCTGATTGTAGCAGCTTCATCCACTCGAACAAGCAAGGCGTCTTGTAAGTCGGCACTCCGTAGAGCTCGTCGTTCCCTTCAGGCGTCGTACTGTGGTACCAGGTGCCCCGTTTCACTTGATAATTGAGACAGTATTGGAAACATGGTGTGAGCCGGATGTCTTTTGCGCCGGTACTTGGTCCTGCACAGCCTTCCCGCATCTCTGCTTCTTCCATTTGTTTGCCCATACATGAAAATTATGTCTGCAAGTCCTGTAACCAAATACCTCCACTTGATTAGGACTGATAACGATAGTAATTCAACTTGCGGACTGCAGTCTATCACAGAATGGTTTTCAACAAGTGGCGCAATTCTGACGTAAAATTGAACTTGAAAACCAGGTGAAAACTCTGTCTGTGGCTTGGTACATACAGACTACGTCCGATACCCAGATGCAACGAAACTTTCTAACACGGTATCGGCCGGCCGCGGTGGTCTCGCGGTTAAGGCGCTCAGTCCGGAACTGCGCGACTGCTACGGTCGCAGGTTCGAATCCTGCCTCGGGCATGGATGTGTGTGATGTCCTTAGGTTAGTTAGGTTTAAGTAGTTCTAAGTTCTAGGGGACTGATGACCACAGAAGTTAAGTCCCATAGTGCTCAGAGCCATTTGAACCATTTTTTGAACACGGTATCAAAGGCAACTACCGTGACGACTAACCATTCGCACCTGGCATACATTTATGGAAACAGGTAGTGATCTGCATAAAAAGAGGGCGGACTGCCCATCAGTTTAAGACGCCAATCTGAACAAGGTAGGGCAGGCGTTTGCAAGGAGTCCGACAAAATCAGTGCAGTTGGAAATGAGACGATCAACAGTGTATTGCGTAAGAGGTTACGGCTATATCCTTACCTGCTGACAAACCTCAGCGCGAACAGTTTGCATTGGATATGGTAGGCAAGATTGATGCAAACAATCACTTTTTGGAAAAGATTTTTTCTCCGATCGGACTACGTTTCATGTATCCGGCAAACTGAATCGTCGTAACGTTCGTATATGGGGTTCAGAGCATGCTCATATTACACACGAAATAGAAAGGGACAGTCCCAATGTCAATATTTGGTGCGGACTGATGCACAATTGCGTCATTGGTCCATTCTTTTTCATCCAGTCTGCCTCCAACTGTGGTGTTTACCTGGTTATATTACAAGAGTTAGCTGTGCCACAACTGGAACATCTGTAACCTGACATCATATTCCAGCAGGATGGGGAACGTCCCCACTGGTCCCAAAATGTCCGGCTGTTTCGGAATAGGTAGACTGAACGAGATGGTCCAATTCCATGGCTGCCTCGATCGTCTGACCTCACATCGGTAAACTTCTTCCCTTGGTGTTTTGTAAAGGAACTAATGAACCGAACGAAGGTTAGACCTAGAGAACTTGAAGGCACGCATTCGTATTGCATTTGAACATGTCACTGTGGAGATGTTAAATCGTATGTGGAGAAAAATGGAATTCCTTGTAGACATTATCCGTGCCACTGAGTGTGCACATCGATATATATGAATGAGGAGTCACATTTTGAAAACCATTTGTTAATATCTAATACATTTTTAAATGCATTAAAGTCTTTAGTTGTATCGATAATTTATTGACACCTTGTATTATGTTTTTAAATTAGTCATTGGTTGTTTATTGTACGCATTAACTGACGTGAAAGTGTGCTGGTTTATTTTCCAATTTAGTTTGCAACTTTGGAAAGATGCGCTCAGCAATAACTATTTAATTTTTATATTAACACTTTGTGTTCAGTTGCTTTGTTGTACTTATAGTCACCTATGATTTTTTATGCTGGTAACTTAATTTTTCGAGGGATTTTTATTTAGGCTCCTTAGTGCGTGGTTCGGCGTGCGAAACTGTAAAACGCTCACGCAGCTAGGCGAAACTTGCTCTCGTGATTGGAGGCAACCTTAAATAACATTTAAATAATCGCAGTCCTCAGTTTAAGAAAGGGAACTGGATTGGAACTGACAGAGAACTGGAGTCATGATCAAATAAAAAATAGTATGTAGCCAAACCTGGATCACAAGCGAAAAAAAGCCATGAAGTAAATCTTATGATGCTAACAGAGATGATACAACTGGTGACACATATCAATGGCACGGACATCAGGTTACGTCCGTTATGCTCCAACATCAGAGCTACATTGGGATTGGGATGGTATTTGATAACCGATTTTCAGGCTATGTAATAACATACAATAATTTAGTACGTAAAGTTTCTCTTTTTCACAAAGTTAATCATTTTTCATTTCCATGATGTTATTCCGAAATGATCTTTAGTATTCTAGGTACTAACAACTAACGACCAGTGTAGCACTAGTTTCAGTGATGTTTCGGCAACATTGTTTTAATATCCTACGTTCAGTTATCAGAACTGTACATGCCTCGGATTTCGCATCTGCTCGATGCCGCAGCTTACACATTTAGCTGCGCGTTCTCTGCTATCACCGAGAGATTACGACATGCAGCCTAATTATCTTCGCGACATTGACCTTAAAGCGATACTTATGAAACATTACTTACGATACATTGCGTCTGTTATGTAAGTTTGCCTGACATGTAAGGTAATCTGTGTTATCAATTATGGCGAAGACCGAGCGAGGTGGCGCACTGGTTAGCACAATAATCTCGCTTTCTGGAGGACGACGGTTCACATCCTCGTCTGGTCATCCAGTTTCAGTTTACCCGTTATTTTCCTCGATCGCTCCAGGCAAATGTCGCATGGTTCTTTTGAGGGGGCACGACTGTGTTCCTTACCCGTCCTTGAATCATTACGAGCTTGTGCTTCCGTCTCCAGTACCTCACAAAGAGATTAAATACTGTCTTCTCACCATAGCTGAAACACAATATAAACACATTTTTTGTGAAAGCCAAGATCGTTTATATTGAGACCTGTATTCCAATTACTTGTTTCGACAGAATTGTGCTGTCATATTCAGATTGGCATTACACTTTACGAATACATTCACATGTATGTGTCGTCGACGTTTTGAGAACAAAATCTAAATACATTAACATATACGCAAAGTGTAATGCCAATCTGTAGATGACATCACGATTCTGTTGAAACTAGTAATTAGAATAAAGGTTTTAAAATCAAGCGATCTTGGCAACACAATATGTCACTTGCCTAGTATTCTATCTATGCCCATCCATAAAATAAAAACATGCTCGAACTACTTTTCTGTATCTGCTGTCCGCCTATGGAAGAAGTAGAATAAAGGTCTTAAAATCAAGCGATCTTGGCTTTCAGATCGCCCCAACAACATGTGTACACAGAAAGACAATACCTCACTTGCCTAGTATTGTATCTCTTCCCATCCATACAATAAAAACATGCCGGAACTGTTTTTCTGTATCTGCTGTCCACCTATGGAAGAAGTAGAATAAAGGTCTTAAAATCAAGCGATCTTGGCTTTCAGATCGCCCCAACATGTGTACATAGAAAGACAATACCTCACTGGCCTAGTATTGTATCTCTGCCCATCCACAAATAAAATAAAAAAAATGTTCGAACTACATTTCCGTATCTGCTGTTCCACCTATGGAAGAAGCTACTCTGTGAACAGTTTAATTTCCTGTTGGTTTTAAGAAGAAGTTGAGGCATTTCAATCTGCCACTCTTATAATGAACCATAATGTTTTCCAAAAATTTGCTCCGGCAGCAGTGGCCGAGCGGTTCTAGGCGCTTTAGTCTGGAATCGCGCGACCGCTGCGGTCGCAGGTTCGAATCCTGCCTCGGGCATGGATGTATGTGATGTCCTTAGGTTAGATAGATTTAAGTAGTTCTAAGTTCTAGGGGACTGATGATCTCAGATGTCAAGTCCCATAGTGCGCAGTGTCATTTGAACCGTTTGAACCAAAAATTAGCGTAAACTACGAGTTGCAGCAAAGCAATTGGTCTCATCTTTTCCTGGTTATGCCTCTATCACTTTTCATTTCTCAGTCAGTCACGTTTCTGTCTTTTCCGCATTAACTGCTCTATATCACGTTCCTCTTCTGCCCTTCTTTCATCCCTTTTGCTACTAACGGTCATGCTTAAATCTACTTTACTATAAGTAGTATTTATTTTTTCCCCACTGACGAAATAATGTAAATCGTGTGTTTTTCCTGTATTTCATTTCTAAGTATTATTTCTGAGTATCAGGGGCTTTCAATGAGTAATACAATACCTTCTTTTTCTCAGCAAATTTAGATTGAAAAAAAAAATCGGCATCTGTTGTGGGACATCGTGGAGTATTCCCGCTTCAGCGCCTACAGTTTTATGAAGTTCCGATACGTGGCGGCGCTGTCCGTGGCTTTCAAAATGGCGTTCGTAACTGAGGTGCGTTCCAAGCAGGGAGCTGTCAAGAGTCTCTTTTGGAGGAAAACTGGAGCATCGCAGATATCCACAGCGGCTGGTAGGCTGTCTACGGAGAACTGGAAGTGAACAAAAGCAAGGTGAGACATTGGGCGAGGCGTCTATGATCATCGCAACAGGTAGCGCAAATCTGACTAACCTCCCGCGTGACAGCTGGACGCACACAGCTCTGACTCCTGCCATGTTGGAACGCGCGGGGGCTGACAGTCAAGGTGATCGGCGGATCACAATCAAACACCTCGCGGCACAACTGGACGTCTCTGTTGGTAGTGCTGACACACTCGTCCACCAGTTGGGCTTCTAATGGTGTGAGCCAGCTGGGTCCCTCGCCGCCAACGGAAGAACATAAACAGCAACGAAGGACTATGTGTGCGGAATTGCTTGCGCGTTGCGAGGCTGGTCGTGAAAATTTTTTGTCGAACATCATTACAGGCGGTCAAATATGGGTTCATCATTTCGAAACAGAAAAAAAGGAAACGCTAGTCCACAGGGTGGCTCCACACCAGCTGTTCTCTGAAGAAAAGAAGTCAAAACCGCACTCAGCTGGTAACGTCATGGCGACGGCCTTTCAGGACTCTGAGAGGGTTATTCTTTTTTGATGTCCTCGCTTCACGGTGCGACGATCGACTCTGAAGTGTATTGCGTTACCTTCAGGAAACTGAAGGACCAAGTTTACCATGTTTGTCGCCACAAAAATGTCAGCAAACTTCACCTTCTCCAGGCCTCACACAAGTCTGCACACGCGACAGGAACACACAAAACGTCATTGGACTGTTCTTCATTCACACTACGCGCCCACTGACTACCATCTTTCTGGCCCAATGAAGGATGCAGTCAGTAGGAAGCAGTACATGGATGATGAGGAGGTTATTGATGTAGCAAGACGTTGCCTCCGACGTCGACCAACAGGGTGGTACCGTGCAGGCATACAGGTCCTCCTAGTAAGATGGCGTAAGCGCGTCGCATTGAACAAAGATATGCTGAAAAACAGCGTTTTGTAGCCAAAAGAGTGGGGAATAATATGGTGTATTGGAATACTGAATAAAACCAACCTGCTTTCAGTGAAAAATGTGTTGCATTACTTACTGAATGCCCCTCTATCTTTTACATTACACTGAGGTGACGAAAGTCGTGGGATAGCGATATGCACATGTATAGATGGCGGTAGTATCGCGTACATATTGTGTAAAAGGGCAGTCTACTTTTGGAGTTGACATTTGTACTCAGGTGATTCATATGAAAAGGTTTCCGACGTGATTATGACCGCAATTTGGAAGTGAACAGACGCCGAAAGAGGAGCAGTAGTTGGAATAGACGGATGGCACATTCCATTTCTGAAATCGTTGGGGAATTTAATATTTCTGTTTGCAAAGTATCAAGAGTGTGCCGAGAGTTCAGGATCTCGGGCGTTACTTCTCACCAGGGACAATGTAGTGGCCGACGGCCTTCGCTTAACAACCGACAGGAGTGGCGTTTTCGTAAAGTTGTCAGTGCTAACAGACAAGCAGCACAGTGCGAAATAGCAGCTGAAATGAATGTGGGACTTACGAAGAAAGTATCCATTAAGATAGCGTGGTGAAATCTGGCGCCAATGGACTATGGAATGAAATGATGATGATTAGGACAACACCCAGTCCCTGAGCGGACAAAATTTCCGACCCACCCAGGAATCGAACCCCGGCCCTTATTCTGTCACCCTGACAACTCAGCTACCGGGGGTGGACACGGCAGCAGATGACCAATGCAAGTGCCTTTGCTAATAGCACGACGTCGTCTGCAGAGCCACTCCTGGTTTCGTGACCATATTGGTTGGATCCCAGACGAGTGGAAAACCTTGGCCTGGTCAGACGGGTCTCAAATTTCAGTTGTAACAGCTGATGGTAGGGTCTGAGCGTGGCACAGACCCCACGAAGCCACGGACCTGTCATAAAGGCTCTGTGCAAGCTGGTGATGGCTCCGTAACGGCGTGGCCTGCGTTTACATGGAATGGACTGGGTCCTCTGGTGCAATTGAACCAACTGGACCATTTGCAGACATTCACTCATTTTATGTTCCAAAACGGTGATGCAGTTTTTATTAATAACGATGCGTCATATCCCTGGGCCACAATTGTTCGCGATTCATTTGAAGAACATTCTGGATAACTAGACCGAATGATGTGGCGACTCTGATCATCCGATACGAATTCCATCGAACATTTATGGGACGTAATCGATAGGTCAGTTTGTGCATTAAATCCTGCAAACACCTCCGCAATTATGGCATGGCTCGTTTTGCTGCAGAGGACATCCAAAGATTGGTTGAGTCCATGCCACGTCGAGCCGCTACACTGCGCCTTGCGAAAGGAGGTCCGACACGATGTTAGGAGGTATCCCATGACTTTTGTCACTTATACATATATATAAAGGCCAGGAGAGCGGTGTACTGACCACAAGCCCCTCCATATCCGCGTGCAGTGACGCCTGTGGGCTGACGACGACACGGCGGCCGGTCGGTACTGTTGTGCCTTCATGACCCGATCGGGCGGAGTTTATATACCAGTGGGACATTTCTGCTTCCAGCATTGTACATCTCGTGAAGGAATCATGATGATAAGGTAAGCGACGATAGGCCGAGTACTCCGGCACATAACAGCTAGTTTCTCTTACTCAGTGAGTAAATATAATGTAGAGAGAACCTATTATATTAATAAGAAGCACCTTCCGATATGTGCAGTGGCTTGCAGAGTTTATATAAGTAAGTTAGGGCGCCATATATAGTGTCCATGATGAGGTCGTTAGAGATGAGCACCGAGTCCGTTCTTAAAGGAATTGTATTACGATGTATGGAACCAAGAATATTCTCTAACCCAGGGAAAAACTAAACCAGCATGCCATTCCCCCCTCCCGCTAAGGAAGAGTCCGCTGTGTACATCGTTTGCGCCACTTCTATCGGTTTTATCCTCTGTGCAGTTTCATTGCTGACGAAACTCTCATAACTGAACCATCTGATCAAAAGTATCTGGACACCCCTATTTTATGCAGTTTGACAACCAGATGTCACCAGAGGCGGACCCGCCAATATACAAGGATCAGGGGGTACTTTGTTGTCAGTAGAGAAGCAATAGCAGCAGTCAGTGACTTCGAACGTAGACTAGTTATTGAATGTCACTTGAGTAACAAATCCGTCAGGGACATTTCAATCTTTCTAAAACTATCCAAGTAGACTGTTGCTGATGTGATCACGAAGTGAAAAGGCGAAGGCACAACCACGGCTAAGTCAATCCCTGGTAGATACCATCTACTGATGGACAGGGACGTCAAGCATTGCGGAGGGCGACTGTAAAAAATTGTAAGGAAAAAACTGTTAGTATGGCAAGTTTGGTACTTTTATGGCTTTAAGTTGGCATCAGTGGGATGAGCCCTGATCAGCTGATGTATCAACATTGTTTTGTTTATAACCTCAAAAATACACTACAAGATGGCGAGTCCGCTTGAAACGTCCACATTAGTTGAACAACGTTCTTATTCGTTTTTTACTTGCTGAAGGCGAGGAACCAGTGAATATATACTGTAGAATGTCTAAAGTTTATGATGAAGGTTGTATGAATCGTGCAAATTTTTACAAGTAGGTAGAGCACTTCAAAAGTGGTCGCGACTCAGTGACTGACGAACACCGTTCTGGCCGACCAGTTGCAGTTTCAACTCCCTCATTTGAAAGCCGAGTTGATGACATTATTCGTGCTGAACGCCGTGTGATTGTGGAACTGATAGTTCAAATTAGTACTGGTACAGTTCATAACACTATCTGTAACAAGGTGAAGTACTGCAAAACATGTGCAAGAAGGACCCCAAAGGAGTTGACGCGGTTACACAAGGAAACAAGGTTGAGAGTGTGCACAGAGCTAGAGGAACGCTATGAAAGAGAAGGTGAGCACTGCCTCAACAAAATTTTAACTTGTGATGAAACTTGAGTTCACTTTTATGAGCCAGAATCAAAAAGACAAAGCATGGAGTGGAAGCACACCAACTCGCCTGTCAAGAAAAAATTCAAAACCCAAGCATCAGTAGGAAAAGTCATGTTGACGGTGTTTTGCGATACTGAAGTTACAGTTTTTTGTAATTATCTCGAAGAGTAGCGAACAATGAACAGCCATTACTACTCGGATTTGCTTTTAAACTAGTTTAAGCCAGCTATGAGAGAGAAACGTCGTGGACCTCAGAGGAGAGGTGTGATTCTCCAGCAAGACAACGCACGTCCTCATATTACTCAACTAACCCGTGAAACCATTTACAAAAAGGGCTGAGAAGTACTGCTTCATCCCACTTGCAGTCCTGATTTAGTACCTAGTGGTTTCCATGTGTTTGATGCATTGAAGGAGGCATTGCGTGGGAAGAGGTTCCAGGACAATGAGCGCGTGAAAAAGTTTGTAGGAAGTTGGTTCAAATATCAAGACAAAGACTTATTTGCAGCCAGAATAAAAACGCTTGCAGCCCGTTGGAACAAGTGAATAAATGTTCAAGGGGATTATGTTGAAAAGTAGAAAAAGTATTGTTTTGTAAAAATAAACGCTTTTTTCACTAGAACAATTTGTCTCTTGAATTATTGAATAACCCTGGTATTAAATCATGGAAGTAATCATTCGTGAGTTCCAAAGTGCTAACAGCAATCCGGCTAACACAGTGACGGTACGTAGTGAGTTAAAAAGAGTAGGGCATACTGGCCGTGCAGCGACTGATAAGCCAAACATTTCTGAAGTTGGTGTAAAGGTTGACATCATTGGACAATGGACGACTGCAAACGAGTGATAGGGAGTGATGAATCACGCTGTACACTTTGGCAATCCGACGGAAGGGTCTGGGTTTGGTGAATGGCTGTAGAACGTTACCTGCCGTCATATGCAGCGCCGAGAATGAAATACGGAGGAGACGGTGTTACGGTATGGGGGTGTTTTCTGTGGTTGCTGTGTGGACTTTAAGAAAACGCTAAATGCCCTAGGAAGGAATGAACATATTTTCGAGCATTATGTGCTGCGAGCAGTAGAACAGCAGCTCCGGAGCCGTTGATTGTATCAGCATGACAATGCACCCTGCTAAAGCAACATCTATGCAGCAATTGTTTGTGAACAGTAACATTCCTGAAATGGTATTTCCTGCCCAGAGTACCGACCTGAACCCAATGGAATGCCTTTGGAATGACTTACGTCGATTTCGCTCCAGACCCGAACGTGCAACATCACTACCTTCCCTGGCTTCGGCTCTTGAGGAAGAATGGGCTACTGCTCTTCCACAGACATTCACACTCTTCATTGAAAGTGTCCCCAGCAGAGTGCCGGTCGTCATGAAGGTGAAGGGTGGACACACACCATATCAATGTTCACTAATAGTTGTCCGGGTACTTTCGATCAGATAGTGTATGAACTTTTTGGTTACCTATTTCCGGTCTTACTGAGGCATGCTAAGGACCTTTTCGTTGTTATTTATTGCAGAAACTAAGTAGCGTTTCTATTTTACATACTGGATCTCTTCCACGGGTAAACACTTCCAGATAAACTTTCACCATTAAAATTACAGTGGTTAGACACTGGACTCGCATTCGGAAGGACGACGGTTCAATCCCGCGTCCGGCCATCCTGATTTAGGTTTTCCGTGATTTCCCTAAATCACTCCAGGCAAATGCCGTGATGGTTCCTCTGAAAGGGCTCGGCCGACTTCCTTCCCCATCCTTCCCTAACACGATGAGACCGATGACCAAGCTGTCTGGTCTTCCCCAAACCAACCAACCAGCCATTAAAATTACGATCAAGAAACATCAAATCCCCCAGATCAGATTTCATAACAGACGTCAGCCTTTCGAAGCGTCGTTACCAACAGATCTTGGCACACAGCTGGACTGTATTAAATAACACAGTTACAAACTTTACCGTTTCGACAACTCCGATCACTACTTCAAAGAGTCTATGACGTGACGAAACGATGACAGTCCTTTCCGTTCCGTTCCGTCGACTGTTGCTGTGAATTCAGACAACAGAAATACATAGTAGTGTATATAAAACATTTCATGGTGTCCTTTGTGACCTGTCGGTGTTCGGTCACTGTGTACCATCGAGGCCGGCCGAAGTGGCCGTGCGGTTCTAGGCGCTGCAGTCTGGAACCGCGAGATCGCTACGGTCGCAGGTTCGAATCCTCCCTCGGGCATAAATGTGTGTGATGTCCTTAGGTTAGTTAGGTTTAAGTAGTTCCAAGTTCTAGGGGACTAATGACCTCAGAAGTTGAGTCCCATAGTGCTCAGAGCCATTTGAACCATTTGTACCATCGACGCTGTTGTAATGACTCTCACGTTATGTTAGTCGCATCGCAGTGTCTCGTAGTGCCAATACTACTGAACACATTTGACAGTGACACACATCGTTGTGTGAGTAGCACTGTTACAGGTGGTGAAATCTGTCTTCATAGCTACGAAGATATTATAAGCAAAGTTATCATTAGAGAAACAAGCAGAGGCTGTTTCAAGAGGAAATTGCAAGGAAAATAGTCCGAAAACCCCCCGTCTCTTAAAGAAAGAATTGTGGGTGATTTGTCAAGTTAAAGAAACTGTGTAAGTCGGCTTCCAGCAAATGCTATCTGCCGTTGAGGGAACGATTTCATCCAGAAAGTTACAAAGATTATGGATAAATACTTTTGATGCATACACCCCTTCCTGAAGTTGTTGTCGCGCGTGGCTAGCTACAAATCTTCTTTAACACTGCGTGAGGGCGACGCTGAGAGAGTGGGACGTTGAAGTGTAGAGTCTTAACTGTTGTTAAGCATTTCAAAATGTGGGAAAAATCCAATCGTAAGCTTTAGAGTATCAGGTTATCGTGTGGCAGGCAAATGTAGCCGGCCTACAGGTGATACGAATTCATCATTCCTGTGGAAGAAGGGGGAAACGGCCTTGCCGCAGTGTCTCCACCGGTTCCCGTGAGATCACGGAAGTTACGCTGTCGGGCGTGGTCACCACTTGGATGGGTGACCATCCAGGTCGCCATGCGCTGTTGCCATTTTTCGGGGTGCACTCAGCCTCGTGATGCCAATTGAGGAGCTACTCGACCGAATAGCAGCGGCTTCGGTCAAGAATACCATCATAACGACTGGGAGAGCGGTGTGCTGACCCCACGCCCCTCCCAACCGCATCCTCCACTGAAGATGACACGGCGGTCGGATGGTCCCGGTAGGCCACTCGTGGCCTGAAGACGGAGTGAGTGTGGAACACAAAAGTAATGGGACACTAAGCAGTTTGCTCGGCACTTTGTTGTCACTTAGTGTCAACCAGACAAGCCTAGTGAATATGTATACGCGATGCATGTCCGAAAGAACAGACGCCATGTTTGATCCAGCAGCCATTATGAATTAAGACACAAATAAATTACAAACATTGGCTGCGGTGGGGATCAACTAAAATCAATGGGGAAAGTTGGAAATTTGTGCCGGACTGGAATTCGTACCAGGGCCCCCCGCCTACCAGGTTAGATGCTCTGACCCAGGAGCCATCCGGACACAGTGGTAATTACAACTGTAGCACATACTACTGATGTAGTGCTCCTTGCCATTATCGTCATTACTCGCGGCATATTCGGGAGGACGACGGTTCAATCCCGCGTCCGACCATCCTGATTTAGGTTTTCCGTGATTTCCCTAAATCACTCCAGGCAAATGGCGGGATGGTTCCTCTGAAAGGGCACGGCCGACTTCCTTCTCCATCCTTCCCTAATCCGATGAGACCGATGACCACGCTGTCCTCCTTCCCCAAAACCAACCAAACAACCAACTCGCGGCATTTCGCCGATTCTCGTAAGAGTTTGAGCCTTCTGTGCGTCTGCACTCAGTGACACTTCGCCTTAATTAATGAGGAGAGCCGCGTTAGAATCTCTGATTGGCACAACTTTCAACTTTTCCCATTAATTTCAATCGAATCCCGCTCGCAGCAAATGTCTGTAACTCCTTTGTGTCCAGTGAATAAGTTTACAGCACCTGTCAAGTAAATAAGAGCAAGAGGAATTGAGCATGATGCGTGACAGGGAGATACGTTTATCGCTTGTTGAGCGTGTACAGGGTGAGGCAGCTAATGACCACCCCAGATATCTCCAGAATGAGTGAATCTATGGAGGGCCGGTTTTGCACCAAGTTGTAGCGGACAATATGGCGAATTTCGTGAAGTTTTCAAGTAATTTTTATCGTTTATAGTAGCCGAATTACGACACCGACTCTTTTTCAACGGAACTGCATACTTTCTGTGTGGCATTTGAATGGAGCTCGTAAGAGAATTTCAGCGACGTAAAATGTGGGGTCTTAGAGACTTGAGCGAACAGTATCAACATAATAGCGCCGCAAACCACTGTCAAGCTGTTAGGAGAAGAGCTTCCACAAACGCGTGCGCTGTTATAGGAAATGTAAGCGAGCACATAACTCAGGTATGGTTCGTGGGTTTACTATCGCTGGTATCGTACCAAGTGCTCAAAATGTTGACCCTGAGCATTGCCACACCGCTATGAAGTGCATCTGATATAACAGTACTGTTCGCTGAATTTCATCTTAAGGTAAGGGCTGCACAAGCTCATGTTATCAGGCATCGTCGTTTTTCCATAATAGATCTCTTGTTTTAATTTTCGCCTGATATAATGGTACAGAAGTGTTACGTTCGATGAGTGTGCAGACCATTTTGCATTTCCTGAACGACCTTTCCAATGTTCTCCAAATGTTCTTAAGAGGGTCTGTTATTACATGTAGCCGGCCGCGGTGGTCTAGCGGTTCTAGGCGCTCAGTCCGGAACCGAGCGGCTGCTACGGTCGCAGGTTCGAATCCTGCCTCTTGGCATGGATGTGTGTGATGTCCTTAGGTTAGTTAGGTTTAAGTAGTTCTAAGTTCTAGGGGACTGATGACCACAGATGTTAAGTCCCATAGTGCTCAGAGCCATTTTAACCATTTATTACATGTACGGAATGGGAAGGGCATTCGTCATGTTGGTACCACACTTACTGTCTTGTGTCCAGCGGGATGTCTTCCAATAGCTATGGCAGCAGCATATCTTAGGAACTCGAGATACTTGAGTGTATTTAGATTCTCATCAATAAAACAGGTGCCAATGATACGGGTCTTGAAAAACACGCAACAAATGTTGATAGACCAAGAGCCTTGTTTTTATGAATTTCTTTGAGTCACCGTGACAATTAGTGCATACTGGGAAGATGGACGTGTCCATGGTCTGTAAACGATGCTTCTTCCCTAAAGCTAATTTTGCGGGAGCTGTGCCGCATCACTTTGCACCTTTCGTAGATAAAATTTGGGGAACTGTAACCAGTTTTGGAAGTCATTACCATGAAGCTGTAGATGCAACGAAATATGAAAAGGAAGAAATGCTATGGAATGTAGTATTCGCTGAAACTAGTTTGATTGACCCCTCTCGTATTTCCGATATACTTCTTAGAGACAATTGCATCGTGTATGAAGATGGTATCTGTTCTTTCAGACATGTCCTTCTTCTTCTGTGCTGGATGCACACGCATTGGACGAACTCTTAAGGTACTCGGAAAGATTGTCTGCCGCGAGTAATGAGTGTAATGAGCAGTGGCACTACGAATGTAGTGTGTGGACATTAAGTTGGGAATGTGGGTCTGACGAGGAGCGTGCATGGGATAAATCCCTGCAGTCGCACTATCCTCTGTGCCCTCGGTAGTTCAGACGGACGCCGGCCGCTGTGACCGAGCGGTTCTAGGCGCTTCTGTCCGGAACCGCGCTGCTGCTACGGTCGCAGGTTCGAATCCTGCCTCGGGCGCGGATGTGTGTGATGTCCTTAGGTTACTTAGATTTACGTAGTTCTAAGTCTAGGGAACTGGTGACATCAGATGTTGTCCCATAGTGCTTAGAGCCATTTTAACCATTTTAAAATGCTGGCACGGTAGCGTGTTCGGTCAGAGGGCTGCTCGCCCTCTGAAATAAAAAACTGAGTAAAGGAATCAACGATCAACTTGAACGGATGTCTTGTGACGTCCACCCAGACCAAACGCAACGAACAATACCGAACAAAATGAAAAAAAAGATGGATAGAGCGTCTGCCATAAAAGCAGGAGGTGCCAGGTTCGAGTGCCGGACGGGGCACACATTTTCAACTGTCCCCGTTGATGTACATCAACGCCTGTCGACAGCTTACGGTCTTGATTTAATTATCATTTCATTTGCATTGTGTGTTACTGCTCCTAAAATGTCAGTTTCACTTCTTTTTCCTTGGCATATATCTGTTCTCCACACTTCCAGTTTCTAGAAGTATTTTACAGTGTTTGCAAAGAAAGAATGTGAGTGTTTGGCACGATCTTGATACTCTTCAGCATACGGCCACGCCGCTGCTTTAATAGTTCGGTGGCATTCACCGTAAACGATATTCACTTTTTCTTTAAATGTGTACTTTGTTACTGTCTCAGCATATATAACTGCTACAACAGCAGAACACAGACTGACAGGCTTCAAGCGCACAGGTAAACACGAGAACCATACTTGAGTTCCATGTTTTCTTACGTTTGGTGTAATAGGCAGACGTTTGTGGAACCTCTTCGCCTGACTGTGGAACAGTACCTTGCAGTTCTGTTATCTTGATGCTATCCGATCGTCCCACAGACCCTGTTTGTTACATCATTGAAGTTGTATTAGAAGATTCTTTCAAATGTCACAGGAAAACTATATAGTTTGATTAAAAAAAACAAACAAAGATGATGTTGTAATTCGGCGGCTATAAACGACGAAAATTACTTACGAACGTCAGGAAATTTGCCATACTGCCCGTTATAACTTGGCGGAAACTGGACCTCGATATATTTATTCGTTCTGGGTATATCTGTAGTGGCCTGTCTTAGCTGCCGCACCCTGTGTATAGCGTATACTACTTCAGCTCCGTATTCCACGCTAATTCACGCTGAACATGTTGTTGTGCCAGGTCCTCTGACAGAATGACATTTCCCACAAAGGTTCGAAAAGTGTCACTCACATTCGCTGTCAACAGAACGACATGACACCAATGTCTCATTTCACAGGTTATTAGCGAGAAAATGTAGACATTATTTTGACGAGCTGTGTTTGTTACTTGTCCGTAATAGCACTTTAACCTGTTTAATTTTGTTTGTGTCTATCGGTAGAATCTGTTGTCTGTTAGTCGAATTCGGCTAACATGCACCAAGGCTTCGACTTCCCATTGGTTTATAATTCCTTCAAAACGTTGTGTTCTACCAATAATTATGCACACTTTAGCGAATACGAACAGCTGTTCTCCAATAAAAAGATTTTTACGATCATTTTCGGTTGTATAGCTCTTTCTCTCTCTCGAAAAGATGATGAAATAATTTTCCTCTAGGCGGAGTAGAAGCTGTATTGGCTTTTGTAACAAGTTGAAACTGTGAGCCCGACCACGATTCGAACGAGTATAGCTAGCTTTTGTGGTCAGTGTTCTCCCTATAGGACACTCGAGAGTAGCTCGCGGACTGGTGAACAGCTTGCAGCTGTTCCTCTCAGTTCCTTCTTCGCCACCTTTCTTTCTAATACTTCGTAATCCCACTCCTCCACATGTATTACTTCTATTTCACTCGAAAACGATTCTAGTATTTGAATTTGTGAGATCTGTAACGTATTGGGTAAACGACAGCCTGCATACCCAAATATACAGGGTCAATTCCCAGACGTTTCTTGCCTTCACTTGCGATGATGGCTCTGAATGGAAAATAAATTTTTGGTGCTTATTATGTATGAAACGATAGCATCTCCAGCACATGTTTGGTCAGTTATGTTGATGTACACGGTGCATAAAGACAGGGGATTATCATCTCTAAGTACGATATCACCTGAGTTAAAAATTATTCTTTTCTGTCTTTTCCAAATTAGATAAAGAACTTGGCCGATGACATTGCACCCGGTCTGTCCAGGATGGATACACTGATTCTGTTGGGAAGGGTGCCGTATGTCTTCTGAGGCACGTTGGTCCACAACTGTTGTAACTGGTCCTTAGTATCCCCCACATGGCACAAAGACGAAGCTGACTTCCGAGATGGTCCCATACATGTTCAATCGGAAACAGATTTGGTGATCTGGCTGTCCACGAGAGTATCTCAACATCACGTAGAGACTTCATAGAGCCATGCCATGTGCGGACCAGCATTGTCCTGTTGAAAAATGGCACAACGATACATAAAATATATGAAGGCGGCACTATATACTGCCAGATACGCAAGGTATCCCAGCAGGAATGGTCAATATTCATGGATATGACAGAAATATTCATTCAAAGCAAAAATTCTACTAAACATGGGCTCTAAAGTGCATACCTTTAGAGCTATGACTACTCCTTCATCTTCGATACTGTGAAACATATCTCTTCTACTACATGCCCTTTGCTTTCCATATTTCGGGAGGAGGCAGTATGGACCAAAATAAGAAAAAAAAGAAAAATGTAAACATGGGCTCTAAAATGCATACTCTAAGAGCTTTGAGTACTTGTAGTAGAAGAGATCTGTTACGCAGTAGCGAAGATGAACAAGTTCTCACAGCTCTTTAGATATACATTTTAGAGCTCATGTTTACTGGACATTTTTTTCCTTGGTTTGGTCCTTACGACCACCTCTCAAAGCATTCACAGTATCGAAGATGAAGAAGTACTCATAGTTCTTAAGGTATGCGTTTTAGAGAACATGTTTACTAATGTTTTTTTTCTTCGAATGATCGTTCCTGCCATACCCCTGATTACTGACCATTCATCTTAATTAACGTGTGAACCTTGGATAATTAATTTCCGAAAATGCCCGCTTCTGTCGAGTGAAACGTGTCAACAAAGGAAAGAAATGTAGCTGCTCAACGATTTTATTTTTAGTGTTTGTTATTGTAATAGTTCTAGAACCAATTATATGACACATGTAGTACTCAAATATTTTGACGAATTTTTCTTTAACTCCTGCATTTCGCTAAAGTGATATTTGTCGGAAGTCATGGTAACGCGATGTGAAAAGCGTTGATGTAAACAAATTATTATTATTACATATAGCCGCCTAGATGGCTGCGTGCGTTAGCACGCCGCTTCCAGGATTTGGGGAGGCGCACCGTCCACGGAATGAGTCCTCCCGTCGGATTAGCGAAGGCGGTGGGTGTGACGGCCTGACTCGATGTGATTTTCAGGCGGTTTCCCACATCCCATTAAGTGAGTACCAGGCTGGTACCCATATCTTGCTTCAGTTACACATTTCGCAAACACTTGGAAAAGTTTCTCAAGCTATCAAAAGGGCGGATGGGGGTAGACAAATTCAATTTCGGAGGTAAATGGCTAGCGGCAGCAAGGGCATCCGGCCAGCCTCTACCACAAACACTGACGAATCCAGAATAACATGCCGACCACGTGAAGAGGCCAGGAACAAGAGGAAGATTATTATTATTAAATTAAAATTTTTTCTGCATATTTTATTGCAAGTAAACGATTTATCATTACTACCCTTATATATATGTTCTTTATTTTGATTAAGTCATCAGCAGAGTATCTGGCGTCACCCGGTTATGTATTTATTTTTTTATTAGTCCATCCACCTCCTTCCCTCCTTTCTCTGTCTCCTCCGCACCTGTCTCTGTCTGTCTCCTCTTGCCCCTCTCTCTGGCTATCTGAAACTCCTTCCTCACTCTACCCCTCTGTTCCTACCCCTTCTGTCCATCTTCTCGTACCCCTTACATTTCCATTTCATCCCCTATATCCTCCTACCCACTCTCTCCTTCTCCCTCATTCCCTCTGCTCATCTCCGCCTTACCCTCTCTGTCTGTCCCTTTCTTTGTCCACTTCCTTCGCTCTGTCTCTGACCACTCTCACCCCCCCCCCCCCCTCTCAGTGCATCTCCTCCACCCCTCTCTCTGTGTCCATCTCCTCTTTCTCTGTCCTTTTCTCTCACCCCTTCCTATGCCCATGTCCTCCTCTCCCTTCTCCTTCCATGATATCACCCTTACTCTAATAGGAGGTGCTGGATCTTATCCCCACAGTATTTCTTTCCGGATAATAAGTAATATGTGTAGCAAGTTCGGCCGAATTCGATCCAGGAGCTTTGGGGGAGTTCTTCTTATCCGTGGCTTAGTCCACATACTAACATGTCACATATGTTCTACATATATTTAATATACTTCACTCCTACCTGTGCAAAAATTTCACCTGTATCTCGACCGCAGTTTCGTTTTCACGCAGTTCAGTGTTCATTAGGTAATATCTCCTGAACTATGTGTAATGCAATGATATAATTTCGCAGGCACATTCAGTGGTTTATGCGAATACTGTCTGCAAAGCGTGTTAATAGTAAAGAAATAATAAATTAAAATGTCGTGTCAGATGAGGCCTTTTCACTGCATTAACAGTGAAAATGCAATAAGCGATAAACTTCTTTCCTTTAATCATTTTTGGCGGTTGTCAGCGAGTAAAATTTTCGTGAAGGTCTGAAACTGTGTGTCAAGTTTGTTGCAAGTCGCTAAATGCTCTTATTCGCACATAATGGATAAATAAAATCTAGCTATTCGCACTTCGTGGGCTACACTACATTTTCACCCCTACTCCCATCCCTTTGATGGGCAGGTGATAGCATAGCAAGTTTGATTGAAATCAGTCCAATGGTTTAGGTGGAACAGAGTACATATGTTCATAGATACGTCTGAGCATCCATTTCTATAATATGTATGGATTATTGTTAAAACTGTAAGTACGTTTGATAAAGGCAAGTTTTATTTGGAGGATTAACACCTGATACCCTCTCTATATCCGAACCCTCGACCTGCGCCTATAGGCCAGGCGGAGCTATGAAGTCGGAGCAGAACTCGGCTGGAATAGGCGGCAGGCGCGACCTGTTAGGCGGGCGGACGCAGCGAACTGCTCGGTTGATGAGTCACAGTTGTACGCGGCGGGCTGTTACCTCAGCCGTCACTCACCACGTACGGACCACGCCAGTGGGTTACGCGACACAGCTGCAGAGGTTTCACGTCAAACGCGCACAACCGGTAGCTGCTGCTGGCACAGCGTTGCGGTAAATATACAAGCTCCGCCCCCGGATGCAGCGTGGCATTACCTTTCTGCAGCCCTTGTGCTCGTGGGGAGCGATGAGGCTGAGTTTCCACTGGCACGAATTTCTTACACGTGCGTCCCCCACCTCTATCCTTACAGGCACGTTGGCGTTTCCACACGCCGAAATTGGAAACCCTACTTAAGGGGGGTAGGACGTCAAACTGGCCGACTTCGAGAAGGAGAGACACCACAGGACATTTTAATTTGCACTGTCTATGCTTTTACAAAATAAATTCATAACACTTTGTCAGCATGACCAGAAAGGATTCAGGATTCACACTCACAGCAGTGGAAGTTCAAAAATACGAAAAAATAATATTTTTTAAATGTGAAATTTCATGATTTTTTTCACTTACTGTTGGCTGCATTTGTTGCTATAGGTACACTTTTCTTCATAAGTAAGAGAGATTCTTCGATGAATTTTGCACAGGTTACAAACCATACTTACAGGTGTATGAAACTCTAGGATTTATTTAACCTATGGAAAAATGAATAGGCTGTTACGTTTTAAACTTTGTGTTTAGAGAAAACTCGAATTTTATAGTTAATTATCTCAATTTTTACCACAGTTTTTAACAGATTTGGGAAATTCTAGAGTTTCATACACGTGCAAGTATGGCTTGTATGCTGTGCAAAATTTATCGATGAATCTCTCTTACTTATGAAGAAAAGTGTACCTACAGCAGCAAATGCAGCTAATACCAAGCGAAAAAAATGATGAAATTTCACATGTAAAAAATTTTTTTTGTTATGTTTTTGAGCTTCCTCTGCTATGAGTGTGAATCCTGAATCCTTCCTGGTCATGCCAACAAAGTTTTATGAATTTATTTGTAAAAGTATAGACAGTGTAAATTAAAATGTCCTGTGGTGCCTCTCCTGCTCCAAGTCGGCCCGTTTCACGTCCCCCCCCCCCCCTCCCCTCCCTTAGGCGACTTTCAGATGGCGGCAAGTGAAATTATTCATACGGGATTTGCGCAGCTTTTAGCCGAGGAGCTAACAGAAATGGAAGTCTCATAGGGAACGTTGGAGAACATCAAATACGTTGATGAGTGAGTGATCTGTCAAGGATGACGTTTCGTTGAGAATGATCTCTTTGAGCCGTATTTCTGGCTCTGTACGAAGTTTTAATACATGTATGCGAGATGCCGTGCCAGTTGACATTAAATTAGAAATAGCGCTGCAATATCTCACAACTGGAGTCACTGCAATATACCGGTATGTATTGCATTCTGATCGGCACTATTTCTAATTTTTTATGTTATCTACAATACACTGAAGATACATAGGAAATTAAGGTTCTGTCTCAACAGTTCAGCTATGATTTTATTTTTAAGGTTACTCAAAATTCTGATGGATTGTACGTACGGAACTTACTTTTGTAACCAAATTTTTTACTACTGTGCAGAAAAGTCATTATTCAATGATAGCGCCAATGCAAACACTGTTATATTTAGATGGAATTTTAAAGAGGGGTCGAGAGTAATTTTAGAACTCTAAAGCCAGAAAAAAATTCTGTTTCACTGTAATATTTACACTCGATAACTAAAGCACAAAATTAGGATCATGGAATTGAAATAAAAAATACCTATAAAATATTGACCGTTCCGCAGTAATATGAACCTCAGCAAGTTCATAATCTCAGTTTCAATACTTGTTAATCAATTTCGTCACTTCAAACTATCGTGTGTTCATTAAAAGTAAGTCATAATAAGATGCTGCTGAATGCTAGAATGATATTCCATTCGTACTTTTTAAGAACAATTTGCCACTTCAGAAAGTATTTATTTACTTTGTTGAAGACAAAGCCCATTACTTTGGCGTGACGCTATTTTCCACGTACCTAAACATGTGTAAATAGATGTACATAACGTACATGTGTGTTGTCGAAAGAACCGGAGCAGAACGATAGCAGATCCACCTATCCGCAGTTGCTGAAGCTCGCACGCGATGGTGGTGGAAGTGACATCGTGCAAGAAAGTTGAACGCATTCTAACTTTCGTAATCTACGCCAAGTTGGCATGACAGTGGGCTACTTGGTTGTTTCCACGTGTCTGTTGGCTTAGCGAGAGGGATTGTGGAGGTTGCGTGAGTGTGTGTGTGTGTGTGTGTGGGGGGGGGGGGGGGGGGGGGTGCACCTGTAAAAAATTCATGCCTGTGGAAAAGTGGCATAACGCTTTCTGTCCTAAGTCTCGGCCGGCGAGGAAAATTCAGAGCTCGTAGTGAACTAAGAATTTAAAACACAAGAACTGAGACAATAACATACTGTTACGTCGCTGTTTACTAAAATGTAGTCGAGTAATCTTTACACGCATAGTAATGATTAATGAAAACTTCGTACTTTATACAGTTTTTATTATTATTTCAACATTGTACGCTCGGCTCATTAATGGGTATAAAAGTAATTAGCTGATGTATTTAATTTCATTTTCGTAAAATCTCCTCTATCTTCTCACTGAAGTTGTCTTTTGCTGTCTCCTGTCCAAGTTTTATTGGATCTAATGTTTGGTTTTTCCACGATCTAATTGCCAATTAGAAGTTTGAAGTTAGTTCTCTTCGGTATCATATCCGAAGGCATCTTTATTGCCTGACGGTTTCTTTCAGCCTTAAGAAGCACTAGTTTTTAATGGTTTTGAGAAGAAAGGTCCGATATTTCTCTTGTGAACTTAGAATGTAAAACTGTTGGATATTTTCTCACAATACGTACACAATTCTTGCAAATTTCTTTTAATCGAGATTGTTAGGCTGGGCCTAAAATTATGACAGACTATTCCTTTTTCGCATTTCTGTAACTTTAACTAGCCATACGTTCTCCATAACCAAGGTTTCTGGCGCATACACAGCTTGCTTATTATTATCGCTTGATTACTATTACTTCACCTGTAGCAGGTGATTCTATAGCCTTTTTGTCTTTTGTAATCACTATTATTATCGTGTTTATTTTCTCATGAATCTGAGTAAAAGCGACTAGACGCCTCGTATTATGTAAAAGATAGAAGGCTGCATACTTGTGTGAATATGTTTTAGTACGTAGGAAAATTAGAAATAAAACGTTTAATTGTTTATGAGTTTTTCGCTGTCTTCTGTTTCGCAATCTGTTTTAAGGAAACGAGTCGTTTAAATAACATGAGCAATTCATGGCTTATAATTTTTCATCCTATATTTATACTAGCCTAAATAACGTGTCATTAATCGACCTAGTTATCACTACGTTTCAAGTCAGTTCTAATATTTTCATCCTAAAATTCAATCACTGGACGTTTTACATTATGTGCACTTTACTTCGTACATTGTAGCGTAGTAAATGTAGCTAGTACTTCAAAATTACCTTTTCTTTTTTAATCAGAATTAGTGGATTTATTTACAAACTTGCCAAATATTCCCTTGTTCGCACTATAAAATTCTGTCAACAGAAAAAAGATCCTAACAAAATGTAAATTCCTGTTAAATTGCTAGCAGTCATCTGGAGATCACTTTTGTTTGTATCTGAGTGTATCCCGTCTAACGACTGACGAACAGTCTGCGGACGTTTAGATACAACTGAGAACTTCGTCGAATCATTTACCTTGCCTTGATAAAAAAGGAAGACTCTCTGCTTTAAGCCCATGAAATGCGTAATTAGAATGCACCCTGCGTCTTTCTTTTCTGGTTTTCTTTCTGCCTCACTTGAACCCTTGCATTAAGTACTTCCAGTTTAGCTTCTGTGTGTTGGCGCGCATCAGTTACTGTGGGCGGTGTGTAAGAGAAGTAGCAAGAATGCATCGCGGTACTTTGTGTATGAAAACAAAAATAAGAGGTCAGTGACGTAGTGGCAGTCGTGTATCAACGACCTAACTGGAGGAAGGATGCTGCGCCTTACGCCGCGCAACGGACTGCGAACTACCGTAGCTGCTGATGGGACACGAGGTGAAGTCCTGCACCGCCTCTTAAGGCCGCTTTCGACCGCGGCTGCAACTATCGACCTCGGCGGGCAGTCGCCGGGCGCAGCCGGATCGTCGGCGCCTCGCTCGCAGGCTCAGCTCGAGTATCGACCGTGGGCGGGCGGCCAGCGCGCGGTATCGACTGCAGCGCCGGGACGCTGGACGCAGTTGGCCGTATGTCGCCTAATTGGGAGCGGGCTGCCTAGGGCCGTGCGTCTGCAGTGCGCCACGCAATACGCTGTCTGTTCTGTCCCGTTACTGCCTCGGTGCGGTCTGCTATTTCTTCTTAAAGGATCTCGCGTAGTCCTTTTTCTTTCGTGACTTATGGAGACAAGGACCTACTGCCGCTATTTTATCACAAGGCAGCTTGCACAAAGCTGCCTCAAGCGTAAAAGTCCTCAGAAAGACGCTAGACCTTATCTTCTGTGGGCTTCAGTTCCATGGGTTGCTTTCTCTGTGGAGAAAAAAGTAATGTCCCGTCGACATCGAGGTCATTAGAGACGGAGAACAAGCTCGGATTGTGTCAAGGTTCAAATGGCTCTGAGCACTATGGGACTTAACATCTATGGTCATCAGTCCCCTAGAACTTAGAACTATTTAAACCTAACTAACCTAAGGACAGCGCACAACACCCAGTCATCACGAGGCAGAGAAAATCCCTGACCCCGCCGGGAATCGAACCCGGGAACCCGGGCGGGGGAATCGAGAACGCTACGGCACGACCACGAGCTGCGGACTTGTGTCAAGCATGGGGGAAGGAAACCGGCAGTGACATTTCAAGGGAACCGTACCGGCATTTACCTGGAGTGATTAAGGGAAATCACAGAAAACCTACATCTGGATGGTCGGACGCGGGATTGAACCATCGTCCTCCCGAATGCCACTGCAGCGTGCTAACCACTGCGTCACCGCGCTCAGACTTCTCTATGGGATGCGCTGTTAGTGATGTCTCAGGAGCAATGTCGATTCCGCGCGTTGTTCTCAGAGCACACAGTGATTGCTGGATTACGGTACACGACACCACAGTTTTTAGATCTGAATTAAAGTTAATGAAAATCGTCGGGTAAAATTTCTTTATGTCGTGATCTTCGCCCCAAAAACTGGTCTGTCGCATCTCTCCACGCTAGTCTATCTTGAGCATGCCTCTCCATCTCTGCATAACTACTGTGACCTTCATCCGTTTGAAACGGCTTACTGTAATCAAGTTTTGGTCACTCTCTACAATTCACCCCCCCCCCTCCCCACCCCCCCAAACTACTTCCTTTCATTACCAAACGGACGAATTCTTGAGGACTCAGGATGAGTCGCCTTTCTTTTAACGAATTTTTCCACAAGTTTCTTTTTTTCCCAGTTCGATTATATAACTCGTCAGTAGTAACACGATGTCTATCTGATCTTCAGCTTGTCTGAATTGTTTATCGTCCACGTTTTGCTTCGTACAACCCTACAGTCCACATAAATAGTTTCAGAAAATGACACCGTAGTATTTAAATTTATTTTCGATGTTGACAAATACATCTTTCTCAGAAAAGGTTTCCTTGCTATTACCCAGTCTGCATTTTGTCTCCTTTTATTTTGCTACCCTCATAGCTAAACTCATTTAATCAGATTCGCTTGATGAATGCTGAAAAGAAGGTTCAAAGAAAACTTAAAGTATTCCAAAAATACTTTTGTGTTAGAACTTGGTTAATGAGCAGTGTGTTCCTTCCCATCATTTAGTGTAAAATCTGAGGAAAAGGAAGTAGCGCGGGCTGGAACGTTTGTGCTTTGTTGTAGTGAATCTTCAATGAAGATCTCACCAAACGACGGATTATCTTCTTTTCAGCTTATGAGTTACATTCCTACAAAACGATTAGTACGCTACAAGCGTTGCTCGCTGCTGAGTTTGTTCACTGGAGAAGTAACCCATGCATCCAAGGGCGGAACACATACTATCATCCCATACTATAATCCCACGACTAAACAGCTCTGTAACTGTGTCTATGGGCAGAGAACTATTGGACGCAGGAGAGGGGCTGCCTGATGTCACTCTAAACGTAAATTCGCATGACGTAGCTGCTTTCGGCGTTGAAATAAGTCGACCGCTGCACTTGAAAATTTGCACCGGACATGGGCTCGAACCCGGATCCTCCATTTGTCTAGAACGTTTGCCTTAACGGTCTCGGCCACCCATACACGCTGCCCGTCCCACCCAAATTCTGAAGTGCTGCTCACCACTGATGTGACCCCGCTCATTTTCCCCGTGGCTCGCAGGCTCAGTGTATTCCCACAAGGGGACGAATGATGGTATGCTTCCGCATTGAAAGAGTCGTATGCACGCCGAGGCGTATCTATACAATTGCGTGTGTAGTGTCTGTCCGAAAAAACAGAAACCACAGATATAATTGTAAGATGTCACTCAGTCGCACAAAGCTCCACCTCTGTGCAATGGAATGGACTGCCCCCCCCCCCCCCCCCCCCCGGCCCTGCTCCGCAAGCAGTTTACACTTTCCTCCACCAACGCCACCATAAATGCCAAAGGAACATGTTCTGGAAGCTACTTAAAATCTTACCGTTTATCAAAGATTTCAATTTGTGTAACTACTTGGATTTCTGTAAATCAGAGTCTGCCGAGAACAGAAATAACTAGGGAAAACAATAATGTGATTGGGGCTAAATGTGGGTATGTCGTTATCACTGTGGGGCACTGGAAAACTTCCACAGGCAAACTAGTGATATCATTACCCTAACAATCGTAATCCCGTGACAAATTTGAAGCAGGCTGGATATATGCTCAGGTGCTCAGATGGTTAAATGTCGGTTATAGGCGCTTCAGTCTGGAACCGCGCGACCGCTACGGTCGCATGTTCGAATCCTGCATCGGGAATAGATGTGTGTGATGTCCTTAGGTTAGTTAGGTTTAAGTAGTTCTAAGTTCTAGGGGACTGATGACCTCAGATGTTAAGTCCCAGTAAACTGAAACATATCCGAGAAGCCACTACTCCTCACGGAAAGTGAGGGGAGAGATTGAGAAAATGGAGTAGTACTGTATTATTATTACTATTATTAATCAACATTTTTGTCCTTAGACCTTAACCTAACCTATTTAACTAGAATATTACATGATTATTCAATTTGCCCTTTTTTATGTTTTCTTTTTCTCTTCGCAAAAGCTCTTCATTCATTGACTGTGTTCTTGTTTCCTTGGTTCTGTCTATATTTTCCCTAGTC
This sequence comes from Schistocerca americana, assembly GCF_021461395.2. Classification (NCBI taxonomy): domain Eukaryota; kingdom Metazoa; phylum Arthropoda; class Insecta; order Orthoptera; family Acrididae; genus Schistocerca; species Schistocerca americana. The sequence goes on along the minus strand of NC_060119.1, from coordinate 868,643,928 downwards.
TCTTCCTTTCTTTTACACTACTGGCCATTAAAATTGCTACACCACGAAGATGACGCGCTACAGACGCGAAATTTAACCGACAGGAAGATGATGCTGTGATATGCAAATGATAAGCTTTTGAGAGCATTTACACAAGGTTGGCGCCGGTGGCGACACCTACAACGTCCTGACATGAGGAAAGTTTCTAACCGATTTCTCATACACAAACAGCAGTTGACCGGCGTTGCCTGGTGAAACGTTGTTGTGATGCCTCGTGTTAGGAGGATAAAGGTCGGATTGTAGCCTATCGCGAATGCGGTTTATCGTATCGCGACATTGCTGCTCGCGTTAGTCGAGATCCAATGACTGTTAGCAGAATATGGAATCGGTGGGTGAAGGAGGGTAATACGGAACCCGTGCTGGATCCCAACGGACTCGTATCACTAGCAGTCGAGATGACAGGCATCTTATCCGCATGGCTGTAACGGATCGTGCAGCCACGTCTCGATCCCTGAGTCAACAGATGGGGACGTTTACAAGACAACAACCATCTGCACGAACAGTTCGACGACGTTTGCAGCAGCATGGACTATCAGCTCGGAGACCATGGCCGTGGTTACCCTCGACGCTGCATCACAGACAGGAGCGCCTGCGATGGTGTACTCAACGACGAACCTGGGTGCACGAATGGCAAAACGTCATTTTTTCGGATGAATCCAGGTTCTGTTTACAGCATCGCGATGGCCGTATCCGTGTTTGGCGACATCGCGGTGAACACACATTAGGAGCGTGATTTCGTCATCACCATACTGGCGTATCACCCGGCGTGATGGTATGGGGTGCCATTGGTTACACGTCTCGGTCACCTCTTGTTCGCATTGACGGCACTTTGAACAGTGGACGTTACATTTCAGATGTGTTACGACCCGTGGCTCTACCCTCCATTCGATCCCTGCGAAATCTTACATTTCAGCAGGATAATGCACGACCGCATGTTGCAGGTCCTGCACTGGCCTTTCTGGATAAAGAAAATGTTCGACTACTGCCCTGGCCAGCACACTCTCCAGATCTATCACCGATTGAAAACGTCTGGTCAATGGTGGCCGAGCAAGTGGCTCGTCACAATACGCCAGTCACTACTCTTGATGAACTGTGGTATCGTGTTGATGCTGAATGGGCAGCTGTACCTGTACACGCCATCCAAGCTCTATTTGACTCAATGCCCAGGCGTGTCAAGGCCGTTATTACGGCCAGAGGTGGTTGTTCTGGGTACTGATTTCTAAAGATCTATGCACCCAAATTGCGTGAAAATGTAATCACATGTCAGTTCTAGTATAATATATTTGTCTACTGAAAACCCGTTTATCATCTGCATTTCTTCTTGGTGTAGCATTTTCAATGGCCAATAGTGTACATCAAATTTCGTGTTCATAATTTTGTTTCTGAATTCGTCTCATCTATCATTTCTTTATTGGTTCCTGCTTGTTTTATGTCTTCTTCTATTTCATGAAACCAGTTGATTTTTTTTGATTGAGCTGTTGACTATATCAAAAATCCTCTTTGTGAGTCTGGTGTTCTTCATTCTGTGTATGTGCCCAAAGAAAGTTAATCGACGTTTTCTGCTTATATCTGTGATTCTGTCTGTTCGTATAGTTTTGGTTGGCCTCTTCATCCATATACCATCTCTATATACTGCATCAAAAATTTTTGGAATGATTTTACGTTCTATCTTTTCTGTCTCTGATGCACCGTTTGTGGTCGTTTCTGATGCATAGAGGGCTTCTGGTAGTACAACTGTATTGTAGTGCCTGAGTTTCGCCTGTCGTGAAATGCTTCTCTTATTGTAGTGCGTCCATGTAAGCTTGTACGATTTCTGAAGTTTTTATGTTCGTTCTGTACTGGATGCCTTGTTTGATCCTCCTATTTGTATGTATTATCCAAGATACTTGAATTTTTCGACTCTGTTAAGCAATCCGTATTTTGCGTGTATGACTTCTGTATTGTTGCTCTTTCTTTCCGTATATTGTGTTTTCTCGTATGATATCTGTAACCCCGTTTTAGCATGTAAATATTCCAGTGCTTCTTGCGCTTATTCTCAGTTGTTGCTGAGTATTGCCAAGTCATCTGCAAACACTAGGCATTTTATGATTGTCTTGTTTGCACGTGTTCTTCCTAACTGAATTCCTTTCACTTTTTCTTCCCACTGCTTGATAATTTTGTCCAGGACTACGTTGAATAGAAGTGGTGAGAGACCATCTCCTTGTCTGACCCTTGTATACAGGGTGTTACAAAAAGGTACGGCCAAACTTTCAGGAAACATTCGTCACACACAAATAAAGAAAATTTTGCAAAAACAGACATAATGTCTATTGGGATAACAGCAATCAGTGATTTTATGTTACTTTAAATCCGTCTTGATTGCAAATTTTTTTTTTTTTTATTATTCATATGACCGGTTTCGGTTCATTCAGAACCATCTTCAGATCTGATATTTAAGTTACAGGAGTAACCCGTCCAATTCAGCAACTTTCACATGCTACGTCACATGTGAAAGTTGCTGAATTGGACGGGTTACTCCTGTAACTTAAATATCAGATCTGAAGATGGTTCTGAATGAACCGAAACCGGTCATATGAATAATAAAAAAAAAAAAAATTTGCAATCAAGACGGATTTAAAGTAACGTAAAATAAAGAAAAGATGTTATGTGGACATGTGTCCGGAAACGCTTAATTTCCATGTTAGAGCTCATTTTATTTTCTTTCGCCCACGCTCAATGGAGCACGTTATAATGATTTCATACGGGATACTCTACCTGTGCTGCTAGAAGATGTGCCTTTACAAGTACGAAACAACATGTGGTTCATGCACGATGGAGCTCCTGCACAATTCAGTCGAAGTGTTCGTACGCTTCTCAACAACAGATTCGGTGACCGATGGATTGGTAGAGGCGGACCAATTCCATGGCCTCCACGCTCTCCTGACCTCAACCCTCTTGACTTTCATTTATGGGGGCATTTGAAAGCTCTTGTCTACGCAACCCCAGTACCAAATGTAGAGACTCTTCGTGCTCGTATTGTGGACGGCTGTGATACAATACGCCGTTCTCCAGGGCTGCATCAGCGCATCAGGAATTCCATGCGACGGAAGGTGGATGCATGTATCCTCGCTAACGGAGGACATTTTGAACATTTCCAATAACAAAGTGTTTGAAGTCACGCTGGTACGTTCTGTTGCTGTGTGTTTCCATTTCATGATTAATGTGATTTGAAGAGAAGTAATAAAATGAGCTCTAAAATGGAAAGTAAGTGTTTCCGGACACATGTCCACATAACATATTTTCTTTCTTTGTGTGTGAGGAATGTTTCCTGAAAGTTTGGCCGTACCTTTTTGTAACACCCTGTATATCTGAAATGGCTCTGAGATTTCTCCCATACATTTTATTTTGGATGTGGTGTCTGTGAGCGTTTGTTCTATCAATGCCCTAGTTTTTCTGTCTATTCCATGTTGGTCTAGTGTGTCAAAAAGAAGCTGCCTGTCAATGGAGTCATAGGCCTTCTTAAAGTCAACATACGTAACTACAGTGTTGTTCGCCTGTCTGACCTTCAAGAGCGTTCGCAGATTCCAAATTTGTTCAATACAGGCTCTTCCCTTTATGAACCCTGTCTGGTATTCACCTATCTTCGTATCCACTGTTCCAGTCTGTTCCGTAACACCTTGGACAGAATTTTGTAAGTGATCAGTAATAATGAGATCCATCTGTAATGATTAGGGTCTGCCCTCTCTCTCTTTTTGTGGAGTGGGTGAATCAGTGTTCATTTCCATTCCCGTGGAATTTTCTCTGTACTCCATATTTCCAAGAGAATTTTATAAATTTTCTTTGTAATATTTTGGTCTGTGAGTTTCCAGATCTCGGCGATAATGCCATGTCCCCCAGGGGCTATGATCATTACTTGTTTTATAACCTCCTCTACCTCTGTGAGTGTAGGCGGTTTCGACTTATTATTATTATTATTATTATAGATGCACCACTTTGTATCTTTGAAGGTCGTAATAGATAATTTTTTATTTACTACTTTTCATCGATTAGAATCTACAGCCTGATGCCTTCCTCCGACTATGTAAACGGCTGTGTCATGTAGTGTTGTGTATGCATTGTTATGAACGAGTGAAGAATTAAATAAAGTGAGAGGGCGGGACCCACTGCTGACACATACTCTCCCTTTTGAAATGCAGCAGCAGGCTAAGCAGCTTAATTCCGCATCGAACGGGGAGAGCAAGTCTAGTGCCTTAAGTATAGTTGCTTCGCGATACTTCTCCACTTTTCCTCTGCTTACTGAGCAAGTAATAGCTAAGAAAAATTTTTGTACTCATTTTTGAAAATGTCTGAGGAAACAAACATTGGAGACGATCTTACAGCTGTACCAAGTTTATGAAATTTATTCGCAGTTGCAGTATTTCCTTGACATTAGCTACATTAGGTATGAAGATATTACCTATTCGTGACACATGAGAATTTTTGCCGGCCCTAGCGGTCGCCCTAACAACTTCTGCTATCCGAGAACGCTTCCACGCTTGACCTTAACTGCCAAATGTCTACGAACGGAAAAAAATCGACAAATGTAAGGTAATTTCAGGAGTGTCCCAAGGAAGTGCGACAGAACCATTATTGTTAGAGTAGATACACTGAAGAGCCAAAGAAACTAGTGCCCCCGCGAGCAAGCAAAACTACAGCAGCACGACGGGGCACAGACTCGACTAATGTCTGAAGTAGTGCTGGAGGGAACTGACACCATGAATCCTGCAGGGCTATTCATAAATCTGTAAGAGTACTAGGGGGTTGAGATTCTTCTGAACAGCACGTTGAAAGGCATCCCAGATATGCTCAATAATGTTCACGTATGCTGAGTTTGGTGGCCAGCAGAAGTGTTTAAACTCAGAAGAGTGTTCCTGGAGCCACTCTGTAGCAATTCGGGACGTGTATAGTGTCGCATTGTCCAGCTGGAATTGCTCAAGTCCGTCGAAATGCACAATGGGCATGAATGGATGCATGAGATCAGACAGAATGCGTACGTACATGTCATCTGTCAGAGTCGTAGCTAGACGTATCAGCGGTCCAATATCACTCCAACTGCACATGCCCCACACAATTACAGAGCCTCTACCAGCTTGAACAGTTCGCTGCTGACATGCAGGGTCTATGGATTCATGACATTGTCTCCATACCCCGACAAGCCTATCCACTCGATACAATTTGAAATGAGACACGTCCGACCAGCCAACATGTTTCCAGTCATCAACAGTCCAATCCAGAATTTGACGGGCCCAGGTGAGGTGTAAAGCTTTGTGTCGTGCAGTCATCAAGGGTACACAAGTGGGCCTTCGGCTCCGAAAGCCCATATCGATGATGTTTCGTTGAATGGTTCGCAGGCTGACACTTGTTGATGGCCCAGCATTGAAATCTGCGGGGATTTGCGGAAGGGTTGCACTTCTGTCACGTTGAACGATTCTCTTCAGTCGCCGTTGGTCGCGTTCTTGGAGGATCTTTTTCCGGCCGTATTGATGACGGAGATTTCATGTTTTACCGAGTTCCAGATATTCACGTACACTCGTGAAACGGTCGTACGGGAAAATCCCCACTTCATCGCTACCTCGGAGACGCTGTGTACCGTCGCTCGTGCGCCGACCTTAACATCACGTTCAAACTCACTTAAATATTCATAACCTGCCATTGTGGCAGCAGTGACCGGTCTAACAACTGTGCCGGACATTTGTTGTCTTATATAGGCGTTGCCGACCGCAGCGCAGTGTTCTGCCTATTTTCATATCTCTGTATTTGAATACGCACGCCTATACCAGTTTCTTAGGCGTTTCAGTGTATAAATGGCCTTTGCTGTTAGAAAATATATAAATGATCTAGTGGACATTGTCGGGAGCTCCATGAGGCTGTTTGCAATGATGCCGTTGTCTGTAAGAAGGTCGCAACGTCAGGAGACTGCAGCGATCTGCAGGAAGATCTGCTGAGTATCGATGATGGATCGGTCATTGATGCTTAACAGAAACAGATATAACACATTGCGTATATGTACCAGGAGAAATCCAATACCGTACAATTAAAATATTGGTGACAAATTGCTGGAAACAGTAGATATCGTAAAATATCTAGAAGTAACCATTTCGAGATGCCTAAAATGAAATGACATTTGGAGGTGCCTTAAATAAATGACCACATTAAATAAACAGTTGGAAAAGCAGATGCCAGACAGATTCGTAGGTAGACTCTCAGGGAAGTGTAATTCATCCGCGAAAGAAGTGGCTTACTTGGACCGATTCTTTAGTACCGATAATCAGTCTGGGACCCATAGCAGGTTCGTTCAATAGAGGAGATAGGAAGATTCAACGAAGAACGGCGCGTTTCGTTGCGGGATCGTTTAGTCGGCCTGAGAGCTTTGAGATCAACAAAATCCAGCAGCAGATGCTAGAGGGAGGCGTTGTGCATCATAGACACGTTTACGGCTGAAATTCCGGGGAGTGCATTACGCGAAGAGTCGAACAACGTATTAATTCCTCTCTCATACGTCTCGCTAAATGACCACAACGAAATAATTCGAGAAACTAGAGCTAATAGAGAGGTTTACCGACAACCATTCTTCTCACGCAGTATTCACGAAAGGAACAGGGGAGAGTGAGGCGAAATCAAAAAGGGGAACAAGAAGTTCCATCTGCCAAACGCCGTCAGATGGCTTGCGGAGTACTGACGTAGATGTAGGCGTCAAACCGTTTCGTAATAGGCTTATGTGGCCGTTCGCAGCTTCAATGAACAGATTCCGGGCAGGGGGTCGAGTCGTCGTCGTCTTGTTGCACGGATAAACATCTGGGTCAATATTGTAAGTAAATACACCACTCTGTTGAAAGCAGACTACAGTAGTCCTAAAAAATTGGTACTACAGGGTGGACCCAAACATTTCGGACGTTCTTCAGGGTTGTTTTGATGTAAGGGCTCCGTGATCTCCGTATTTCGTTTGATTTCTTACCTCCCTTTGTCTCGGGGTGTGGACTGCACAGAAAATACTTGTAGAACAGCGTAAACGTATTCGGTGTGCGTTGTGTGTCTTATTTGGAAACAAATTTGTTTACTCCAGTCACGGTACTTGCTGTTGACAACAGAAACACCTGAAGCTCACCTCTGACGTGTGTGGAGTACTGCTCGACTTTGTCTCGGTTGGTTTTTCTTTCAGTGATACTTCTACTGCAACAGTGATACACATAGTGTGGATAGGTTCAGTAATGAAGTGTTAGGCAATATACACTTCGTTATAGGTTCACTTTGTGCAATGGAAGAGGCCTGAACGACGCCATGTTAAGTGGTTCCCGCAGCAACAATAACCACTTCACATTACTTTTATCCTTGCACAATGGCACCACCGAGAATGGAATATACTGCGTGTGCGAAGGTATGACAGAAAACCTAATCAGAAAAAGAACCTGTTACGCGTGATTGGTGATAATTAAATCGCCAGTGGCGGGCGTATTGCACGAGCTCTGAACGCAAATCAAACAACTGTTCTGAGAATCTTAAATGAGCAACAGTTATATCCGTATCCGTAACTGGTGGAATCATTACAACTGGCTGCTTTGTCGTGCCCAGTGGTGTTCGCAAATTGATTCCTACAGGAATGTCGACGAAAAAGCAGAAGCAGCAAAACCACAGTTCTCTCCTCGGACGGGCTAATCGGCACCGCCCGCCCGCCGTGTCATCCTTAGACAATGGCGTCATTTGTTGGGATACGAGGGGGAGGGGGGAGGGGGCGTGGATTCAGCGCACTGCTCTCCCGGCCATTTCTCCTTTTCAGACCTTGAAGGCACTGCTTCTCATTCAAGTAATCGTCAGCTGGCATCACGAGGCTGAGTACACCCTGTTGCATTCCTCCCATCAAGGAAAAATTTCTGGCACTGCCGGGAATTGAACACACATCCTCAGCATGGTGATCAGCTACTTTCACCGCTCAATGACGGAGGCGGGCAGCAATGTGCAAAAAAACCACAGTTTTCCTCTTTTTGTTTTGTTTACAGACGAGGCCATGTTTTAAAGAGCGGCTACGTTCAAGATTAGTAATCACGATGTATGTGTGAGTAAACCCAACACACCCTGGCGTGCCTATCCTAGCAACACAATTTCTCTCTGAAGGTACAGAGTAATATTGATAATGGTTAAGTAAATGGGCTTCACGTAATTCCCTGTTAACTGATCGGAGTCGTCTGCAAAAGGTTTGTTCAACATGTCGTCCCACGGTTCCGCTGAGCATTCATTGTATTATATGGTATCAACATACAAGGGGCAGACACACTAAACACTAGATATTACCAACCACGATGATGAACGGTTTGGACAACAACGGATTGGTCACTCTGGTCCTCTTCCATGCCGAACTTGGTGATCAGACATGACACCAATCGACTTCTTGTAGTGCGGCCATTTTCGCAGCGAAGCTTACGAAACTCCGCCCGATATTTACCTTGAGTTGGTTTGTAGGATTATCGACAAACTCCTGGCATTCTTGAGCGTGTAAGACTGTCGATTGTGCGTCGCTATAAACTCTGTCGCGATCGCAATGATAGACATTTTGGACGATATTATAAGGGAGCAGTCTGTATTATTTACGTACTGTACTGTACACTGAAAGGACAGATTGAATATTCCCTGTTTCTCTCGTGCTTTTGTCCTGCATCTCCGCAGTATTATTCACGAATATGTGGCATGGCATAGGCGGATGCCCACGACCCTTCACCCCTCTCCCCCCCCCCCCCCCCCCCCGCCTCTCTCAGACAGAATGTGTATACCACATCTATCTGCGTGTAGTGTTATTCATGCGAAAGTGTGCGAATTTTTTTCTAAATGTGCTAATGAGGCGGGATTTGGGTATCAGCCCGATATTCAGCCAGTAGGATATGGGAAACCACCTAAAACCACATTCAGGCTTGCCAGGACGCCAACCCTCGTCGTTAATCCGCCAGCTGGATTCGACCCGGTCCCGACTCACCTCCTCACGCCGAACCGCCGCTTCAACACTCGCGTCTATACGGGTGGGTAATGACCAGATAATCAGCACTGGCTGCCGAAGACTTCCGGTATAAGAAGACACCCTCATTCTGCCAAAGGCGTTGCCAAAGACGGCGGGGGAGCGGACAGAGGTTCAGGGCACTCTCTTGTTCTAGGGGTGGGAAAATGCCCCGAAAGGTGGAAGAATCAGCAATGATCAACGGCATGAGAACGCAGAAGGCAATGGAAACCACTGCGTTAAAGAAACGTACCGTGTATCCACAGGACATGTGGCCTGTAATTGAAAAAGTGTCGATCTCTCTATTGCCTAAAGAGTCCGGAAAAGTTCCCATTCGGATCTCCGGGAGGGGATTACGAAGAGGGACGTGACATTGAGAAAAAGATTGAATAATCAAAGAAAGGAGTCGGGGCGTGGAATGTCGGAAGTTTGATTTTGGTGCGGAAGCTAGAAAATCTGAAAAGGGAAATACATAGGCTCGGTCTATATATGGTAGTGGTCAGTGAACTGAAATAGAAAGAAGACAAGGATTTCGGATTAGGTGTCTATAGGGTAATATCAACAGCAGCAGAAAACCGTATTACGGGAGTAGGATTCGTTATGAATAGGAAGGTAGGGCAAAGAGTGTGTGAGCAGTTCAGTGATAGGGTTGTTCTTATCAGAGTCGACAGCAAACCAACACTGACAACGACAATTCAGGTATACATGCCGACGACGCAAGCTGAAGAGATAGGGAAAGCATATGAGGATATTGAAAGGATAATACAGTACGTAAAGAGAGATGAAAATCTAGTAGTCGTGGGGGATTGTAGTCATGGAGGCCTGGAATGCAGTTGTAGGTTAAGGAGTAGAAGAAATAGTTATAGAAGAATATAGGCTTGGGACAAGCAAAGAATGATAGAGGAGAAAGATTAATTGAGTTCTGTAATAAATTTCAGCTAGTAATAGCGAATACTCTGTTCAAGAATCACAAGAGGAGGAGGTATACTTGGAAAAGGCTGGGTGATACGGGAATATTTCAGTCAGATTACATCATGGTTAGACAGAGTTCTTAAATCAGATACTGCATTGTAAGGCGTACCCAGGAGACCACTGCGTAGTAATGATGAAGAGTAGAATGAAGTTTACGAGATTAGTCAGGGAGGACCAATAACAAAGAAGGGGGATACAGAAGTACTGAGGGATGACGAGACGTGCTTGACGTTATCTAAGGCTATAGATACGGCAATAACAAATAGCTCAGTAGGTAGTACAGTTGAAGAGGAATGGACATACCTGAAAAGGGCAGTCACAGAAGCTGGAAAGAAAAACAAAGAGGATAACTGCAAGGAAATCATGGGTAACAGAGCAAATACTTCAGCTGATCGATGAAAGAAGAAAATACAATACTGTTCAGGGAAATTCAGGAATTCAGAAATACAAGTTGTTGAGGAATGAAATAAACAGCAATTGAAGGGAAGCTAAGACGAAATGGCTGCATGAAAAATGTGAAGAAATGAGAAACAAACGACTGTCGGAACGACTGATTCAGCACACAGGAAAGTCAAAACAACCTTCGGTAACATCAAAAGCAAGGGTATCAACATTACGAGTGCAACGGGGATTCCACTGTTAAATATAGAGGAGAGAGCGGATAGGTGGAAAGAGTACATCGAAGCCTCTATGAGGAGGAAGATTTGTCTGATATGATAGAAGAAGAAACAGGAGTCGATTTAGAGGAAATGGGAGATCCAGTATTAGAATAAGAATTTAAAAGAGCTTTGGAGGACTTAAGATCAAATAAGGCAGAAGGTATACATAACATTCCATTAAAATGTTTAAGTTTATAGGGGCAAGCGGCAACAAAAGGACTATTCACACTGGTGTGTAAAGTGTATGAGTCTGGTGACATATCGTCTGACTTTCGGAAAAATATCATCCACATAATTCCGAAGACTGCAAGATCTGATAAGAGCGAGAATTATCGCACAGTCATCTTCACATTTCATACACCCAAGTTGCTGACAAGACTTATATACAGAAGAACGGAAAAATGCACTGAGGATATGCTAGAGGACGATCAGTTTGGCTTTAGAAAAGGTAAGGACACGAGAGCGGCAATTCTGACGTGGTGGTTGATAATGGAAGCAAGACTAAAGAAAAATCAAGACACATTCATAGGATCTATCGACCAGGAAAAGTTTGGACAATGTAAAGTGGTACAAAATGTTCGAAATTCTGGGAAAAATAGGGGTAAACTGTAGGGAGGGACAGGTAATGTACAATATGTACAACAGCCAACAGGGAATAATAAGAGTGGACGACCTAGAACGAAGCGCTCGGATTATAAAGACAGGGATGTAGTGTTTCGCCCCTATTACTCAATTTGTGCATCGAAGAAGCAGAGATGGATATATAAGAACGGTTCAGAACGGAATTAAAATTCAAGCTGAAAGGGTATCAGTGATACGATTCGCTGATGACATTGTTATCCTGAGTCAAAGTATAGAAAAGTTACATGATTTGCTGAATGGAATGAACCATCTTATGAGTACAGAATATGGATTGAGAGTAAGTCGAAGAAAGACGAAGGTAATGAGAAGTAGTAGAAATGAGAACAGCGAGAGACTTAACATCAGGACTGATGGTCACGAAGTAGATGAAGTTAAGGAATTCTGCTACCTAGCAGCGAAATAACCAATGACGGACGGAGCAAGGAGATCAACAAAAGGAGACTAGCACTGGCAAAAAGGGGATTCCTGGCTTAGAGAAGTCTACTAGTATCTAACATAGGCCTTAATTTAAGGAAGAAATAAATGAGAATGTACGTCTGGAGTGCAGCATTGTATGGTAGTTAAACATGGACTGTGGGAAAACTGGAACATAAGAGAATCGAAGCATTTGGGATGTGGAGTTACAGACGAATGTTGAAATTTAGATGGACTGATAAGGAGTGAGGACATTCTGGACAGAATCGGAGAGGACAGGAATATGTGAAAAACACAGACGAGTGTCAGGATGATAGGACATCTGTTAAGACACCGGAGAATGACTTCCATGGTACTAGAGGGAACTGTAGAGGGCAAAAACTATACAGGAAGACGGAAATAGGAATACATCCAGAAAACAATTGAGGACGTAGGTTGCAAGTGCTACTGTGAGATTAATACGTTGACACAGGAGAAGAATTCGTGGCGGGCCGCATCAAACTAGTCATAAGACCGATGACCCGAAAAAATGGACCAGATTGAACAACCTGTGACAAAAGCGTATGTGATTAAAATTCTTCTGGGTGTTATGCCGTGTCATTGCTAAAAACTACCAACAATAATAAACTAAAACCGACGTTTCGGCTGAATTGCAACGGCCTTCCTCAGGGCGCGACTAGTTTTTCATGGGGATAGGTGCTTCTATTTATTACAGACTATCGATGTCTGACGTTACTGTTGTAAAACTTTTAATCGGCCCTCTAATATGATTGGCTAGTCATGACGTAAGAGAAGATGGTTGGAAAGAGGCTATTCGTGGATGTCCATGTCGTCAACGATTGGTAGCTGTCCGCCAATCAGCGTTCGGCTTCTGGTCGGCAAGTTTTCCTCCTGGTGTGCGCGGAAGTTGACCAACAGTTGGTCTACAGCTGTTTGTGCAGATACGTCCGTGTCCCGTGTAGCTTCTGCCCCGCGACCGCTCGCGGCCCGTTGGACTGGGATGGCCGGCAGCCAGGACGCCGGAAATTTGTAGCCATTTTCTCTGTTGACGTTGTCAGGCTGCTTAGTAATTTCGATCGCCTCCCGTATTTTGCGTTCTTGCATCCAAGATTCTTTCGCCAGTACTCGGGCTTCCTGGGACCTGATAGGCTGTCCTCAGTCGCGGTGGTGTTCCGCTATCGCCGATTTATTATGTTGTTGTAATCGTGCATAGCGTTCGTGTCCTGCTACTCGTAAGCTGGCAGGTCTCCCTGTTTCTCCTATGTAGGTAGCTCCGCACTCACACAGTAGTTCGTAAACACCTGCAGTGTTAAGATTGTTGATTACTTCCTGGTGGAACCTATCATTTCGTGGATCGTGTGGCTGCTTCGAAAAATCGGTTTGAAACCTCGTGCGGGGGACGTTGCCCAGCCGTTCACTGACGCCTTTTACACATGGTAAGTGTAGCAGTGGAAGCTACTCTTCTTTGCCTTCGGCACAATACCCAGAAGAATTTTAATCACTACGACACTGGCCACGGAAGTCTACGTTCTTATAAAAGTGTATGTGTTTCTTCCGAGGGTTGTAGCATTGCTCTGTGTTTTGTATTGACGATGCTCGTGATAGCATGCTTTTTCACTGTTGCGAAGATAGTACCATACAAACGAAAGTAAGAGGGGTAGCAAACCAGGTAAGTAATGTAAGATGGCAAGAACTATGCCCCTTACATGAAGACATTAAAGATCACCTAACTCACGTTGAGCGAACAGTTGGGCTGAACAAAAATGACTGACAACGCACAATGCATCTTGTAGAGGGTATAGTATGGACGTATTGGAATAATTAATGTCGGGTGATGGTTTTAAAGTAATTCACATGACATGAAAACTTTGTGGAAACGCGTCGATTTACTGGAGGCTAGTTTAGCCCAGGGAAATGTTCAAGAGTTGACCGGGGCTGGGGGAGCGGCGAAGGGAAGCGACAATAGGCAGCTTGGGGCAGCTCAAGCTCTGAGAAAGCGGTAATGGGGCGCGGCCTCCAGCTGCCTTAAGATGAGTGACAGTGAGTGGGTGGTTGACCCCATGCTGTTGTACTGGGAAGCAGACGGAGAACTTGTACACCTGAAACTTCCTGGCAGATTAAAACTGTGTGCCCGACCGAGACTCGAACTCGGGACCTTTGCCTTTCGCGGGCAAGTGCTCTACCAACTGAGCTACCGACGCACGACTCACGCCCGGTACTCACAGCTTTACTTCTGCCAGTACCTCGTCTCCTACCTTCCAAACTTTACAGAAGCTCTCCTGCGAACCTTGCAGAACTAGCACTCCTGAAAGAAAGGATATTGCGGAGACATGGCTTAGCCACAGCCTGGGGGATGTTTCCAGAATGAGATTTTCACTCTGCAGCGGAGTGTGCGCTGATATGAAACTTCCTGGCAGATTAAAACTGTGTGCCCGACCGAGACTCGAACTCGGGACCTTTGCCTTTCGCGGGCAAGTGCTCTACCAACTGAGCTACCGACGCACGACTCACGCCCGGTACTCACAGCTTTACTTCTGCCAGTACCTCGTCTCCTACCTTCCAAACTTTACAGAAGCTCTCCTGCGAACCTTGCAGAACTAGCACTCCTGAAAGAAAGGATATTGCGGAGACATGGCTTAGCCACAGCCTGGGGGATGTTTCCAGAATGAGATTTTCACTCTGCAGCGGAGTGTGCGCTGATATGAAACTTCCTGGCAGATTAAAACTGTGTGCCCGACCGAGACTCGAACTCGGGACCTTTGCCTTTCGCGGGCAAGTGCTCTACCAACTGAGCTACCGACGCACGACTCACGCCCGGTACTCACAGCTTTACTTCTGCCAGTACCTCGTCTCCTACCTTCCAAACTTTACAGAAGCTATCCTGCGAACCTTGCAGAACTAGCACTCCTGAAAGAAAGGATATTGCGGAGACATGGCTTAGCCACAGCCTGGGGGATGTTTCCAGAATGAGATTTTCACGCTGCAGAGTGAAAATCTCATTCTGGAAACATCCCCCAGGCTGTGGCTAAGCCATGTCTCCGCAATATCCTTTCTTTCAGGAGTGCTAGTTCTGCAAGGTTCGCAGGAGAGCTTCTGTAAAGTTTGGAAGGTAGGAGACGAGGTACTGGCAGAAGTAAAGCTGTGAGTACCGGGCGTGAGTCGTGCGTCGGTAGCTCAGTTGGTAGAGCACTTGCCCGCGAAAGGCAAAGGTCCCGAGTTCGAGTCTCGGTCGGGCACACAGTTTTAATCTGCCAGGAAGTTTCATATCAGCGCACACTCCGCTGCAGAGTGAAAATCTCATTCTGGAAACATCCCCCAGGCTGTGGCTAAGCCATGTCTCCGCAATATCCTTTCTTTCAGGAGTGCTAGTTCTGCAAGGTTCGCAGGAGAGCTTCTGTAAAGTTTGGAAGGTAGGAGACGAGGTACTGGCAGAAGTAAAGCTGTGAGTACCGGGCGTGAGTCGTGCGTCGGTAGCTCAGTTGGTAGAGCACTTGCCCGCGAAAGGCAAAGGTCCCGAGTTCGAGTCTCGGTCGGGCACACAGTTTTAATCTGCCAGGAAGTTTCATATCAGCGCACACTCCGCTGCAGAGTGAAAATCTCATTCTGGAAACATCCCCCAGGCTGTGGCTAAGCCATGTCTCCGCAATATCCTTTCTTTCAGGAGTGCTAGTTCTGCAAGGTTCGCAGGAGAGCTTCTGTAAAGTTTGGAAGGTAGGAGACGAGGTACTGGCAGAAGTAAAGCTGTGAGTACCGGGCGTGAGTCGTGCGTCGGTAGCTCAGTTGGTAGAGCACTTGCCCGCGAAAGGCAAAGGTCCCGAGTTCGAGTCTCGGTCGGGCACACAGTTTTAATCTGCCAGGAAGTTTCATATCAGCGCACACTCCGCTGCAGAGTGAAAATCTCATTCTGGAAACATCCCCCAGGCTGTGGCTAAGCCATGTCTCCGCAATATCCTTTCTTTCAGGAGTGCTAGTTCTGCAAGGTTCGCAGGAGAGCTTCTGTAAAGTTTGGAAGGTAGGAGACGAGGTACTGGCAGAAGTAAAGCTGTGAGTACCGGGCGTGAGTCGTGCGTCGGTAGCTCAGTTGGTAGAGCACTTGCCCGCGAAAGGCAAAGGTCCCGAGTTCGAGTCTCGGTCGGGCACACAGTTTTAATCTGCCAGGAAGTTTCATATCAGCGCACACTCCGCTGCAGAGTGAAAATCTCATTCTGGAAACATCCCCCAGGCTGTGGCTAAGCCATGTCTCCGCAATATCCTTTCTTTCAGGAGTGCTAGTTCTGCAAGGTTCGCAGGAGAGCTTCTGTAAAGTTTGGAAGGTAGGAGACGAGGTACTGGCAGAAGTAAAGCTGTGAGTACCGGGCGTGAGTCGTGCGTCGGTAGCTCAGTTGGTAGAGCACTTGCCCGCGAAAGGCAAAGGTCCCGAGTTCGAGTCTCGGTCGGGCACACAGTTTTAATCTGCCAGGAAGTTTCATATCAGCGCACACTCCGCTGCAGAGTGAAAATCTCATTCTGGAAACATCCCCCAGGCTGTGGCTAAGCCATGTCTCCGCAATATCCTTTCTTTCAGGAGTGCTAGTTCTGCAAGGTTCGCAGGAGAGCTTCTGTAAAGTTTGGAAGGTAGGAGACGAGGTACTGGCAGAAGTAAAGCTGTGAGTACCGGGCGTGAGTCGTGCGTCGGTAGCTCAGTTGGTAGAGCACTTGCCCGCGAAAGGCAAAGGTCCCGAGTTCGAGTCTCGGTCGGGCACACAGTTTTAATCTGCCAGGAAGTTTCATATCAGCGCACACTCCGCTGCAGAGTGAAAATCTCATTCTGGAAACATCCCCCAGGCTGTGGCTAAGCCATGTCTCCGCAATATCCTTTCTTTCAGGAGTGCTAGTTCTGCAAGGTTCGCAGGAGAGCTTCTGTAAAGTTTGGAAGGTAGGAGACGAGGTACTGGCAGAAGTAAAGCTGTGAGTACCGGGCGTGAGTCGTGCGTCGGTAGCTCAGTTGGTAGAGCACTTGCCCGCGAAAGGCAAAGGTCCCGAGTTCGAGTCTCGGTCGGGCACACAGTTTTAATCTGCCAGGAAGTTTCATATCAGCGCACACTCCGCTGCAGAGTGAAAATCTCATTCTGGAAACATCCCCCAGGCTGTGGCTAAGCCATGTCTCCGCAATATCCTTTCTTTCAGGAGTGCTAGTTCTGCAAGGTTCGCAGGAGAGCTTCTGTAAAGTTTGGAAGGTAGGAGACGAGGTACTGGCAGAAGTAAAGCTGTGAGTACCGGGCGTGAGTCGTGCGTCGGTAGCTCAGTTGGTAGAGCACTTGCCCGCGAAAGGCAAAGGTCCCGAGTTCGAGTCTCGGTCGGGCACACAGTTTTAATCTGCCAGGAAGTTTCATATCAGCGCACACTCCGCTGCAGAGTGAAAATCTCATTCTGGAAACATCCCCCAGGCTGTGGCTAAGCCATGTCTCCGCAATATCCTTTCTTTCAGGAGTGCTAGTTCTGCAAGGTTCGCAGGAGAGCTTCTGTAAAGTTTGGAAGGTAGGAGACGAGGTACTGGCAGAAGTAAAGCTGTGAGTACCGGGCGTGAGTCGTGCGTCGGTAGCTCAGTTGGTAGAGCACTTGCCCGCGAAAGGCAAAGGTCCCGAGTTCGAGTCTCGGTCGGGCACACAGTTTTAATCTGCCAGGAAGTTTCATATCAGCGCACACTCCGCTGCAGAGTGAAAATCTCATTCTGGAAACATCCCCCAGGCTGTGGCTAAGCCATGTCTCCGCAATATCCTTTCTTTCAGGAGTGCTAGTTCTGCAAGGTTCGCAGGAGAGCTTCTGTAAAGTTTGGAAGGTAGGAGACGAGGTACTGGCAGAAGTAAAGCTGTGAGTACCGGGCGTGAGTCGTGCGTCGGTAGCTCAGTTGGTAGAGCACTTGCCCGCGAAAGGCAAAGGTCCCGAGTTCGAGTCTCGGTCGGGCACACAGTTTTAATCTGCCAGGAAGTTTCATATCAGCGCACACTCCGCTGCAGAGTGAAAATCTCATTCTGGAAACATCCCCCAGGCTGTGGCTAAGCCATGTCTCCGCAATATCCTTTCTTTCAGGAGTGCTAGTTCTGCAAGGTTCGCAGGAGAGCTTCTGTAAAGTTTGGAAGGTAGGAGACGAGGTACTGGCAGAAGTAAAGCTGTGAGTACCGGGCGTGAGTCGTGCGTCGGTAGCTCAGTTGGTAGAGCACTTGCCCGCGAAAGGCAAAGGTCCCGAGTTCGAGTCTCGGTCGGGCACACAGTTTTAATCTGCCAGGAAGTTTCATATCAGCGCACACTCCGCTGCAGAGTGAAAATCTCATTCTGGAAACATCCCCCAGGCTGTGGCTAAGCCATGTCTCCGCAATATCCTTTCTTTCAGGAGTGCTAGTTCTGCAAGGTTCGCAGGAGAGCTTCTGTAAAGTTTGGAAGGTAGGAGACGAGGTACTGGCAGAAGTAAAGCTGTGAGTACCGGGCGTGAGTCGTGCGTCGGTAGCTCAGTTGGTAGAGCACTTGCCCGCGAAAGGCAAAGGTCCCGAGTTCGAGTCTCGGTCGGGCACACAGTTTTAATCTGCCAGGAAGTTTCATATCAGCGCACACTCCGCTGCAGAGTGAAAATCTCATTCTGGAAACATCCCCCAGGCTGTGGCTAAGCCATGTCTCCGCAATATCCTTTCTTTCAGGAGTGCTAGTTCTGCAAGGTTCGCAGGAGAGCTTCTGTAAAGTTTGGAAGGTAGGAGACGAGGTACTGGCAGAAGTAAAGCTGTGAGTACCGGGCGTGAGTCGTGCGTCGGTAGCTCAGTTGGTAGAGCACTTGCCCGCGAAAGGCAAAGGTCCCGAGTTCGAGTCTCGGTCGGGCACACAGTTTTAATCTGCCAGGAAGTTTCATATCAGCGCACACTCCGCTGCAGAGTGAAAATCTCATTCTGGAAACATCCCCCAGGCTGTGGCTAAGCCATGTCTCCGCAATATCCTTTCTTTCAGGAGTGCTAGTTCTGCAAGGTTCGCAGGAGAGCTTCTGTAAAGTTTGGAAGGTAGGAGACGAGGTACTGGCAGAAGTAAAGCTGTGAGTACCGGGCGTGAGTCGTGCGTCGGTAGCTCAGTTGGTAGAGCACTTGCCCGCGAAAGGCAAAGGTCCCGAGTTCGAGTCTCGGTCGGGCACACAGTTTTAATCTGCCAGGAAGTTTCATATCAGCGCACACTCCGCTGCAGAGTGAAAATCTCATTCTGGAAACATCCCCCAGGCTGTGGCTAAGCCATGTCTCCGCAATATCCTTTCTTTCAGGAGTGCTAGTTCTGCAAGGTTCGCAGGAGAGCTTCTGTAAAGTTTGGAAGGTAGGAGACGAGGTACTGGCAGAAGTAAAGCTGTGAGTACCGGGCGTGAGTCGTGCGTCGGTAGCTCAGTTGGTAGAGCACTTGCCCGCGAAAGGCAAAGGTCCCGAGTTCGAGTCTCGGTCGGGCACACAGTTTTAATCTGCCAGGAAGTTTCATATCAGCGCACACTCCGCTGCAGAGTGAAAATCTCATTCTGGAAACATCCCCCAGGCTGTGGCTAAGCCATGTCTCCGCAATATCCTTTCTTTCAGGAGTGCTAGTTCTGCAAGGTTCGCAGGAGAGCTTCTGTAAAGTTTGGAAGGTAGGAGACGAGGTACTGGCAGAAGTAAAGCTGTGAGTACCGGGCGTGAGTCGTGCGTCGGTAGCTCAGTTGGTAGAGCACTTGCCCGCGAAAGGCAAAGGTCCCGAGTTCGAGTCTCGGTCGGGCACACAGTTTTAATCTGCCAGGAAGTTTCATATCAGCGCACACTCCGCTGCAGAGTGAAAATCTCATTCTGGAAACATCCCCCAGGCTGTGGCTAAGCCATGTCTCCGCAATATCCTTTCTTTCAGGAGTGCTAGTTCTGCAAGGTTCGCAGGAGAGCTTCTGTAAAGTTTGGAAGGTAGGAGACGAGGTACTGGCAGAAGTAAAGCTGTGAGTACCGGGCGTGAGTCGTGCGTCGGTAGCTCAGTTGGTAGAGCACTTGCCCGCGAAAGGCAAAGGTCCCGAGTTCGAGTCTCGGTCGGGCACACAGTTTTAATCTGCCAGGAAGTTTCATATCAGCGCACACTCCGCTGCAGAGTGAAAATCTCATTCTGGAAACATCCCCCAGGCTGTGGCTAAGCCATGTCTCCGCAATATCCTTTCTTTCAGGAGTGCTAGTTCTGCAAGGTTCGCAGGAGAGCTTCTGTAAAGTTTGGAAGGTAGGAGACGAGGTACTGGCAGAAGTAAAGCTGTGAGTACCGGGCGTGAGTCGTGCGTCGGTAGCTCAGTTGGTAGAGCACTTGCCCGCGAAAGGCAAAGGTCCCGAGTTCGAGTCTCGGTCGGGCACACAGTTTTAATCTGCCAGGAAGTTTCATATCAGCGCACACTCCGCTGCAGAGTGAAAATCTCATTCTGGAAACATCCCCCAGGCTGTGGCTAAGCCATGTCTCCGCAATATCCTTTCTTTCAGGAGTGCTAGTTCTGCAAGGTTCGCAGGAGAGCTTCTGTAAAGTTTGGAAGGTAGGAGACGAGGTACTGGCAGAAGTAAAGCTGTGAGTACCGGGCGTGAGTCGTGCGTCGGTAGCTCAGTTGGTAGAGCACTTGCCCGCGAAAGGCAAAGGTCCCGAGTTCGAGTCTCGGTCGGGCACACAGTTTTAATCTGCCAGGAAGTTTCATATCAGCGCACACTCCGCTGCAGAGTGAAAATCTCATTCTGGAAACATCCCCCAGGCTGTGGCTAAGCCATGTCTCCGCAATATCCTTTCTTTCAGGAGTGCTAGTTCTGCAAGGTTCGCAGGAGAGCTTCTGTAAAGTTTGGAAGGTAGGAGACGAGGTACTGGCAGAAGTAAAGCTGTGAGTACCGGGCGTGAGTCGTGCGTCGGTAGCTCAGTTGGTAGAGCACTTGCCCGCGAAAGGCAAAGGTCCCGAGTTCGAGTCTCGGTCGGGCACACAGTTTTAATCTGCCAGGAAGTTTCATATCAGCGCACACTCCGCTGCAGAGTGAAAATCTCATTCTGGAAACATCCCCCAGGCTGTGGCTAAGCCATGTCTCCGCAATATCCTTTCTTTCAGGAGTGCTAGTTCTGCAAGGTTCGCAGGAGAGCTTCTGTAAAGTTTGGAAGGTAGGAGACGAGGTACTGGCAGAAGTAAAGCTGTGAGTACCGGGCGTGAGTCGTGCGTCGGTAGCTCAGTTGGTAGAGCACTTGCCCGCGAAAGGCAAAGGTCCCGAGTTCGAGTCTCGGTCGGGCACACAGTTTTAATCTGCCAGGAAGTTTCATATCAGCGCACACTCCGCTGCAGAGTGAAAATCTCATTCTGGAAACATCCCCCAGGCTGTGGCTAAGCCATGTCTCCGCAATATCCTTTCTTTCAGGAGTGCTAGTTCTGCAAGGTTCGCAGGAGAGCTTCTGTAAAGTTTGGAAGGTAGGAGACGAGGTACTGGCAGAAGTAAAGCTGTGAGTACCGGGCGTGAGTCGTGCGTCGGTAGCTCAGTTGGTAGAGCACTTGCCCGCGAAAGGCAAAGGTCCCGAGTTCGAGTCTCGGTCGGGCACACAGTTTTAATCTGCCAGGAAGTTTCATATCAGCGCACACTCCGCTGCAGAGTGAAAATCTCATTCTGGAAACATCCCCCAGGCTGTGGCTAAGCCATGTCTCCGCAATATCCTTTCTTTCAGGAGTGCTAGTTCTGCAAGGTTCGCAGGAGAGCTTCTGTAAAGTTTGGAAGGTAGGAGACGAGGTACTGGCAGAAGTAAAGCTGTGAGTACCGGGCGTGAGTCGTGCGTCGGTAGCTCAGTTGGTAGAGCACTTGCCCGCGAAAGGCAAAGGTCCCGAGTTCGAGTCTCGGTCGGGCACACAGTTTTAATCTGCCAGGAAGTTTCATATCAGCGCACACTCCGCTGCAGAGTGAAAATCTCATTCTGGAAACATCCCCCAGGCTGTGGCTAAGCCATGTCTCCGCAATATCCTTTCTTTCAGGAGTGCTAGTTCTGCAAGGTTCGCAGGAGAGCTTCTGTAAAGTTTGGAAGGTAGGAGACGAGGTACTGGCAGAAGTAAAGCTGTGAGTACCGGGCGTGAGTCGTGCGTCGGTAGCTCAGTTGGTAGAGCACTTGCCCGCGAAAGGCAAAGGTCCCGAGTTCGAGTCTCGGTCGGGCACACAGTTTTAATCTGCCAGGAAGTTTCATATCAGCGCACACTCCGCTGCAGAGTGAAAATCTCATTCTGGAAACATCCCCCAGGCTGTGGCTAAGCCATGTCTCCGCAATATCCTTTCTTTCAGGAGTGCTAGTTCTGCAAGGTTCGCAGGAGAGCTTCTGTAAAGTTTGGAAGGTAGGAGACGAGGTACTGGCAGAAGTAAAGCTGTGAGTACCGGGCGTGAGTCGTGCGTCGGTAGCTCAGTTGGTAGAGCACTTGCCCGCGAAAGGCAAAGGTCCCGAGTTCGAGTCTCGGTCGGGCACACAGTTTTAATCTGCCAGGAAGTTTCATATCAGCGCACACTCCGCTGCAGAGTGAAAATCTCATTCTGGAAACATCCCCCAGGCTGTGGCTAAGCCATGTCTCCGCAATATCCTTTCTTTCAGGAGTGCTAGTTCTGCAAGGTTCGCAGGAGAGCTTCTGTAAAGTTTGGAAGGTAGGAGACGAGGTACTGGCAGAAGTAAAGCTGTGAGTACCGGGCGTGAGTCGTGCGTCGGTAGCTCAGTTGGTAGAGCACTTGCCCGCGAAAGGCAAAGGTCCCGAGTTCGAGTCTCGGTCGGGCACACAGTTTTAATCTGCCAGGAAGTTTCATATCAGCGCACACTCCGCTGCAGAGTGAAAATCTCATTCTGGAAACATCCCCCAGGCTGTGGCTAAGCCATGTCTCCGCAATATCCTTTCTTTCAGGAGTGCTAGTTCTGCAAGGTTCGCAGGAGAGCTTCTGTAAAGTTTGGAAGGTAGGAGACGAGGTACTGGCAGAAGTAAAGCTGTGAGTACCGGGCGTGAGTCGTGCGTCGGTAGCTCAGTTGGTAGAGCACTTGCCCGCGAAAGGCAAAGGTCCCGAGTTCGAGTCTCGGTCGGGCACACAGTTTTAATCTGCCAGGAAGTTTCATATCAGCGCAAACTCCGCTGCAGAGTGAAAATCTCATTCTGGACTTGTACACCTGTTGATAAATGTCTGTCGTCCCGTTTTCAGTGTAACATGCAAGAAAGCCGCGCAAAGCTACGGTGGAGCGGTCAACAGAGGTCAAAGTATGTGTGTTCGTGACTATAGCAACTTCACTCTGAATTCATGGTCCACAGAGTCTGAAGGAAATCAGGTGAAGAGCAACAGAATGAAATACGCCGGCCTCTGATGGGAACGTAGGACCAAGGAATTTGAAGTACTCTCCTGGAGTCAGAATTCCGGAAAAATTGGTGTTTGTGCAGACGCTAACCTTGATGGGTGGCCTGGGAGGAGCTAAATAGCAGAAGTTGAGAGGAAGGGAAATTTTGTGGGAATTTGTTCACTTCCCAGAGCAGGCATTGGTCAACACTGGGAAGCGACGCATAATTAACGCGACTTGTGCTGCAATTGGCGTAAGTCATTTTGCTGGAGGGGAAACCGAGGCGAAAAGCGGACTGGCAGAAGTCTCCGTAGAGGTCTTCCATTCCCAGCTTGCCTAGAGTGCGGACGTGGCATTCTCTACTCAGCTTCCCTGCGAGAGAGTGAGCATATCTGGAGTTTAGGACTTAGCAAACGGAACGATTGAGCTTGGAGATAGAAAGTTTTCGTTCAGCTATGTACTGAGCAAGATAGCTAGGAGTGAATAGACGAGTGCAGCCTTGCAGCACCATGAGGCCGGCCGATGTCCGCACAACGACGTCTCCCCGCCACGCTGAATTCGGTGATATTGTGCCCGCTCTGGCTTGAATTAGGCCACATTTATTTGTTGGATCACGTCGGCAAAGTTTACACGAGGATATCATGGGCCGTGTATTGGGGAATTCTTCTCGCACTTCGCATTACCCCTGGGTCAGTCGATAGGAATTAATTTTGATTTATCGCGCTTTACTCCACGTAAACGCAATTTATTATCACTGCCTGATAGGAGAGTCATGTAATGTGATGATTGAAGGTCGTGAGTTAAAATAAATTTGTGGTAATCGACTGCATCTGTTTTCAATAAAGTAGTTGAAATCCCAAGTCACTTTCTTAATTAATTTTATGTTCAACACTTGCATCTGGTGTTCAATAGCTGAATATAACATCAATGTGCACCCCTTTTTAATTAAAAGTGATCAACTCTGAATCAATTAATGTCAACACTGCCACCGCAGTTCAATCAGGAGTACCAGGCCTTATTACTTTCTTTGCGTTATCCGATATTGCGGCAGTTTTGCACTCTCTGTTGATCTGTTAGTCATTTAGCTGGGGTGAACACACGCCAAAACCAGATAAGTGACGGGTGGGGTGTTACAGTAATAATTATTACTCTGTTACAAGCCGCCGGAGACCAAGTGAACCTTATACAGAAATTTGTTCGAAACTTTGCACTTGGTCACTGGAGAGTTGACACATTACTACTGCTCCGAAAGCTGCCACACATTCTCGGCATACTTGTGCCTACCGACATTTCATGGAGCAGGAGTTCTGCCTTTAATTCACCCTTTCTTACTTAACAGGGGGTTAGTAGCCTCTATTCGCTGTTTGCTGGTCGATGCATGGATTAATTACCCCGCCGTGTTGCCGCTTGGCACGGAATACCGCACCGCCGCGAGCGTCACCTGGCTCGAGACGTGGCTGGCCTCAGCTGTGTGCGCTCCCTGCGAACTGCCTCTGCCAGCTTTCAGCGGTTAATTGCATTCCCAATAACAGCGCGCCCGTTCCGCGGCTATCACTTCGCGCCACTTTGTGTTTGCTCGCGGGAACGCCGTGCGCTGCAGATTAAAAACGCTTTTGTGTGTCGGCCCTGGAAAGCTACCCCTCAATTTTCTAAACGCGGCCGCATTTCTCATTACACCGGCAGCCTTTCTGTCTGTCAATGCAGCTGCTAAGCTCAACTGTACGGTGTAATTTACCCGGAAATTTGTGACGCAGACCTTTCCACTAAATTACGTGCTTTGTGAACTCGGTCTATTGATTCGAGCTAACTCTAATCTGTGCAGAAACAGTGCTGATAATTATCATCGCATGATATACTATAACCGTTTTAATAGCTTATTTTACTGTACCAGTCAGTGAATATCTCTTCCTTTACATAAATGTGCTTACAAGAGTCCATTACTCTGTGTCCACTAAATTACAGGCCAATATCGTAAACGTCGATATGCAGCAGGATCTTAGAACATATATTGTGTCATATATTATGAATTACCTCGAAGAAAACGGTCTATTGACACACAGTCAACATGGGTTTACAAAACATCGTTCCTGTGAAACACAACTAGCTCTTTATTCACATTAAGTGTTGAGTGCTATTGACAAGGGATTTCAGATCGATTCCGGATTTCTGGATTTCCGGAAGGCTTTTGACACTGTACCACACAAGCTGCTCGTAGTGAAATTGCGTGCTTACGGAATATCGTCTCAGTTATGTGATTTGAACTGTGATTTCCTGTCAGAGAGGTCACAATTCGTAGTAACTGACGGAAAGTCATCGAGTACAACAGAAGTGATTTCTGGCGTTCCCCAAGGTAGTGTTATAGGCCTTTTGCTGTTCCTTATCTATATAAACGATTTAAGAGACAATCTGAGCAACTGACTTCGGTTGTTTGCAGATGGCGCTGTCGTTTATCGACTAATAATGTCATCAGAAGATCAAAACAAACTGCAAAACGATTTAGAAAAGATATCTGAATGGTGCGAAAAGTGGCAGTTGACCCTAAATAACGAAAAGTGTGAGGTAATCCACATGAGTGCTAAAAGGAACACGTTAAACTTCGGTTACACGATAAATCAGTCTAATCTAAAAGCCGTGAAGTCAACTAAATACCTACATATTGCAATTACGAACAACTTAAATTGGAAGGAATACATAGAAAATATTGTGGGGAAGGCTAACCAAAAACTTCGTTTTATTAGTAGGACGCTTAAAAATGTAACAGACCTACTAAGGAGACTGCCTACACCACGCTTGTCCGTCCTCTTTTAGAATACTGCTGCGCGGTGTGGGATCCTTACCAGATAGGAGTGACGGAATACATCGAAAAAATTCAAAGAAAGGCAGCATGTTTTGTGTTATCGCGAAATATGGGAGAGAGTGTCACAGAAATGATACAGGTTTTGGGCAGGAAATCATTAAAACAAAGGCGCCTTTCGTTGCGACGGAACCTTCTCACGAAATTCCAACCACCAAGTTTCTCCTCCGAATGCGAAAATATTTTATTTACACCGACCTTCATAGGGAGGAACCATCACCACGATAAAATAAGGGAAATCAGAGATCGTACGGAAAGATATAGGTATTCATTCTTTCCGCGCGCTATACGAGACTGGAATAATAGATAGTTGTGAAGGAGGCCGGCCGTTGTGGCCGAGCGGTTATAGGCGCTTCAATCTGGAACCGCGTGACCGCTACAGTCGCAGGTTCGAATCCTGCTTCGGACATGGATGTGCGTGATGTCCTTAGGATAGTTAGGTTTAAGTAGTTCTAAGTTCTAGGGGACTGATGACCTCCGATGTTAAGTCCCGTAGCGCTCAGAGTCATTTTTGAATTGTGAAGGTGGTTCGATGAACCCTCTGCCAGGCACTTGAATGTGATTTGCAAAGTATCCATGTAGATGTAGATGTAAACTAAACTTCCGATTTATCATTTCCAGGCAACGCCTGTGCGCTCATCATGTGGCTGTTACGACCGCCAGAACCAGTATCCGGAAAAAGAAGTTGCTCTCCATACTGAAGCCGATGGGCCGATCTTTCGCATAGCTCCTAAGTGGACTATGGTCAGAGACAAAATGGCTGGCTTACAGACTCATAACACTGACGGAAAGAAATCCCAACACTAAGAAGGAGTTGTGGAAGAGAAACGAAAGTTGGTAGGTGTAAGAGTGGCTGTGGTAGCACTAGCGTCATAAGGGCGGCTGTAGTAGCACCACTATGAGGATGCCTTAGTATACGCACTGAAACGGTCGTGAGCGTAATAAAACTGATATACCGCCAAGAAATGTTAAAAATGAAATATATGATAATCAATAACTTGTTCCTGTTATTAAACCGATAAGGAAGGTTTGTAAAATAATAAAACGTTGCCTTTGAGATTGGAAGATATAAGATCGGAAGATATAAGATAAGATATCTGTATGGTGCAAAAAGTGGCAATTGACCCTGAATAAAGAAAAGTGTGAAGTTATTCACATGAGTACTAAAAGAAATCAGCTAAATTTCGAATAACGCGATAAGTCACACAAATCTGAAGGCTGTAAATTCAACTAAATACTTAGGGATTACCATTACAAATAAACTAAATTGGAGCGATCACATAGATAATATTGTGGGTAGAGCGAACCAAAGAGTGCGATTCATTGGCAGAACACTTAGAAGGTGCAACAGGTCTATTAAAGAGACTGCTTGCACCACGCTTGTCCGCCTTACTCTGGAGTATTGCTGTGCGGCGTGGCATCCGCATCAGGTGGGACTGACGGAAGACATCGAAAAAGTACAAAGAAGGGCAGCTCGTTTGTATATCGCGAAATAGGGGAGATAGTATCACAGACGTGATACCTGAATTGGAGTCGCAATCATTAAAACAAAGGCGTTTTTCGTTGCGACGGGATGTTCTCATGAAATTTCAATCACCAGTTTTCTCCTCCGATTGCGAAAACATTCTGTTGGCACCCACCTACATGGGAGAAATGATCATCTCGATAAAATAAGAGAAATCAGGGCTCGCACAAAAAAATTTAAGTGCTCGTTTTTCTCGCGTGTCGTCGAGAGTGGAACGGTAGAGAGACAACTTGCAGGTGGTTCATTGAACCCTCTGCCAGGCACTTTATTGTGAATAGCAGAGTAGTCACGTAGATGTAGATGTACATCTACATCTACATCTACATTTATACTCCGCAAGCCACCCAACGGTGTGTGCCCAACGGTGTGTGGCGGAGGGCACTTTACGTGCCACTGTCATTACCTCCCTTTCCTGTTCCTGTAGATGTGGAAGTAGTGTGTTGATGTTAGTCAAGAATGCCTTTACGGCGATGAAGACACCAAAATCAACAGCTTGCCGAGTTGAATGAGGGCGTGAACTGGGGCTACGAAAAGCTGTGTATTCCTTCTGCGATACTGGAGAAAGACTGTACATCGCTGGCAGCGATTGTCACGGGAAGGTTCGGTAGCGACAAGACCGTGGTTCAGACGACCACGAGACGCTACCGAGAGGGAAGACCGTCGTGTTTGGCATATGGCTGTGGTGCATTGTAGTGAGTGTGCAGCAGCAGTTCGAATAGCAGTCGGCACCGCAATGACACAACGAGCTGTTACAGATCGGTTACTTCAAGGACAGCTCCGATCCAGACGCCCTGTCGTGTGCATTCCACTGACCCCAAAACAACACCGTTTGCGTCTTCAGTGGTGTCAAGCGAGAGGCCATTGGAGAGCAGGGTGCAGATCTGTTGTGTTTTCTGATGAAAGCCGGTTCTGCTTTGGTCCGAGTGATGGCCGTGTGTTGATTATGAGCAGGCCAGGCGAGCGCCTGCAACCAACTTGTCTGTCATCTAGACACACTGGACCTACACCTGGGGTTGTGGTCTGGGGCGCGAGTGTGTATGTCCGGAGCAGCACTCCGTGATTATCCCACACACCCTGTCTGCAAATTTGTACATCAGTCTGGCGATTCGATCAGTTGTGCTGCCATTCATGAACTGCATTCTGAGGGGTGCTTTCCGGAAGGATAACGCTCGGATACATACCGCTGTTGTAACGCAACATGCTCTAAAGAGTGTCGACATACTGCCTTAGTCTGATCGATCACCGCATCTTTCTCCAATCGAGCACATATGGCACATCATCGGACGACAACTGCAGCATCATCCACAACCAGCATTTAACGTTTCTGTATTGACCGACCAAGTGCAACAGGCATGGGACTCTATCCCACAAACTGGCATCCGTCGCCTGTACGACACGAGGTATGTGCGTCTACATGCTTGCCTTCAACATTCAGCGGGAACATCGGTTATTAATGTACCAGCATTTCGCATTTGCAATGGCTTTTCTAGCGCTTACGTTAATCTGTGAACTTGTAATATTAATCACTTAAATATGTGATCAAGACAAATGTATTCCAGAAATTTCGTTACCCTACATTAATTATTTCTTGGCGCTGGGATTTTTTTCGGTCATTGTATTTCCTACGGTGGCCTGTGTTCTCCGATACCCGCTTTAGAGAAATTTGTTCATGTCCTGCCAGGGATTATCACAGCGCGGAAGATCGGTTAGCGAGAGCAGCAAATGGCCAATGAGAATGTCTGAATTCTGGTCCTCATTCTGATTAGCTGGAATATCCAAACGTTAAATATTTTTGTGGAGCGTTTTGGGAACTGGGAAGTGGTGGAGTCAGCCGTAACTCCTTGTCAGGTGTAGATGTCGGGTGCCCTCTCGAATGTAATGTTTTCATAGTATGCGGTACTTCAGAAGTCGGCAGAATGTGAGCCTTCGTGATTAGTCCAGTTATTTTTGGCAGCACGAAAAACGGAGATTTTTCCTAAGTGTATTCCCTTGCGCCGTCGGTGATTTGGATTTTCTATTTGCGAGTTGCCGTTTGGCGTGGTTGCAGGCGCTCAGACTAGCAAGGGAACCGCAACTAATCTTCTTCATCGAATTCGTCCAAATTAATGCTATATGCTGGGCTTGGCCAGAAACGAAAGTGTCGGAAGTGGGAGTCCAGGGTAGTTAAAAATATAGCATTTTTGGTCCAGGTTGGTTGAGTCATGAGCCGTTTATGTTTAACGTAGCTTCCAGGTAGGTAGCAGATGACGCAACGGAATTAGTACAGAGCGGTAATCCGATGGTCGTGCGTTCGAGTCCCTATGTGGAAACTTTGTTTTTTAAGGTAAAAAAATGGAACCCTTATAGCATTACTTTGTTGTCCGTCAGTCTCTCCGTCTGTGAAAAACCCTTTCTCTCAGGAACAGGTACACGTTTCAGTTTGAAATTTATGTCACATATTAAAGTTTACCGTCCCTTTGAGTTGTTAAGAAGAGAAGCTTCTAAGCCAATGCAGTCAAAAGCTAAGGCCATTTGTGTCACAAAATGGTTCAAATGGCTCTGAGCACTATGGGACTCAACTTCTGAGGTCATTAGTCCCCTAAAACTTAGAACTAGTTAAACCTAACTAACCTAAGGACATCACACACATCCATGCCCGAGGCAGGATTCGAACCTGCGACCGTAGCGGTCTCGCGGTTCCAGACTGCAGAGCCTAGAACCGCACGGCCACTTCGGCCGGCATTTGTGTCATATATTTTGATATTCCAAATCTCACTTATCAAAACATACAGGTTATTTCCGGTTGGTCTAGAATCGTGAAATTTGCCAAAAAGTAAGATTTTACGGTGAAAGTGAAGGAAGAAATCCAAAAACTGTGATTTTATGTCACACGAAAAAAAAATTGTCACTTGTTATCTGTCTCTGTCTGTCCGTCTATTAAGCCTTCTTTTTCTCAGAAACTGGTAGACTTGTCAGTTTGGAATTTATGTCAAATACTAAGGTCTACAGCCACTCGGCAGTGTAATAAATGTAAGCGAAATCAACACAACCAAAAGATACGACCTTTTACGTCACATATTCTGATTTGCGCTGACTATCATCAAAACCAACAGGATACTTCCCTTTGACTTAGAATCATGAAATTTGCCAAGAAGGAAGGATTCACAGCACGACCAAAGGAAAAAAAAATCCGAAAATTGTTAAATTGTAATTATATCAAAAGAAAAATAATTATTTTGTTATTTGTTATCGAGCTTCAAACTTGAAATTTAAAGCTTGTCAAAAGTCTCGGAAGCTCTGGCACTGATATCTTGCTAGTATCAATGTCGATAAAAGGCAAAAATCGTAGAGGTCCTCTATTCCGGGAATGGATGAACTATCTATATACATAATTAAGTTTGTGTAGATTACTCAGTACGCGAGTTCTACTCACACGTGACCAGCTTTTTTGTTTAGTTTTCAGTTTTTACTTCACTTACACTACAGATAGACCGAAATAATGCTCATTATATTTTATTTATTAGTATTTGCATAAAACGGCATGAAAAGTGAAGACAGAGTTTTGGGATTGCAAGTAAATTTCCGGGAAGGGGTTGTATGTTTTAATTACAATTCCTTCTTGGGAAGTTATTTGCAGAGTCCTCGTCGACGCTGCAAGTCCTGTTCTGTATTGGAAATTTATTTACGATCTCAAATTTTGCTTTGTCTTTTCTTTTCATTCTTTTTACGAAAATATTAATAAATACAATACATTCAGCATTCTTTCGGTTTATTTGCAACGCAAGTAAAGTAAAAATTGAAAATAAAAGCCGGCCGTTGGTGGCCGAGCGGTTCTAGGCGCTTCAGTCTGGAACCGCGCGACCGCTACGGTCGCAGGTTCGAATCCTGCCTCGGGCATGGATGTGAGTGATGTCCTTAGGTTAGTTAGGTTTAAGTAGTTCTAAGTTCTAGGGGACTGATGACATGAGGTGTTAAGTCCCATAGTGCTCAGAGCCATTTGAACCATTTGAAAACAAAAAAATAAAAATAATATTTGCTCATAGAAACTGGACCAAACGACCCTGATTACCGTCCCGTACTTCCTCCACTGCGTCAACTGCTGCCTGTGCGCTAACATAAATGGCTCATACCTCAACCATCCCGCACCGAAAACGCTACTTTTTAAAAACGTTTCGCCATTCGTAGTAGATGTTTGAAAATGTAATAAAATAATCCTCAGACAAAAAAGGACCGCGCCGAATCATTTCGCCGCAATTACAATCACAGCATCAGGCTTTGAACCATTCCCTGCATGCAAGACTGCAAGAGATCTGCCACTACATGGGTAGGTGCCTGCACAGTGCACTCCATCTGTGACACGCCGAAAAATTAGAATTTCAAACTTACGTTTGGCAACATATAACGTGGCCATTGGAGTTTACTATTTTATGGTCCTGGTTTTTCAGAATTATGACCATGAATGTTCAAAATGTTGAAATGTGTGTGAAATCTTATGTGACTTAACTGTTAAGGTCATCAGTCCCTAAGCTTGCACACTACTTAACCTAAATTATCCTAAGGACAAACACACACACACACCCATGCCCGAGGGAGGACTCGAACCTCCGCCGGGACCAGCCGGACAGCCCATGACTGCAGCGCCTCAGGCCGCTCGGCTAATCCCGCGCGGCTATGACCGTGAATGCATCGGACTATCTAACGCCGTGTTATAACATTAGTTTAACTATACGCGGCAATAATATTTCGCTTTTACGTGCAGGTACTGACATTTCGAAATTAGAATGAAATAAAACATTTACGATAATGGGATGCTGACGTATGGCAGCTAATGATGTAATATACTGTATCACTGAATCACGTAATAGCTTAGCGTCATAATACATATGGTAATCACTCACACAATCATACGTGTTAACTGTACTACTAATTACAGACTAATCAACATAAATATTTATACACATGATACTGAACGGTTAATGAATCTATTAATTTACTGCAATTGCGGACCAGTACGTACATTATCTAAACCCACACTATCGAATTTACTAATTTTTGATGGAAGCCAAAGAAGAATATCGTAAGCTGTCAATCTATGTGGCATACTCAATGAAGGCACTAAACCAAAGTTACATAAGTTGAATACGACACATATATCTTTCGATTGTGGTTCTAAGTTGTTAATAAATAATGTGAACAAAGGCACTTATGCGACAAATTTAACATTTGTTAGAGGGGACTGTTATATCTCTTATACTGTATGGAATATGAAGTATAATCACGCCCTAGTAGATCGTAGGTAATGTAAAGTAACATTACGTAACCATCTGTGTAATATGAAGCGGACCTATGAATCATATGCACTGATTCTATGAAAGAGCCGCCGAATGTTTACCATACAGACAAATTGCATCTGCACGGTAGAATCAACGAACTATACAGTCAAACGGTGGAACGGGTGACCACATTATTATAGCTATTTCTCCATATTTTTCTCTCAATCACAACAAATGCACGCAACTGCACTTAGAGCACACACCACATAACGAACTAAGACTGACTGCCACAGATAACTACTCTCGATACTGTTACGATAAACAAAGTCTCTGTCTAAATAGTGCCATGCCCTGAGAAGCATAACAAAATAATTTACATACATTAGTTTGCTTTTATGGCTCACTGCTATTTCTCTATTGTATAACGTTTCAGAAACCGGATGACAAAAGTAATAATATCTGCTAGTATTAAACTGCTTCGGCAGAAGTACGGCGACATTAATGTAAATAGTTCCGTATAAAGTTAGCAGATGGCACTAATTGTTAAATTTACAGTATATTGGCGCAGACTTAAAAATACCTGAAACTGGATTAGCAATTGCATTAACAAATATTAGATTGAAAATTATGCTGGGACTTTATGTTTCGAAAGTAAGTTTCTTTAAATGAATGTTGATGTCTTAACTGTGTCAGAACAAATAAAATGAGAAAAGACGAGGATACCAAAATAGAAGAAATTCTATGAATTGCCGACCGTGTTGGCCGAGCGGTTCTAGGCGCTTCAGTCTGGAACCGCGCGACTTCAACGGTCGCAGATTCGAATCCTGCCTCGGGCGTGGATGTGCGTGATGTCCTTAGGTTAGTTAAGTTTAAGTAGTTCTAAGTTCTAGGAGACTGATGACCTCAGATATGAAGTCCCATAGTGCTCAGAGGCATTTGAACCATTTTTATGAATTTTTTAGTCATTGCGCTTTGATACAGTCTTTTTTATTTAAAAAAAAAATATGTGGTTAATGTCGGCAACCAGGCCAGTCAACAAGCTGTTTAACGACAACAACAAAAACCGACGAGCTGCTAACAACATAGAAACGCAGCAACAGCCGGCCGCACGAGGTAACCCTCTACACTGACTCAGCCTCCCATTAACACCCAGACACAATGAGCTGTATCAAATATTAATTCATTTCAAATGTACAATATTGAATTGACTATGAAAGTTAATACAATTAATATAAGAACTTATTAAAAACAAAGAAAACGGTGGTGCGCGAGACAACTTCCGTGACGCACTATTCTGAAGACTTACTCAGAACGTTTATTGGCGGACCCCTATGCATTCTCTGCACTGACACAAGGTCCCTCCGGTGTAAATAACGGTTACCAGAGTCTCTGTGACACGCGAAATAGGGTTACTTGCCTCAGTGCTTCAAAGTCAATAATTAAAAGCCCTGCAGCTGTCCGACTACTTTCTGAAAAGATTCCCAGATCCGACGACTAGACTGGAATGTGTTCGCTGCTAACAGTTCAACACACCGCCACCAGCTGGCTACTAGAACCTCCCGCCAGCAATCTCCATGACAACGAAATAGGAATACACTTTAACGTCAATAGCGAAAAAGTCACGTAAGAACACAGGACGCAGATTTCCACGGTGGCTTATCATATACTGATTTCAGACAAAACCTCAGCAACAACTGTTCAGCTAGCAACTTCGCTCCATACCTTACAAGGGGACCACAACTAGTCGTCATCACTGATTTAATCCAAATTTACAGTGTATGCAGGGCTTGACCAGAAACGAAAGTTACGAAAGTGGAAAAGCCAAATAACGAAACGTTTATAAAACAGTAGCTATTTTGGCGTGGAACGGGCACAGTATGAGCTAGTTATTTGTATGTTAGCGTAACTTGCAACCAGCAGCTGGCGCAACGGAAAGAGTAAAGAACGGTAATCAAACTCAAAATTTACGTATTGTTTGGCTACAGATTACACATACTGTCATGTGTTCGTACAGATATGCTGACATGCTTTCATTCACGTGTAATATTTGATACGGATAACGTAAAATGTGGCCGCAAGTGTGGTACAGGAATTTTAATTAGATGCCACATCTTTTGTGATGCTCATCCACATGTGCTTGGTAATGACGTGTCTTGTATAGGTCAGTAAAACGGGTAAAATTTTCAAAGTCCCAGAGCGAAACTATCTCGCTACATTGCGGCAATGTCGACACGAAGCGGTTGCAATGACAACATTTCACCACCGGTACTGTGTCAGGGCAAAACACATCCGCGTTTCTGGCGAGCCAGGCAGCAGACGTCAGCAGAAAGTAGTGGCTCAGACCAGCCAAACAGGGTCGCGTCACCTTTGTTATGTGACGAAAGAAAGGATAGGGCGGACAAATGGTATCAAGAGCTCTTCCGAACCAGGTCTATGCTATAACAAACTCGTTAAGCAAGCACGGGAGCAGGAAAACCGCTGATACCTTCGTAACAACATGTCCTATGCGGTTATGACGAGTGGTCTCTGGTAAACGCTAGCCACTACGTCGCTCCACAAATACCCCAGCAGTTTAGCTGGTACGACAGTCGATCAGGCGGATCGATGGCGTGCATGACATTCGCAATCGATTCCGTGATTGCAGCGAAGTGACGTGTGGCACACGTCTGTTGTAAATTTCCTGCACACTATGGGCAACAACAGCCGCTACTGCGAGAGATGGGCACCTCACGGGAGCAGGAAAACCGCTGATACCTTCGTAACAACATATCCTATGCGGTTATGACGAGTGGTCTCTGGTAAACGTTAGCCACTACGTCGCTCCACAAATACCCCAGCAGTTTAGCTGGTACGACAGTCGATCAGACGGATCGATGGCGTGCATGACATTCGCAATCGATTCCGTGATTGCAGCGAAGTGACGTGTGGCACACGTCTGTTGTAGATTTCCTGCACACTATGGGCAACAACAGCCGCTACTGCGAGAGATGGGTACCTCTTCATAATCACCAGTCACACAGTTCGACACCACGGTCTGCCTCTGTCGCAGATGCGAGAACGTGGAGCTCTTTCCGTCCCATCAGCCGGCCGAAGTGGCCGTGCGGTTCTAGGCGCTACAGTCTGGAACTGCGTGACCGCTACGGTCGCAGGTTCGAATCCTGCCTCGGGCATGGATGTGTGTGATGTCCTTAGGTTAGCTAGGTTTAAGTAGTTCAAAGTTCTAGGGGACTGATGACCACAGCAGTTAAGTCCCACAGTGCTCAGAGCCATTTGAACCATTTTTCCGTCCCATCAGGATCAGGACGCCAGCGTTCCTGACGTTCTGGAGGACTGAATAGGGACTAGCTGGACGCCAGGCCAATATCGCCGAACTTCACGGCTACACGGCAACCGTCATCATGGTACGATGAATCACGAAGAAGAGTGTTGAGCGAGGGGGACAGAGTACCTCCCAAGTCGGCGTGTGTACTGTCAAGTTCAATACGCGCGCAGCTGTCACTCACTGCCACGGCATTGCAGTACAGTCGGAGCCGGGGCCACCGCAAGCGGCGAACCGCCAGTGCAGCAGCTACTTGGAACGAAGTGTGCGGTGGCAGCTGTCGTGAGCGGGCTGAAGGCCGCTTGTGAAGCGAATGCTCAGCGGGCATTGACAGGCGATGCCAACTGTGAGCAGAGACTAACCGTATTTTTACATAAATAAATAACCAATTCTGAATCTTCTTTCACCGGCGACCGCAGGTCACTATGATTCCACCGAGGAAAACTGGCAAGGAACGACCAGGGGAGTGCCTCTTGACACAGAACCAACATTACTTACGTCCTACCAATAGTTGCATCTTAATGTTATAACTGTCGAATCGACCGATGGCACAGCTAATAAAAAATAAAAATAATGTAGCCTACTACGGAGCATGCTTTCCTTTACAAAATTTCTAGAGGCTGTTGCCCCTCACATAAGCAAAACTATAATGCTTCTTATCTTCCCTTCTTCTCTTGCGGTGAGAGCTTGTTATTTTATGCAGAGCTGAAAGCTTCCAAGTTTATTGGGATGCGACAGAATTTTATTTAAAGGAACAGGGAGAAGCATCATAGATGTGTTAAAGCCAAAAGGCTGACTACTAGCGCAGATAACCCAGAACGGAATTCACTTCAGTCACCCCAACACTTCAGGTGGTACGGTGTCTGCCAAAGAAACAGTATTGTTCGAAAAATCTTATTAGGAAGATAAAAATCTAAACCAAATGTGACATTGAAAGCCTTCTACTTACGTTTCAGATCTCGACTTTAATGATAAAATGCGAAGGTATTGTTAATCACAACTCAGGGAGAAGTTGTGATCTAAATGACAATGGATTTATTCATCCTTAACATCACAAGACCAAAAAAAAGACTAAGGAAACGTCACACAAACATCTTTATTTGACAAACACTTTCACTAACATGGGCTCTATGGTGGACAAAGTGATCAGCTGGTGATCGACAGACGACACTAACCGGAACACTAATCGCTTTATCTGACTTCATACACGTGAATCCGGGATATGGCACAAAAACTATGCCACCATCAAGCATCTATATTCTACCATTCCAAAAATAAAAATATGGTTCGAAGGATCAGGGTGCTGAGAAACATATATTGGAGCCCTACGCCATAGCAGCGAATACCTTACCCTCCTGTTGGTCAGGGCGGCACACCACGATGCGTTCGGCGACTGAAGTAATGGACGGCCGCAATCTGTTGTTCATGGTGCTCGCCCGGAAAATGCAAGTACGCGATCTCGTGTTCGGCTGATTCGGAACACAGGTACTTTCCTATGAGCCTCTGAAACCCAGGTGGATTCTAGTGTGAAGGGGACCCATTTGCTGGTCTGCCAAACCAATTTGACTCCGTGCCATGACTATGCGTGACGGAATGCATCAAATGTTTAGACGGCCGACTGAAGACAAATAAGTTCACCCACGCATCGCTCGTAGTGTGCGTGATGCTGGAAGCAGTATCTCTGACGGTTCAGAAGGTGACTGGCACAGGCTCTAAGTAGCACACTAACAAAGGACACAAGTCTTACTGTTTAGGTAGCACCTTACTAGCGAACCACCAGTGCAAGAGTGAGGTCTCTTCTCTTTCTTCCGCTTCCTCCTCAGCTCAGTAGCAAAGCACATCTTAGACTTCCCCCACTTTATCACAAGCCAATCATGAGCTGTAGCGCGGTATTCGAAGCTCGGAGAGCGCCCCTTGCTCTGCATACACCGATTTGACTAATCAGAGACTTTAAAGTTAATTGGGAGAAAAGGAAAAAAGGTTCAGCTTTGCAGCCTCTTTCCCACGCATTTGCCGTGTCTTTTGCTAACAACATGACAAGGATGGAACTACATCACTCCATAAAAGCTTGTTATCTCCCCTGTTGCATCCATTTCACAGTTTCCAAAGAACAGCCATAAACTCGCTAAAAGGCTCGTGCTTCCACAAATATGTTTTGTAACAGAGTCTGGACGTCTGTGCGCCAGTGGCCCTGTCCCACGGAAATTCGCAGAACGCTCAGAGTTGTTTTGTCAGCTTCCTCCCCAACAAGGGCCCATCCTTTGCTTTACTGCCAATCTACAGTGCGCTGGCCATTGCAGTGGCGACTTCTCGGCGCTAGTCAGTCTACCTGGACGTGGCTGCCCCCCGACCGGTGCCAATCAACGTGCCTGCACAATGAGAGGGTGTTGTGTAATGTCCTTAGGTTAGTTAGGTTTAAGTAGTTCTAAGTTCTAGGGGACTGATGAGCATAGATGTTAAGTCCCATAGTGCTCAGAGCCATTTGAACCATTTGCACAATGAGATCGCGGAATGCGGCTGTCCGGAAATGTTTCCACCCAGGTTCTGCAGAAAAAACGCGCTCCCCTCGGCCCGCCGTCGCCGTGCTCTTTTACTGCAGTCATTTAAATCGCCACCCTACCTTTGAACACAGGTGAAGCTTACCGCTTTTCCTTCCCTAGAGCACACAAGCACGAGCATTAACTACTGCCCACCATTTCATCCTGATGTATGAAGTCAAAATCGCAATAAAGATCATATTTCCTAAGAACATGAAGCGCCATAACACCGAATTAGTGAGAGTGCCCTGCAGTCTCTGTGCCTTGACAGCTATGATACGAAGAACGTTCGCTTTAAACTTTTGGAACAGAATTCCACATTGGTTCACAGTGATATTTTCTGCGGAATGAAAGTTTCTGTGTGTGCCTAGACCTTCCTATTTCTTATCTTCAGAATCGTATTGTGGAGTGGGAGAGCACTATTGGTTGATAATAAGGAAATCTACAGAAGTGGGAGTTTGTTTAACCTTATTACAAAATTATTACTGGACAGAACTCGCAATGTCTGTCACTATTATCTGGCAAGATTGCTGCTTTGCTGGCTGACAAATGAAGAGCAAAGACTTGTTGCTAGACAAACCTTACTGTTGTATAGATGGATGTCTACACTTTAGTACTCAGTATAGAGGACAAGCTGAACTCGGAATGGTCAGCCGTTACCGCCGCCACCTTCCGTATTCAAGCTGCACGAGTGTTGTAAGAAAGGTCAACATTGCAACTACCAATTTGGTAGGGATGTGATGTTTTTTAGCTCCCATCTGAAGCCAAATGCACTGTTTCAACGTTCCGCAGCCAACTAGTAGCTTTCATCATGCCATTTGGTGATACTGCGGTGTACATACTCACTTTACTATGTTCTTTTGTTTACCATTAACCCCTCTGACAGTATCCCCGTATTATTCTTATGGTTACGCTTTTATAATGTTGCACCACCTGTGCCCTTCTCCATCTAGTTATCTGCATGAGACTCAGTTGTCTCCAGTCTACTACTAGTGCTGAGGGAATATCCTTGGCGTAATTCGAATTTGAATGTGTGACTTCCATCTCACAGTAAGTGTCTCTAATCGTTTAACCAAGAACAGCGCATCGGCAGCTGGGCACGGATGGGAGACACGAGTATAGGCACCATCTGTCTTCTAGTACTTAATTACAAATGGTTCAAATGGCTCTGAGCACTATGGGACTTAACATCTATGGTCATCAGTCCCCTAGAACTTAGAACTACTTAAACCTAACTAACCTAAGGACAGCACACAACACCCAGCCATCACGAGGCAGAGAAAATCCCTGACCCCGCCGGGAATCGAACCCGGGAACCCGGGCGTGGGAAGCGAGAACGCTACCGCACGACTACGAGATGCGGGCACTTAATTACAGAGAAGCAGTCTGATGGATTATGAATCAGGGATTCATCCTACACTTTTGTTATAACAAGTCTTTCAGTTCTATATGGTATAAATTTAATTATTTTTGATCGTTCTTTCATGATGTAGCGTTTTCTCTCTCAGGTAACTAATGAGATATGCATATCACATTTTGCATTAGACAGTAAGTAGTGAAGGAGCTGCAACAGTACCTGCGGAAGCAAGGGTCGACCGAACAAAGACTGCTTAGAGGCGCCAAACGCAGTACCTGAAACAGAACAGAAACAGTTTACGTGGAATAGCAACAGAAAAACGCCACACAGCGGTTCACGGGCAATGTTTTTCTTGACAATGCGACACGTATATTACACCGAACAGAGGAAAATTATGGCAGAGCCAAAGGATGCAGATGTCATTGTATCCAATATCGTTTGCTTATTGCATGCTACTAACCTTATGTTCCTTTCGAGTACTCTAAGTCTCCATCTACAAACCATAATTCTAAATCTACCACTCGTTGAATGGCAGAAGCTTTAAAGTACTTCAGTATAACTTTCACACCATTCTATTCCATGCAGGACGTGTCAATATGCCGCTGTGTGATACCATGCTTGTATAAGTTTATTGGTCACCAGAGGAGACGTATATGTGAAATATGAACTCTTCAACGTACATTCTCAGCATGTTGAGTCCATTTATTTTAGCGAATCCCGTTGGAGTTTATCGAGAAGACATTCTCGAAATAAGAAAATAAATTCTTGATGAGCTTTGCAGCTGTTCTCTGAATCTTTGGCGTCTGTTAATTTAACTTATTAAGAGTAGCAGGCTAGTAAACAATAGAATCGATTGAACAGAGTTTTGTAAGTGACCTTTTTGGCAACTGGATAGATTAGGACAATTTCAATCTCAGTATGCAAGTTGCTACGGAAGGCAGAGTTCCCTACGTTAGTACAATGTCAGAGTTTCCATGTCGGTTATGATGTCTGGATTAAATTGTGTTTGTTTGTCATGTGGAAAACGCTGATTCACAAGTCCAGAATTAAAATGTTTAAAAACATTAAAATCACAGATTTTACTAAAAACGTTACAAATCAGATTTTTAAACAAAAGAGAAATAGTAATAGAAGTCACAAAATAAAAATTTTAAGTTACAAAACCATTCACAAGTCAAGATAAAAAATACCTTCGACTCAGTTCTGTACCAATATATCCAACTAACAGCTGCAGCTGAAGCTTTAAGGACATCGCTCCACTATCCAGAGTAACTTCTTTTGAAGCAGTGTTGGACGATCTGTTCCATGGTCTGCTCTGCTGCTCCGCAGTCAGAGTCAGAGCAACCGACGACGCCCCATGTGTTGCTAGCAACCCTAGTTCTGGGAGGGCCGTCGCACACACTTTAAGTGGCACCAGATCTTGCCGGGTTGTTCGGAATGTAGCGTTGGTGTAGTGGGGTCTTGTAGCCATTGTGACGAAAACTTCAGTTAGACACTTTGCATGTTTTCTCCAGGAGAAAGAGTCGACGCTGCTGACGAATATCGTCCCACACAGATTTGCTGGACTCTAGGAGAGAACGTGGTTTGGAAGTACACTTGGAAGTATGAAAGCATGAAGCTTATTCCATTCTCTGGGAACTGCTGTGGTCTCTGGTTTGGCCGAGAGGTGTGTATATGGGTATGGAGCCAAACCATTGGTTCCACTGGAGCAGGCAACCTCCACAATACTGCTCTCAGGGCAACAGTCCACAAGAACACGTGACGAAAAGTTTAGTCTTATGGCGACCACACTGGCTGTAAGGTCGTGACTGTCATAAATATCAACAAAAGTCCAGGTTAATGAAAGACGCAGTTTGAACACTTAAGTTGATCTCCAGAATGGGTATTCCTGACCATGCCTAAGTAATCTCGCTCGGTAAGTGCTAGTGCACAAAACACTTAAACAGTAAATGTAATAGTAACACTAGGTTCAAACCAATTTATAAAAGGAAATGTTCCGACTGACTGACTCTCACCCATCCCAAACCACTAAGAATAGAAACTTGAAACTGGGAAATCTTATACTGTAGGCATCGTTTAAGAAGGGATTATTTGAAATTCCAACGCTAAAGCGATGGAGCAGGGGATGAAATATTTTTTGCAAATATGTCGCTATTAAGGCAAATGTGAAGTAAGAACTACGAAAATTGATGTTTAATTTCTCGGTCAGGAATAAAGAAATAAGTGTTTCAGCATTTTTCGAAATTTAACCCCTATGGGGATGAAATAATAAGTGAAACTTTTTTGAAAATAAGTCATTATGAAAGACCAGCTAAAGCATTTTTAAAGCTTCATCTATGAAACTTAGTATTTAACCTCTCGGTTAGATGCTTTTGGAAATTAAACACCTAAAGGGTGAAATAGGGGATGCAAATTTTTATGAAAATATCTCGTCATATTAAAACATTTTTAAATCTATGTCTATGATAATTAGTATTTGACTTCTAAAGAAATATTTGTTAGGGGATGAAAGTCTCCCTTGAAATATCACCAAAAGTACTCAAAAGACGATTCTAGCTACCATAATCGCTTTTTGGTCAGAAGCACACTCGGAAACGATCCTGCTTCTATGGTTTATTTAGTGTGAAAAGCTTAGAAGATGTCTCAATTTCTGAACAACATGAAAATTCGATTAAAGGTAAAAAAAAAAAAAAATATCTGTGCAGACCATACACTCTATGCGAGCGAAGCAGCAGTTGCTGAGCTACTAAGATAAGACTTCTTACTTTACCTTACTTATTAACAGTTATTTATCGTCGTGC
Organism: Schistocerca americana; assembly: GCF_021461395.2. Lineage (NCBI taxonomy): Eukaryota > Metazoa > Arthropoda > Insecta > Orthoptera > Acrididae > Schistocerca > Schistocerca americana. The sequence goes on along the minus strand of NC_060119.1, from coordinate 868,601,255 downwards.
AATCGCTACAAATAACCCGTGAGTCAGTAGCACAACAAATAATGTAGAAAATACGTGCAGTCAAAATTATGTACTGCTCGTCAGCACGTTCAGACAAAGAGTAAGTTCACAAACAAAATAAAACAAATCCTGACACCGATTCTTACCTGTACTATTAAGTCAACGTTGGCAAGGATTATGCTCATTATAACAGCGATGATGTAATTACTCATAAATAAAATAATTTAACTTCGAAACTGCAGTGTATATTACAGCACACACGCACACACACACACACACATACACACACACACACACACACACACACACACACACACACACACGCACTTAACTAACATATACACTGAATTTTAAGACTGATACCACTGATAACATTTCCCCGGAAAAAATGAAGTTTCTCCAATCAGCCAGTTCGGTCAAGGTTTTTGGGAGGTTTGTACTGGTTATAAGGCGAATACTGAAGGTGGAAGTCTCCTCTCAGACATTCCGAATCAGGAGGATCTCATTCAGGCAGTCCGCTTTGCTCCTTGGAGTAGAGAATGAAAAATGTAAACAAAAAGAAAGATTTTATCCACTATGGAGACGAAGTTGCGGTTGTTAAAATTAATGTAAAAAATTAATGTAAAAAAAAGCATAAGCAATGTAAAAGGTCTAAAGGCGTCAAACTTGGTACTTTTTCAATGTGAAAGGCGGTTGAGCCTACATTCTGACACTGAAAAAAATGGTAATAAAAACTGCAAAGTCACGATGTAGGTAAACTGCATATACCCAGGAAGTATGCATAAATACACCTTCACATGCATTAGGCTTTCGTACTTGTTGTTTAGGAAATACTGTCTCAGAATTAAATTAAATATAGCGCCAGTTCCCCGGCCCCACACAATATTTTCGCGAGGTTTCCCTTGGTTGTAAGGAAAAACCGAAACTGGAAATTCCTTCCTGAATATTCGTAATTACGACTCCCTCCGTCGCACTACGGGATCACCTGGTATTTGGCTTAAAAGTCCCTGAGCCTACCATGGGGCACAGCAGCCTGCTCCACATGAAAAATGAAAAGTAAGAGCTCCAAAACCATCTCTTTATATATTATGCACTTTGCAAAGCCACTGTAGGGTGTATGGCGGGGGGTACTTTGAGTACACGAAGCATAAGCCGCTTTCGTGTTCGATTCGGATACAGATGCGAAAGACGATAATCTACTGTATGTACAGCGTGCAGCATTTCAATATGGGACACAGAATGGCAGGATGCTGAGTCGATTCACAGCTGGAGTAATACAGTTATACAAGCCCTACCCGTTGGCCGTGCGCTCTAACGCACTGCTTTCCGGACGGGAGGGCGTGCCGGTCCCCAGCACGAATCCGCTCGGATGATTAGTGTCGAGGTCCGGAGTGCCGGCCAGCCTGTGGATGGTTTTCAAGGCGGTTTTCCATCTGCCTCGGCGAATGCGGGCTGGTTCCCCTTATTCCGCTTCAGTTACACTATGTCGGTGACTGCTGTGCAAACACTTTCTCCACCTATGCGTACATCATACTTACTCTACCACGCGAACATTGGGGTTGCACTCGTCTGCTGTGAGACGTTCCTGGGGGATCCACTGGGGACCGAACCGCAGAACAACCCTGGGTTCGGTGTGGGGGTGGGGTGAGTGTACTGCTGTGGCCCGTTGTGGGGTTGTGAACCACTGAGGGCTACGGCGGGGATGAAGCCACTCCACCAGTTCTAGGTCCGCAGTTCCATACAATACAGTTATCCAGTAAAACCAACCGCTTGTCAACCATGCAAGGCAGCTTGTGAAGTTTGTGTTCGTGTGCCGGCAGATAAATTGCAGGTGCTCGTAAGGCGGAATCGCCCGTGGTTTATTGCATTCGCGTAACTCGATCCATCGTTGCTGTGCACTCCTAACTTGTTGCGTAGTTGTAGCAGCACGAAAGGAGCAAAAACACGCCGTGTTATTCCATTAACATCTCAACTACGCTTTGCTCAAGCCGTAACCCCGTGCCTTCATTCGTGTTGTTCCGCCATTACTGGGATCAGATCGTCATGAAAGTTTTCCTACCGTGCACATAGAAATGGTGTATTTTTTGTGAATTGTGTTGTTTTAACTGTTTGTTCTGAGGCGTATAATGAGAAACACCAGACAAGCGTGTGAAACCGCGTTATAGTACACTCATATTGCCGGGTATTCCAGGCCCAGAGGTTGTTTAGAGTGAAACTGTCTCCCAACACTTTGGACAACATATTATACGAGGGGTTTGTTGCCTTATAGGTGAAAAAAAAAAATGGAGGCTCACTTGAAAGTACGAAATCTTAATATGTAACTGTGTAAATATCAGGTGTTCAGTGTTCGTATTCTTGGTTTTGTTGCAGGTGATAGCCGAGATGGCAGAATCACAAGTTTCTCGTCTTTAGAGTTACGGGCCATCGTGAAGTTTTTGTTTCTCCAGGGAAAGTCTGGAAAGGACACTCACACTGAGATGCCACAAACACTGGGAGAGAAATGTGCTTCCTACAACATTGACGATTGGCCATTTCACTGTTGAAGGCGAGACCCGCATTGATGGCCCTCAAACTGCAGCAGATGCTGCAGCATCCGATGAAGTGAAAGATCTGGTCCTTCAGGACCGACGAATATCCACCAAAAAGATAGCCGGGATACAGTGAAATGGGTGCCGAAATGTTTGAACCGCAATCTGCTGTTGGAACGTGTTGAGATATCGTAATACATTTTGCACCATTTTGAATCTCCAGAGATTTTTTGGATTGGTAAGGGACTGAAGATGAAACTTAGCTCCATATTTATGAGGTTGAAATCAAGGAACAATCAAAACAATGGTGTCATAGCGGGTCCCCACAGTCGAAATAATTCGGCACCCGGAAATCGACCAAAAAAGTGATGACGTCCGTCTTCTGGGACAAAGACGGCATTCTGTTGCTGGACTATTTACCTCAGGAATCTGCTATAGTCGGACAATATTATGCTAACCTGCTGGACCAGCTGAAGAAAGCAATTAAGAGAAATCGCCGAGGAAAGTTGAGCAAAGGGATTCGTTTGTTGCATGACAATGAGCCTGTGCACACGTCCAACGTTGTGTGTGCAAAATTGAAGACCCTGGGCTTCCAACCAGTGAACAATCACCCCTAATCGGCAGACCTACCACCCTCGGATTATTATCCATTTCTGAACTTGAAGGAACTTCGGGTGAGTAATCGTTTCCAGGTCACTAAAGAAGTCAAAGAGGCTGCGGAGAATTGGTTTCGCTACCAACCACATGACATTTATTTGCACGAACTAGAGAAGCGGCAACAACGATGTACCAAGAGTATCAGTTTCAGGGGAGGATATATTGAATAAATGGGTAATTTCAAAACTCTAGCTTTAGTCTTTATAGGCAAAGCCAGGAACTTTTCAGCATCCTCTCGTACGAGCAGCTATTATGTTCAGAATGGACTATACCGCACAGGGAAATGTTCCTTACGAAGAAAACAGGTACTAGGTACGGGTGAACAGCATCAATGAATAGTACGTGCAGAAGAGATGCTTCGAACTAGTCATTGTTCTAGTTCGATCAAGGTTATCTTTATACTTAAATCCTACCACCTATCATTGTGATTTCTCCAACATCCACCTTCTTCCAAATAGAAAGAGAACCGACTTGTTCTCGACAGTTATAGCTTGATGCGTTCGGAAATAAAGAACAGATCTTAGCGTTTAAGGTCCCGCCGAAGTAGCGGTCACTATGAGCAAAGGACTAGCTTGTTGAGAGAACAATCCTGTAGAAGAACATAGCTGTTTAAAATACAGTTCTGACCTTATCTGATGACGCGAGGATGACTAGATGGGCACCTGAACTACACTACTGGCCATTAAAATTGCAACACCACGAAGATGACACGCTACAGACGCGAAATTTAACCGACAGGAAGAAGATGCTGTGATATGCAAATGATTAGGTTTTCAGAGCATTCACACAAGGTTGGCGCCGGTGGCGACACCTACAACGTGCTGACATGAGGAAAGTTTCCAACCGATTTCTCATACACAAACAGCAACCGGCGTTGCCTGGTGAAACATTGTTGTGATGCCTCTTCTAAGGAGGAGAAATGCGTACCATCACGTCTCCGACTTTGATAAATGTCGGATTGTAGCCTATCGCGATTGCGGTTTATCCTATTGCGACATTGCTGCTCGCGTTGGTCGTGATCCAATAACTGTTAGCAGAATACGGAATCGGTGGATTCAGGAGGGTAATACGGAACGCCGTGCTGGATCCCAAAGGCCTCGTATCACTAGCAGTCGAGATGACAGGCATCTTATCCGCATGGCTGTAACGGATCGTGCAGCCACGTCTCGATCCCTGAGTCAACAGGTGGGGACGTTTGCAAGACAACAACCATCTGCACGATCAGTTCGACGACGTTTGCAGCAGCATGGACTATCAACTCGGAGATCATGGCTGCGGTTGCTTGGTTCAAATGGTTCAAATGGCTCTGAGCACTATGGGACTCAACATCTGTGGTCAACAGTCCCCTAGAACTTAGAACTACTTAAACCTAACTAACCTAAGGACACCACACACATCCATGCCCGAGGCAGGATTCGAACCTGCGACCGTAGCGGTCACGCAGTTCCAGACTAAAGCGCCTAGCACCGCACGGCCACACCGGCCGGCGCTGCGGTTGCCCATGACGCTGCATCACAGACAGGAGCGCCTGCGATCGTGTCTCAACGACGAACCTGGGTGCACGAATGGCAAATCGTCATTTTTTCAGATGAATCCAGGTTCTGTTTACAGCATCATGATGGTCGCATCCGTGTTTGGCGACATCGCGGTGAACGCACATTGGATGCGTGTATTCGTCATCGCTATATTGCCGTATCACCCGCCGTGATGGTATGGGATGCCATTGGTTACACGTCTCGGTCACCTCTTGTTCGCATTGACGGCACTTTAAACAGTGGACGTTACATTTCAGATGTGTTACGACCCGTGGCTCTGCCTTTCTTTCGATCGCTGCGAAACCCTACATTTTAGCAGGATAATGCACGACCGCATGTTGCAGGTCCTGTACAGGCCTTCTGGATACAGAAAATGTTCAACTACTGCCCTGGCCAGCACATTCTCCAGATCTCTTACCAATTGAAAACGTCTGGTCAGTGGTGGCCGAGCAACTGGCTCGTCACAATACGCCAGTCACTACTCTTGATGAAGTGTGGCATCGTATTGAAGCTGCATGGGCAGCTGTACCTGTGCACGCCATCCAAGCTCTGTTTGACTCAATGCCCAGGCGTATCAAGGCCATTAATTACGGTCAGAGGTGGTTATTTTGGGTACTGAGTTCTCAGGATCTATGCACCCAAATTGCGTGAAAATGTAATCACATGTCAGTTGTAGTATAATATATTTGTCCAATGAATACTCGTTTATCATCTGCATTTCTTCTTGGTGTAGCAGTTTTAATGGCCAGTAGTGCATTTTCTTCCAGAATGTGTTGAAAACTGATCCGCGTTCCCCATTTGAAGGAATTCTCATCTACCGCTGCACTGATATCACCACTTCTGAAAGTCGTCAAATGGAACTTTCGCCTTACTCTCCACAAATTTTAAGCTAATACCATTGTTACTGACACTCTCAAGAGTACAAGTCATTGTACAACCGAGCCCTCATTTCTGCATCTACAATGTCTTAGGTGAAGATTTCCGGAAACGCCATGGACTTCGTAGCAGTCCGCGCCTGTACCTCCGCGTTTCCCTCTGTCACAAGCCTATGGTCACGCAGCAGGTGGCGGGTGGTGCCACACAGACATTGCGAGGCTAGTCGCGCTGATAACTAACGGAACAAATCGTTGCGTTGCCTCAACAATTTTCTTACGAGGCCGAGTTCGTTTGTCAATTAACATTGCCTCAAAAGCGCATTAAGGTGGCCTCACTAATGTTACGTAAGTGCTCTGTTCGTTCCTCGTAAGCCGAACACGCGGCTGGATTTGGACCTGTGTGTTGATTGTAGGATATTGACTGGTAGCGTTTGCCTGCGGAGTTCAGACGCCATGAATGCTAAATTGAAACCAATAAAGCGACTGGTTTGTGATGTAAAAAGTTGAAATATACATGATGTGCATTTCCGACTATGAGCAACAGGAGCGTGTCACATTTCCTGAATGTCCAGTGGAACTTGGATAAATATTATACACGATCTCCAACTACGCCACTGGCAGCACCGGGAAACACTGTACTGGACTGATTATATTTGCACGTTTTGGGTTATAAACATGCACTGTCTCAAGACACCGGCGCGCTATCACTCTGCGCAAAAGTGTCTTTGTTGGTACGAATAAAATATCGGGAAAAGGATTGCCGCTAAATTCACTACCGGGTTTAGAGGCGAATAACATTGTTGAACTCCAGCTTAGAGCTGTGCAAAATATTGTTTATTAAATAAGAAACAGGTTCAGATAAGCACAAATTTGAGCAATGTCACAATGCCTTGACATCTTGCAGAGGCACTTCAGTAAATACGAATACAAATCAAAACTAACGAAAAGATCCAATGGTTGTAGCCTAGGCGTCTGCAACGTCTGCGGGCGACTCATGAAATCGTCATAATTATGAACATGACGGCGATCGCATTTGCCTACGACTGATGCCAGTACTGATGAACTGTGTTTAAGCAAAACGCCGGAAAAGTGTGAAAAGCCACGCTGGAATGCTGGTAGCTAAAACCACTGCTACAATTTGAAGTGCAAAATGTATGGACGGAAACATAACTTTCTACATAAGTGTTATCCAACCAACTGCAGTAACCATTATTGCGGGTACGTTAAAGTGCTTACAAATATTCTTTCGAGAAGAGTGTTGTTGTTGAATTCGATGTTTTCTTTCACTCACTTCTTCCGGACTACTTCTGCGCAGGTACAACAATCAGTAGTAAGGTTAATGCATTTATTTCACGTGTTTTAATTTTCGGGACTTATATTCTGTTCGCTGTGCGGTGCGCTTCGGAAGCCACGGCAGTGCATTTCCGTTGAGTATTTGAAGATGGTATCTGTTCTTTCGGACATGTCCGGAAGAACCGATAGCATCTTCATATACACTCCTGGAAATTGAAATAAGAACACCGTGAATTCATTGTCCCAGGAAGGGGAAACTTTATTGACACATTCCTGGGGTCAGATACATCACATGATCACACTGACAGAACCACAGGCACATAGACACAGGCAACAGAGCATGCACAATGTCGGCACTAGTACAGTGTATATCCACCTTTCGCAGCAATGCAGGCGTCTATTCTCCCATGGAGACGATCGTAGAGATGCTGGATGTAGTCCTGTGGAACGGCTTGCCATGCCATTTCCACCTGGCGCCTCAGTTGGACCAGCGTTCGTGCTCGACGTGCAGACCGCGTGAGACGACGCTTCATCCAGTCCCAAACATGCTCAATGGGGGACAGATCCGGAGATCTTGCTGGCCACGGTAGTTGACTTACACCTTCTAGAGCACGTTGGGTGGCACGGGATACATGCGGACGTGCATTGTCCTGTTGGAACAGCAAGTTCCCTTGCCGGTCTAGGAATGGTAGAACGATGGGTTCGATGACGGTTTGGATGTACCGTGCACTATTCAGTGTCCCCTCGACGATCACCAGTGGTGTACGGCCAGTGTAGGAGATCGCTCCCCACACCATGATGCCGGGTGTTGGCCCTGTGTGCCTCGGTCGTATGCAGTCCTGATTGTGGCGCTAACCTGCACGGCGCCAAACACGCATACGACCATCACTGGCACCAAGGCAGAAGCGACTCTCATCGCTGAAGACGACACGTCTCCATTCGTCCCTCCATTCACGCCTGTCGCGACACCACTGGAGGCGGGCTGCACGATGTTGGGGCGTGAGCGGAAGACGGCCTAACGGTGTGCGGGACCGTAGCCCAGCTTCATGGAGACGGTTGCGAATGGTCCTCGCCGATACCCCAGGAGCAACAGTGTCCCTAATTTGCTGGGAAGTGGCGGTGCGGTCCCCTACGGCACTGCGTAGGATCCTACGGTCTTGGCGTGCATCCGTGCGTCGCTGCGGTCCGGTCCCAGGTCGACGGGCACGTGCACCTTCCGCCGACCACTGGCGACAACATCGATGTACTGTGGAGACCTCACGCCCCACGTGTTGAGCAATTCGGCGGTACGTCCACCCGGCCTCCCGCATGCCCACTATACGCCCTCGCTCAAAGTCCGTCAACTGCACATACGGTTCACGTCCACGCTGTTGCGGTATGCTACCAGTGTTAAAGACTGCGATGGAGCTCCGTATGCCACGGCAAACTGGCTGACACTGACGGCGGCGGTGCACAAATGCTGCGCAGCTAGCGCCATTCGACGGTTCCTGGTGTGTCCGCTGTGCCGTGCGTGTGATCATTGCTTGTACAGCCCTCTCGCAGTGTCCGGAGCAAGTATGGTGGGTCTGACACACCGGTGTCAATGTGTTCTTTTTTCCATTTCCAGGAGTGTAGTTAAGGCTAACCGGCCATTGACGTCCTTCTTCTGTGCGGATGCCTACGTATTGCCCGAACTCTTACGGGACTCGGTAAGATTGTCTGCCGCGAGTAATGAGTGTAACACGCAGGGGCAATACGAATGTAGTATGTGGACATTGAGTTGGGAATGTGGGTCTCATGGGGGGCGTGCAAGGGATAAATCCCTGAAGTCGCACTAACCTTTGTGCCCTCGGTGGTTCAGATGGAAGTAGCCGGCACGGTAGCTCAGCGTGTTCGGTCAGAGAGCCGGTTGACCTCTGTAATAAAAAACTGAGTGGAAGGATCAACAAAAAAAAAAAAAAAAAAAACGAACTCGAACGGGTGTCATGTGACGTCCGCAACGACTTAGCTCAACGATCAATTAAAAAAAAAAATGGATAGAGCGTCTGCAATGCAAGCAGGGTTCCCGGTCGGGGCACACATTTTCAACTGTCCCTGTCGACAGCGTAGGGTCTTGATTTAATTATCATTTCATTTGCGTTGAAAGCCCACGTCTCGTGTGAAGGGCACTGAGGCTTGTATTTTATTCTGTCTTTTGCAACTATTGTACGGCCCTCTCGACTGTCCAAATAAATTACCTTCTTGGCCAGTTTGGGCGGTCAGTGTGTGTATTTGTGTGTGTGTGTGTGTGTGTGTGTGTGTGTGTGTGTGTGTGTGTGTGTGTGTGTGTAGATTCCCTATCATAGCAATATTTTCAGACTATGTCCCTGTCATAGCAACACGGTGCATGCCATTTATTTTTACATTCGTCAGTTCAGTATTTTTGTGTACTGTGCTACTGCCAGCAGAGACAAGTACTTCGTATCACGCGGGACGTTAGACATTGGATGGAACGCCTGCAGCCCAAGGAAAATATGCTCATTATATCGAACAGATACAAACGATTGTTTTCGGCGGTAGCGTTTTTGTAGTTGGCCCTTGATTGAGGAGCCTCATACAACCTATCCGTGATGCGACGCAGGCAATTCTCATTTCTTTATTGTTTTTTAGATATTTTTAGCCCGAAGCAACTCTATTTTCTTTTGAATAGAAAGGGAACGAGTGTCGGTCATGGTCGTGTTCAAGTTAAGGTCCGTTGCCCGAAGCCAAAAAGAAAAAAAAAATAAAGATAGGGCCCCTAACGCTCACCCGGAGGCACTTAGGGAAAAGCCGGAAACGTAATTAAATTTTCATGTACTGGCATTTTAAAGAGGGTACTTTCACACTACGTCCCATTTTCAGATATGCAGTAACTTCTCTGAAAAAATGGAAACCTAACGAAAACTTTCTCCACACAGAGAAATGATTACTTCGTTTAGTCAACTGGTTTGAGTTCTGTAAGCTTGTTCTCACAGCAGGAACGTTCCCGGAAGTAATCTGAGAGAGCTGGATCGGCTTGTCAGAGAGGTAGCAGAAAATCCGCGTCAGATATCTTTTATTGGAGAGTGTTTCCTTTTAGGTGCGACGTTAGACCTCTGAGTGCTCCATATAACCGCTTTATGTCCCTTCAGAACAGAGGAACGCACTCTGCCTCGGGCATTTCTCTGGCGGCCCTAACAGTAAGTAAGAGAGAGGCAGCTGCAGTCAGCTGTGCTGGTCAAGCATTCCTGGAGAATCAGTCACTTGTTTTACACTACTGACATCAACAAATATTTGCTGATTATAGCTGTATGAAGCTTTTGAACTTTTTAGTAATACATCATCATGAGGGTGGTTTAAGTTTTATTTCGTATAATCCGTGTATCAGAATCTATGAAAATAAGTTTACACAGAAAGATAATTATCCAATAATACTCCAGCTTTGGGTGAAAATCTTACAACTATTCAAACCTAGAAACTCTTGAAAAAATGTCAATTGATGCTGATCGACGAGATTATTCTCAGCACACCGCAGTCGGCCCAGGGAACGTACCTCAATACGGGGCAGACGATCCACTTTTTGTCTTGCTCTCTGTCGTCAGTCGTTACGTATACTGAACTTTAACAGGCTGTTTTGGAATCGACTCACCCATAATTTTCTTGAATTACCCAGTAGCCCTTTTCCACAAAAACAGAGTCAAGAAACTATACAGATGGCAGTACATTTCAAAACAATATACAGCCACATGAGACGCTTGTTTCCTAATGTTTAAGAAGTCATGCGCCGTGTCGAATTCATTACTGTAGGGGACTCAACATTTTCTAGGATCCGCGTCTTGTGCGAAGCAGAAGGCTGTTCTAGATGATTTTTTCTCAGGAACGGGAAGTTTTTTTTCCTTGTATGGCTACACCAGGCCTCGCACCCACACAAGAGCCGGCCGGTGTGGCCGAGCGGTTCTAGGCGCTACAGTCTGGAATCGCGCGACCACTACGGTCGCAAGTTCGAATCCTGCCTCGGGCATTGATGTGTGTGATGTCCTTAGGTTAGTTAGGTTTAAGTAGTTCTAAGTTCTAGTGGACTGATGACCTTAGAAGTTAAGTCCCATAGTGCTCAGAGCCATTTGAACCCACACAGGAAGTCAAGACTTACGCGGTTGACAGAGTCTGTGGTAAGAACGATTCTCATTTTGTATAATCGTTTTAATAATTGTGAAGAAGTAGGGGTGTCATACAATATGTGTATGACACACTTACATTGGAAGCAGGTCTGATGACTAAGCGCGAGGGGATGGTCTGCTGATGGTACATCGTACCGAAACCGGTAGTCAATAGACAAAATAAAACTGAGTGGTTGCCGGCCAAAATCCCACTTTTCAGAAAATCACAATGTTGTGAAAACGAAAAAACTCTCATGTTTTCGTCCCATAAGTAGCTAGTTTGACTTTCTTTTGTTTCAATATTCTGCGGGCGTCAAGAATGTTATCAGAAATGAGTGAGTGATACCAAATCATATTCTTTAGGCGTGGAGAACGAAAATGGATTGGACTAGTAGCGTTTTTGCAGAATTCAATAAAAACGCTACTAATATAATGCATAATAATATTGCAGTTACATACCATGTAGATATTATCGTCGTATTGAAGTAATATCTTACGGCTTATATTAGTTAAACAATTATTTATTAAAGATAAATAAAGAAAAATGTGATACACGGCATAAAATGACATCTCAAAACATTAATCTTCACCTCCATCACTACTATCTTTACTGCCTGTTCCATAGTTCCACCTGGTTATACGTGATTCCGCTGATGCAACTCTGTCAAACAATCTCGAGTAGTCCTCCCTGCTTGCACAATTTTCGAGATATTTCGTAAGTTTTAATGAGTCTTCAGCCTTTGCAGGTTTCACTCTAGACGGGGATGTGAAAGCTCCTGGTAAGTTCACTGTGTCGGGAGCTTTGAACCTCGGAACTGTGATGATGTGACGGCTCCAAGTACTGTAGTGTGCGCCTCGCAAATATGCAGCTTCGTTTTTAAAATAAGAGTGCGTAGATCGAATACCCTAAAACCTGAATGCTCGTTCTTTTACTCAAACTCTGAGTTTACTCAAACTTACTTAAAACTAACTGGTGGTTGCTTTTTCCAAAAAATGTTCAAATGTGTGCGAGTTCCTAAGGGATCAAACTGCTTAGGTCATCGGTCCCTAGACTTACACACTACTTACACTAACTTATGCTAAGAACAACACACACACCCATGCCTGAGAGGCCTCGAAACTCCGGTGGGAGGAGCCGCACAATCCGTGACATGGCGCCTCTAACCTCGCGGCAACTCCGCGCGGCTTGCTATCTCAAAATCCCTCAAACGATGGTGGGTGAACATCTAAAAAAAAAAATGGAGATGGAGATGAAGGTTCGGGCGTTCGGGCCTTCAGAATCCTTTCACCCCAAATTTCGGGAAGTTTGGCGCTGCTAGTCTTCTGAGCAGAAATAAATGACAAATCCTGGCCGTTTGGTAGGCAGCTATGACCACGAACGGGCAAAATGTATTCACTCTTTAAAAAATTTTGAGAATGTGCATCATACAGAAGAGGAAGAAAATCATAGTTTTATTTTTCTTTTTCCCAGGACCACCGTCGCTTATTGAAACCAGCTCCTCCTTTAACTCTGACTGTCGGATGCTATTTATGAAATGTAGCAGTGTCGAGATAACCTCACTGGGACTCATTATTTCCCTCATTTTTGCTGTATCTGTATAATTTGGCATTTATTGTTCCCAAATCGTGTATTTCAAAGACATAATACCACAACCGACGCATGTAGTATGCAACACTTGCTGGTAAATGAGGAAGAGGTAAATTCTGCATAAAATCAATCGAGTTAACATTTCCCTGCTGGCTTTCATAATAAATGCTCTCTATTACACCCAAGAAAGCTTCCACTTTTCTGAGGTGAACAGCTTTCTGTACCTCAAAAGCTTTCCTCTCCGTATGTTCTTTACCTGCTTTATTTTTTTCTTGAAGCGAATCTATTATTTTTAGTGTCATATCTGCAACATCCGAAATCTGCCACTAAAGTTTATAGGGCGCATTTATTCGGTAGGCGTCATGGAAACCGTCATGCACATCTTTGACAGTGGGGTCGTCTACCAAACAGGGCCTATCTCTGAATGAGTAATGACCACTTTGGACCGTTTGTGCCCATGTTAACGTAAAAGCTTGGTGAACAGAAGCATAACCTATAAGAATGATATATGAAGTCCTATGCTTCTTGACTGAGCGTAGGGAAACGATGCGAGAAACCCGCAGCGCCGTCTTATGCAAGGTTGTAATGGAGTTGGTTTTGCCGTTACCTTCCTCCGACCGTGATGGGGAGGAATGATGATGATGAAGACGACCTCAGCACCCATTCATGTCGGGGCAGGTGAAAATCCCTGACCCCGTCGGGAAAAGAACCCGGGACCCCGAACCCGGTGCTCCGAAAGCGAGAACGCTACCGCGAGACCACGAGTGGCGGAACTAGAACAATGGGCCGTTTGTAAACGAAGCGTAGCGTGTCAGTGGTTTAATGGGAATGGAGCAGAGCCTGAAGCAGTGTCTGAAGAATGATTGGTTCAAATGGCTCTGAGCAGTATGGGACTTAACTTCTGAGGTCATCAGTCCCCCAGAACTTAGAACTACTTAAACCTACCTCACTTAAGGACATCACATACATACATGTACGAGGCAGGATTCGAACCTGCTACCGTAGCGGTCACGCGGTTCCAGACCGTAGCGCCTAGAACCGCTCGGCCACCCCGGTCGGCTGACTAGTGATGTTCTTGTTAGCAACAGCTGCGGACTACATGACGGCGCCTCTAACTCATTTTTTTGATGTTTTTGACTAGTGGGACATTTGATAGAAACCACTCAAATACTGGTCGCTATCGCAATGGTTATATGAAAACTGCACCCAGTGGAATTGCACCCAACCAGCATTCTGTGAAATTTGCACCCAATACACGTGGAAACTACATGCTCACTACGTCACAGCCTTGCTGCACCCCGAATCTTCGCTCACCTACTCCTTACGTCCGCAGTGGGGTGCTGTGCGAAGAACAGCAAGAGCGCCACCAATTGTCTGCATAACGTTCTACGATATTCCTTCCTAAATACGCATGTGTAAACGGTTCTAGTTTTTTTAAAGTTAATATCCTGCTTTTCCTTATTTTAAGATGTGTATCTACATCGACATCGACATGACTACTCCTGACAGAGGACTCATAAAACCACCTTCAAGCTATTTCTCTATCATTCCAATCTCGAACGGCCCGCTGGAAAAACGAACAACTAGATCTTTATCCGTGCGAGCTCTGCTTCCTCTTATTTTGTTACGATGATCACCAAATTTATAGAAAAATTACAACCACTCACGCAGTAGTACTTCCTCCCTCACAACACCTTGTAACAAATAAAGATGCAGCTTTCCACTCAATGGTGCAGCATCTCATACCCGTTTCCATGTTCCAAGAAGACTTCAGAGCAGAGCAAGAGATAATAAAACTTATTGCCCGAGCCAGTGTGATAGTACTGGCCAGAATGACAACATCTTGCACAGGAAACAAAAATTGAAAATTATAGCCCACCTCTCTGCTCTTTCTGCTGCTCTTTCCAATGTCTGCAGGAAGTGGTGTACAATCCAATACCTCGGGCAGCCTATCATACATTGTAGCAAACACACTGAAATTTTGCAATTATAGGATTTCCTACTATGTGGAGAACACCACAGCCCAATGTATTTTCAATAGCAAAGAGAAGACCAAATTTAGTAGCCAACCGCAGAGTATACAAAATTAATCTTCCAGATAGTGATAGGTTAATCAGACATAGACATGGCAACTAGATTGGTCAAACACGGATACTGCTGGAGGCTGGAGAATTATGACGCCGCATTTGGTGGACATTTTCTGAGTGAGAGGCTCAAAATGGTTCAAATGGCTCTGAGCACTATGCGACTTAACTTCTGAGGTCATCAGTGGCCTAGAACTTAGAACTAATTAAACCTAACTAACCTAAGGACATCACGCACATCCATGCCCGAGGCAGGATTCGAACCTGCGACCGTAGCGGTCGCTCGGTTCCAGATTGTAGCGCCTAGAACCGCACGGCCACTCAGGCCGGCCCTGAGTGAGAGGCTCAGTCCCATAATCTCCACCTACCAAACAAAGATCAAAAGCTCAGCCTATTGGAAGCCCTGGAAATCAACAAACATCTGCCGCACGGTCCTGATTTACGAGGTGCAGGGCTTGAGAGGTGGACATGTCACCCAAATTCATTAAAGATATCCGTATTAGGCTAATGATACACTCAATCTCCTCTCCAATTTAAATACCTCAGTTCCTATCAACCAACAGACAATTTATAGAGGAAATTATGATACGGCCCTGTTTATGGTCAGTTTAACAGTGCGCCTGCGACATTATTTTATTTATGATAATTTAGTAGCTGATGACTAGTGTCTGGCAAAGGTTCCTGATGATAATGGTGATATTCAACTACCAAATAATACAAAGATTTTTGTGTTATAAAATGATTTATTGCGAGAATTCCTAAAGTATTACAAGACACAAATACTGAATGGAATATAAATGAGAACGATGTAACTTGGGTAAAGAGATATTGGCTGAATCTGTGTACATGGGTCAGCTCAACTATCACTTACAGAGCGCTACAAACTTCGTGAGTGAGATTATGCCTTAATACGTTACCCCTGAGTATTAAGAACGATATCGATCTAGAATGAGAGCCTCCAATACAGATCACAAATGCAGGCAGTGGCTGTGTATGGCGACAAGGCGGCAGCGTGAGCAGGGAGGGGTCAAATTAATTAGACTACTGCGCCAGTGCTGCGAATGCATTACCACCTGCAAGACTGGCCGCGCGCCAACAGCTCGGAGCGCAGGGATGATGTTGCAGCTGTTCTCAGCGGTGGTCCGCACCCGTCGATAAAGACTCGAGCGAAATAGTGTGAGCGCGAAGCGACAAACAATACCGACTGTTGTCAGCAAGTGTTAACTACAGCGACAATAATGCTTCGGACTCTTGTGATCATCTTCATCCTAGCTGGAGAACTCTAACGTTGTCTCTGGCGGCCAAGAAGCGAAACACGACCGACAACTGATTTCTCTAGCCGTCCATAAGAGAATCTCCATGAACTCCTCGCTTTATTTATTTCTTTATCGTATCCAAGACATCACTTTTGCAAAATCTTTACCATTACAGTAAAGAGTAACCACAACATAAAGCAATACAATACGTGGTAGTGAGAGAAATGAAGATTAAATAAGACTATATACAAAAAGACAGAATACAAATTTCATTTAAGAGAATTGGTGTGATTCTGTCTGGGATTACAATCCCATGCGAAGCCCAGTACGTTGCAACTTGTACGGCCTTGTCATTTCCTGTTACTAGGTCCTGTATCGTGCAAGGTTCGTCCAATTTCCTGCAGACTAGTAGGTGTTATAGGTCTTCAGTTCTCCACATTCGCAGAGCTCGTCTGCACTGATATAGCCCCATTTCTTGCATCATAATACATCCGATCTATAACCGGCGGACCTTACATCCAACAATTTTAACTGCAAACACGAAAGATACAAGAGCTGCAAATCCAAATGATGAATATTAATCTACTCAAGGCTTTCCACGTCGTGTGTGGAAGTTCGAAGCCGGCTGTAGGCCCTTCCCTGGAGCTATTCCCTGGTCTTCCTGGTTCCGAGTTTTGCCACAGTTCTTCTCGTCGTGCTTTAGGCGTTAAAGGGGTTGGATCAGTTGTTTGTAGAAGACTCTTCCTTGATTTAAGTCTTTTACGTTGGGGTAGTGTACAAAAACTGGATGCCTGGGATCTGTTGAAACCTTCCCTAAGAAAAATTTATGAATTACTGTGCTGGTAAACCCCTTACGTTATTTGATTTTCGAACAGCTGAGCAGAACTGAACGTACTCAGATATTTCTCTCTTTACTTATTCTGATCAACACTAAACTGACACAATATTTTTAGCTCAACGCAATCTGACTTTCAATAATCCCTACAAAAGAATGGCCCTGACTAACAATAATCTATACCTTTGATGAATCACTTACTTCACAAAAATCTTCGTTACTCGAACTACTGCAATACAGCGAGCGCCAATACTGCCAACTAAATAAAAGATTCTAACTACTGAAGGCACTAACTACTGATCGGAATAGTTAGCAAATCAAAGATTTTGATAGAGAACAAACAATGTATTTACCTTAATAGTGTTCAAAATTCATAATGTATATATATCAGTTCATGACATCCAGTCTTACAAATTTCGTTTTTCTGACGGACACACGTCCAGATGGCCCGCTCTCAAAACTCCGCCATCTCTCTCCCCACATCCACCACTGCAGGCGGCTCACCTCCAACTGCGCAACGCAACGCGCTGTTTACATCCAACTGCCCAACACTACAATAGCAAATATTCCAACAATGCAAACCAGCCACAGACTGCACACAGCACAGCCAGTGATTTTCATACCGAGCGCTACGTGACGTTACCAACATAAAAACCTAAACAGCCTACTTACACTATTTCTTGATTTTGTTTCTCGATTTCTACAGCTGTTCTCCTTCTGATGTCTGGAGGGGATATGCCAGTAAGTTGGTACGCCTGTTTTGCGGGAGTTGGGCGGAGGCAGCCTGTTAAAATGCGTCCTTTCTCGTTCAGAGCTATATTTACTTGCTTTCCATGGGTGGATTTTTGCCATACAGGTGCCGAATACTCCGCAGCGGTGAAACATAACGCTAGAGCTGAGGTACGGAGAACTGTGGGCTGTGCTCCCCAGCTACTATTTCTAAGCTTTTGGATGATCTTGTTCCTGGCACTCACTTTCGTCTTTCTGTACAAACTCCTTGCTATGCCTTCACACCAAAGGATTAGCACTTTGTCCCCACCACACAGGAAAATCTCGAATCTTCGGAGGACATAGAAACAGCTGCCAGTCCTACTCTTAGATTCTGCTGCTCCTTTCCCCTCCAAACCATTACAACAAATTTTCCTCCCATCGCAGGTCGTCCCACCAAATTCGGAGTGCGCCCTTTTGCATCAGCACACGTCATACAGGTCCTTCAATCAGATGGTTCAGTCTATGCACGGGGAAGCATAGGCCTGAATCTGCCTTTGGCCGTTGGATGGCAGTGGTCTATGTGGTCGCTATACTGTCGACTCCCCACAGACGCAGACATTTAAATTCTCTGAACCGATGCAGACAGTGCAGCCGTCTGGTAGGCAAGCGGCGGGCTCCAGTGCACCAAAATGATCTGCGAGGAGGTGATCCCGACGATGCTCACATCCCAGACACGCTGCTCGCCTCACTAGAATAGGCGAAAACGCAGGGCACCCCGTGTGGTGCGACAAGCGGGCATTATTCTGCTCTTGTCGCTCAGGTAGCCATGCCGCCACACATCGTCCTATGCCAAGTAAAGTGCGGCAGCCCTGTCACGCAGTTAGTATCTCAAGAAAATGAAAACTCTCATTCCAGATTTCATTGACGTTAATTGGCCGTCGCCTCGCGGAAATTAACAAGAAAATGTTGAATTAAGGCAAAAAAATGGAAGGGGACAAGCCACAAGAGCTTTCAGATTTACCAAACACCGATGAATACTTCCTCCCTTCCAGACTCAATCCTCATAGTTTTCCAGTAGTTCCCATACTGTATGTTCCTTTCTGTATCTCCAATTTCCTGTATTTATCTATTTTGTTATGACTGCCTAGGTACTCCCTGCATTGTGTTCTTACAATTATCAGCTCTATCTTTTACTCTGTTTCTGCACCACTTACAACTCTTCAACCTATTCTTTAGTACTCTTTTAAACTAGTAATTTTCTTTCTTTGGTATTTTTAATTTAATTTAAATAGTTATACAAGCACTGTTTTTTGAATTTAGTGTTTATGTTTTTCTGGTTTTCTCCACTGATGTTTATTTACTGTCCGACTCTTAACTTTTTAGTTGCATTACTACTACGGTGTCACAGATGACATTTATTCTGTGTTTGTGCCTCCCTCTTGAGGAGTAAAATCTTTTCCAATGTTGTTTATAAATATTGTAACTACTTTGTTGAAGACAGCAGTTAAGGTCTGATGATGGCCTTGTAAGCCGAAGAGCAGATAACTCAATAAATTAAGACTGTAGCAGATATACAATATTGTGTATCCCCATTTATGATTCCTGTGTTCAGTTGATAACTAGCTTATTTATTCTGGTATTCTGGGACGACAGTGATAAATTACAGCATGCAAATCTGTAGTTCATTTTGTACGAAGTAGTACCGGTACTTCACAGTCATAGCTTCGAAGCAATTATTAGCTTACACATTTTGATACCGAAATCTTAGAAAACGAGTTATTCCCACAATCACAGCCAAAAAGATTAATTTTTTATTTTTACATTCTTCTGTGTACATAGATTGAAATACAAATGGTTCTGAAGCTATATTTTTAATTTTAAATACATCACAAAAAAACATGAGATCTTAACCAGACTGTTCGTTATTTCTTTCGAGAGTTTTAAATTACATTGTCTAATCGTGCAAAATTTTACCTCATTATTCTATGAGCAATGAGTTTATTGAAGCATTTACATCAATTTAAACATTTTATTCATTGTGCCTTACTATTATGAGAGCTGTCTATGACCTGCGATGTTGTTGCGAGTTCGTGAGGCTGGAAAGAAGTTGTCTGCTCAGGACGACGCTGTGTTTGTCCCCCAGAAGCGACAGCGTAATTTCTACGCTCGGAATCGGTCGGAGCCTCGTCGGAACGATGCAGTTTGCGTGTGGGTAGGCGGCCGTTGTGGCGGGCGAGGTGACTAAGCCGGCTGTTTTACAGCCGCCGTGCAACGCCCACATAAACGTACCCGCCACGTACCCACAGCAGGCGAGGCGTAGGAAATAGGTGCAGTAAATGACGCAGGCTGCCGTTCCAGAACGAGCGCAACGCTGGTATTCTCGTGAGAATTAGATTCTGCACACTTGCTAGAGGTGTTAACGTCGGTTAACAAGCAATGAGAGAGAAACAGGTACGAACTTAACGAGCGCAGCTTGCCCAGAAGTGGTCTCTGGTGGATCCTCTCTATCCTTTTGTAGGCAACTGCCGAGTACAATTGGAGAACTGACCTTATAATGTCACAAATGGCTACAAGTATGTATACTGTTCAACTGGATTTGAAGTATTTTTGTTCTGCTACTATATGAAAAAAGAAGTGAAATTACCAAAAGGGAGGAGGAAACGAGTTGAAATTTCAGAGGCTGGTATATGATATTTGTTGTGTTGGCAGAAGAGCCAACACCGTGTTATGAATGGAGGCCGAAATGCACGCGCTTTAGCTCACGCAGGCTGGCGTGAGGAGAGAAGGACTATACTGACGTGAGGTCTGGAACATGACAAGGAATTAGAATTCAGAATGCGGGCGGAATTAGTTTGATACTTAACTTTAATCCATTAATGATGAACGTCGCTCTTGACGGTACATGATTCACAATATTATCAGTTCAGAATACATTCTTGAAGAATATGGCGCCTTGCTAAGTCGTAGCAAATGACGTAGCTGAAGGCTATGCTAAACTGTCGTCTCTGCAAATGAGAAGGTATGTAGACAGTGACCCTTCCCTAGCAAAGTCGGCTGTACAACTGGGGCGAGTGCTAGGGAGTCTCTCTAGACTAGACGTGCCGTGTGGCAGCGCTCGGTCTGCAATCACTGACAGTGGCGACACGCGGGTCCGACGTATACTAACGGATCGCGGCCGATTTAAAGGCTACCACCTAGCAATTGTGGTGTCTGGCGGTGACACCACAATATTAATTCAGTGATTACAATATCGAAACTAATTTACAGAGCACTTGGTAGTGTGAACCCACTTATCAGTGTGATGTCTTGATGTCTTTGGCCGGGATGCATGCATTGATTTCGTTGGGAAGAGTGTTACGTAGCCTTCGTATCCTTGCCCGAGGCAAGCCGGCCCACAGCTGTTGTAACCTGTCCTTGATATGACGGACACTGGCACTGGGAAGCTAATGTCTCAGCTGGTCCCACTCATGTTTGTATGAGGGACAAGTCTTAGGATTTTGCTGACCACGGGAGCACGTCAACATAACGCATAGACTTTATAGAGACACGTGTCGTGTGTGGACGAACATTGTCCTGCTGAAAAATGACAAAACGATACTGTCACACCAGAGGAAACACATTAGGATGCAGGAAGTCCATGACGTTACGTTGTGCCTTCAGAGGTTCCTCACCCAGTACCAGCCATGAACTGAAGTCATATCCGATGGCGCTCCACACCATTGGAAGAATGGGACCTCCCCATAGGTGGTCGCCAACTCGCCGACGATGGTCACCTGAGATAGTAAACAACAGCGTTCATCGCTGAACACTCGTCAACGTTATACATCAGCAGTCCACTCTTCCCTGTCACGGCACCACTCCGTACACAGCCATTTTAACGACAATGTACACTGAAGAACCAAATAACCTGGTACACCTGCCTAATATCGTGTAGGGTCCCCGCGATAACACAGAAATGCCGCAACACGACGTGGCATGGACTCGACTAATGTCTGAAGTAGTGCTGGGGGGAACTGACACCATCAATCCTGCAGGGCTGTCCATAAATCTGTAAGAGTACTATAGGGTTGAAGAATTGTTCTGAACAGCACGTTGCAAGTGATGTCAGATATGCTCAATAATGTTCATGTCTGGAGAGTTTAGTGGACAGCGGAAGTGTTTAAACTCAGAGGAGTGTTGCTGGAGCCAGACTGTAGCAATTCTCGACATGCGGGGTGGCGCATTGTCCTGTTGAAATTGCCCTGGTGCGTCGGAATGCGCAATGGGGATCAATGGATGAAGATTATCAGACAGGATGCTTACGTACGTGTACCTGCCAGAGTCGTATCTAGACGTTTCAGGGATCCCATATCACTCCAACTGCACACGCCCCACAACACTACAGAGCCTCCACCAGTTTGACATGCAGAGTCCATGGATTCATGAGGTTGTCTCCATACCCGTACATGTCCATCCACTCGGTACAATTTGAAACGAGGCTCATCCGATCAGGCAACATGTTTCCAGTCGTCAACAGTCCAATGTTGGTGTTGACGGGCCCAGGCGAGGTGTAAAGCTTTGTGTAGTGCAGTCATCAAAGGTACAGGAGTGGCCCTTCGGCTCCGAAAGCCCATATCGATGATGTTTCGTTGAATGGTTCGCACGCTGACACTTGTTGATGGCCCAGCATTGAACTCTGCTGCAATTTGCAGAAGGGTTGCACTTCTGCCACGTTGAACGATTCTCTTCAGTCGTCGTCGGTCCTGTTCTTGCAGGATCATTTTCCGGCGGCAGCGATGTCGGAGATTTGATGTTTTACCGGATTCTTGATATTCACGGTACACTCGTAAAATGGTCGTACGGGAAAATGCCCACTTCACTGCTATCGCGGTGATGCTGTGTCCCACCCCTCATGCGCCGACTATTACACCACGTTCAAACTCATTTAACTCTTGTTAAACTTCCTATGTAGCAGCAGTAACCGATCTAACAACTGCGCCAGACACTTGTTGTCTTGTATAGACGTTGCCGACCGCAGCGCCGTAGTCTGTCTGTCTGTCTATCTCTGTATTTGAACACACATTCCTTTACCTGTTATTTTATCTTGGAACTCTTGCATTTGGTGCGTGTTTGCGTAGAAAAACAACAATATCAGAATTGAGTCCGCCTTGATGCAAAACACCTTGTTATTTGTTTTCTTATTTATTTCCTAGACTAGTTTCGGCGACAAATATTACCATCATCAGTATATTAAAAAAAAAAAAAACCACTGATGATAGTGATATTTGTCGCCGAAACTAGTTTGGAAAACAAATAAATAGGTGTTTTGCATGAAGGCGGACTCAATTCTGATGTTGTTGTTTCTCTAGCAGTTTCTTTGGCGCTTCAGTATAACTATGGGCCGGGGCTGCTGCTGGTCTCCAGCCAATGGTGTGGCATGGTGCAGAATGTTACAGGGAGTTTATTACTGGTTTCCGGATGGCAGGTACAGATGTAAAGGATTTACCAAATGCTTGGTGCCTAATAAGGTGATCCTTCTTTGTAGTGGTCAGATATGGTAGCCGGGAACCTGATGCTGAGTATGCCTGCCCTCGCGTGCTCATGCAGTCCTACATGGAGCCCCTATCGCACGTGCATGGCCCATGACTCCATCGGTTTGACAAATGGAGACCCACAGTGAGGCCAGTTTCAGACGCTGTCAGGCGCTGATAACGCTGTCTCACGTTGGTACGAGACACTTCTATGTCCTTCCCAGATCTCGATCAACATTCGATGCTACTCATGCCCCATAGTACCCTCGCAGGCCTAATAACAACACTGAGCAGGAACACCACTAATGCACTCTGGTGACCGTTACACCTGTCACAGAGAACTGCAGCTCTGATCATTTACATACTAGCCGATGGTTTGTACATGTACGATTTTACATTGACATCCGACTATGTCTTCTGAATGTTTCACCTTTTCGTCATGCAGAGGATTTGCGACCTATCTCTAGTCAAATTTTCTTAGATTGTAGTATACTACAGGTGGAGGCATGAAACCTCTAATGAAGCGCCTGTCATGAAACGCAGCTGTGATTGGCAGGGTTAGTCTGCTCGTTGTCGAACTATGTTGACGCGGTTTGGTAATCTACACCTATTAATCACTTGTGCATTTGATCTGTTTCAAGTGTAGACTATCACAACGCAAATGAGTGTAGCTTGACTGATGGTTACTGGTAAGAGCCATACTAGTGACCGTCATACTAGTAACAGCACCAAAAAAAATCTTGTGTGCCTAATTGCTAGCTTGTAGCGCTGTCGTAGTTCAGCGTCAGAGCTGTGCATCGGTCAAAGGCTGTGCGCGGTAGAGAGTGAAGAGGGGGTACCACAACAAGCGTTTTGCGGACAAAACCAGTCTGCCGAATCCTGGGACGCAATATACTGTACCTTCCGAAATCGTGGAAGACCCTTCATCGTGTTGCAAGATCGGATGTTGTTGCTTGTGGTGGTTGGTTGATTTGGGGGGAGCGGACCAAGCGGTTTCAAGGGAAACATCCTGACATTTTCCTGAAGCGATTTAGGAAAATGACGGAAAACCAATTGACGATGGCCGGAAGCGGGATTAAACCGTCGTCCTCCCGAATGCGAGTCCAGTATGCTAACCACGGCGCCACCTCGCTTGGTGCAAGATCGGATCGCAGCCGAGAATTACTTTGATACTCTGCGGGACCAACTCAGTCGCACGGCGAAAATCATTTTTCACACAGGAGGTGCCTTTAGTAAGATGATGGTAACTGATTCACACCGTTTGTTGTTGTACAAACATGATTAGTCGACTTATAGAAGAGACACAACACGTTTCCAGGCCACCAGTAATGTAGGAGAATCTCTGAGGTCTAAACTGAAGAACATTTTTCGTTTTCGTTACATAACCCATGCGTCTCTTTGCTAATTTCCGCGATTTTTATATGAAGAACTGGTTAACAGCCGCTTCAGTAAGTACAGCTTGTTGTTTGTTGATTACATATGAAAATACCAGGAGCACTCATAAAATAATACCATGGGATAAATTTATAGTTCTGGGGAGTACTGGTGGGAGCACTTGCAAGTTGACAACCTATAGTTCCAGCAGTAGCTCGACCGAGGCAGTAGTAATTATGGAGACTGTTGAATGTTCTTGAAAGCAGACCTCAGAGATTCTCCTACATTGCTGGTGGTCTGGAAACGTGTGGTGTCGACTAATCATGTCTGCACAACAACAAACGGTGTGAATCAGTTACCATCATCTTACTAAAGGCACCTCCTGTGTGAAAAATGATTTTCGCCATGCGGCTGAGTTGGTCCCGCAGAGTATCCAAGTAATTCTCGGCTGCGATCCGATCTTGAACCAAGCGAGGTGGCGCCGTGGTTAGCATACTGGACTCGCATTCGGGACGACGACGGTTTAATCCCACTTCCGGCCATCGTCAATTGGTTTTCCGTCATTTTCCTAAATCGCTTCAGGAAAATGTCAGGATGTTTCCCTTGAAACTGCTTGGTCCGCTCCCCCCAAATCAACCAACCAACAGCAACAACAACCGATCATGCAACACAATGAAGTCTCTTCCACGAGTTCAAAAGGTGCAGTATATTTTGGTGTTATTCACACCACGACACACCGTATCTTTCTAAATGGTGGATATATCCTGGTGTTATTCACACCACGATATACCGTGTCTTTCTGAATCGTGGAAAACCTTTCACCGTGCTTCACCTTTGGCATAAGACACTCTTTAACTGCGAATTTGGAGATCTCTGTCACTACAAGGGCTTTGTTACTAGATATTGCAAGAAGCCGGAGTCCTCAGATCAGGGTTCAATAAGCCATTGGTCGGCAATCTTCGTTTAGTCACTGCTGTGACGAACTCTTCTCGTGGCACTGAACTGACTCACCAGTGATACAGCAATTGGTCATCGTCTGTCACTATTTAATTTGCAAAGTTCCATCGTGACTTTTCCTACAATGTACAATTTCAAGTGTAAGTGCAGAGACAATTTTAACCACTCGAATGTCATTACACTTTCTCGTTCTTGTTTTGTGCCTGAAGATAAGATGAGAATGAGTGTAGCAGACGATAAACTACAAACCATTTGCAAAAGACTAGTCGACCTCCATTCACATGTTCATAAATTTTTAACTGCGGTCTGTTTTTGTGTTATGCCACCCTGAAACAAAACGGTGTAGAAGTTAATCAAGCAGCAGAAGAAAAACGTTCACGATTGTAGTTAAGCAAAAACTTGTACTAAAAATCTGCTCATAAACTGTATGTGGCCTTAATTTGTGTCCGCACAGTGCACACAAATAGCGATTGTGACAAAGGATAGACAGTTCCGTACGCTTTGCGCACCCTACCACATTTGTTCGTCGTGATTCGCCGCGCTGTGTGTTTCTACTCAAAACCCGTGGACGAGGGCCAAATATTGTCGTAAGTCTCGATAAACATGTGACTTTTTAGTACGCGAGCTATTACAACACCGACTTCGCGCGTGTTAGCTTTAAAGGCTTTGTTGCGCCAACATCCACATACGCAAAATGAGTTACTGTGTACTCCCGAGGGACAGAGATGTGTTTTGTGCGTTGAGCAATGGGATCTGTGGCCTGATTTCACTAGAGACGCCTTAGTGCTGGATCAGTATTTTAAACAATGAAAACCAAGTTATATTTTTAAGGGTATTCATTAGAATTTTTTGCGGGAAAATTCTGCGCATAATTACGAATTCTACTTGTAAATTTATATACAGGTCACGACGTGTAACTACAAAAGTTCAATTTAACGTTAGTTTCCACAGTTAATGCAAAAATCACAAGAACAACAAATAATCGGGTGAAACATAAAGCAAATTCACACTGGATGCAGCATGTTGAGCTCAACGATACTGGAGATCAGCGAAAACCCAGTCAAATAATACGAAACAAATTTTTGCATTGAGTTAATGTATGCATAATGCAAACGAATCTACTCTCGAGTCTCCATTGCTTGCGCAGTTGTTGCACTTCTGTAGGATGTTTTCCATTACTGCGCAAGTTATTTCGGGTGGAATACTAGCTTCATCCCCTTGAGAGCTTCAAAGCGTCTTAAAATGGAAAAACTACCACAGAAACAAATAAAAAATTACAGGGAATGACTAGATGTGTGTGATATCCAGCTATCTTGTTAACACCATGGTATTTGAAATGGTGTCCTATCCCTAACACCGCTAAAACGTACTGTCCCCTTCACAAACGCTTCAGTACTTATACATCATCGCCTGCCCCTGTTTAGCTCATCCACAGCTACCACAGGCTCTTAAAACTGGTATAAACATCACCGACACAAACAGCACCATCTGGACTACCGCCGGCAACAAGAATACCACCATCATTCTCGAAGTCATCGACGTTAAGAGCAACCCCTAATGAGTAACCTTTCACTAAATGAGGATAACCACACTAAAAACTGTACTTAACAGTCGGTATATGCGTCAGACAGGTAACTCCCAATTTCATCCGGGAAGCAAGGAACAAGTCAGGCGAAATTAAGATCTGGTTTTAGGTGCACGAGATTTGGTTAGTAAGACATCCGTAGCCGAGAGGCATGGTAATTAATTTAGAGAGATCCGCTTCAGTTTTACTAATATTTATTCAAACGACGAATGGTTTCGGGATTGTAAAATCCCATCTTCAGGCGTATGAAATTATCGTATTTGGTAACACTTAATATGCGGTTGGGGCAGTCACTGTAAGAGTTCCAGTCATAGCAGGTTGGCGGAGACTGTACGTCGCCGGGCAAATGGACGGTCAGGAACGCTAGACACTCATTGCACTGACTGTCCGGAGCGGGTGTTACCAAATACAGTAATTTCATAAGTCTGATGATGGGTGTTTAAAATCCCGAAACCAGTCGTGGTTTGAATAAATGTTAGTAGAACTGAAGTGGTTTTAGACGATTCCCATTCTGCATGTTTTTGAATTTAGCTGAATAATTTCACCCGTGTTAGAAGAGAACTGACTGCGGGAAATTTAAATAGGATAATTACTTTTAATATTTCCCGAGTTACCAGTTTCACCTTTCGACACAGGAGGGAAAACATAAAAAAATGAGAAAGGCTGTACCTGGGACGCTAATCAGTTGTATCAGTTTGGCCGTGCGGGGTAGCCGCGCGCTTTGAGGCGTATTATCACGTTCCGCGCGACCCCCTCGTA
Source organism: Schistocerca americana (assembly GCF_021461395.2). Classification (NCBI taxonomy): domain Eukaryota; kingdom Metazoa; phylum Arthropoda; class Insecta; order Orthoptera; family Acrididae; genus Schistocerca; species Schistocerca americana. The sequence continues at coordinate 868,573,575 of NC_060119.1, read as the reverse complement.
GGAGGTTCGAGTCCTCCCTAGGGCATGGGTGTGTGTACCGTCTTTAGCATAAGTTAGACAGCCGCTGTGGCCGAGCGGTTCTAGGTGCTTCATTCCGGAACCACGATGCTGCTACGGTCGCAGGTTCGAATCCTGCCTCGGGCATGGACGTGTGTTATGTCCTTAGGTTAGTTAGGTTTAAGTAGTTCTAAGTCTAGGGGACTGATGACCTCAGATGTTAAGTCCCATAGTGCTTAGAGCCATTTGAACCATTTGAGCGTAAGTTAGTTTGAGTTAGGTTAAGTACTGATTAAGCTTAGGGACCGATGAGTTCAGCAGTTTGGTCCCATAAGACCTTACCACAAATTACCAATTTTTTTATCAGTTTAATAACAACACGTAGTAAACTGTGCAAATGTGGAGGGTTGTTGGTACATCAAAGGCTTCTTCACATCTTTAATCAATGTTGGAAAGGTAAGAATGTACCAGAAGAATCGTTAAAAGCCAAAGTAAAAATGGTGATAAAAATAAATATAATATCTATAGTGGTTGAAGCGTCCCGGATTTAACCTGTAATTTACACGCGAAAATCCTGAATGCAAGACTAAATAATTTAATGGAAAAAATTATATCTGAAGAAAGATCAGATTTTAGCAAGGGACAATTAACTACAGACTTTCCAGAATGAGATTTTCACTCTGCAGCGGAGTGTGCGCTGATATGAAACTACACACTTTGTTTTTACACTACAACAAGTTATGGAAAAGAGATACGAAATAGGGAAACCTATCTCATTTTTATAGATTTTGAAAAAGGATTTATTAATGTGAACATAAAAATACTGTGAAATGTAATGGCTCAAGGAGCTTACTCACCTCATATAATAAACGCTATTAAGAGTCTATACGCAAACAGCGAAATTGTTGTCGATATTGGGATTACAATCACAAAGCCAATGAACACAAAGAAATGGGTAAGACAAGGGTGCTGTATTTCTCCAACACTCTTCGATACATACATAGATAAAGTGATAGATAAACGGAAAACATTGAATAAAAAAGAAATTTTAGATCGTTTTGTGTGCAGATGACTTAACTATGATTACAGAGAATGAAGATGACCTTCAGATGAGGGTCCATTAGTTGCAGGAGACTGCCTCAGATTACTGTGTAATACTGTCTGCAGATAAAATAAAGTGATGACATTACAGCGCTTACAACCAGTAAGACCAAAAATAGTCTTGAATAATAAAATATTAGAGAAAATTTAAAATTTTAAGTAATTTTAGGATGTAACGTCCATGACGTATAAGATAAATTAAATAAATTTACTTCCATGAGTGGAACAATAACAAAAAATTTGCAGGATATACCCATGAAAGAAACCCAGCTGAAGTTTTACAAAATGATAGCAGAACCAAACTTTATTTATGGAATCGAAGTATGGGCGACATCAAGAGAGTGGAATGCAAGCTCAAAAGAAGAGTGGAAGGGTGTAAAAGAGAAGATGGTAAAAGAAATGAGGATACGACGATTTTTTTTAGAAAAATTCTTTATTCAAAATACAATCATCATACAACATAAACCACTATGTAAACTAATTAGTCGGTCTTTGATTTATACATTTACAATTGCAGCTAGATACATTCCTTAATGGCTAATGCTATGGACAAGGTTAATGTTAGTGTTACTAATCTACTCTCCAAGTGTACTAAAGAAGCTATATCCTCTGCAGCGTTACATGCGTGCCAGCAGATCTATAAACCTACAGTATTGGCCTGCTCACCGAGCTAATCCCAATGGGCGTGCCCTGGTACTGAGCTGACCCAAATACTCTACATCGCTGTAGTCCCTAACATGTTAAACGTTGCTAGTTGATATCTACGTTCTAATCTAAGTCTATTAAAATCTAAAAACTACTAAGTGCTGTTGTCAATACGGGATTTATGACGCGCCTACCCCCTAACCCAGAAGCGTGGCGGATCTCGACCGTAACGGCGATGGACCATACGGCGCCTGGCGGTGCTGGGCAGGGGCACCAGTCTCTAGTCGTTCTTATTCATTTACAGACCATTATTGTCTCTTATGAAGTCCTTCAGAATCTTTAGTTATACCTCGTTTGCCAGTGTGTTGACTATGTGGAAGGTAGCGCTATGTCGCAGTAGGGAGTCATAGATCACGTGATCGGGAGTGCCTCCTAATGCGCCACAGTCACACGCCGGTGTCGCCCACTTCCAAAACGACATAGATACATCGGATATGGTCCATGCCCTGTAAGAAAATGCAGCAGACCTTTACTTGGCTTGAAATATCCCATCTGTACTCTTCGTCTAATACCAGGCAGCAATTGGAAAACCTTTCACCCTGTTTCCTCGCTTTCTCATGACTTCTGCCACAACTCTTTCCCTCTTCTTCTAATTACAAATTTGTCTGCCGCCTGTACCCACATAATTTACAAAGTCTGTTCAGTTTTGCCCTTCGTTATTCAGTATCATGCTGCTGTTCTCGGATTTTAATATCTAGGGGACGCAGCCCCATCAACACCAGCAGAGATCCGCCCCGCCCAGGAGTTGTTCTGTGCGCCCCGACAGAGAGTAACACCATATTCCGCTGCACCCTCCTCGCTGCCATGCCGAGCATCACCCTCTTGAGCCTATGGGCCCACATTCCTACCCCATACCCTATTATGGAAATCAATATACTGTTCTGATAGAGTTTGATCCGCTAGGGGATGAAAACCAGACCTCCCTTTCTTAACAACAGCTCCTCAGACACTCGTGTAGCGGCCCTGGGCACCTCCTTCTCCCGCAATCAGGAGAAGAGCGAAGGCCACCACAGGTTGTCAAAGGCGCCATGATACCTACCACATACAACGATTTAGGTATATATGTCCTTAACAAGAAATGAAGGAAATTAACACAAAATGGAAGAAACATGCGGGCCATATGAGAGGGGGAAGAATCGCGGTTAACGCTCTCAGTTACAAAAGCACTGGAAAAAGAAATGTAGAAAGACCGTACAAGAGATGGAGTTGTCTAATACACGAAGAAAAAGAAGAAGAAAAAGTAAATCGATTGAAGAAGTGACGTACAGAGTACAGTTTAATGTAGTGTTAATTTAGAAATTGTAAGAGACATACTTAAAATTTGCGAAACCGTGTCCTTCTTAGAACGGAATACGCCAAGCCGTCCACCCATTACAATAAACAGGAAACTGTGGCTGTGAGGAGAGCTTCATCTGATCAGTCGCCACGGTCCACTAGACGGAAAGATGCAGCTGCCCTCCAGCCAAGCGTTGGGAAAATTCTTCGTCGAGGTAACACGTTCCACTACAAGGCTGATCGCACATAAGTGACAGACGGTGCTGCGGAGGTGGCTGTTGTTAGGGATGGAATATCGGTGTGGGAGGCAAGTAGTGAATCGTGGAAGGGAAAACAGTATTAACTGATAGCTGTTTCCTGGAAAAGTCAGTCTCCTTAGTCGAGTGATGAGCGCGTCTGACTGCCATGCAGATGGTCCAGGTTCGAATTCCGCCCAGGTCGGAGCTTTTCTGTGCTCTTCGACTGTGTGTTGTGTTGCCCTCATCAACACCGACACGCAAGTCGACCAATGTGGCGTTATCTCAAAAGACTTACAACTCGACGGCCGAGCTACCCCAGGTGGGGTCTTGGTTCAAATGGCTCTGAGCACTATGGGACTTAACATCTGTGGTCATCAGTCCCCTAGAACTTAGAACTACTTAAACCTAACTAACCTAAGGACATCACACACATCCATGCCCGAGGCAGGATTCGAACCTGCGACCGTAGCAGTCCCGCGGTTCCGGACTGAGCGAGGTGGGGTCTCACCGCCATCAAAGTCATACGATCATTTCATTTCCTGGAAGTGGCTTATCTAGTCCTCTTGTCGTTATTGCGTTTTCCGCAAAGTTTACATACAGGGTGGGACATGATATAGGATTGGTTTTTCAAAAAATGGTTCAAATGGCTCTGAGCACTATGGGAGGTCATCAGTCCCCCTAGAACTTAGAACTACTTAAACCTAACTAACCTAAGGATATCACATACATCCATGCCCGAGGCAGGATCCGAACCTGCGACCGTAGCGGGCATGCGGTTCCAGACTGTAGCGCCTAGAACTGCTCGGCCACCTCGGCCGGCGATTGGTTTTTCATATAGATGGCTTAGTGGCTTAGACATTTTATTCGAGATGACATGACTGAATGGGAAATCCTTGATAATATCGATTTTCTAGAAGGTTTATGTATAAGACATATTTTGTTCTTGAAACTGCATCTTCTATTGCTGGAGACGTCTTCAGAGACACTGGAGATCTAGGCAGATTATTATCGAACTACTTAAAGGAGCGAATCAGTGTACATTGTACTTGCTTAGCTAGTTGAAGATACCAATATCTCCATTTTCTCTGAAGGTGTATGTCGCCGTACGAGACAAAACGTCACGCAGTAAAACAAGATTCACACCGCGACATTATTGCCAGAAATCCCATGTCACCTAAGATGTAGGTAATGCATGTGAAAGCTTGCACCGATTAGCGGAGGATGATCGCTCGTCAGAGGATGAATGTTTCGCAGAGTACGAAGTGGAAACAAAACTAAAGCGTTGCTGGCATGAATATGTGCATAAATGCGACGGATAGTTGCAGTTAATTCGTTTTTTGAAGGAGAGAATTCAACATGTTGTAGGACCATATGAGATGCAACTAACCGCAAATATTGAGGATAGGGCAAGGCGATCTCTAGAGAAGACGTTCACAAAAAAGGCCTTTAATAATTTTTTAGTCAGTATATGTAATCAGCATGATTCTTCCATTTAAGTTACCTACCGGTATTTACCTGCTGTTTCACTGTGGGTATCTGGGGATTCAGTGTGGGCAGTGTCGCCGAGTGATACAGACGGGTGCTTAGGCAGGCAGAGGCGGTGCGCCGCGGCTGTCCCAGACGTCCGCCCTCGCACGCAGGGAGCAGCCGCATGCCTCTGCAGCCGGGACAGCACGACAGAAATAGCCACCTGTCGCATCTCTGTCCTTCCCTCAGATCGGTGTTCGGTTACCGCCGTACAGGAAATTGCAGCACACGTTCTCAGCTGTAACACTTGCTGCTCGCGTACCACGTCGACTACGCAGTTTTGAACTATTCATCAATGGTATGGCCTCCAGTGTGGTAACTAGCTATTAGCACCCACATGTTCTCTACGATCAAGTATGCACTTAGTTCGGATGGTCCTTGTTTGAAAAACTGTAGTCTCAGGGCAACGTCTCTGGCTGATATCAAATCGTTGCTTTTCGGTTTAGAAAACTGTCTTCTTAAATTTTGTATAAAAATCACCAGTGATAGCGGCCGAAGACTTCCGGAGGAACGTGTCACCCTCGTCCTGCTAATAGCATTGCTAAAAAGTGCGGATGGACGGACAGAGATGAATGTTTGTCAGAATCAATCGTTATGAGACATTTAGTTTATCCAGACAAGTATGACTTAATGCTCGGAGATCGAGATTCTAGAAGTGAAAGTAAAAGTGGTTTGTGTTTCAGAAAGACATTTATCCCATTTTCCCGAGCGAGGCACATGTTACTGGACTTCTGGAATGTTGGTGAAGACGGAACAGTAAGAGGAATAGGCACTTTTCAGCAAGACGCTGCGCCCCCACCACATTGGCAGTTATTATTTATTCATTATCCACTACCTTCGCGAACATATTCCGATACTACCTGGACCGGCGCCTTCCAGCCCTGTGAAGTGGTTACCTGTGGGCCGCACACAACGTCTGCTCATATCCACGCTGCTGGTTGCATCACTCAATACTTGCATCACTCAATACCGATTTATTCACGAAAGAATTCGCTATTGAGATTCATTTCCAGAGACTACGTAATTGGGATTTGCGCTGCAGCAGGCATCGAGAACGTCATATCGAACATCCTGAGCGATTTGGTTGAGAACGGAATTAGGGGGCCACTGAGTTTAACTATGTCGGTATAGAAAGTTTAAGCTTTTAGAGCTGCTAAGTTAACATGCAATGCTCAGAGTTAATGGTTATGAAATCGTATAATAACTTGAAGTCACTTGTGTAACAGCCTTTCAACTATTATCGCAAGCCAGTACAGTTCGAGTGCAGAGTACTTGACAATATCAATTACATAACTGTGCATTTGAGGAAGACTCTTCTTTCTGTGTAGGTAAGTTTTATAACTTTATGTTGATGCCTTAATTCGTTATGACGACAGTGAAAATCCAAAATATTTTAATGTCGTATCATCTGACATTGGATAGGACATAGCAGCCGAAAGAAGGCCTCTGCAGCAGACATTTCCACACAATTGTTGATGTTCTTGGGAGAACCAACTATTACAAAACTATTACACTTGGTATGCAAGATATATATAACAGACGAAAGAATTCAAGAAGAATATCATAATTTCAATTTAAAATGTGTAACGGTGGCAAAATACTAACACAGATCAGTGGAAAAGCTGGTGGAAGCTGACCTTGTGGGGGGGAGGAGGGGGCCGATTACGGAAGATGAGTTTGGGATCCACCAATGCTGACCCTACGACTTATCCCAAAAGATAGGATGAAGAAAGGCAAACCGACGTTTCTAGCACTTGCAAATTTAGAGAACACTTTGGACAATGTTGACTGGAATATAATCTTTGAACTTTCGAAGGTGACAGGGATAAAGTGTAGGGAGCTAAAGATCATCTACACATTATACGAAAAGCAGACTGCAGTTATAAGAGTCGGTGGACGTGAAAAGGGGGGTCATAGTTGATAAGTGACCGAGACAGAGTTGTAGTCTAAATCCAGCGTTATCAAATTCTGTACATTGAGCAACCAGTGAAGGAAACCAAGGAGAAATATAGAAATGGCGTTACAGTTCAGGGAGATGACATCGTAGATTCTGTCTCACAATAAATGCCATGGAAGAGCATTTGAACGGAGTTGATAGTGTAGCGAAAAGAGATTAATTGTAATGGAATGTAGGCGAATTAATTCATGCAAGAGGAAAATGTACTAGAAAATAAGACACTAAAAGTAGTAGATGAATTTTGCTGTTTGGCAAGAAAATTACTGATGATGGTCAAAGTAGACGATATAGAATACAGACTCTGAACAGCGAGAAAAACGTTTGTGGCAAACAGAAATATGTTCATGTTTATGAGGATCTGCTGAAAAGTAATGCCCCCGAATTTTTCATGTGAAAACACTTACAGCTTATTAAAAAACGTTGTTAACACTCTATATCTTTATTCTTCATGTCTACATATTTGCAGCCCTCTGCCGCTAAAGGCCTCCGAAATGAGGCGTATATCATGGCAACGTGTAACGTTAATAACGTTTGTTTTATTTAAAAAGCTTTAAGAATTTTCACATAAAAAATTTGGAGGCTTTACTTTTCAACACGTCCTCGTAAATTTCAGTTAGGACACATTACCTTAAGGCATTTGTCTAGAATATAGCGTTGTACAAGAGTGTGGAATAGACGATACGCATTGGAGACAAGGAGAGAATAGAAGCTTCTGAAGTGTGGTGCTACGATGTTGAAGATTAGATGGATACATCGGAAAACTAACGAGGAGGTACTGAATCGAATTAGGGAAAAAAACTGTGGCACAACACGAACAAAAGAAGCGACCAGTTGATTTGATATTTGTGACAACGTCACTATGTTGTTGTATAGAACAACGCTTCGGCCTTCATCAGAGTGGTGTGTTGCTGTTGTTGCTGTGGTTTTCATTTCGAAGGTTTGGATGATGCAGCTCTTCAGGTAATTTTATCCTCAGGAAAACTGTTACCACTGCAAAACAACAACCTACACCTTTCAGAATCTACTTACTAAAGTCAACCCTTGATCTCTCTATAATTTATACCCCCCTCCCCCTCAACTTCCATCCATTTCCAAACTGGCGGTTCCTTGACGACGCAGTATGTGTCGCATCAACAAATCATTACTTTCAATTTTACCATAAATTGCTTTTCTCGTTTCCATTCAGCAGCGACATGCTGGACCTCTGGGTCACCGCTATTGGCTCCAAGAGACGAAACCAGTGTGCCACATTGGTGGTGCCATTAAAGGCTTAGTCACAAGGGGCGATTTTTGGATTTTTATCCCCACTACTACTCGTGGTGAATGGTTACTACTTATGTAGCCGCTACTAGCTGTTCACAAAGATCTGTTGGTTTGTACGAGTAGGTAGTAGCTAGTGTGGCTCAAATCTCATTCTTCGTTTATAATGACGCACGACTGTTATATCGCTGACATTGGCAGCAACGGGGCAAAGAAAGCAGTTGATTCGAAGTGTTCCGATTGGTTCCGACATGTAACGATCGGTTTGTGGGTGCTGTCGGCCAACTAAACGCATAGCACCTACAATATACAATTATTTGTATGATGTATAACTTACCACATTTGAGCTGGATTAACCATCACTCATGGCACTGTTGAAAAAAACCCAAATTATAGTGGGTTTACATTTCCAGTTCCCTTGCAACCTTTCACGGATTTCTTCAATTCCTTTAATTCATTTCTGTATGCATCCTTTAACACGTGAGGCAATACTAACCTTACGACTTATCTTAGAAGAAAGATTAAGAAAAGGCAAACCTACGTTTCTAGCATTTGTAGACTTAGAGAAAGCTTTTGACAACGTTAACTGGAATACTCTCTTTCAAATTCTGAAGGTGGCAGGGGTAAAATACAGGGACCGAAAGGCTATTTACAATTTGTACAGAAACCAGATGGCAGTTATAAGAGTCGAGGGGCATGAAAGGGAAGCAGTGGTTGGGAAAGGAGTGAGACAGGGTTGTAGCCTCTCCCCGATGTTATTCAATCTGTATATTGAGCAAGCAGTAAAGGAAACAAAAGAAAAATTCGGAGCAGGTATTAAATTTCATGGAGAAGAAGTAAAAACTTTGAGGTTTGCCGATGACATTGTAATTCTGTCAGAGACAGCAAAGGACTTGGAAGAGCAGTTGAACGGAATGGACAGTGTCTTGAAAGGAGGATATAAGATGAACATCAACAAAAGCAAAACGAGGATAATGGAATGTAGTCAAATTAAATCGGGTGATGCTGAGGGGATTAGATTAGGAAATGAGAAACTTAAAGTAGTAAAGGAGTTTTGCTATTTAGGGAGTAAAATAACTGATGATGGTCGAAGTAGAGAGGATATAAAATGTAGACTGGCAATGGCAAGGAAATCGTTTCTGAAGAAGAGAAATTTGTTAACATCGAGTATAGATTTAAGTGTCAGGAAGTCGTTTCTGAAAGTATTTGTGTGGAGTGTAGCCATGTATGGAAGTGAAACATGGGCGATAACCACTTTGGACAAGAAGAGAATAGAAGCTTTCGAAATGTGGTGCTACAGAACAATGCTGAAGATAAGGTGGGTAGATCACGTAACTAATGAGGAGGTATTGAATAGGATTGGGGAGAAGAGAAGTTTGTGGCACAACTTGACTAGAAGAAGGGATCGGTTGGTAGGACATGTTTTGAGGCATCAAGGGATCACAAATTTAGCATTGGAGGGCAGCGTGGAGGGTAAAAATCGTAGAGGGAGACCAAGAGATCAATACACTAAGCAGATTCAGAAGGATGTAGGTTGCAGTAGGTACTGGGAGATGAAGAAGCTTGCACAGGATAGAGTAGCATGGAGAGCTGCATCAAACCAGTCTCAGGACTGAAGACCACAACAACAACAACAACATGCATCCTTTAAGGAGATGGGACCTGGATAAACTGACTAAACCAGAGGTTGTACAGAGTTTCAGGGAGAGCATAAGAGAACAATTGACAAGAATGGGGGAAAGAAATACAGTAGAAGAAGAATGGGTAGCTCTGAGGGATGAAGTGGTGAAGGCAGCAGAGGATCAAGTAGGTAAAAAGACGAGGGCTAGTAGAAATCCTTGGGTAACAGAAGAAATATTGAATTTAATTGATGAAAGGAGAAAATATAAAAATGCAGTAAATGAAGCAGGCTAAAAGGAATACAAACGTCTCAAAAATGAGATCGACAGGAAGTGCAAAATGGCTAAGCAGGGATGGCTAGATAACAAATGTAAGGACATAGAGGCTTATCTCACTAGGGGTAAGATAGATACTGCCTACAGGAAAATTAAAGAGACCTTTGGAGAAAAGAGAGCCACTTGTATGAATATCAAGAGCTCAGATGGAAACCCAGTTCTAAGCAAAGAAGGGAAAGCAGAAAGGTGGAAGGAGTATATAGTGTGTCTATACAAGGGCGATGTTCTTGAGGACAATATTATGGAAATGGAAGAGGATGTAGATGAAGATGAAATCGGAGATATGATATTGTGTGAAGAGTTTGACAGAGCACTGAAAGACCTGAGTCGCAACAAAGCTCCGGGAGTAGACAACATTCCATTAGAACTACTGACAGCCTTGGAAGAGCCAGTCGTGACAAAACTCTACCATCTGGTGAGCAAGATGTATGAGACAGGCGAAATTCCTTCAGACTTCAAGAACAATATAATAATTCCAGTCCCAAAGAAAGCAGGTGTTGACAGATGTGAAAATTACCGAACTATAAGTTTAATAAGTCACGGCTGCAAAATACTAACACGAATTCTTTACAGACGAATGGAAAAACTAGTAGAAGCCGACCTCGGGTAAGATCAGTTTCGATTCCGTAGAAATATTGGAACACGTGAGGCAATACTGACCCTACGACTTATCTTAGAAGCTAGATTAAGGAAAGGCAAACCTACGCTCCTAGCATTTGTAGACTTAGAAAAAAGCTTTTGACAATGTTGACTGGAATACTCTCTTTCAAATTCTGAATGTGGCAGGGGTAAAATACAGGGAGCGAAAAGTTTTTTTTCAATTTGTACAGAAACCAGATGGCAGTTATTAGAGTCGAGGGACATCAAAGGGAAGCAGAGGTTGGGAAGGTAGTGAGACAAGGTTTTAGCCTCTCCCCGATGTTGTTCAATCTGTATATTGAGCAAGCAGTAAAGGAAACAAAAGAAAAATTCGGAGTAGGTATTAAAATCCATGAAGAAGAAATAAAAACTTTAAGATTCGCCGATGACATTGTAATTCTGTCAGAGACAGCAAAGGACTTGGAAGAGCAGTTGAACGGAATGGACAGTGTCTTGAAAGGAGGATATAAGATGAACATCAACAAAAGCAAAACAAGGATAATGAAATGTAGTCGAATTACGTCGGGTGATGCTGAGGGAATTAGATTAGGAAATGAGACACTTATGGTAGTAAAGGAGTTTTGCTATTTGGGGAGCAAAATAACTGATGATGGTCGAAGTAGAGAGGATATAAAATGTAGACTGGCAATGGGAAGGAAAGCGTTTCTGAAGAAGAGAAATTTGTTAACATCCAGTATAGATTTAAGTGTCAGGAAGTCGTTTCTGAAAGTATTTGTATGGAGTGTAGCCATGTATGGAAGTGAAACATGGACGATAAATAGTTTAGACAAGAAGAGAATAGAAGCTTTCGAAATGTGGTGCTACAGAAGAATGCTGAAGATTAGATGGGTAGATCACGTAACTAATGAGGAAGTATTGAATAGGATTGGGGAGAAGAGGAGTTTGTGGCACAACTTGACTAGAAGAAGGGATCGGTTGGTAGGACATATTCTGAGACATCAAGGGAACACCAATTTAGTATTGGAGGGCAGTGTGGAGGGTAAAAATCGTAGAGGGAGACCAAGAGATGAACACACTAAGCAGATCCAGAAGGATGTAGGTTGCGGTAGGTACTGGGAGATGAAGAAGCTTGCACAGGATAGAGTAGCATGGAGAGCTGCATCAAACCAGTCTCAGGACTGAAGACCACAACAACAACAACATGCGTCCTCAGTGTTCTTAAAGCTTTTTCTCAGATGTTCCTTAGAGGGAGTGTTCAATCCATTTTCGTTCAGTTCTACAAGTAATCTTGCACAATTATTGTGCAACGCAATCTTCTTCGTGTAATTATTGTTATTTGTGTCACACAGCCCTTCATATTGCCGGTAAACATCCGAAAATTTCAACATGTGCTTGCCTTACCATTTGCCACATTTCCTCCCTGGTTCTACAATGTGTCGGCAAAGAAACAAACAAAATAGAATCAATGAACAGCCAAAAAAGTTGAGAGCTACGTCAGATAACGAATGAGCGACTAGTCATTGAGCTGTCAGACGAGGCGAGAAAGCGCTGTTTGACGACGACTAGGTCACATGACCGCTACACGCGGCTACTAGAATTGACGAGTTAAAATTCAGTTGCCACTGGTTTTTAATAGTTGCTACTCCAGTTAGTACCAGCGAGTACTTTGTCACATGAAGCGGTTACTCGCTGCAACCCAAGTAGCAGCAGCTCGCCCGCGGACAGCCTCGGCACGTGATCCGTGCTGTACGATGTGTTCAGTCACTCGGCATATTGCTACGCCCACAACAACCGTGCTTTTTTTTCAGACTGGGCTTCGCTATTGGTAATGTTCAGAGTCTGGGTAATTACTGCTCTACCTCTGTTTATGTTTTACGCTTTCGTACAGGTTGGTCTTTTGTGGAGCAGTTTCGGTTATGGCTTTGGTACCCCTCCCTCTCCGTCGAGTTATGGGAAACCTGCTGGCAGGGGAAACTGTGAAACACGAACCTACATTCGCTGTCTTATTTTTCCTTTGTGCGAAGTGTAACGTCGAATATAAATTTAAGTGATAGGAATTGTTTTATGAAGGAAATTGTGTGGAATATAGTCCTGTATGAAAGTGAAACATGGACAGTAAGAAGTTCAGACAAAACGAGAGTAGAAACTTTTGAGACGTGGGACTGTAGTAGAATGATGAAGATTAGATGAGTAGTTGGTGTAACTAATGCGGAGGTACTGAATCAAATTGGGAGAAAAAGAAATTTATGGCACATCTTGACTAAAATAAAGGATTGGTTACATTCTGAGGCATCAAGTTATCACCAATTTAGTACGGGAACGAAGTGAGTGGCGTAAAACAGTAGAGGAAGACCAAATGATGAATAGAATAAGCTGGTTCAAACAGTTAGTCGGAGATCAACGGACTTGCACAAGATAGAGTAGCGTAGAGAGCTTCATCACACTGGTCTTCGGATTGAAGATCGTAACAATAACAACAACAAGAACATCACAGCAACAAAAAAGCATTCTCGAAGCAGAGAAGGAAGTAGGAATCATCTACGCATGTGTCGCTCGTAGAGCTTACACGTCGTCCCTTTTTTCTTCCAACGAGTAACAAACGGTAGTACGTGAAACAATTCTAGACACCGTCCGTTATTGAGAATCACACTTTCTTCAGTTCAGTTCGATGAGAGTTTTAAAACTGAGATCGTTCTTAAACGCTATCCTCTCGACATTTAATGAACATGGAAACAAAGTATGCATTTTGCCCTCTTGGTGCGCACTGCGCGTTTTTGCAATGTGTTCGGTGCAAGGCCACTAGTGTTACGTGGCCTGTGTGAGAAACAGACGGTTCGTGAGCTCATTCGCAGACGCTGAGGTTTCACATGCGGTAGTGGAGTCACTAAAGAAACATGATCAATATTAACAGATTATTAGAGGTCGTTCCCGGACGATGTTTCAACTATTTTACATTTGTTTGTGCATGTTTTGGGTAAGTCCTAAAATGCTTTCTATTAAAAAAAATTACAAGGAAGTTTGTTGTCCTGAAGACCGTAGCTAACGGACGGATCACTATCAATATATTCCATGGTCCACTTGTTTAATTTTATGTTACAGACACTGTGAAATAGATCCTTACAACCGCAGAAGGACTCTCATCGTTTCTGAACGATATCTCAGTATGAATGTAGTTAGTCTGTGTTACTGCATAACGTTTCTCTTCATATGTTGTATCAGATATCATGTCTAATGGCTATATGGAGAAATTTGAAATTAAATTTATGATTTCGAAAGGTAGGGTTGTTTCAGTGTTATTGCTCGACTATGACCTACATTAACTAAAAAAATGAAAATACACTGGTGTCCATTATTAAATCAATAAAAGAAAATTTTGCAAGGTTGCGTTTATTTTGCCACAAAACAGTATAAACAGGCGAGAGTAAAGTAGAACTAATGTAAAGAATACTGATCGTAAACAACTGCAACATGCATAATTGTAGTCAACAATGCTCATCGTTTTTTACAACGTAATGAATTTGAACACTCATTCTGACAACTGGTTAAGGTATTCAGTTTGGGGTGTGACAACCTCTGGCAGCAATACAGGCCCGACAATGACAGGGCATGTAGTGAATGACGTCATCAATCTCATACTGAGGCAATAACACCCATTCTTCCTGCAGAGCTGCACGCAAGTCTTGGAGAGTGTTTGGTGGATGCTGACATGATGAAACGTGTCTCTCTAGTGCTTCCCAGAGATGCTTTATGGGATTCAAATTGGGAGATCTAACAGGCCATGCCGTGCGTGCAACATCTTCCGTTTCCAAGAAAACATCAAAATCCCATGCTCGGTGAGTTTGAGCGTTATCGTCCATCAGTATGAAGTCTGGGCCCACAGCACCTCACAGCAATCTCACATAAGGTTCCAAGATCTTTTCATGACACGTGACAGCAGCTAAACTTTGCCTATTCACCCGTGCAGTTTCATGAAGAGACAATCGACATAATCCCTGCTCACGTCATTAGGGATTCTCCTCGATATCGGTCTCTTTTCACAATGTCTGGGTCTCTAAATCGTGTTTCATGTTCACGCCACATGCAAATACGTTGAGAATCACTCTTCAGACCAAATCTGGACTCATCTGTGGAAAGTGCTTTGGACCATTGTTCGACCGTCCAGGTGCTATGTTGATGACTCCACTCTAGACGTTCCCTTCTGTGAAGACGCATTAGAGGTACACATACAGCAGGTTTCCGACAATAGAGGCCACTCTGCCAAAGCCTCCTGTACACCGTCTGCCTTGATACAACACGTCCAGCGGTTGCTGCTGCCAGATGCCAGTTGCCTTGCAGTACTAAGGCGGTACCATCAGGTGCTCATGGCCAAATAACGGTCACCTCTTTCTGCTGTCACACGTTACTGGCCCTGCTCTGTTCTTCAGGATACAGTTTCGGACTCTATAAACTGTCGCTGCATTTGAGAAACAACAGAATGATTCACATTAAGCCATTGGGCCACATCGGTTTGCGACTGTCCTGCTTCCATTCTTCTTATGGTCTGCACTACCGAGAGCCTGGTAGGCGTCTTTTCTGTGTCATACTGCACTGTCGGTGACTGTGTATATAGCGGCTGTTGATGTGGAACTACCCAGCAAACACTACTCCGTTTGATACATTCCCTGACGTCATCATTGGTGTGGTTGTCCGTTGACTGGAATGCTGTCTTTCGTGCACAACACGATCGCACAGACATCTGTTGACAGTTTTTATGATTACACCGTGAATTCGACACAGGATGGTGATATGCTTTAATTTTGGACACCACTGTAATTATCCGTGGAGCGCTCCTCCGAGGACACTTTTTCAAAATTATAGAAACAGGCTTTTGAAAAACACCTCTTACTTATCACTCTATGTTGATTACTAAAACTCTGATTACACACTGGGAATAACATTAAATAAATGAAATAATTTAAATCAGTAGTTACTTTGTTACATATTATATGGTTCAGATAACTTCACCACTTAATGCTATCTTATCCAAAATAAATGCTTAATCTCTTTTCTTTTTCTGATTTCAGACTCCCATTAGATATCGAAAAATATTGATGAGCTTTTATGGCAAGAGCGGAAGACGTGAATGGCAATGCACCAATGCACTGTAGTTCTTACTCGATCTTTCATAGTGTGCATAATGTGTAACACTATAAATGTATATTTGTAGTAATTTTGTTATTCTGTGTCTAGTTAACACTTCCCGTAAACACGATTTTTATTTAATTGTTATTCAATTTACACATCTCTGAAAATGACACAGTGTCATAAAACACATCAAAATATGCACAAGACCTATCGAAATAGAAGTAAATTTTGTAATAGAACATGCAACTATGCAATGTTAGACTGAATTAATGATTATAATAATAATTATAATAATAATACTAAAGAGAAACAGTCGTTATAATACTTTACTTCTTTTCACAACAGTGAATCACGTGTAGCGACAGCACAAAGTATTGACTATGGCCTATTAGTAGGATCCATCTTGGGATTCATCTAGAAAGATTTGGGAAAACCGTGGAGACCAAAAAGCAATCTAATATTCGGTATATCTTAGTTTTATCCCTCTGAATGTTGGAAATTGTTTATAGCATCTAAATGTATGTACTTATGAACCTTTCCTATACAGGGTGTTACAAAAAGGTACGGCCAAACTTTCAGGAAACATTCCTCGCACACAAATAAAGAAAAGATGTTATATGGACATGTGTCCGGAAACACTTAATTTCCATGTTAGAGCTCATTTTAGTTTCGTCCACCTACGCTCAATGGTGTACGTTATCATGATTTCATACGGGATACTCTACCTGTGCTGCTAGAACATGTGCCTTTACAAGTACGACACCACATGTGGTTCATGCGCGATGGAGCTCCTGCACATTTCAGTCGAAGTGTTCGTACGCTTCTCAACAACAGATTCGGTGACCGATGGATTGGTAGAGGCGGACCAATTCCATGGCCTCCACGCTCTCCTGACCTCAACCCTCTTGACTTTCATTTATGGGGGCATTTGAAAGCTCTTGTCTACGCAACCCCGGTACCAAATGTAGAGACTCTTCGTGCTCGTATTGTGGACTGCTGTGATACAATACGCCATTCTCCAGGGCTGCATCAGCGCATCAGGGATTCCATGCGACGGAGGGTGGATGCATGTGTCCTCGCTAACGGAGGACATTTTGAACATTTCCTGTAACAAAGTGTTTGAGGTCACGCTGGTACGTTCTGTTGCTGTGTGTTTCCATTCCATGATTAATGTGATTTGAAGAGAAGCAATAAAATGAGCTCTAACATGGAAAGTAAGCGTTTCCGGACACATGTCCACATAAAATATTTTCTTTCTTTGTGTGTGAGGAATGTTTCCTGAAAGTTTGGCCATACCTTTTTGTAACACCCTGTATACAATGACAAATATTTCACGGTGTTCATTGGTTTATTGGTGGCAAAGTGGATATCAAACCGGGATCGAGAGCCATCGCAACGTTTCTGTTTAACTACTCCAGTCACGAAGGCAGACATTTTCTCTGTTGCTACGGTAACACAGTGCGCTAACAAACAGAACAGCAATTCCTGTCGTGCGGTGTGCCCGGGTAAGAAATCGATGTCTTCCAGGAGTGTGATTTGCTAGCGAGCAAGCTAACAGACATTGTCGGTTTTTCTCGTTTTTGGTTTAGCAGCTACTGCGGAGTATGAATATAAGGTACTGTGAAAATTGTTGATGAGATAGCTAGCTGAGGAATTATGTTTTTTATCAGTTCCATAGACATGCTCAATTTTTTTTATTTTTAATCTAGGTTGGTGGCTGGGGGACGCGTTTACATTGGGAGCAGTTCGGTTTTTCTTAAATAGCCGACATGTGATGTGACACCAGATGCCAATAGAGTACAGAAGTTTGTTTATTGATTCATTCACCATAAGGTCATCTCACAATGATATAGGTTTTGTCGAGGTAATACAAAGCCAATCAAAGAACCTAAATACAACACATGCAGCATATGTAACATGCTTTAAGAGCATGGGACAGATAGCCTATGGGGAAAAGAAAGGTTTCATTTGAGCATACGCGATAATACAAGAGACGATACAGTCGATATGTTAGTTGGAAGTAATCAAGCACAAACAGGCCTGGAATGTCATACGCGTTAAAGTCACAGAGAATAGAAGCAAGTAGAGGGGCCTTTTCTGTGGCGAAGGAGAGGCGGGCACCTACCTACAGTGCCTAGCGCAGTACTGGTCGCGCTGCTGTTTCCCTTATGTTTACTTCTTCACTCACTATCTCATCGCGCCTTTCTGTCGGGTTTGCTTGAGATTTGTTGGTTTTCGGGTTAACTATAACTATTCATTCTACATTGCCGACGGCAGAACGCGAAGCCATGTTTATATACAAATGGGACCAAAGGCGTCCAACAGTACTCGACAGTACACGATTGGCGCACGTTCCTCGACATTGTACAGTTGCGTTATAATAATAATGAGCTACTGCTTGTGCATATCGTTAGCACCTGCTGAAATGGATAGTCATCTGCAAATATACGTAATCAAAACGTAACCTCAGATGGAAAAGTGTTGATAAATAACGTAGTTCGGTTCTGTCGAGAAGAAAAAAAAATGGTTCAAATGGCTCTGAGCACTATGGGACTTAACATCTATGGTCATCAGTCCCCTAGAACTTAGACTACTGAAACCTAACTAACATAAGGACATCACACAACACCCAGTCATCACGAGGCAGAGAAAATCCCTGACCCCGCGGGGAATCGAACTCGGGAACCCGGGCGCGGGAAGCGAGAACGCTGCCGCTGCGGACCGAGAAGAAAAATGGATAAGCTTCCTTCGTTTTAAAAAATGTGAAAATGGGATGTTTCTGGGATCGTAAGACAAGTTTTATTTTCCTGTTGTTCAATTCGATTGTTTTTCTGTAGATGTATGTTAACAGAATATATGTCTTTTCTGTTTGCTGCATTTACTCCAGTTCAGAAACCGTGTTATGTTTTGATTGAGATCTGTTACATCGCTTGTGCATTATTCGAAACAACCAATAGCAGAACATGTCAACAGTTTGCAGTGCGCTCAGCTAAAACGGCAGTTGTAAAGTGAACAGGTTACGGAGAAACTAGCGAGCACGTACTCCTTTCATTTTCCGTCTCGGTTATTATCGGCAGCATATGAAGAAGAGAAATACGAGGCAGCTCGGCACTCCGCGTAGCAAGGGGCAATAGCCGTGCGTGTGGCGTATAGCTGTCAACCTCGTCGCGGACAATCCGCAGTGTATCTCACGCATTTTCTCGAGAACGGAAAGAGGTATGTCTTTCCTACTACAGTTAAAAATTTCGTCCGCAGAAACCTATGTGCTAAAATCCACCAAATACAAACTGGCCAGCGACTACATATTTCACTCCAAAATTTTCAAAATATGTACGGTGTTGTACTGTACTTCGAAATATGACAATAAATATGGTCCATAAAGAGAAGAAAACAAGTTCATTATCAAGCTGTCTTTCTTCAAAATCGAATGACAAAGACTGCGTAGCAGAGAAGAACCACAAACTCCAAAACAATGACGTTTTTTTCGCTTTAACTAAAACTTTTACTCAGAAACTAAATACAGGGGCGGGCGTAAATTTCTCCATATACGTAAAACAATTTTGTTGGCGGCAAATCCGATGATATCAAATTTACTCCCCATGCGTCGTGCGATGCGTGATAGTTGGAGGGACCAGCACCTCAGCGGTTGTGGCTGTTGAGAGGGACGGAGAAGTTTGACACGCCTCGTGCGGCCTGAAGGCACCTCTATTTACTTCTATGCTATATGATTAAAGCACGCTTCCGGGCTGGGGAAGGGGGGCAGGGCTCAGATCGAATTCTCCTAGCAGATTAACGACAAAGGTTGGTATGCCAGCCAGCCTGAAAGTGGTTTTTTAGTGGTTTCCCACATCACACTTGATGAATAAAGGGCTGATATCCAAATTCTGCCTTTGTTACATGATTTTCAAACATTGAGAAAAAACTTTTGGCCTCTTTCATATGAATAACGCTTTATATAGATAATTGGGGTATGCATATTCCATCCTGGCGGGAGGGGGTAACGGGGTGGCGACACCAAGGGTATCTGCCACTCCCTTAAATTAAGCCGGCCGGCGTGGCCGAGCGGTTCTAGGCGCTACAGTCTGGAACCGCGCGACCGCTGCGGTCGCAGGTTCGAATCCTGCCTCGGGCATGGGTGTTTGTGATGTCCTTAGGTTATTTAGGTTTAACTAGTTCTAAGTTCTAGGGGACTGATGACCACAGCAGTGAAGCCCCATAGTGCTCAGAGCCATTTGAACCATTTGAACCATTTGAACCTTAAATTAACCATGCCGAATTCGGTCATAACCATGTCGACACAAAAGACAAAGGCACAAGGAAAAGAAGTAATAACGAAACATAAGCTTTTTTATTTCTACAGCACTTCTAGTCAGTTACTAGGCTGCAGGTCAGTATGTCAAATAGCAACGTTCTTACTGCTGCAGTACCCATGCGTCACCAGTTGCATAATCGCTTCTCCTTCTAAATGTACGCTATTGCAAATCAGCTATCAGGTAGTAAAAACAGCCTCTCATTTTGTCAATAAGATGTAGTATCTGTACTTGAGTCACAAGTACCAGGCACTGCTTAGACTTGTGATAAGCAAAAATGGAAAAAAAATCTCACAGTTCCATTAATAAACTTGTTGCTGTCTGGCAACTGCCATTAATTAAACGTGGTGGCGTGTCGGCAGGAGGTGTACCTGCAAGTACTTTAGCAAATATTCTGATTAATAATTAATATGGGAGATCACGAAAATTCTTATAAACAATAGATTGTCATTTTTAAATCTACGCAAGACAGTAACGCTACCGTCATTATTAATATAGTGCTTCACATACATGGCTAAAAGAAAATAATGTAGTTACACATTCAGGCGTGGCTTCGCCGTCGTAGCGTATTTCCTAAACAATATCCTGTGCCATGCCTTTATTTTCCATGGACCTACCAACAACGTTACTGGTGTAGCTACGATATAGCGCTCGGTCCGACACACGATTGTATTCGAAATAGACATAAGAAAACTAACCACCTGGTAAATGTTGACAACGAAACCATACCACTGAAACTCAAAAAAGAGGTGGCACTAATGAGTGAAGCCTTGGGCACGGCAGAAGGCAAGCTCGGTCTTCTTTTGAATGACTCAAAGACGAATTATCTCGTAAAAAATAGGGACCAACAGCTCTCAGCAGAATCGCTCCAGGCGCTGATAGTTGCCGGAAGTCGATGCAACGAAAGAATCAAAGAATTTATAGATATGGGAGCAGGCATCATGTCAGACGCAGGTCAGAGAGAGGATCCCAGGTGGAAATTGATCGTACTGAAATCTGACACAGCTTCCTACATCATGGATTCTGTCGAAGAAGTTGAAGTTACACAGGTTCAGGTCACTGATCTATCCTCTGATATTATATGCGTGTGGCACGTGGAGCACAAGGAAAGAAACTTCTACGTCTACATCTACATGACTACTCTGCAATTAACACGTGACCGAGGGTTCATAGAACAACTTTCGGACTGTTTCCTTGACCGTTCCACTCTCGAAAAGCAAGCGGGAAAAATGAATAACTAATCTTTCCGTGCAAATTTTGAATTCTGTTATTTTATTGCTATGGGCACTTCTCCTCATGTACGTGCTGGAAGGTAACACCTGCGAATTTTTTTTGCGAAAACTCTTAAAGCTTTTTCAGTAAAACAAACTATATTAACATTCTACGTCGTTGTTCTTCATGTCCAAGTATTTATTTTTGAACATAGTCTCTCTGGCGACGAGCAAATTTCTTCTAACAGGAGACCAGTTTCTTGATACTGTCACTGTAGAGTATTTGACTTTCTTGTCGGTACCACTACCTCACCTGTACTTGCACCGCTCCATCACTATCAAAGTGAAGTCCTCGAATATGTTCTTCAAGTTTGTAAAACAGATGAAAATCGTATGGGCCAAGTCGGGACTGTATGTAGGAAGACCGAAGACAGTGATTTCGATACACCGGACTGCTACGGATGTCGCAGCGTTCGTGGGTGGTCTGGCATTGTTATAGTGAAGGAGAAGGAGCTCCATGTTTGGAAGTTTAGAAATTCAATTACAACACGCTGCTTGTCACGCACCGACATAGTTACGTGACACACCGCCTTGTTACACGCTACAATTCCGAATCCTCCAGCGGCAGAAGGCTGCAAATATGTAGGCATGAAGAATAAAGATGTAGAATATTAACAACGTTTGTTTTATTTAAAAAAGGCTTAAAAGTTTTCACGTCAAAAATTCTGAGGCATTGCGTCTGAGCATGGCGGCTTAAATATAACTTCTGAGCAATTACCTTTCAGCACGCCCTCTTATATCCGTAAAAAGCAATAAGTAATGTGCAAAGAATAACGGTCAAAGTAAAATGTTTTGAATCACATTACGGCATGTTAAAAAGCGAAAACAAAATAAAGCGTTTTGAAAAAGAGATTGAAGCTATGTTTAATGAAATATTGTAGACAAAAGGGACAAACTAAGTGCGTTGAAAATAAACACACCTACATAATTAAAAATGTAAAGAGTAGAAATAGGCATTATGAAACCGACTTGTAAATAATACAAGGAAGAGTTAGAGAAGGCAAATTACACCACAGTAAATGTGCAGTTTTCAAACCAGGAGGATTTTTCATCTGCTACACATCTTGAAGGGACTGAGTGAGGTGATGCTGTAGTCAGCGCAGTGGTCTCGCATTTAGAAAGACGAGAGTTTAAGGCCCTGTCCAGCCAACCAGATTTACGTTCTCCGTGATTTTCTAAATCGCTCCAGGCAAATACGTGGATGGTTCCTTTAACAAGAGCACGGCCGATTTTCTGCCCTACCCTTTCATTATCCGAGCTTGTGCTCTGTCTCTAATGACATCGATGGCTACAGGACGTTAACCCAATATTCCTTCCTTCCATACCTTCCTATCGAATGGGAAACACAAGAATGGTACCCACACTCCTGATAACAGGATGCACATAGCATGCCTGTGGGGAAGGAGTGCACGACTGGCAGAGGCAGTGGGGAATGGTGCTCTGCACGTCCGAGGATGGCTTCCAGTGGGAGCTGTAGGATCTCTAAAGGCACTTGTTGCTCCCCTACGTCCTGCTGTGTTCCTTACAGAAATCTTCTGTCAGAAGCAGGTCCGCCTGCTCCTTGCCAATAGCGTGCGCCGTCACGGCGAGCAGCCGCATCCTTACCAGTCTTCTCATGCGCTGCCTCACTTGCCAACTCTATGTTAGCGGCTCGACGGCGTGTTTTCCACTCACGGCATTGTTTGGTTCGTGACGCACTGGTGTAGACAAGCGGTAGCCGATACAATTACAGTAACAGTAAAAAAGTTTCAGTTATGGAACTTTTTTCAGTTATGGAGAACTGTAATACTGAACTGATACTACAACTCTGTGCCTCACGTATTTCCCGAGATGATACCCATTTTTGTGAACATATATATTAATTATTTTTGTCAGTAATTAGTGCTTATGAAGATGAATGTTGATAGGATAAATAAGAACTATTTATTGTGAATCATTGTGGTAAGTTTTTATTGTATAAAGCACAGACAACATCTTACCTGTAACAATAACATGGTTGGCGCGAATGAGCGCAATTGTGGAGGTGAAGGCAGAGAACATGGAGGTACTTGCGAAGCATCTGTGCTATGGAACAGACGTCTGTTTAGCGCGCAAATCTCAGAATGTTTGCGTGGGCACAGTATATGGTCGCAGGAGGAATTTGGAATTAATGAAGAATACTGTGAGGCTCAAATTCATTCAAGCTGCTCGCTAATCTACATCTACATCTACATGGATACTCTTGCAGAGTGCCTGGCAGAGGGTTCATCGAACCACCTTCACAATTCTCTATCATTCAAATCTCGTATAGCGCGCGGAAAGCATGAACACCTATATCTTTCCGTCCGAGCTCTGATTTCCCTTATTTTATCGTTGTGATCGTTCCTCTCTATGTAGGTCGGTATCAACAAAATATTTTCGCATTCGGAGGAGAAAGTTGGTGTTTGGAATTTCGTGAGAAGATTCCGTCGCAACGAAAAATGCCTTTCTTTTAATGATTTCCAGCCCAAATCATATATCATTTCTGTGTCATTCTCTCCCATATTTCGCGATAATGCAAAACGTGCTACCTTTTTTTGAACTTTTTCAATGTACTCCGTCAGTCCTATCTGGTAAGGATCCCACACCACGCAGCAGTATTCTAAAAGAGTATGGACAAGCGTAATGTAGGCAGTCTCCTTAGTAGGTCTGTTACATTTTCTAAGCGTCCTGCAAAAAAAAAAAAAAAAAACGCAGTTGTTGGTTAGCCTTCCGCCGGCCGAAGTGGCCGTGCGGTTAAAGGCGCTGCAGTCTGGAACCGCAAGACCGCTACGGTCGCAGGTTCGAATCCTGCCTCGGGCGTGGATGTTTGTGATGTCCTTAGGTTAGTTAGGTTTAACTAGTTCTAAGTTCTAGGGGACTGATGACCACGGCAGTTGAGTCCCATAGTGCTCAAAGCCATTTGAACCATTTTTGTTAGCCTTCCCCACAACATTTTCTATGTGTTCCTTCCAATTTAACTTGTTCGTAATTGTAGTAGCTAGGTATTTAGTTGAATTTACGGCTTTTAGATAATCAAAGAGAGGCTGTTGCCAATAATGGGTTCATTAATAAGCACTCCTTCACAACACCAGCAACGCACAACTACGTAAGAGCCAGCCAGTATCTTTTAGCTGTGTAATAGGTATACCAACTTCTAGTAACTTTTTGGGACAGTATACCGTTTTAGGCAAAGAACAAGGAGCTGTTTGCCTGGAAGATGACGGATTCGCGCCCTCCCATCGCCATGATGAAGAAAGCCTCGGGATCATCGGAGCATGCAAAGCCCTGCCACTGCGCCAATGTCGTGGTGTTAACATTGGCATATATGCCTGGGTCGTCCGTTGCGGAGGCCCATCGTTAGAAGTCATCGGTGCACTGTGTGTTCAGACTCACTTGTACTCTGCCCAGCATTAAAGTCTGATGTTAGTTCCGCCACAGTTCGTTACCTGTCCTGTTTTACCAGTCTGTCCGGCCTACGATGTTCGACACCTCGACACCTGCAATGAGGGGTGGGCGCTCAACCCCACGACGTCTGGACGTGGTTTCACCCTGATTTCGCCAAGTGTTGAAGACGCTCGCCACAGCACTCCTCGGACACCGGACAAGTCGTGCAGTTTCCGAAATGCTAGTGCCTACCCTTCGGGCCATCACAATCTCTGCTCAGTCAGACTCAGATAGATAGCTGGCCTTTCCCATTGTATTCAAGGACAACACGCTCACTGGTACTACACGCATCGTGCGTGTGTCTGACTGGCACACATTCCTCGCCAGGTGACGCTGCTGTCGCAGGTGCAAGTTTATATCAATAGTACGTCTGTCGTCATAATGTTCTGGTTGAACAGTGTACGTCCGTACGTATGCGTGACAGTAATAATGAAAACAGTTGTTGCCGTGAATGAAAGTTTTTACTCCATTAAACTGAAAGGCAATCATTTGTAGAGTAATAATTGATGAAAAGCAGTCAGTTTTTGTCACGATTAAGCATATTTTCAAGCAGACAGCATTATTGTGCGTTACGTAACACAGTACAGCTTCCATGAAGTGTTGCTAGTCATTGCGTGTTATTGTTGATCATTATGGTAACTAACATCACTCCATACCAAATTAACGTCCTTTGTGTTCTTGGCACACGTGTCGTCTACATCTAAGTTCGCGCTTGTGCATTTTGTCCAGTTGCTGTTTTGTCATTCCAATACGATATTTGCATAATTTCAAAGTCATTACAGTCATTCACCAAAATTAAATTTTGCTTCTTTTGAGCTGGCGACCGTCTTATTTCTCAGTCTAAATTCATTCAAACCAATATCGACATTCAAAATTACGGCTAGCGACAGTGTACTTTAATTTATAACCACTTTATATGTTTTGATCGTTATTATACGTAGCAACAAACACTCGAGCGATAGCGATATATCTATATTCTATCGTTAAGCACTGATCTTCGGATTCTATGCCTTGTTATACTAGCAGCGGAACATTAGGTACATGTATCATATAAAACCTTACACACACCGTGGATTATAGGCACGTTATAATACATACGTTGATGATGGAGGGAGAACATTTAACTCACATCGCTGCGGAGATGAGTTACTACTGCGACACAGTCGGCTTTTCAGAGACACAGATGGTCGCTACTTTCTCTTGCAACGCGCAGCACTGATGAATGAAGTGGAAAGATATCCTCCGTGTGGAATGGTCTCTGAATTCTATAGAGTAACATTTATTAATCTTTTTAATAGAGATTTCAATTTAAATACATTTTGAGATTCTGAGCCCTTTAAGTTTTTCAGTCTCGTAAATCTGAATTATAGATACGTGAATGCACACGATGGTGGAGCAGTACGGGCGACCTCCAGACGTGTAAATATTTTCTGAAAAAATGCAGGTCTGAAGCATTTTTATTTCTTTTGTAAAAAAGAAATAACAAACAAAGAATTTCAAATCCCTTCTAAAGAATTGCAGTGGGGGTCAGACGATGCATTTCATTAGCTGGGTATCTCATTAATACTTGAACACGACTTTCAGGTTAGGCTTTATGCCTGTCCCTACTAGCCGACTGTTCCTACTCCTCAGTACGAGGAGCGATCTGTGGTCGTGGAACACATGATCAGCATATCCATTATGATTATCCGGGCTGTTATGCCGTGGTCGGTTGATGAATTTTGTCTCAGTTCCTAACGTTTCGTCCCCGTCTGCAGGAGACCAGCGAGTATGTTGGACCTTCCATCGAGCTACAGACCCCCTTGAAGATGTCTCCCGCAGACGGGGACGAAAAGTTGGGAACTGAGACAAAATTCATCAACCGACCACGGCATAACAGCCCGGATAATCATAATGGCCATGACATTTCCGGCCGTGAAAGTCTACATATGATCAGCATGTCGTCAATCCCTTGAGCCGTTACTGAGCGTAGATGAAATCTAATGATGCCACTTCTTGTTTATTCAAGCAGCTCCTCATCTGGCCTCACAAGGGCTTAGTGGACCCCGTACCAGCAAAAAATCTGAGTAGTTTCGGAGAATCGAACCCGGGTCCTTCCACACTGAAGTCAGCAACGCCAACCATTTTTCCTCCAAAGGAACCTTCCTGGCGCCCGAAGGGAAGGGATGGGGGCAAGGTGGGCAAGGGTCACAAGTCGAGCCCTGGGGCCTAGCCACCACGTCCCTTTCCCACCCTCCAACAACCAAGGAAAGAATGGGGAACGTGGGACAGAGGTAGAAAGAACGTCAATGATGTATTTATTTATTTTTCCTTTTTTGTTTTTGTTGTTTTTGAAATTGTCATTAGTACCACTGAGAATAGCAGGAAATCGACGTCGCGAGGAGGAGGGCGCGCCAAGACGCCACACTCACCGAGACTATTGACATACAGTTTTCTTGAGAACAACTTTCCGATGACCAGAGAATATACTGATTCTACGAGTGGAAGAGGCGAGGATCAGCTCCTCACGGCAGGAACGCGCCAACCATTCGGCTACGGCGGCGGTCGTATGCTATTAATGTTAACCTGAATATGTCAGAGCCGTGCCCTGAGATAGCCCTTGACAGTTTTGAGTCTTTTCCCATATTTTTTCATGTTAACTAACGCAGGAATCACGCCATCACTCGAGCAGATAGTGACAAATTGTGTAACAACTTTTTGTTTTTTAGCTAAGGCTGCGTAATCATCTAGGAAACAAGACCAAAAATTGGCAATATTTTATTCCATAGGCCCTTTTTTTACAGCTCAGTTTGAATATAATGGTAACGAGCGAGATGATGCCAGTAGGTTACATTACTGTCCTCGTATTCGGGAGGACAGCAGTTCAAATCCCCATCAGGTCATCCAGGACTAGTTTTTATTCGATTTGTCTAAATCGCTGAAGGCGAATGCTGGGATAGTTCCTTTGCAAGGACACGCCCGATTTATATCTCCATCCTAACCCAATCCATCTTACACTCGGCCTCTAATGACCTCGTCGTCTACGTGACATTAAACTTTTTAGATTCTTGTCAACGGAAAACGGATTCCCTATCAGCCCTT
The DNA here is from genome assembly GCF_021461395.2 of Schistocerca americana. Classification (NCBI taxonomy): domain Eukaryota; kingdom Metazoa; phylum Arthropoda; class Insecta; order Orthoptera; family Acrididae; genus Schistocerca; species Schistocerca americana. Next base: position 868,545,729 of record NC_060119.1, on the reverse strand, counting down.
TGCATGAGATAGGTCTGTATTCACGAAATCTTAAATTGGGTGAGCCCTGTTCGTAGCACTGTCAATACAAACAAAACCTACGAATGGGCGACAAAAGGGCATGGATGTGTGTGATGTCTTAGGTTAGTTAGGTTTAAGTAGTTCTAAGTCTAGGGGACTGATGACCTCAGATGTTAAGTCCCATAGTGCTTAGAGCCATTTGAACCACTTTTTTGAGCGACAAAAGTACGCAAACCACTTTTTCTATTAAGAATTGTAACGTTCAGTGACGGTTTGTATGCGCAGCAACCATACATCTACATCTACATGATTGCTCTGCAATTCACATTTAAGTGCTTGGCACAGGGTTCATCGAACCACAATCATACTAGCTCTCTACCATTCCACTCCCGAACAGCGCGCGGGAAAAACGAACACCTAAACCTTTCTGTTCGAGCTCTGATTTCTCTTATTTTATTTTGATGATCATTCCTACCGATGTAGGTTGGGCTCAAAAAAATATTTCCGCATTCGGAAGAGAAAGTTGGTGACTGAAGTTTCGTAAATAGATCTCGCCGCGACGAAAAACGTCTTTGCTTTAATGACTTCCGTCCCAACACGCGTATCATATCTGTCACACTCTCTCCCCTATTACGTGATAATACAAAACGAGCTGCCCTCTTTTGCACCCTTTCGATGTCCTCTGTCAATCCCACCTGGTACGGATCCCACACCGCGCAGAAATATTCTAACAGAGGACGAACGAGTGTAGTGTAAGCTGTCTCTCTAGTGGACTTGTTGCATCTTCTAAGTGTCCTGCCAATAAAACGCAACCTTTGGCTCGCCTTCCCCACAATATTATCTATGTGGTCTTTCCAACTGAAGTTGTTTGTAATTTTAACACCCAGGTACTTAGTTGAATTGACAGCCTTGAGAATTGTACTATTTATCGAGTAATCGAATTCCAACGGATTTCTTTTGGAACTAATGTGGATCACCTCACACTTTTCGTTATTTAGCGTCAACTGTCACCTGCCACACCATACAGCAATCTTTTCTAAATCGCTTTGTAATTGATACTGGTCTTCGGATGACCTTACTACATGGTAAATTACAGCATCATCTGCGAACAACCTAAGAGATCTGCTCAGATTATCACCCAGGTCATTTATATAGATCAGGAACAGTAGAGGTCCCAGGACGCTTCCCTGGGGAACACCTGATATCACTTCAGTTTTACTCGATGATTTGCCGTTTATTACTACGAACTGCGACCTTCCTGACAGGAAATTACGAATCCAGTCGCACAACTGAGACGATACCCCATAGGCCCACAGCTTGATTAGAAGTCGCTTGTGAGGAACGGTGTCAAAAGCTTTCCGGAAATCTAGAAATACGGAATCAACTTGAGATCCCCTGTCGATAGCGGCCATTTCTTCGTGCGAATAAAGAGCTAGCTGCGTTGCACAAGAACGATGTTTTCTGAAACCACGCTGATTACGTATCAATAGATCGTTCCCTTCGAGGTGATTCATAATGTTTGAATACAATATATGCTCCAAAACCCTATTGCAAACCGACGTCAATGATAATAGGTCTGTTGTTCGATGGATTACTCCTACTACCCTTCTTAAACACTGGTGCGACCTGCACAATTTTCCAATCTGTAGGTACAGATCTATCGGTGAGCGAGCGGTTGTATATGATTGCTAAGTAGGGAGCTATTGTATCAGCGTAATCTGAAAGGAACCTAATCGGTATACAATCTGGACCTGAAGACTTGCCCGTATCAAGCGATTTGAGTTGCTTCGCAACCCCTAAGGTATCTACTCCTAAGAAACTCATGCTAGCAGCTGTTCGTGTTTCAAATTCTGGAATATTCCATTCGTCTTCCCTGGTGAAGAAATTTCGGAAAACTGCGTTCAATAACTCCGCTTTAGCGGCACAGTCGTCGGTAAAAGTACAATCGGCACTGCGCGGCGAAGGTATTGACTGCGTCTTGCCGCTTGTGCACTTTACATACGACCAGAATTTCTTCGGATTTTCTACCAAATTTCGAGACAATGTTTCATTGTGGAACCTATTAAAGGCATCTCGCATTGAAGTCCGTGCCAAATTCCGAGCGTCTGTAAATTTTAGCCAATCTTCGGGATTTCGTGTTCTTCTGAACTTCGCATGCTTTTTCCGTTGCCTCTGCAACAGCGTTCGGACCTGTTTTGTGTACCATGGGGGATCAGTTCCATCTCTTACCAATTATGAGGTATGAATCTCTCAATTGCTGTTGCTACTATATCTTTGAATTTGAGCCACATATCGTCTACATTTGCATAGTCAGTTCAGAAGGAATGGAGATTGTCTCTTAGGAAGGCTTCTAGTGACACTTTATCCGCTTTTTAAAATAAAATTTGAATAAGTTTGCTCAAAAACATTTCAGTATACACCAAGCGTAAGGGCGACGTACAGTGTTATCAGAGCCATTGCAGACAGCTTACAAGCCCTCACGTGTCCGTGAGATTTCGCAAAACCGCGGCAGAGAACTGCTGCTACACAAACTATCTGGGATACTTTGGGGAGGGGAACTACGGCACAGCTTCCAGACGTCAGCACGTGACTTTCTCACAACAGGATTGAGAACTAAAAGATAGCATGCTGTATCTGTGCCAACAGTATGAGCTGATTGCGGTTACCAGTAACACACATTTGCAACAGCCGGCCGTTGTGGCCGAGCGGTTCTAGGCGCTCCAGTCTGGAACCGAGCGGCCGCTACGTCGCAGGTTCAAATCCTGCCTCGGGCATGGCTGTGTGAGATGTCCTTAGGTTAGTTTGGTTTAATTAGCTCTAAGTTCTAAGGGACTGATGACCTCAGATGTTAAGTCCCATAGTGCTCAGAACCATTTGAACCATTTGAACCACATTTGCAACAACAACAAAAAAGTAGTTACGGTTTCATAACTTCTAAGTGTTCGACATTGCCGTATACTAAATGCTTTCTTCTCTAAACCTTCCGACATACTGTTTGAAAAATATAGTTCCTTTCCTTGATTTGCTAAACTGCTGAACACTAGCGTGGTTGGCCGGCCGTTGTGACCAAGCGGTTCTAGGTGCTTCAGTCCGGAACCGCGTGACTGCTACGGTCGCAGTTTCGAATCCTGCCTCGGGCATGGATGTGTGTGATGTCCTTGGGTTAGTTTGGTATACTTAGCTCTAAGTTCTAGGGGACTGATGAGCTCAGATGTTACGTCCCTTAGTGCTCAGAACGATTTGAAACATTTGAACCATTTGAACTAGCGTGGTTGTGCGCTCTTCCTAGTGCCGGATTTCGATATGGTGGTGGTAATGGTGATGTTTATCCACGTTGATATGAATGCCAAATATAAAAATTACTTAACAAGTGACGTATTTTTTGAGTACTGTCCACTTTCTCCAGATATTCTGTCTTGGACAAAGTCACCAAGCATGTTTTCGGAGGACATTTAGACATAAAGTATTCACTGCTCAAAATAAAGTGGTTAGAATAATGTGTGGGGTTCATAGCCGCACATCTTGTAGGCTTCTTTATAAAAAATTGGGAAATGTTACAACAGCCTCACAGTACATTTAATCACTAATGAAATTTGTTCTCAACAACATGAACCAGTTTAAAAACAACAGTGACATTCATGATTATAATACCAGAAAAAAGAAAGACTTACACTATTCTTCACTCAACCTATCTTTGGCACAGAAAGGGGTAAAATATGCTGCTATAAAAATTTTTGACAAATTACCAGATGAAATAAAATGTCCGACCGACAACAGTAACAGCTTCAAAAATAAATTGAAATCATATCTCCTTGATAACTCCTTCTATATCATAGATGAATTCTTGAATACGAATAAATAAATCTATAAACACAGTACATGAATTTTCTGTCATTTAAGGGAATGGGGTAAATAATAGAAATATTAATCTTTAACTTTGTATTGTAATATATGTATATATATGACACGTTCCACATCATAACGGCTACCGTACCGTGCGATTGATCAATGGAACACCCAGCCAGCTAACTAACTAACTAAGGAACACTCCTGTTATATGGAGTGTGTGATGATCTCGAACACCTTTTTCACGATGGGGCTATTTTCTCTCAGTTCATGCTCTAGCCCAACCTCTGCTTGACGCGGGTGGTTTTAAAAGTCTGAGTCGACGCAGATGCGGATTTCTCCAGGATTGTGAGTTGATAATATAGACTGGAACGTCGAAAGCGACATCTGTATTGATATTAAATGTACAGGACAAAAAGAAGACAGCATTATTAATTCGTGATTTCACCACCAATACCTCAACACAAACCAATAATCATGACAGAACAACGGGAAAGAATCCACTACCCTGGGCCCCAGTCAGTAAGACTGGGTAATAGACCTGATCATCGGATTCCAGGGGATCAGGCATGTCATGAAGAGAAGAATCGGAGCCTCTCAAAAACCCTCAAGATGAAGAAAGTATTTTACATGGGAACACTCAACACCAACACACTACTGAGGCCAGGTAAACTGAAACAATTAACAAATGCCATGGATAAATACAACATCAAAGTTATGGCAATACAGGAAACACGACTTGCAGATGAGAACCACTTTGATTCTGAAAATTACAGGATATATAAGGGGAAACCAGCCATAACCATCCCAGGAAGAAATCTCAAACTCTTCGGAACTGGTTTTGTAGTACATAAATCGATACTGGACTCCGTAATAGATTTCACCTCAAAATCAGAAAAAATGTCGACACTCACGATAAGATCTGGAAACAAAGCCTATACATTAATCAATGGACATGCCCCCACAAACAATTATAACAAGAAGAACCCAGAGATGATTGAGGAATTCTGGGAAGATCTGGAAGAAACTACCAGCAAAATCCCCAAGAATCACATAAAAGTGTTACTAGGAGACTTCAATGCCCAGTTAGGCAAGGAAAGAAAATTCCGAGACACGACAGGGAAACACACGGCCCACATGAGAACAAACAAAAATGGAGAGAACTTGATAAACTTCTGCAGAAATTTTGATCTGAAAATCATGTCAACGCAATTCCAGAAACCACACAGAAAACTTGTAACTTGGAAATCCCCCAACCATGCTCTAGGAGAATTTCAGATAGACCACGTAGCAATATCCACAAAAGACACCAGAGAAATAATGAACGTAAGAACAAGGAAAGGAGTTTTCGAATCTGATCATCACCTTCTCCAAATTAAAGTAAAATTTATACCCAATAGACAAATCAAGAGAACCAACAGATCTTTCAGAACAGATCCAGAGTACCTACAAATAAACAAGAAAGAAATAATAGAAGAAATTACGAAAATCAACAGCAACAACTGGACCGAACTGTCAGAAAAAATAAAAGAACTGATAAAATTGGGGCAGCCACCGAGAAAAAGGAAACACCGATGGTGGAACATGACATGCGACAGGGCCATAGAAGACAGAATACAAGCCTGGAAAAAATTTAACAGCCATAAAACACAAGAAAAATGGGAAGACTTCAACAGGATACAGAAAAACACTTCAAAAATAATCCGAAGAGAAAAAAGAGGTTACGAAAACAGCAGGTTGAAGGAGATAGAATAAGACTTCACCAGAAACAACACACGAAATTTTTACAGAGTATTCCGAGAAAATTTGACAGGATATCAGCCACCAAGCTTATGCTTGAAAAGACAAGATGGAACACTGGAGACAAATCCGAAGAAAAACTGAAATATTAGCCAGATACTTTGACACGTTACTTAACTGTGATAAACCAAAGCAGAGATTACAGTTTACAAAACCAGAACCCAACCGGGACTCCGAACCCCCAACATATGAAGAAATCGTGAAAATAATAAAATCCTTGAAAAATAATAGAGCACCAAGAGAAGATGGACTGATTGCAGAAATCTGGAAATTAGACCATGAAAAAATTACACCCAAAATTCATAGTGTAATCAAAAACATCTGGGAAACAGAAAAGATACCAGAAGAATGGAAGTCAGCCCTAATACACCCCCTCCATAAGAAAGGAGACAAAACAGATCCTAATAACTATAGAGGGATTTCGTTACTGCCGGTGGCATACAAAATTCTATCAAAAGCTCTGTTAAATCGCCTAGAACCTCAGATAGATCCACAGATCGGAGAATACCAAGGAGGGTTCAGGAAGGGAAGATCATGCAGTGAGCAGATCTGGTGTCTGAGAACATTATTAACAACGAGAAAGTCCACAAACACCACAGTAACATTTGTTGATTTCAAGAAGGCTTACGATTCCATAGATAGAGAAACACTTTTTAATACACTAGAAGAAATGAAGGTAGACAATAAGACCAGAAAACTAATTCAGGAAACATTAACAAATACAAAGTCAAAAGTGAAGTTCATGGGCGAGATCTCAGAATCTTTCGAAATCAAGACAGGAGTGAGACAGGGAGATGGCCTGTCACCCATTTTATTTAACGCTGTTTTAGAGAAAATTATCAGGACGTGGGACAAAGGAGTCAATGGGGTAAAGATGGGGAGAGAGAAAAATAGAACCGTCAACATAAAATGTCTGGCCTTTGCCGACGATATAGCCATCATTACAAATGACAGAAAAGATGCCAGAGAAGCCCTAGAGATATTGCATGAAATCGCAGCCAGAACAGGACTACAAATATCATATGAAAAAACCCAGTACGTGGACACAAAATCTGCAGACAGAAGCCCATTGATAACAAAGTACGGAAAGATAACACAAGTAGAAAGTTTCAAATACCTGGGAGAGATTATACAGAAAACAGGACTGAATTCAACAGCCAATGAAGAAAGGGTTACAAAACTACAAAAAGCATACAGACTTACCTGGAACCATTACAATAAAAGAAATATTTCTGTCAATGCCAAATTAAGACATTACAAAACAGTAGTCTTACCTGAGGCCTTGTATGCCTCAGAAACAACAGTAATCAGAGGAAGAACTAAAATCAAGGAAATGGAAAAGCAAGAGAGGAAGATTCTGAGAAAGATCTATGGGCCAGTTCAGAGACAGGGGATCTGGATAAAGAGACCAACAAAGGAATTGTACAAACAGGCAGAGACAATTACAGACAATATCAGAAAAAGAAGGGCAAAATTCTATGGGCACATTCATGGGATGAATGAAAATAGGCTGACTAAGAAGATTTTTAACATAGTGGTGACGAATAAGGTGAAAACTAACTGGGTAAAGGAAACCATGGAAGACCTCAAAAATCTAAACATCTCCACAGAAGAAATATCAAACAGAGGAAAATACAGAGAAAAAATCAACAAACAGAAATTCGAAGAAACACCAAAAGAGAAGAAACGAGGAAAGAAGTGGACAGAAGAGAGGAAGAAGAAACACAGTGAATTTATGAAAGGTTTTTGGGAAGAGAAAAGAAAGAGACAGAAAAAACTGCCATGAATTTGAAATGTACCAATTTATGTACCATATTGTCATTGTGAATATTGATTGTGTTTTAACGCTCTCCTTAATGGGGAATTAACGATAATAATAATAATTCGTGAATATCAGTATCCTGACCTTGTCGATTAATTTCTTATGTCGTGTTTCGGCTATTACAAGATGGTTCTCTTAATAATAAAATTAATGGAGATAGCTTTTCTTTAAATATTTTAATTATTTTGTTTTGTGTATCTTCTTTCGTGTGTAGGGGTGTTTCTGCATGTCTTGCGATTTGTTTGTGTTCCTGTGTACGTGCTGTTTGCCTGTACGACACTGAGTATCGGATGACTAAATGGTAATATGTCCGTTTCGAGCAGCGTTGAAACGACTGCACGTTATAAATGACCGATAACGGCCAACGTAGCGAGCGAGCGGTGATACGTTGTAGCAGACAGCCGTCCATTTGTCATACAGTGTCGTGCAAGTAAACATAGTAGCAGAAACTACGTACAGCAAGCAGCGCACGCAAAGAAACACTCACAAAGTTATAGACCTATATCAAGATTTGTGAACGCACTAAAACAACTACAGAAAACGCAACATAGTGATGATATTTTAAATATTGAAAAATAGTGTTTAGAGATAAAATTCGTCTGTGACGTAGCAATGCAGTACACGGAGCATCAGATGAGCGAAAGATCTGATACTGCGATGATATGGACGAAACTGAAGAAAATATTGACAGTTCGCCTCTGTAATGTGGGTGAAGTCAAAAGGTGTTTCATGGTATGTGAAATGTTACAATTATTACAGTTTTCTATAAACGGAACACATTTTATGCCAAAAACAGGGAAAAGAACATGAAAGAACTCACCAACCAGTCATAGTAATGTGAACACCAGTCAAAAGCATGAATAACCACCTATTGCAGCGCGAACCATTGCGGGACGTGCGTGAAGAGAATCAGTGAGGTTCTGCAAGCTAGCGACAGCGATGTGAGGCCATACCGACTCCAGACACTAGCTGCTCTAGGTTTCTGCATCTACATCTACGAGATTACTATGCTATTCAGAATAAAGTGTCTGGCAGGAGGTTCAAGCTGTCTCTCTACCGTTCCACTCTCGAATGGCACGCGTTAAAAACGAGCACTTAAATTTTTCTGTGCGAGTTCTGATATCTCTTATTTTATCGTGATGATCATTTCTCCCTATCTAGGTGGGTGCCAACAGAACGTTTTCGCAATCGGAGGAGGAAACTGGTGATTGAAATTTCATGAGAAGATCCCGTCGCAACAAAAAACGCCTTTGTTTCAGTGATTGCCACTCCAATTCACGTATCATGTCTGTGGCACTATCTCCCCTATTTCCCGATAATACAAAATGAGCTGCTCTTCATTGTACTTTTTCGATGTCGTCGGTCAGCCCCCACCTGATGCGGATCCCACACCGCACAACAATACTCCAGAATAGGGCGGACAAGCGTGGTGTAAGCAGTCTCTTTAGTAGACCTGTTGCACCTTCTAAGTGTTCTGCCAATGAATCGCAGTCTTTGGTTTACTCTACCCACAATTTTATCTATGTGATCGTTCCAATTTAGGTTATTTGTAATTGTAATCCCTAAGTACTTAATTGAATTTACAGCCTTCAGACTTGTGTGACTTATCGCGTAATCGAAATTTAGCTGATTTGTTTTAGTACTCATGTGAATAACTTCGTACTTTTCTTTATTCAGGGTTAATTGCCACTTTTTGCACCATATAGATATCTTATTTAAATCATATTGCAAGTCGTTTTGATCATCTGATGACTTTACAAGACGGTAAATGACAGCATCATCTGTAAACAATCTAAGACGGCTACTCAGATTGTCTCCTATGTCGTTAATATAGATTAGGAACAATAGAGGGCCTATAACAGTTCCTTCGGGAACGCCGGATATTACTTCCGTTTTACTCGATGACTTTCTGTCTATTACTAATAACTGTGACCTTTCTGACATGTAATCACGAATCCAGTCGCACAACTGAGGCGATACTCCGTAGGGATGCAGTTTGGTTAGAAGACGCTTGTGAGGAACGGTGTCGAAAGCCTTCTGGAAAACTAAAGATATGGAATCGATTTGACTGTGGATAGCACTTATTACTTCATGAGTATAAAGAGCTAGTTGTGTTTCACAAGAACGATATTTTCTGAAACCGTGCTGACCATGTGTCAATCAATCATTTCTTCGAGGTACTTCATAATGTTCGAATACAGTATATGTTCCAAAACCCGACTGCAAATCGACGTTAGTGATATAGGGCTGTAATTGAGCGGATTACTTCTACTTCCCTTTTTGAGTATTGGTGTGACTTGAGCAATTTTCTAGTATTTAGGTACGTATCTTTCTGTGAGCGAGAGGTTGCATATAATTGCTAAATATGGAGCTATTGTATCAGCATATTCTGAGAGGAACCTGACTGGTATACGATCTGGACCGGAGGCCTTGCCTTTATTAAGTGATTTAAGCTGCTTTGTTACACCGAGGATATCTGCTCCTGTGTTTCTCATCTTGGCAATTGTTCTCAATTGGAATTCAGGAATATTTACTTCGTCTTCTTTGGTGAAGGAGTTTCGGAAAATGGTGTATAATAACTCTGCTTTAGTGGCACTGTCATCAGTGACTTCATCGTTGTTATTGAAGGTATTGATTGCGTGTTGCCACCCGTGTGCTTTATGTACGACCAGAATGTCTTTGGGTTTTCTGCCAGATTTCGAAACAGACTTTCGTTGTGGAAATTATTAAAAGCATCTCGCATTGAAGTACGCGCGATATTTAGAACTCGTGTAAAACTTTGCCAACCTTGGGGATTTTGCGTTCTTTTAAAATTGGCATGCTTTTTTCGTTGCTGCTGCTACAACGATCTGACCCGTTTTGTGTACCATGGGGGATTTATGTTGTATATATCTCTCAATTGCTGTCGATACTATCTCTTTGAAAACATTCCACAACACTCGGTTGAGGATCCATGGTGAGAACAGCCCGATCGGGGTGGTCCCACAGATTCTCGACTGGGTAAATCGAGGGAATTTGGTGGCCAGCTATACTGAAAACTCTGATCCATTATACGTTCCAGAATGACGAGATCACTTAAGATATGCCACGGAAAGTTTCACCGGACCATAACGGTTCCTCCTCCGGCCAGGACTGTTCCTATGATTGTTGCTGGATGTTTGCCTTCAGACCTTTCATACCGTACACGCCACCGGCTATTTGCTCAATAGAACATAAAACAAGTTTCATGGCTCTGAGCACTATGGGACTTAACATCTATGGTCATCAGTCCCCTAGAACTTAGAACTACTTAAACCTAACTAACCTAAGGACAGCACACAACACCCAGCCATCACGAGGCAGAGAAAATCCCTGAACCCGCCGGGAATCGAACCCGGGAACCCGGGCGTGGGAAGCGAGAACACTACCGCACGACCACGAGATGCGGGCACAAGTTTCATCTGGAAAGGTCAACTGTCGCCACTCAGTGGATGTCCAGTTTCTTACAGCCTTCATCACCGATGAATAGAAGTCAACATCACTGCATGAACCAGGCTGCTGCTGCGGAAGCACATACGCAGCAACGTTCGCTGAATGGTCGTTGAGAACACACGGTTGATATCCCCTTGGTTCATCCGGGTGGTCAGTTGCCCAACAGTTGTCTATTAGCCTGTACGCAACTTTGCACCTGTTGTTCGCGCCTGTCACGTATGGCCCTCGGTGCAACACAGTTGCCTTGGGGCCAGTTTTGAATAGCACCATTTTGCCAGGCACGGTATACTTTAAACAGGGCTGCATACGGACGGTTTACAAACTTAGACGTTTAGGAAACTATCCAACCCTCGATCCGAAAGTCAGTGATAATGGGCATTTTGATGTCAGATAAACCGACCCGTTCTGTCCCTTCGACGCGCTTCATTTACCTTCCATTCTGTGTTGCCACCTGCCGTCTGTGAATGGTTATTGTACGTTGACGTCGATTATAGGTGGCGGTCACATTGGTGTGATTGGACGTTTGCGAGCCGTAAAAGCCACAGTACAGATTGATTTAAACGAAACACGTCTTGTGCCAACAGGACGAAAATTAATGGTCGGCCTGTAGCATTTATGGTTTATAAATGAGCTGATATGACGTCCAAGACCAATGTATGTTGAAACGTCCCCTTAGAGAAATTTATGAATTACTGTGCTGGTAAACCTCTTACATTATTTGATTTTAAAACAGTGGAGCAGAACTGAACGTACTCAGACATTTCGCTCTTTACTTATTCTGATCAACACTAAACTGACACACACTATTTTTAGCGCAGCGCAATCTGACTTTCAATAATCCCAACAAAACAATGGCCCTGACTAACAACAACCTACACTCCTGGAAATGGAAAAAAGAACACATTGACACCGGTGTGTCAGACCCACCATACTTGCTCCGGACACTGCGAGAGGGCTGTACAAGCAATGATCACACGCACGGCACAGCGGACACACCAGGAACCGCGGTGTTGGCCGTCGAATGGCGCTAGCTGCGCAGCATTTGTGCACCGCCGCCGTCAGTGTCAGCCAGTTTGCCGTGGCATACGGAGCTCCATCGCAGTCTTTAACACTGGTAGCATGCCGCGACAGCGTGGACGTGAACCGTATGTGCAGTTGACGGACTTTGAGCGAGGGCGTATAGTGGGCATGCGGGAGGCCGGGTGGACGTACCGCCGAATTGCTCAACACGTGGGGCGTGAGGTCTCCACAGTACATCGATGTTGTCGCCAGTGGTCGGCGGAAGGTGCACGTGCCCGTCGACCTGGAGCCGGACCGCAGCGACGCACGGATGCACGCCAAGACCGTAGGATCCTACGCAGTGCCGTAGGGGACCGCACCGCCACTTCCCAGCAAATTAGGGACACTCTTGCTCCTGGGGTATCGGCGAGGACCATTCGCAACCGTCTCCATGAAGCTGGGCTACGGTCCCGCACACCGTTAGGCCGTCTTCCGCTCACGCCCCAACATCGTGCAGCCCGCCTCCAGTGGTGTCGCGACAGGCGTGAATGGAGGGACGAATGGAGACGTGTCGTCTTCAGCGATGAGAGTCGCTTCTGCCTTGGTGCCAATGATGGTCGTATGCGTGTTTGGCGCCGTGCAGGTGAGCGCCACAATCAGGACTGCATACGACCGAGGCACACAGGGCCAACACCCGGCATCATGGTGTGGGGAGCGATCTCCTACACTGGCCGTACACCACTGGTGATCGTCGAGGGGACACTGAATAGTGCACGGTACATCCAAATCGTCATCGAACCCATCGTTCTACCATTCCTAGACCGGCAAGGGAACTTGCTGTTCCAACAGGACAATGCACGTCCGCATGTATCCCGTGCCACCCAACGTGCTCTAGAAGGTGTAAGTCAACTACCCTGGCCAGCAAGATCTCCGGATCTGTCCCCCATTGAGCATGTTTGGGACTGGATGAAGCGTCGTCTCACGCGGTCTGCACGTCCAGCACGAACGCTGGTCCAACTGAGGCGCCAGGTGGAAATGGCATGGCAAGCCGTTCCACAGGACTACATCCAGCATCTCTACGATCGTCTCCATGGGAGAATAGCAGACTGCATTGCTGCGAAAGGTGGATATACACTGTACTAGTGCCGACATTGTGCATGCTCTGTTGCCTGTGTCTATGTGCCTGTGGTTCTGTCAGTGTGATCATGTGATGTATCTGACCCCAGGAATGTGTCAATAAAGTTTCCCCTTCCTGGGACAATGAATTCACAGTGTTCTTATTTCAATTTCCAGGAGTGTATACCTTTCGTGAACCAAATGGTTCAAATGGCTCTGAGCACTATGGGACTCAACTGCTGAGGACATTAGTCCCCTAGAACTTAGAACTAGTTAAACCTAACTAACCTAAGGACATCACACACATCCATGCCCGAGGCAGGATTCGAACCTGCGACCGTAGCGGTCTCGCGGTTCCAGACTGCAGCGCCAGAACCGCGCGGCCACTTCGGCCGGCACTTTCATGATCCACTTACCTCACAAAAATCTACGTTACTCGAACTACTGCAATACAGCGAGGGCCAATACTGCCAGCTAAATAAACGATTCTAACTACTGAAGGCACTAACTACTGATAGGTAAAGTTAGCAAATGAAAGATTTTGATAGAGAACAAACAATGTATTTACCTTAATAATGTTCAAAAGTCATCATATATATATATATATATATATATATATATATATATATATCTATATATCAGTTCACGGTATCCAGTATCACAAATTTACTCTTTTTGATGCACACACGTCCAGATCATCCACTCTCAAAATTCTGCCATCTCTCTCCCCACATCCACCACTGCTGGCGGCTCACCTCCAACTGCGCAACGCTACGCACTGTTTACATCCAACTGCCCAACACTACAATAGCAAATATTCCAACAATGTAAACCAGTCACAGATTGCACACAGCACAGCCAGTGATTTTCACACAGGGTGCTACGAGACGTTACCAACATAAAAACGTAAACAGCCTACTTACAATGTATGTATGCATTACACTGAAAAGAACAGTTGCCATCATCCCGAATGTTGATTTGAACACGGCAGTGCTTTACTAGGCGCGATCCTATTGGAGGTGGTGAGTCGTTGCCTCCCTTCAACCCCCGAACTGACTTACCCACCCAATTATACAGAGACCTATGGTTTACCGTGGACTCCCAACTACGGTGCAACTTGGCATTTTTCATTTCAACAAACACTAAAAGAGATAAAGAACTGAAAAATAAAAGGAAAAAATCTTTGGACCAACTGGGGATCGACCCCGAGACGTTCGTAAACGGTATCTGGCACTTTTTCAGCCGTTCATCGTAAATTTATTTTCCATCAAAAATTCCGTCTGCGAAAACATTTAAAGTAAGTTTTGACTCTGCTGTTGCTAGTTTCACATAGTATGCACTGATGAGCCAAAAATATGACCAGAATCTTGATGGCCTGCTGGTCCACATTTTGAACGTAATAGACAAAGAGATTTAGCGTCCGAAAATTCGACAAGCTCAGGAAGCGGTATGTGGCACCACATGTCTACGGAGAGGTCATGCTTTTCCCATTTGTTACGAGACAGTGATTTATAGGCGCATAGCAGGCTTCCGATAGCCTCCCAGACGTGTTCCATCGGGTTGACATCTGGCGAACTTGGTGGCCAAGACATCAGCGTGAGTTCACTCTCACCCTCCCCAAACCAGTGTAGCAGGTTTCTGGCCTTGTGGCAGGGACAGTTATCCTGCTGGAAAATCCCATCGCCGATGGGGAGGACAGGAGGACATCAGGCATGAAGCGAGGCAATGGACCGCTCTCATGGTGCCTTTGCTTACTGCCAGAGGTCTTATGGAAGGCCAGATAAACATCCTCAACAGCATAATACTACCCCAACTGGCCTATGTCCTACGTGCGATGTCTGTTTATCCAGAGCCTGGATGCACTACCACCGACCAGGTGTAACAACAGTCGTGATTCATGTGACCAATATAAAAGAAAGGAAATAGGTGTAACCCATTGAATTACAGACCCATATCATTGACCTCAATTTGCAGTATGATTTTGGAGCATATACTGTAATCGAACATTATGAATCACCTTGAAGAAAATGACTTATTGATACATAACCAACACGGATTCAGAAAATATCGTTCTTGTGCAACACAGCCAGCTCTTTATTCCCATGAAGTAATGAGTGCTGTCGACTAGGGACCTCAGATCGATACCATATTCCTAGATTTCCAGAAGGCTTTTGATACCGTTTCTCACAAGCGACTATTAATCAAATTGCGTGCATATGGAGTATAGTCCCAGTTGTGTGACTGGATTCGTGATTTCCTCTCAGAGAGGTTACAGTTCGTAGTGATAGACGGTAAATCATCGAGTAGAAGAGAAGTGATATCTGCCGTTCCGCAAGGTAGTGTCATAGGCCCTCTGCTGTTCCTTATTTAGATAAATGAGCTAGGTGATAATCTGAGCAGCCCCCTTAGATTTTTTGCAGATGATGCTGTAACTTACCGTCTAGTAAAATCATCAGATGATCCATTCCAATTACAAAATGATCTAGAGAGAATTTCTGTATGGTGCGAAAAGTGGCAATTAGCACTAAATAAAGAAACGTCCGAGGTCATCCACATGGGTACTAAAATAAATCCGATAAATTTTGGGTATACGATAAATCGCACAAATCTAAGGGCTGTCAATTCGACTAAATACCTAGGAATTACAATTACGAGCAACTTAAATTGGAAAGACCACATAGATAATATTGTGGGGAAGGCGAAAGAAAGATTGTTTGTTGGCAAAACACCTAGAAGATGCGACAAACCCACTAAAGAGACGGCCTACATTACACTTGACCATCCTCTGCTGGAATATTGCTGCGCGGTGAGGGATCCTTACCAGGTATAATTGACGGAGGACATCGAAAAAGTGCCAACAAGGGCAGCTCGTTTCGTGTTATCGCGTAATAGGTGTAAGAGTGTCACTGAGATGATACGCGAGTTGGAGTGGCAGTCACTGAAACAAAGGCGGTTTTCTTTGCCGTGAGATCTATTTACGAAATTTCAATCCCCAACTTTCTCTTCCGAATGCGAAAACATTTTGTTGACACCCGCCTACGTAGGGAGAAATGATCATCATAATAAAGTAAGAGAAATCAGAGCTCGAACGGAAAGATTTAGGTGTTCCTTTTTCCCACGCGCCATTCGAGAGTGGAATGGTAGAGAAGTAGTATGAAAATGGTTCGATGAACCCTCTGCCAGGCACTTAAGTGTGAATTGCAGAGGAACCATGTAGATGTAGATGCAGGCGACACATTTTCATTGATCCACGGTCTATTCACGATGAACCCGTGCCCACTCCAATCGCAATTGTCTATCTCATTGAGTCAACATGGCAACACTTAGGAGTCGTCTGCTGTGGAATCCCACCTTAAACAATGTGCCATGAAACGTGTGCTCCGATACACTTGTGTCTGCATCAACGTTGTTTTCTGTCGTCAGATCTGCCATAGATCGCTTACTGTCCTGCTTCACAGAACTGGGAAGTCTCCGACCTCCACGTTCTGTAAACAGCTCTGGACGTCCAACACCTTGTCGCCTGCTCCTAGTTCCACTGTCTTTAACTGCTTTCCACAGATGCTCACGAGAGTACCAAGTGAACGTCCGACTAGCTACCTCATTTCAGAGATGCTTTTTTCCGGGGAGAGGTCATAACAATCTACCGTTTGTCAAAATTGCTTATGTCTGTGGATTTCCTGATTTGTGGCCCGCATCCTCGTTAGAATGATTCTCCATTCGTCACCATCCAAGGCTCCCGGCTATCGCTACACACAAACAAATGCTTAGAAAGAAAGAACTCGACATTTTATGTTGTTGGGTAAATACACAATGGATACGAACACTTTTCTAGATGTGATCGTCACCAATTCATGAACAGCGCTGAGTCGCATGGCGCATGCGCCCCAGTGACAGGGCACACCTATCTCGTCACGTTGTCGGACTATGCACTTTCCCGACGTTTTCGGAGGACGGCGCCTGCCCCCCCCCCTCCCCCCCCCCCCCAACCTGTCGACCTGACGCAGTATGATTTCAGTGCGTGGTGCTTTATCAAGGATATTGTTTACAGAACAGTTATTCGAGTTCTGGTAGATTTGAGACAACGGATCTACGCCGCAGTCGAGGCCATAACATCTGTCTTGCTTGCGAACACGTGGCGACAAGTGAAGTACAGTTTCTATATCTCTCTAGCTACAAACGGTGCCCACATTGAACAGTACCAACATGCAGGCAAATGTTTGAGCTCCCGTGTACCACGTTGGACAAATAAAGCTATTAAAGTTAACAGTTATTGAAACATAAACAAATGTTTTTGTCCACCTCTAGCCCGGTCGCCCTGTGCTTGCCTTGTTGCAATACCTGACCGCCCTCCAGCATGTGGAATTCGATCTCGCAGTGTGCAGTGGTCATAGTGTATTGGATCATCAGTGTACGATTAGTCAAGCAGTCTCAAGAAAACCACGGATGATCTGAATTACTATGTCCGAATTGAGAGGTGAACCATTCTGAATGGAAATATAAGTTGACATGAATATATTGAAAGGGTACAGTACCGCCCAACATTGAAAATACGTACAACATACTTCATTATTTTTGCCAGAACAACACATTTTTTTTTTGCAAAATTAACTCAATTTCAATTAATACAGCGAAGCCGGATACCAGTGTGGGAAAGAATGACAATTCATTTATTTAATTGATCACATGTGCACTCCCACAAAATAAATCCCTACATCCAGTTTGGTGAGATCTGTGAAATGAATGAATGTATGGTCGTCTGCTAACCACAGATGGTGAATGTGAATATATGATCATCTTTGAGTCGATCCTTTGGCCACCTTTGGTGGGACCAAAGAGATGAAATTTACCAGAGCTTTGAGCGCCTGAAATATGGCTGACCAATACGATAGCAAGGTGCTTCCCCGACCTCGACAGAGATGGGAGAGGACCTAGAGAACGGCCATGTTTCAGCACTCTGCCGCTGGATCTTGTGCTGTTAAGACCTGTTTTAGTTGTGCTCCGTAATGACGAAAGAGTGGAGACATGGTATGCATGTGGAATATTTAAGAGTAGTTTGAAATATTGATTTCTCTATTTCAGGAACTTTTGTGGGGAGAATTAAATGTCAGGCAGGTAATATTAATGGGATTGTAGGAATCTTCGGAAGTGACCAACGGTCACAATGAAACCACGTGTAGCAATAAGTTGAAATAATTCCGTGTGCTTAACTTAAGCTGAATTACTAGCGTGTGTACAATAAGTTGAAATATTTAAGAAATAGCGTGTGTATCATAAGTTGAAATATTTAAGAAATGGCGTGTGCAGGACTTGAAATTAGAGACGAGTACTTCCACGTGGTGAGTACTGTGTGAGTCTCAAACTGTGTATGAGACAAAGGATAAAGAGAAGTACTCGTCCATGGTATCAGTTGAGGGCTCGCGTGTGTGATGTTCTTAATATTACTTTGCGTGATATGATTCCGTGTGACGCTTGATTCAAACTCTGAGAGAGAAGCAAGGTGAGTCGGCCGTCTATCCAGCAACGCCACTTGGCTTGCATTGCACAGGAATACGCCCAAATATCTCCAAAGTTCATAGTAGGAAAGTAGAATTACAAAGTGGGGCAGTGTCGTGTGAAACTGGGATAAATATTAATTGGAGTGGGAAAGCTGAAAGTGATAGTGTTGTGACTATTTAGTGTAGTATTTCATGTTGCAGTGTGATGTATGTCATGTAATTTGGGTATGTGTGGTTTGCATGGGAGAGTAGCAAGGTAGTTTCAAAAGGTTAGTGGGTTATGCTTGTTCCTTCGGTACCATCCTATCCAGAAAGTGCACTGTAGCGTTAAAAGTAATTACGAGACCATAATATAGAGATTCACCATTGTAAAGCCATGCCCACTGGGCGGAATTTCTCATGTGTTATTGTTTTAGGTTGTAGAATTTGTGTGTTTAGGTTAGAGAATTTATCGGAATAAATAAGATAGTGAAAAGAAAAAGATTGGTGTACCTTTCCTTCGAATTTTATGTTGTCATAATGTCCCGAATTTGTAATGTGTGCGCCATTCATATTCAGTGCGGTGGCCACGTGTTGACAAAAGCCGTTAAATAAAAGACAAAAAGAAAATGTGGTATTGCCAGTGCGTAGTGTACAGTCAGAGTTCTGTAAATTACTGATAGTCAGATGCGTGTTTCCGTTGCGTATTAATCACATGGGAGGATAACTTGTAACTTAAGTGTGAGTACTAGAGTTCATGTTGCTCTATAA
Organism: Schistocerca americana; assembly: GCF_021461395.2. Taxonomy (NCBI): domain Eukaryota; kingdom Metazoa; phylum Arthropoda; class Insecta; order Orthoptera; family Acrididae; genus Schistocerca; species Schistocerca americana. The sequence goes on along the minus strand of NC_060119.1, from coordinate 868,526,430 downwards.
ATAAGAATGAATCCACTCGCTTGGCAGACCACTCATCTTGCAGGCCTGACTGCTTGATGCCACAGTATGAGCAAGGCATGTGGGTGCCTCTCAATATGATTAAAGATTTTCACACTGATGGTTTAATATCTTGTGTTTTGTAGCATTTACAGAGAGCGTTTGGCAGTGCTTATCATTCTCTGTCCGCCAAATTACGACCTTAAGCACGGTGGCCGTTTTCATGTCATTAGAGACTTCTTTCATTCCATATTGATTGTAAAGAATTCTTCACTACGTTAAACAGGAAAATCACACATCACAGTCATACGCAGGACTGCAAAGATCAGGAAAGAAGTACCCCTACTTGGCGTTTTAATTTCTCCCACAATCCACAATCAACTGTGAAACTTGTTTTACCCAGTCATCAAATGAGAAGTTGGTTTGTCCTAAAGCAGTTAATAAACTCTTACCATCTCCTGAACTGAGAAATTATTTCACAAAGCCACTTATAAGAAGCTTTACAGAGTAATGCGTAATCTGCCTTATGGAAGTATCTGCATTCTCAGATAACTGCCGGCAGTTCTACACACGGTAAGTACGAGAAAACAGTTCTAATAGAGTACATGGCCTTCAATGTACTTAAGTCACTCCTAACCAACGGCGCTACCGACACTCTTGTTACACAACACCATACGTTCGAGAAAAAACGGAAAGCAGCTGAAGTGCTCAGGAAGGCTTATAATAACTTACTTACAGCAGTTTCTATTTTGTTACAAATTCTAACCAAAGTGTGTGGCAAATATCGAATCAACATAGAGCTTCTATGGTACACTGAACACGCAGTGCGTTATTCCTCTCAGAATTGAGTCATAGAATTAGTCGGTTACTACAGCTACAAGAAGCTATTGTTTGGTTTTCATTAAAAGATGATTTTATACTTACAAATGTTTGCAGTCAACTTAGGTCTCTGCCTTATAAATAAAACAATTTGCGAAGCAGATATTATCTTGTATGAAATTATTAACTATATGTCAACTGTTCATTTGATTGCAATGTATTATTAGTTATGGTTCTAACAGCACTGATCGTGAACGCGTTATAGGGCACAAAAAGTAAATTAAAAAAGATTTCGCTTCTTACAGAGCTACCATTCTCTCACCGTTGTACGCCTACCTTATCATTCGATTCGTCGCGTGTCAGAAATTGGCAGGCGTCCTTGTAGACTGATGTTCGCGGTTCGATTTCCGATGCCACCAAGGACGTCCACTGCGTAAGCCGCCCTTCCACTGACAGCTGAATGAATCATGCAGCAACGAATGATCTAAAGTGGGACGGTATCAAGACTCGGGGTGCAAACGATTCTCGCGCTCATACATCATTTAGTCCTTCTAGGAGGAAGCGTGTGCAGGCGTAGTTTTTGGTGTGTCACTTCCGTTTCTGTTCATTCATAATACATCTACATCTACGTGATTCTCTGCTATTCACAACAAAGCGCCTGGCAGAGGGTTCAATGACCCACCTTCAAGCTGTCTCTCTACCGTTCCACTATCTAACGACACGCGGGAGAAACGAACACTTAAATTTTTATGTGCGAGCCCTGATTTCTCTTATTTTATCATGATGATCATTTCTCCCTAACTAGGTGGGTGCCAACAGAACGTTTTCGCAATCGGAGGAGAAAACTGGTGATTGAAATTTCATGAGAAGATCCCGTCGCAACGAAAAACGCCTTTGTTTTAATGATTGCCACTTCAATTCATTTATCCTGTCTGTGACACTATCTCCTCTATTTCCCGATAATACAAAATGAGCTGCGCTTCTTTGTACTTTTTCGATGTCGTCGGTGAGTCCCACCTGATGCGGATCCCACAGTGCACAGCAATACTCCAGAATAGGGCGGACAAGCGTGGTGTAAGCAGTCTCTTTAGTAGACCTGTTGCACCTTCTAAGTGTTCTGCCAGTGAATCGCAGTCTTTGGTTTGCTCTACCCACAATATTATCTATGTGATCGTTCCAATTTAGGTTATTTGTAATTGTAATCCCTAAGTATTTAGCTGAATTTACAGCCTTCAGATTTGTGTGACTTATCGCGTAATCGAAATTTAGCTGATTTCTCTTAGTACTCATGTGAATAACTTCACACCTTTCATTATTGAGGGTCAGTTGCCACTTTTCGCACCATACAGATATTTTATCTAAATCATTTTGCAAGTCGTTTTGATCATCTGATGACTTTACAAGACGGTAAATGACAGCATCATCTGCAAATAATCTGAGACAGCTACTCTGATTGTCTCCTATGTCGTTAATATAGATCAGGAACAATAGAGGGCCTATAACACTTCCTTGGGGAACGCCGGATATTACTTCTGTTTTACTCGATGACTTTCCGTCTATTCATACGAACTGTGACCTTTCTGACATGAAATCACGAATCCAGTCCCACAACTGAGGCGATACTCCGTAGGCACGCAGTTGGTTAGAAGACGCATGTGAGAAATGGTGTCGAAAGCCTTCTGGAAATATAAAAATATGGAATCAAAATGACATCCCCTGTCGATAGCACTTATTACTTCATGAGTACAAAGAGCTGCTTGTGTTTCAAAAGAACGATATTATCTGAATCCGTGCTGACTATGTGTCAATAAATCGTTTTCTTCGAAGTACTTCATAATGTTCGAATTCAGTATATGTTCCAAAACCCTACCGCAAATCGACGTTAGTGGTATAGGCCTGTAATTCAGCGGATTACCCCTACTTCCCTTTTTGGGTATTGATGTGACTTGATCAATTTTCCAGTCTTTAGGTACGGATCTTTCCGTGAGCGAGTGGTTGTATATAATTGATAAATATGGAGCTATTTTATCAACTTACTCTGAGAGGAACCTGACTGGTATACGATCTGGGAGTTTTGGAAACCGTGTTTAATAACTATGCTTTAATGGCACTGTCATCAGTGACTTCACTGCTATTATCGCGCAATGAAGGTATTGATTGAGTCTTGCCATTGGTGTGCTTTATGTATGGCCAGAATCTCTTTGGGTTTTTTGCCAGATTTCCGGACAGGATTTCGTTGTGGAAATTATTAAAAGCATCTCACATTGAAGTACGCGCTATATTTCGGACTTCAGTAAAATTTTGCCAATCTTGGGGATTTTGCGTTCTTTAAAATTTGGCATGCTTGTTTCGTTGATTCTGCAACAATGATCTGAGACGTTTTGTGTACCATGGGGGATCAGTACCTTCACTTATTAATTTATATTGTATGTATCTCTGAATTTCTGTCGATACTATCTCTTTGAAAACATTCTACAACTTTTCTACATTTAAATGATCAGACCGGAAGGAGTGAAGACTGTCTCTTGCAAAGGCGTTAAGAGCATTTTTATCAGCTTTTTCTAAATAGATATACTTTGCGTTTCTTTTTGATGGTTGTAGCTGTTACGGTATTCAGCCTAGCAGCAACTGCCTTGTGGTCACTATTTGTACAGGATTATTTATTGCTAAAAGGTCAAGTATGCTTTCGAAACCATTTACGCTTCGAGTGGGCTCATGAACTAATTGTTCAAAATAATTTTCTGAGAAATTATTCAATACAATTTCGGATGACGATTTATGCCTGCCGCCGGCTTTAAACGTGTAATTTTTCCAGCATATTGAGGGTAGATTGAAGTCACCACCGACTATAATTGTATGAGCAGGGTACTTATTTGAAAGGAGACTCAAGTTTTCTTTGAACTGTTCAGCAACTATATCTTCTGAGTCGGAGGGTCGGTAAAACGATCCAATTAATAGTTTAGTCCGATTGTCAGGTGTAACCTCTACCCATACAGTTTCACACGAACTATCTACTTCAGTTTCGCTACAAGGCAAACTACCTCTGACAGCAATAAATACTCCACCACCAACTGTATTTAATCTACCCTTTCTTAACACTGTTAGATCGTTTAAAAAAATTTCGGCTGAACTTATTTCCGGCTTTAGTGAGCTCTCTGTATCTACAACTATTTGAGCTTCAGTTCTTTCTATTAGGGCTTGGAGCTCTGGTTCTTTCCCAACACGGCTACGACAATTTACTACTACAATACCAACCGTTTCTACAACTACCTTACTGTGTTTTATCTGCCCACTTTTAGACGGACGTCCCTTCTGTGGTTCCCTGAGACCCTCTATCCAAAAAAACCGTCCACTCCCTTCCACACAGCACCCACTACCCGTGTAGCCACCTCCTGTGTGTAGTGGACTCCTGACCTATTAAGCGGAACCCGGGAACCCACCACCCGAGGGCGCAAGTCAAGGAATCTACAGCCTACACGCTCACAGAACCGCCTGAGCCTCTGATTCAGACCCGTCTACTCGGCTCTGCACCAAAGGACCACAGTCGGTTCTATCGACAATGCTGCAGGTGGCGAGCTCCGCCTTAATCTCTTAAGACTGGCAGTCTTTACCATTTCCGCTAGCCGCCTGAAACCAGACAGAAGCTGCTCCAATCCAAAGCGACACACATCATTGGTACCGACATGAGCCACCACCTGTAGTTGGCTGCACCCTGTCTCTTCCTGGCATCCGGAAGCACTCTTTCCACATCCGTAATGACTCCCCCCGGAATGCAAACGGAGTGCACACTGGCTTCCTTCTCCTCCTTGGCAGTCATGTTATTAAGGGGCTCCATTACGTGCCTAACGTTGGAGCTCCCAACTACCAGCAAACCCACCCTCTGTGAATGCCCAGGCCATGTGGGCCGAGAAGCTTCCTCTGGAACAGGGTGGACGACTGCATCTGGCTCAGAGACATCGTCAGATGCAGATAACGCCCGAAACCTGTTCGTCAAACGAACTGGGGAGGTCCTACGATCGGCCTCTCGGAAAGTTTTTCGCTGCCTTCCAGACCTTGCAATGATCTCCCACTCGACCATGGGTTCAAATGGCTCTGAGCACTATGGGAACATCTATGGTCATCAGTCCCCTAGAACTTAGAACTACTTAAATCTAACTAACCTAAGGACATCACACAACACCCAGTCATCACGAGGCAGAGAAAATCCCTGACCCTGCCGGGAATCGAACCCGGGAACCCGGGTGCGGGAAGCGAGAGCGCTACCGCACGACCACGAGCTGCGGACCTCGACCATGGGTGAGGGGTCAACCTCAGTACAGGCAGTACCCGGGACTTTCACAGCAGTGGACTGAACGGAGGATACATGGGACGTGCTCGACGTCTCTCGCATCCCCGCGTTCGATCCCCTACATCACAGTTCCTATCCAATACTGCAGTCACTCTTGTTTGAAGCTCTTAAAAATACGCAACAAATAAACGGTGTTCTCGCCTTATTACCAGCAGAAAATCAAAGTGCTCTCTCACTGATGTTCTAACCGACACTGAGCTGTTCTAACCAAACAAACAAAAGCCTGTATGATACGAGGGTCGATACAACGGTCGATAGCAACTGCGGTACTGTACACTACACTGCTATTGAAATAAAAGGTTGTGCCTAGTAAGCACTCGAGCACGCAAGAAATTACAAAAATAAAGTAATAACTTCGCAGATAACTGAAAATAAGTCACTCCTGTTTGAAGCTCGTAAAAATATGTAACAAGCGAATGGAGTACTCGCCTTATTAGTAGCAGGGACTAGTGGTGCGCTTTCGCTGGCGGTCTAACTGACACATACTAGAGACGTTAGGCAACAGTTTGACATCTTTCAGTGGCACCTGGCGACCACTACTCATGTACCATTTAAACTGGGAGCTGATGTAACGAAGAAGCGTATTTTGTATAAATCTCAAGAAAACTGCCGTTAAATAGTTTGTGCAATAAATCTAAGGAAAGTCTCTGGAGCAGTCGATGTGTTGGTTGATGAGTTGAACAGGTGGAGAAATAAGTAGATATCATAGAACGATAAAAAAAAATGTTTTGGAGTCATCAAAAATCCGTTAAAATGAGTGTAAAGCTCCAAGAAATAGATTGGGGTTAAGTGCAGAGACCACTGTAGATCAATTCATGCGACCAAGTCTCACAACATTGTTAGAGATAATCCGTGGATGTATAACATTGCTGAAGCAAGGGGATCTCAAATACATCATGCCTAAGGTATCTGAAAAACGGTGCTGTAGGTACCTTACGCCAGAGAAATTATTATCCTTGCGCTCTTCCTACATTCACGAGTTAAAAGTAATGAAGCGTGTGCTTCAATGGAACAGCTCCGCTGACGAGAGATACGTTATAATATGGATCTTATTGCCCTACTGATTCAAAGTGAGTAAAACCAAGTAATTGGTGCAGTGATTAAAACACGTTCTAGAGTGGAGCCGCAAGTCTCCCAAGTGAGTAGGGATGTTGAGTGGAAGAGCTGATAGCTTGTTAAATAGAGACTTATATTTTGTTCGAGAATTAACATCACATATTAACCACACAGCTCGATTCTGAGCTAAAAATATTGTTTTTTCCTCGTCTGAATTGCCCTAAAACGTCGTATGACGCAAAGAAATGAAAATCTAAAAAATATACATTTTTGTTGTGTTATTGACTTTGGACAATATTCTGATCGTAAAGATAGCTGCATACAATCTTAGGGGATTTTTAATAATTATAGTGTGTGAGACACTTGATATATACTTCACAAGTCACTGTACTGTGCATGGAGAAGGATACTTGGTAATATTAGCGATTCAATTTGCGTATGCTCCAACTGAAACATAACTGCCTATTTGCTTCAGTTCCGTCCTCATCTCTCTTACTTTAGTTCTCTTACTTTAGTATCACGGTCCCTGTACAAGATGTACAGTATAACTGTCTCTCAATATTATTGCAGTTAAAGGTCAGCCTGTTACTTGTGGCCTTCGCCAGAACACGATTTGCAGCGACTTTAGTTCCTTGCCTGAATCCTCGACACGCTCGCATCAGTTCAAAACTGGGTTTGGATTCTATGCTACCTATATCATCAACGTATATCTGAAAAAAGAACCCAGCCCTTACGTGGAACTGCGAGACTCATTCACGTGTCAATGCATCAGTCAGATGCTAACTCATTTCCTGTTACGTAACAGTGTAAAGCAACTTCCTACTTTTTACTGTCCAAATAAGAAGGAGAAAATAACTGAATGCCTCACAAGTAACGGTGCATCTACATGTTGACTACTCCACAGTTCACACCTAAGCACTTGGCAGAGGCTTCATTGAATCACGTTCAGACTATTTATCAGCTCTCCACTCTCTAATATAGTATGAGAAAACGAAAACTTAAATATTTGCTTGCGACCTCTCATTTGTGTTCTTTATAATTTTGATAGTCGTTTCTACCAATTTAGGTGGGAGTTAACAACTCCATTTTCACATTCACGGGACAATGTTGGTGACGGAAAAGATCTCGTCGCAACGGTAAACGCCCTTGTTTTAATGATTGTCACCCTAACACGCTTATCATAGACGTTAAATGCTCTCCCTTATTCCCGATATTACAAAACTAGCTGCTCTTCTTTGAGCTTTTTCGATGTTCTCCGTCAATATTGTCTGGTAAGGATCCGATACCACAGAGCAACACTCCGAAAGAAGATGGACAAGAGCTGTGTGGGCCGCCTTTTTAATATTGCCATTGATTATGTAACATCATACACAGAGAGGCCAGGAAACTGGGTAATAATAAGAATAGAAATGAAAACGCTTTCTAACAGATCAGTATAATTTGTTGACAAAACTGTTGCATCCTTGAGCCGCTGGTTCGCGATGTACGCGAAGGTGACTCTGCTAACGCTAGCGTTCTACAAACTATTGTATACAACACAATTACCGATAAATTTCAGTTTCATTGTACTACTCATACCACGTATACCAATTGAAGCAGAGTCATCTTTTGACAACTTACACACACGTCTTGTACGAAGACACATAGGTTTGCCAGTAAAGAAATTTGGTCAGTCCTCGTAGCAGCCCAAGACTGGTTTATCACAAAGGCGCGGTAGTCGATTACGTCACGGGATGGAAAGTTATCCAAACTGATTGCCAGAGAGCGTAGCGCGGAATCGATGCGAGCAATAGTGACGGTCAGCCAAGCTTGACCAACGTCGACAGATCAGTCAGTCAACGCAAAATCGACACGTTCACCACGGAAAACTGGTAGATTAATAAATTTTTTGTATCTTTTAAACGTTATACCAATAAAACGCAGTCTTTGGGTCTTCAGCCCCACAACTAAGGTGTCTGTAATTGCAATCCCTAGGTATTTAGCTGAATCGACAATTTAAAAATATCTGTGACACACTTTTTATTATTTTAAGTCAACTGCCTCTTTTCGCACCAGACAGACAACTTGTCTAAATCATTTCGCAGTTGTTTCTGATGTTGACTTTACTAGACATTAAACGAGTGTATCATCTATAAACAATCTAAGAGTATTGCTCATATTGTCTCCTAATTCGTTTATATAGACTAGGGACAGGACTACGAACTGTGGCTTTTCTGACAGGAAATCACGAATCCAGTCGCATTACTGCAATTCTGTTCGAACGCAGTACATGTTCTAAAATCCTACTGTTAACTGACGTCAGTGATACTGGTCTGAGAACTGCATTGCGGTCGACACAGTTAAAGGTTTCGGTTAAATCGTGGGCGGTACACAAGGGCGGCAACTTCTTTGAATGAAAATCTTGCACTGTTACCTGCAAGAAGGAATGTATTACCTCGTCGACTGATGAGCAGTTTTTAAAGACCGATCAATGTACTTCTGATAGACTGGTGAGAAACTCACAAAACGAAACAGCACATCAGTTAAGAAACTGTAATAAGACAAAAATACTACTCTATTTTGCTTTGCCTTTTAGAAAACATTTGACAGCACTGGTAAAAAGACACTAGCTTGTACATATCAACTTATTTTTTCACATTTTATGTATAGAGGTGACAGTACTAAATGTTTATGACGGTAAGAGAAACGAGCTGAAGTGCGGCGTTTCTGTTGTGAAACTCTGAAAAATTGCTCTTCCACCCCACTATGTTAGTCAGTGGCGTACGTACCTATCCACCAAGAGTTGTCTTAAGAGATGCGGGGTCTACGAGTATAGTATTGACGATACGATGACATTTATTTGTTAGTTAATAGGCTAACTGAGGGACCAGGTTGAATGACATAGCTCATACTGGGGATGGCCAGAGGATTTGCGTCTTTAACCATTAGTGACAGTGGCATTTTCCAGTGCGATTGAAACGTCCCCTTGGAAAAAATTATGAATGATTGTGCTGATAAACCCCTTGCGTTATTTGATTTGCAAACAGCTGAGCAAAATTGAACGTGCACAGACATTTCTCTCTTTACTTATTCAAATCATCAATAAACTGACACACAATATTTTTAGCACAACGCAGTCTGACTTTCAAAAATCCCTACAAAAGAATGGCCATGACTAACAATAACCTATACGTTTCATGAATCACTTACCTCACAAAAATCTTCGTTACTCGAACTACTGCAATACACCGAGCGCCAATACTGCCAGCTAAATAAAAGATTCTAACTACTGAAGTCACTAACTACTGATAGGCATAGTTAGCAAAAGAAAGATTTTGATAGAGAACAAACAATGTATTTACCTTAATAATGTTCAAAGGTCATCATATATGTATTAGTTCATGATATCCAGTATTGCAAATTTACTCTTTCTGGCGGACACACGTCCAGATCGTCCGCTCTTAAAATTCTGCCATCTCTCTCCCCACATCCACGGCGGCTCACCTCCAACTGCCCAACGCTACGCGCTGTTCACATCCAACTGTCCAACACTACAACAGCGAATTCCAACAATGCAAACCAGCCACAGATTGCACACATCGCAGTCAGTGATTTTCATATAGAGCGCTACGTGGCGTTACCAACATAAAAACCTAAATAGCCTACTTACACGATGTACGTGTAACCATCTTTCTAAATCTCTAACTCTGAGATCGTCCACCGCTGCCCGGTCGTGGAATGCGTCGCGGGATTCGCTACCATTCACGCGTCGTGGGAGATGTCGCAGTAGCCATGTCAGTTGGGGCCGACGCTGCAGCCTGAACTACCGACATTATTTACTTACCACACTAATAATGCGACGACTCATGTTTGCCTGTAAGACTTAGTTACTCGTGTTGCGCATGCGCGAGCCCCTGCAGCAGATATCTCGTGGCGCGACTACAGTAGCTGTTCCTTTATACTTTATCGGCAGTCGCCACTCTCTTGCATAATGGTTCGTCTCCAGTGACCAGCCGCGTTCGAGCTGTACCGCTCTATCGTGACTCCATAAAAAGGTACTAAAAGCTGCTTGTGTGGCTCCAGGGCTTTAAGCAACCCAGATACTCGGCGAGGAGTTGCTCGCTGACCTTCGTGCAACTTTCGCCGCTCTAATGCTATTGATGGTCGTGTCACAATGCAAGTGAGCGCGCTACTGCTGGAAGGTGCACATATAGTCACTGCCAAATTAATAAACATCCCAGTAGTATCATATCTGAATCTCCTTTCTGGTAGCTTGATGCTTTGTCAACCACATCCCATAAAAAAGAACGACGCACTACGAAGGATTCATTTGAATGAAACTTCCTGGCAGATTAAAACTGTGTGCCGGACCGAGACTCGAACTCGGGACCTTGCCTTTCACGGGCAAGTGCTCTTTCAGGAGTGCTAGTTCTGCAAGGTTCGCAGGAGAGCTTCTGTAAATTTTGGAAGGTAGGAGACGAGGTACTGGAGGAAGTAAAGCTGTGAGGACGGGGCGTGAGTCGTGCTTGGGTAGTTCAGATGGTAGAGCACTTGCCCGCGGAAGGCATGGTCCCGAGTTGGAGTCGCCGGCCGGTGTGACCGTACGGTTCTAGGCCCTTCAGTCTGGAACCGCGGGACCGCTACTGTCGCAGGTTCGAATCCTGCCTCGGGCGTGGCTGTGTGTGATGTCCTTAGGCTAGTTAGGTTTAATTAGTTCTAAGTTCTAGGGGACTGATGACCACAGATGTTAAGTCCCATAGTACTCAGAGCCATTTGAACCAATTAGAACCGAGTTGAAGTCTCGGTCCGGCACACAGTTTTAATCTGCCAGTAAGTTTCAAACCAGCGCACACTCCGATGCAGAGTGAAAATCTCATTCTGGGATCATCTGAATGGTACGGAAATAAGTGGATGTGACGTACGTGTACAAACAAATAAACGATAACAATTTTTAAAAAAAGTGTGATGAATTCTGCCCAATTCTGCAACAACATCTACGTAGATACTCCGCAAGCTACCGTAGGTGCGTGGCGGAGGACACTCAGTAGGACTATTAGTCATTTCCTTTCCTGTTCCACTTGCAAATAGAGCGAGGGAAAAACGACTGTATGTACGCGTCTGTACCCGCTCTAAGTTCTCGAATCATGTCATCGTGGTCCTTACCCGCAATGTATGGTGGCGGCAGTAGAATCGTTCGGTAGTCAGCTTCAAATGCTGGTTCTCTAAATTTACTCGGTAGAGTTTCTCGAAAAGAACGTCGCCTTCCCTCCAGGGATTCCCATTTGAATTCCCGAAGCATCTCCGTAACACGTTTTGTTAGAACCGACGGGTAACAAATCTAGCTCCCAGCCTCTGACTTGCTTCGATGTCTTCCTTCAATCAGACCTGGTGTGGATCCAAAACACTCAAACAGTACTCAAGAGTAGGTCGCACCAGCGTCCTGTATGTGATCTCCTTTACAAGTGAAAAACTCTTTTCCATAGTTCTCCCAACAAAACGAACTCGCCCATTCGCCTCCCCTACCACAGTTCTCACATGCCCGTTCCATTTCATATCGCTTTGAAACGTTACGCCCAGATATATAGACGACTGTGTCAAGGAGGACACTAGCAATTCTGTAACCAAACATTTTAGGTTTGGTCTTCTTACTCAACCGCATTAACTTGCATTTTTCCACATTGAAAGCTAGTTGCCATTCACCACACCACGGACAAATTTTGTATAAGTCGTCTTGTATCTTTCTACAGTTACTCCGGCATCTTACCGAACACCACAACCTCATTAGCAAACAACCGCAGCTTGCTGCCCACCGCCGGCCTTTGTGGCCGAGCGGTTCTAGGCCCCTCTGCCTGGAACCGCGCGGCCGCTACGGTCGCAGGTTCGAATCCTGCCTCGTGCATGGATTTGTGTGCCGTCCTTAGGTTAGTTAGGTTTAAGTAGTTCTAAGCTAAAGGGGACTGATGACCTCAGCTGTTAAGTTCCATAGTGCTGAGAGCCATTTGAACCATTTTTTGCTGACCACCTTGTCCGTCAAATTGTTTATGTATACTGAGAACAACAGCAGTCCTCTGGCACTTACCTGGGGTGTTCCTGACGATACCCAAGTTCCTGATGAACATTCGCCTTCGGGGACAACATACTGGGTTCTGTTATTTAAGAAGTCTTCGAGCCACTTACATACCTGTTAACTTATTCCATATGCTCGTACCTTCGTTAACAGCCTGCAATGGGGCACCGTGTCAAATCTAGAAATATGGAATCTGCCTGTTGCCCTTCATCCTGTTCTCTGTATATCATGTGAGAAAAGGGCAAGCTGAGTTTCGCACGAGCGATGATTTCTGAAACCATGCTGAATCGTGGACATAAGCTTATCAGTCTCAAGAAAGTTTATTATATTGGAACTGAGAACATTTTGAAGGATGCTGTAGCAAACCGAAGTTAGGAATATTGGCCTGTAATTTTGCGGGTTCGTTCTTTTACCCTTCTCATGCACTGGAGCCACGTGCTTTTTTTTCCAGTCGCTTAGGATTTGTGCTGGGAGAGAGGTTCACAATAAATGCAAGCTAGGTAACGGGCCAGTGCTGTAGCGTACGTTTTGTAAAATTGAATTGGGATTCAGTCCGAGTCTGCTTATTTATTTTCTTTCAAATCTTTCAGTTGTTGCTCTACGTCAGGGATGCTTATTACTCATCGTGCATACGGGCGTCTTCCGATGTTCAAATGGCGGTACGTTTGTACGATTGCCCTGTGTGAACGGCTTCTTGAACATGAAATATAAAACTTCGGCTTTCGTTTTGCTGTCCTCAGCTGCCACACCAGACTGGTCAACAAAGGACTGAACCACTCCATTGAACCACTGAACCTTCATAGTGGGCAGTCCATGACTATGTGGCTGATGGTCTGAGGCACGTCTGCACAGTCACAGAAAGGGCTATCAGCAATCTTCCACGTGTGCTTCCAAAACTGACATTTGTCACGTTGGGTTCTTATACAGTTAAGTGATGTCCAGATTTTCCTGTGTTGGTTGAAACCAGGGGGTTACTTGGTTGGGTCCGAGATCAGTCCATATCTGTCTGGGCTTGAAGACAGCCATTCGCTGCGCCAAGCTTCACTTACTGTAAACTGATCTTGGGCCAGCTTCTTTCCTAGAATCAAGAAGGGTTCCGAGATTTCAGCCTGAGTACTTCATGTAGACAGTCGTGATGTATTGGTTAGAGAGGGTTGTCACAGCACTTAAGCCATTCTTTCTTCGGTGCTAATGCTCTTCGGATGAGGAGGTGGAATGTTAGAAAGTACCGGTAGCCACTTCTGAGGAGTAGACTGGATGGTGCCTGGTTGTCGGGCCGTATGGCGGCCGACAGTCAAGTTGGTACCCCACCTGTTTCCGTAGCTTCTCCAGACACGTCCTCGTTGGTCATCAGAGCCTGGAATCGCGCTGACTGGATTTGAAGTGTCTACACTGATGAGTCCCGCTTCGAACTGATCCCCGACGATCAGCGAAGACGTGCTGGAGACGCCCCAGACAACAGTGGTATACCAACCTGTCACCGACCATACGACTGCGGCCCGACAACCAGAAATAATGGGAAGTCATTTCATTTAGTAGCAAGACCCCTTTGGTTGTCATCCGCGTCATCTTGACAACACAGCTGTACGTCGATGACATTCTGTGGCCCCTTTCGTTGCCGTTAGTGACACGTCATCCTGATATTACATTTCACTAAGATAATGCACACGGCGAGAGTTTCTACTACTTGTCTTCGTGCTTGCCACAACCCAATCTTAGGCAGCAATGTCGCAGTATCTCCCAAGCTGGTGCATTATAGGGAGCGCCCTCCATCCAGTTCGTGATCTTGAAGATATATAAGGCACCAGATGGACAGAATTTGACACGATACGCCTCAGGAGCGAATAAAAACAACTCTATCAACCGATACCAAGCCGAATAACTTCTTGCACAAGGACCAGCGTTGCACCAAGGCGTTATTGGCTTGCTCAATTTCTGAAGCTCTCTTTCTTGAATAAATCATCCAGTTTTCCTGAAGTTGTACACATTTTTTTGTACATATACATCACATCACATTTTTGTCCTTCCTTAGAGTGTAATTTCATTGGCTGCCGCGGCCAGAGGTAGTTGACATAAAGGTTGTTGCAGCATCGTACCGCGTCATAAAGTAAAACACTCTTCTGGAAAAACCAACGTTTTGGCCGCGACTACAGTGGCCTTCTTCTGCCTCTATTCGTCGAGCTGGTGCTGAGAGCCAGAAGAAGGCCACTGTAACCATGGCCGAAATGTTGGTTTACATTATGACGAATTAAACCCAGGAAAAGTTATTCCATTCTACACTACTGGCTATTAAAATTGCTACACCAAGAAGAAATGCAGATGATAAATGGGTATTCATTGGACAAATATATTATACCAGAACTGACATGTGATTACATTTTCACGCAATTTGGGTGCATAGATCCTGAGAAGTCAGTACCCAGAACAACCACCTCTGGCCTAATAACGGCCTTGATACGCCTGGGCATTGAGTCAAACAGAGCTTGGATGGCGTGTACAGGTACAGCTGCCCATGCAGTTTCAACACGATACCACAGTTCATCAAGAGTAGTGACTGGCGTATTGTGACGAGACAGTTGCTCGGCCACCATTGACCAGACGTTTTCAGTTGGTGAGGGTTCTGGAAACGTGCTGGCCAGGGCAGCAGTCGAACATTTTCTGTATCCAGAAAGGCCCGTACAGGACCTGCAACATGCGGTCGCGCATTATCCTGCTGAAATGTAGGGTTTATCAGGGATCGAATGAAGGGTAGAGCCACGGCTCGTAACACATCTTAAATGTAACGTCCACTGTTTAAAGATCCGTCAATGTGAACAAGAGGTGACCAAGACGTGTAACCAATGGCACCCCATACCATCACGCCGGGTGATACGCCAGTATGGAGATGACGAATACACGCTTCCAATGTGCGTTCACCGCGATGTCGCCAAACACGGATGCGACCATCATGGTACTGTAATCAGAACCTGGATTCATCCGAAAAAATGACGTTTTGCCATTCGTGCACCCAGGTTCGTCGTTGAGTACACCACTGCAGGCGCTCCTGTCTGTGGCTCTGAGCACTATGGGACTTAACTTCTGAGGTCATCAGTCCCCTAGAACTTAGAACTACTTAAACCTAACTAACCTACGGACATCACACACATCCATGCCCGAGGCAGGATTCAAACATGCGACCGTAGAAGTCGCGCGGTTCCGTACTGTAGCGCCTAGAACCGCTCGGCCACTTCGGCCGGCGCTCCTGTCTGTGATGCAGCGTCAAGGGTAACCGCGGCCATGGTCTCCGAGCTGATAGTCCATGCTGCTGCAAACGTAGTCGAACTGTTCGTGCAGATGGTTGTTGTGGTATTACCGCCAGACACCACACTTGCTAGGTGGTAGTTTTAAATCGGCCGCGGTCCATTAGTACATGTCGGACCCGCGTGTCGCCAGTGTCAGTGATCGCAGACCGCGCGCCACCACACGGGAGGTCTCGAGAGACGGACTAGCACTTGCCCCAGTTGTACGGACGACTTTGCTAGCGACTACACTGACGAAGCCTCGCTCCTTTGCCGAGCAGATAGTTAGAATAGCCTTCAGCTAAGTCCATGGCTACGATCTAGCAAGGCGCCATTAGCCTTACATAGCAATTGATACTTATCGTATACAGCATGTCTCATCAAGAACGATGTATACAACAAGAATGGATTAAAGTTAAGTATTCCAAAAGCTACGTACTTTTCTTTATAGCATTCATTACGTATCCTGTTTCAGACCTCACGTCATCCTTCGTGTGTTTATAGCGTGTATTGCGGTCCCCTCAAATCACACTGTGTCGGCACTTCTGTCGACACATCAGTTGTCGTCTTGCAAACTGTCCCCATCTGGTGACTCACGGATCGAGACGGGGCTGCACGATCCGTTACAGCCATGTGGATAAGATGCCTGTCATCTCGACTGCTACTGATACGAGGCCGTTGGGATCCAGCACGGCGTTCCCTATTAGCCTCCTGAACCCACCGATTCCATATTCTGCTAACAGTCATTGGATCTCGACCAACGCCAGCACCAATGTCGCGATACGATAAACCACAATCGCGACAGGGTACAATCCGACCTTTATCAAAGTCGGAAACGTGATGGTACGCATTTCTCCTCCTTACACGAGGCATCACAGCAACGTTTCTCCAGGCAACGCCGGTCAACTGCTGTTTGTATATGAGAAATCGGTTGGAAACTTTCCTCATGTCAGCATGTTGTAGGTGTTGCCACCGGCGGCAACCTCGTGTGAATGCTCTGACAAGGGAACCTCCCCATCGCACCCCCCTCAGATGTAGTTATAAGTTGGCACAGTGGATAGGCCTTGAAAAACTGAACACAGATCAATCGAGGAAACAGGAAGAAGTTGTGTGGAAGTATGAAAAAAATAAGCAAAATACACAAACTGAGTAGTCTATGCATATGATATGCAACATCTTGGAAAATATAAGCTCATTAGGGCCGTGGTCCCGTGGTTAGCGTGAGCAACTGCAGTGCAAGAGGTCCTTGGATCAAGTCTTCCCTCGAGTGAAGATATTAATTTTTTATTTTCAGACGATTATTATCTGTCCGTTCGTTCATTGACGTCTCTGTTCACTGTAATAAGTTTAGTGTCTGTGTTTTGCGACCGCACCCCTAAACCGTGCGATTAGTAGACGAAAGGACGTGCCTATCCAATGGGAACCTAAAAAGTTTGATCGCAAGGTCATAGGTCAACCGATTCCTCCACAGGAAAACACGTCTGATATATTCTATACGACACTGGTGACGGCATATGTTGTCGACCCGCCTAACTTGTACACTTGGCGAATGGGTAAAAAGATTCTTCTACCTTGCACGATTTAGGTTTTCTTGTGGATGTGATAATCTCTCCCAAAAAAGGGATCGCATCGGACGGACGGACAGATAATAATTGTCTGAAAATAAAAAATTAAAATTTTCACTCGAGGGAAGACTTGAACCAGGCACCTCTCGTGCTGCAGCTGCTCACGCTAACCACGGTACCACGGCGCTCGTAAGCTGAAGCTGTCCTTGATGTGGCATATGATATGCATAGACTACTCAGTTTGTGTATTTGGCTTATTTTTTTCATACTTCCACACAACTTCTTTCTGTTTTCTCGATTGATCTATGTTCAGTTTTTCAACGCCTATCCACTGTGCCAACTTATAACTAAATCTGAGGGGGGTGCGATGGGGAGGTTCCCTTGTGAGAAGCTAATCAGTTGCATATCACAGCATCTTCTTCCTGTCGGTTAAACTTCGCGTCTGTAGCACGTCATCTTCGTAGTGTAGCAGTTTTAATGGCCAGTAGTGTATCTTAGCATGGTGGTACACCAATCTTCTATTGCTACTAATTGAAAAAAAAAAAGAAAAAAACCAGTCGCAGCTCTCACAACGTTCTTTATTAACTCAAAAAGGACGGGTACATAATATTTACATTTTTTTAAAAATATATTTTGTCGACGTATATCTATTTTTTAATCAGTTACATGTTAAATATCCACCTTTGTTAACGATCGAGTTAGTCAGCTCTGACGCTATTCGTCGCTAGATGACTATACTTCCCTTCCAATACGACGATCGCTAGTTTTGGTGCGCGGCTGCCTTCTCCCGCTGTGTCATGTCGTTTCTCGCCTTCATGTGCATCTGTAACCAGCCCGAAGCCTGGTGTCCAGTGTGCAGCGACCACGTGCCTCACAGTGTAAGTTCTTTTATTTTGTTCTTTAATATTTTCTTAGTTTTTCTCCTTTTTTTCCATCTGACCGCCCATTGCTTTAGATAAATTTCTTGATTATGTGACGCGTAACTCGTGTTCAACTCTTTTAAGCTTCGAATTTCCAGTTGAGCAATGAATTCCTACTATTATAACCAAACAAGCGTTAAGTGGTTTACGATCTTCTATTGCAGTTTCTCCGGGTTCTTATTACAGACTTATTTTACCTGAAGAAGTGCTTATAACCGCCCGAAACTGGTCGGTGACTGAAGAAATAAACCTTTTGCAACTGAAGCAGAAATGACCCACACATTTCACTTGCAGTTAAGTATCAGTTGCATATACGAATATGTCTCACGGACCAAATGAAAGTTTTAACTTGGAACGAGCTCTTCTCCTTTCCTTCCAAACTCTACAGAAAAATGGTTCAAATGGCTCTGAGCACTATGGGACTTAACATCTATGGTCATCAGTCCCCTAGAACTTAGAACTACGTAAACCTAACTAACCTAAGGACAGCACACAACACCCAGTCATCACGAGGCAGAGAAAATCCCTGACCCCGTCGAACTCTACAGACTCTCTTCCACATCACAATACTGACCTGGTAGAGAATCGGGAAAAAGCAAAGAAATAGAGATGAATATTCATCATTTGAAATCCCGCCGCATTTATGTGCGGTGCTGTTTACATTGGTGACAAGCCCTGGCGGCCGCTCTTCTTGAGCGGGAGAGGTCTCCGTTCCGCGGACCAGGGTGGAAACGGTGGTCGGTAGATATCGCCTGACACACTGCGGGAGTAGTGCACTTCGCCATTAAGCGCAGATGTCATGCGTGGCACATATGTATGTCGGGCTGATCGTGTTTTCTGATGTCGCTGTAAGTGGGAGGGTGCACTTGAGGACTTAGCATGACGACGTTTGTGTATCTGGAGGTCCGTGGGTGGTTGCGGAATGCCGTGAGTTGTGTGGATCAGCCAACGTCGGTCACTTGGCTTAGAGCTTGCCTCTACGTTACGAACGGTCTAGCTGGCTTCCATGCAATGGCGGTTAATGTGTGTGTGAGTAAGTTTTCGCAGAGCACGGTGTCATCGCCGGCCGCGGTGGTCTCGCGGTTAAGGCGCTCAGTCCGGAACCGCGCGACTGCTACGGTCGCAGGTTCGAATCCTGCCTCGGGCATGGATGTGTGTGATGTCCTTAGGTTAGTTAGGTTTAAGTAGTTCTAAGTTCTAGGGAACTGATGACCACAGATGCTAAGTCCCACAGTGCTCAGAGCCATTTCAACCATTTGAACGGTGTCATCACGTATGGAGAAAGAGGATTTGTTTGATACTGTGATTTCCACTAATGCATGAGTTGTGTGTTTCGGGTATGTACAGTGTGGCGTGCAAATCGCTGAGTGCGTGAGTGCATTTCCCGGAGCACACTTGTCATCTTGTTTCGTGAAATCTAGTTGGTTTGGTGATGTTATAACCACAATTACCTGAGTTTGCATTTCGGAGATGTACTTTACAGGCGCATGCAGGTGAACGTGTGCACAGCGATATCCGATCTTGCGAAATTCAGCTGTTTGATGGTCTTAGTTACACAACTACGTGAGTGGCGTTTGGGTATTGTACTTTTGGCGGTGCATGCAATCAGCCTGGAAGCTCAGTTGTTAGTTGCATTTGTCGCTTAGTTCCATTTGTCTGTTACTGTATACTCTTCACTGTTGATTGATGATCTTTTTGTCTGTTACTGTATACTCTTCACTGTTGATTGATGATCTTTTTGTCATCGACATTGGCATCACAGCGCCATTGTGTTCTTTTAATGTAGTCGTTGTGAGTTCTGTGTAGGCTATCGATCAGTTAAGAGACGTGCTGCACGCTGTATATGAGGAACGTCATGATCGGTTGGCTGTTTGTTGTTTGATAAACTAGCAAAGTAGCAAGTGTCGTGACTCCATCGTTGGCTGAACAGCTGTTCAGCCAGGTGTATCCCCGTCTGCTGCTGGGCGGGGCCAGTTACGAATGCTACGTCTGAGGGACGTGAAGTGGTATAGACTGTGTTTTACGTGTCGTGGTTTGTTGCTTCGATTCATTTTATATAATTTCGTCTGTGGTGAGAAACTTTAAGCTTATATAAAGCACGTTTCTATTATTGCTAAACACCTTTTGCACTTGCCAGTTATTACGGGAAACTCTTCTGTTTTGTCATGAACAACAACGTTCTAGCCGGCCGGAGTGGCCGAGCGGTTCTAGGCGCTTCAGTGTGGAACCATAATGGTTCAAATGACTCTGAGCACTATGGGACTTAACATCTGAGGTTATCAGTCCCCTAGACTTAGAACTAATTAAACGTAACTAACCTAAGGACATCACACATATCCATTCCCGAGGCAGGATTTGCCTCTTTAACCTTTAATGACAGCGTTTTCTCCAGTGCGATGTATGTGCACAAATCTTTCTAACTCTCTGACTTCAAACTCTGAGACCGTCCACCGACGGCCCGGTCGTGGAATGCGTCGCGGGATTCGCTACCATACACGCGTCGTGGGTGATGCCACAGTAGCTTATAGCCATGTCAATTGGGGCCGTCGCTACAGCCTGAACTACCGACATTGTTTACTTACCATACTAATAATGAGACGACTCATGTTTGCTTCTAAGACTTCGTTACTAGTGTTGCGCATGCGCGCGCACCTCCAGCAGACGTCTCGTGGCGCGACTACAGTAGCTGTTCCTTTGTACTTTTATTGGCAGTAGCCTCTGTCTTGCATAACGGTTCGTCTCCAGTGACCAGCCGCGTTCTATCGTGCTTTGTCAACCACATCCCATAAAAAAGAACGACGCACTACGAAGGAATCATCTGAATGGTACGGAAATAAGTGGATGACACGTATGTGTAGAAACAAATAAATGATTACAATTACAAAAAAAAGTGTGATTTACTCTGCCCAATTCTGCATCAACATGTACATACATACTCGGCAAGCTACCGTACGGTGCATGGCGGAGGTTACCCTGAACCGCTACTAGTCATTTCCTTTCCTTTTCCACTCGCAAAAGAGCAAGGGAAACGACTGTCTGTAGTCGTCTGTACGTGCTCTTATTTCTCGAATCATATCTTCGTGGTCCTTGCGCGCAGTGTATGTTGGCCGCAGTAGACTCATTCGGCAGTCAGCTTCAAATGCCGGTTCTCCAAATTTACTCAGTAGTGTTTCTAAGTCGCCTCCCCTCCAGGGATTTCCATTTGAATTCCCGAAGCATCTCCGTAACACTTACGTTTTGTTACAAGGTGTACTACTTTGCTTCCGCCGTTTTCTCCCCAACATTTGAGGCTTTAATGAAACAAATTGGTTACACATGTATCATTCAAAGTATTTTCCATCGCTGGCCACTACTTTCTCCCCTCTTTCGGGCAGTGTACGAATCCCGTGTCACACACATCCATTCCCGAGGCAGGATTCGAACCTGCGACCGTAGCAGCAGCGCGGTTCCAGACTGAAGCGCCTAGAACCGCTCGGTCACTTCTCAGTCTGGAACCATGCGACCGCTACGGTTGCAGGTTCAAATCCTGCCTCGAGCATGGATGTGTGTGATGTTCGTAGGTTAGTGAGGTTTAAGTAGTTCTAAGTTCTAGGAGACTGATGACCTCAGAAGTTAAGTCCCATAGTGCTCAGATCCATTTGAACAATGTTCTATTGAGAGGAAAATAATAATAATTATATAATTCTTTTGTATTTGTGCACGTAAACTGTACTTCCATGAAAAGGAACTGTTTTGGCTACATAAAAGCGCAGAAGTTATACGAGGAGCTACTTTTTTACATATAAAATGCAATTTATTTTTTGTAACGCTATAAAATACTGAATCGACTAACACTGAAAGATACACAGTTCTAAAGATGAGTAAAACGAACGAAAACCGGAGAAGTGGACGGCTCCCAGTTCCTCTCTCACATTAATATTTATACCACTTTCCCTACCAATGCTACCTATACTACCGGTAACCCTAATATTTACTACCTCGTTTATGTGCTGTACCGAAACTACCGAGTAGTAGTTTTGTTAGAGCACAACTGTATCATGTTGTGCTGTTTTCAGTTGGACTTGTTTTTACGTGCGGTGGAGCACTCTGACCGTCGAAATTATGGAAGAACACAAATTTAAAAACGCTGCTCATTACAGTTTAATCTGAGTTATTAAGGGCAGTTACTTTTAGACTTCTACGTAAGTGCTTGTTTTTGAAGGATATTGACAAATTTTATTAAGTCTTAAGCAGAAATCTTAGTTCATGGACGCCTTCTCTTTTATAGTACTATTTAATACACTCCTGGAAATGGAAAAAAGAACACATTGACACCGGTGTGTCAGACCCACCATACTTGCTCCGGACACTGCGAGAGGGCTGTACAAGCAATGATCACACGCACGGCACAGCGGACACACCAGGAACCGCGGTGTTGGCCGTCGAATGGCGCTAACTGCGCAGCATTTGTGCACCGCCGCCGTCAGTGTCAGCCAGTTTGCCGTGGCATACGGAGCTCCATCGCAGTCTTTAACACTGGTAGCATGCCGCGACAGCGTGGACGTTAACCGTATGTGCAGTTGACGGACTTTGAGAGAGGGCGTATAGTGGGCATGCGGGAGGCCGGGTGGACGTACCGCCAAATTGCTCAACACGTGGGGCGTGAGGTCTCCACAGTACATCGATGTTGTCGCCAGTGGTCGGCGGAAGGTGCACGTGCCCGTCGACCTGGGACCGGACCGCAGCGACGCACGGATGCACGCCAAGACCGTAGGATCCTACGCAGTGCCGTAGGGGACCGCACCGCCACTTCCCAGCAAATTAGGGACACTCTTGCTCCTGGGGTATCGGCGAGGACCATTCGCAACCGTCTCCATGAAGCTGGGCTACGGTCCCGCACACCGTTAGGCCGTCTTCCGCTCACGCCCCAACATCGTGCAGCCCGCCTCCAGTGGTGTCGCGACAGGCGTGAATGGAGGGACGAATGGAGACGTGTCGTCTTCAGCGATGAGAGTCGCTTCTGCCTTGGTGCCAATGATGGTCGTATGCGTGTTTGGCGCCGTGCAAGTGAGCGCCACAATCAGGACTGCATACGACCGAGGCACACAGGGCCAATACCCGGCATCATGGTGTGGGGAGCGATCCCCTACACTGGCCGTACACCACTGGTGATCGTCGAGGGGACACTGAATAGTGCACGGTACATACAAACCGTCATCGAACCCATCGTTCTACCATTCCTAGACCGGCAAGGGAACTTGCTGTTCCAACAGAACAATGCACGTCCGCATGTATCCCGTGCCACCCAACGTGCTCTAGAAGGTGTAAGTCAACTACCCTGGCCAGCAAGATCTCCAGATCTGTCCCCCATTGAGCATGTTTGGGACTGGATGAAGCGTCGTCTCACGCGGTCTGCACGTCCAGCACGAACGCTGGTCCAACTGAGGCGCCAGGTGGAAATGGCATGGCAAGCCGCTCCACAGGACTACATCCAGCATCTCTACGATCGTCTCCATGGAAGAATAGCAGTCTGCATTGCTGCGAAAGGTGGATATACACTGTACTAGTGCCGACATTGTGCATGCTCTGTTGCCTGTGTCTATGTGAATGTGGTTCTGTCAGTGTGATCATGTGATGTATCTGACCCCAGGAATGTGTCAATAAAGTTTCCCCTTCCTGGGACAATGAATTCACGGTGTTCTTATTTCAATTTCCAGGAGTGTACTTAAGTATGGCTATCTGCGAAATGTGCAACGTCCTCTAATGAGTGTACCAACTAGAAAGGCCGTGTTATTTATACAGCTCTCTGTTTCAGGACAAGCAGTTACTCGTGTCTGGTTAGTTTCCACCACTACTGTAGCGACGTCGCCGGCCATGAGCAACCGGCGAGCAGGAAGCAAACGTCCCGAAGACGCAGGCGGATTTGGTTGCTATTCAAGTTTAAAATAACAGCAACATTCAGCTCATCCGGCTACCAATCAATGAAGTCCAGCCCTCTTTTCCCCATCCGCGTTATAAGACACAGAAGTAAGAGAAATAGATGTACAAAGTTGGGAGGTCCGTGGATTTTTCGAAGGAACTCTGCGACCATCCATCTTAAGTTATTTAAGGAAACTTCGAAAACAAATCTGGATCGTCGGTAAGTGATCTGGGCCCCCTTTCTTTAGAATGTGAAAACATAGCCCCTGCGGCTGCACCATCCAAGTTGGTCTCTAGTTTTGCTATTGTGGTTTTTACACAATAAGGGTTTGACGGGAAGACATGTCAATTGATTAATCCTGGAACGTTAGCTCTTGCTCTTAAAGATAAGCCGAGCCAAGCCATTTAATGTTGTACACTGCCTCCTACTGGAGTTCGAGCACAGTCGCAGGAATACCGAACTGTGCCTACCGTGGTACTAACTGTGCACTGAATGTCTAGGTCAGTCTTTCACGAGACTTTTTGCTGATCCCACTACACCAGAGCACGTTTAAGTTACCACTCAGTATATAGACTTGGTAATATTAGCCAGAACGTACTCGTACGCACGCATACAGGGTGTCGCAAATACTCGTGACAAGCTTTGGAGGGGAGTGAGTAGCCGCGCGTGTTTAGTCGAGCGGTTTAAGGTGCTGCAGTTATAGACTGTGCGGCTGGTCCCGGCGGAGGTTCGAGTCCTCCCTCGGGCATGGGTGTGTGTGTTTTTCCTTAGGATAATTTAGGTTAAATATTGTGTAAGCTTAGGGACTGATGACGTTAGCAGTTAAGTCCCATATGATTTCACACACATTTGAACATTTTTTTGGAGTGAGTACATATTATTTTGAATAGGAACTCATGGCTGGAAACGTACCGTTTCCTCTCTACAGTGGTTTCGATTCAGATGTGTAACGCGTTCACTTCTGCTGAGCGAAAGAGAAAAGTCTGAGAGTTGCTTGTCCGAGTATACAATAGGGTAGACACAGTGATGCGTGCTACACCTGTGGGCTACTTCTTGTGGGGTCGTACGCAAAGTTTAGTTTACGAGACTCCTGTAGAGACAGAGGAAGATCTGTTGGAACTTCTGACCGCTGCACTAGAAACTGGAGACGCACCAGGTGGAACGAAGAATGTGTACCGGAACACGCTCCACAGGTGCGATGTTTGTAACAACGTTGGTGGTCCCCACATCGAGCCGCTGTTGCATTTAAGTGACAAAAAAGGGATAAATGGATGTTTCGTTATGTTTGCTTTGTCTCGAAATCTGGGAGAAAATCCAAAGAGATTCTGGTCGTATGTGAAGCATGCTGGCGGCAAGACACAATCAATGCCTTCTCTGCGCGATAGCAATGGAGATACTGTCGAAGACAGTGCTACTAAAGCACAGTTACTAAAGACAGCCTTCCGAACTGATTTCACAGAAGATTATGAAGTAAATATTCCAGAACTCGAAGCAAGTACAGCTGCCAACATGACTGACGTAGAAATAAATATCCTGCGAGTAGTGAAGCAACTTAAATCACTTAATAAAAGCAAGTCCTCTGGTCCAGACTGTATACCAGTTAGGTTCCTTTCGGACTATGCTAATGCAACAGCTCCATACTTAACAATCATACACAACCGTTCACTTGACGAAAGACCCGTACCCAAAGACGGGAAAGTTACACAGGTCACACCAATATTCAAGAAAGGTAGTAGGAGTAATCCACTAAACTAAAGGTCCATATCGTTAACGTCGATATGTAGCATTATTTTGTAACATATATTGTGTTCGAACATTATGAATTACCTCGAAGAAAAAGGTCTGTTGACACACAGTCAACATGGGTTTAGAAAACACCGTTCCTGTGAATCATAATTAGCTCTTTATTGACATGAAGTGTTAAGTGCCATTGAGAAGGGGTTTCAGACTGATTCCGTATTTATGGATTTCCGGAGGGCTTTTGACAGTACCACACAAGCGGCTTGTAGTGAAATTGCGGGCTTTTGGAATATCGTCTCAGCTACGTGACTGGATTCGTGATTTCCTGTCAGAGAGGTCACAGCTCGTGGTAATTGACGGAAAGTCGTCGAGTAAAACAGAAGTGATTCCTGGCGTTCCTCAAGGTAGTGTTAAAGGCCCTTTGCTGTTCCTTATCTATACAAACGATTTGGGAGACAGTCTGAGCAGCTGTCTAGGTCTTTTGCAGATGACGCTGTCGTTTATCGACTAATAAAGTCATCAGAAGGTCAAGAAAATTGCAAAACGATTCAGAAAATAAATCTGTATGGTGCGAAAATCGGCAATTGACCCTAAATAACTGTGAGGTCATCCACGTGAGTGCTAAAAGGAATCCGTTAAACTTCGGTTACACGATAAATCAGTCAAATCTAAAGGCCGTAAATTCAACTAAATACCTAGCAATTACAATTACTAACAACGTACATTGGAAGGAACACATAGAAAATGTTGTGGGGAAGGATAACCAAAGACTGCGCTTTATTGGCAGGACACTTAGAAAAGGTAACAGATCTGCCAAGTAGACTGCCTACACTACGCTTGTCCGTCCTCTTTTAGAATACTGCTACACGGTGAGGGATCCTTACCAGATATAACTGACGGAGTACATCGAAAAAGTTCAAAGAAGGACAGCACGTTTTGTTTTATCTCCAAATAGGAGGCAGAGTGTCACTGAAATGATACAGGATTTGGAGTGAACATCATTAAAACAAAGGCCTTTTTTCGTTGCGGCGGAATCTTCTCACGAAATCCCAATCACCAACTACATAGGGAGAAAGGATCACCATGATAAAACAAGGGAAATCAGAGTTCGTGCGGGAAGGTATAGGTGTTCGTTCTTTCAGTGTGCTATACGAGATTGGAATAATAGAGAATTGTGAAGGTGGTTTAATGAACCTTCTGCCAGGTACTTAAATGTGATTTGCAGAGCATCCATGTAAATGTAGATGTAGAATCGTTACCTATAATTGTATTGCGTCACGCCTAATTCAATTCCTCAAGGAGAAGTGGATGAGTTAAAGATCTGAACTGAAGCCGTAGTAGATAGAAAACGTTAAGTTTCCTGACATGGGTTCCTATTCAAAATGTTATGTACTCACTGCCCCTCAACAGGTCCTAGAAATTTGTAACGAGGATTTCCGAATACCCTGTATAGCTTGTCTACTTTGCCTTTCTCGCTATGTGTTGATGGAATGCACTTTCATACTTCCGGAAGTTACTGAACTTAATTTTGAGATACCTCGAAAAATTCCCTACAGATTGTGTGCGTTGCTCTTCCAGAATGCAACGACAATGCGGATGCGAACATAATTCGGTCTGAGAAACTAATCCTCATATTTTACTATTTGTTACAAAAGACTATTTAATGAGTGAAGTGAAAAATATTGGTAAGGTACCGGTAACAAATGCTACTTCAGTGAGTGGCATAAAAAATACCGAGAAAGATAAAGGAAGTGCAGAGTGTTACTCGAGGTTTGTTTTCGCCTGAGTTAACAGCCCGAACACTGACCGGTGTCCCTTGTGAATGGGGGGAGTTTATGCGGCAGCACGCGACTGGCTCATACAATATTCAACAGCCCCCCCCCCCCCCCTCCCCCTCTCAGCGGGCAGACCCCAGACCCCTCCGTCTCCCGTGCCTCGCGACAGCGTCGCAAGTGGCCGACAGCGAGTTGCATTCGATTGCCTCGGAAACATCAAAGTACAGAGTGCTCATGAAAAATGAACGCTGATGACAGTAGACGAAGCCTTTCTTTTGCTTGCGCTACAAAGTCTCAGGAAAAATCACCTTTGACTGAAGCAGTTATCTGCATTACTATTAACTTGAGAATATTGTAGTTTCGTAAAGACAACAAGAAGCATTCGGGAAACAAACACATTACAAACTCTCTGACTCATGCGGTAACTAGTGCACATGTACTTTTAAATTAGTTACACTATACAGGGTGGTCGGAAATTCCCGTTACAAACTTCTAGGACATGTAGAGGGTAGTCAGTACATAACATTCTGAATAGGAACCCATGTCCGGAAACGTATCGTTTCCGTTCTACGACAGTTTCAATGTAGATGATTGTCTCATCCACACCCGCGAGAGCAATGTACTTAGGGGTGACCCAGTACAAATGTTGCAATCCATTTGAAAAGAATACTGACTCGTTCCGTTATTACTTACGCATTTGCTTTACAACTTACACCTAATGGTTTACATTAGCAACAACAAGAACCCAGCATCTACGCCACCAGCCACAACGTACCGATGCATTACAACAGCGGCTCGATGTGGTGACCATCAACGTTGTTACACACATTGTACCTCCGAAGCATGTTCTGGTACTCTCTCTCCATCCCACCTGGTGTCTCTTCAGTGTCTTGTGCAGCGGCCAGAACTCGTGCAGATCTTCCTCTGTCTCTACAGGTGTCTCATCAATTTGGCTCTTCATACGACCCCTCAAGAAGTAGTCCATAGGGGTTAAATACGGCGATCGTGGCGGCCACGCGGTTGGCCCACCACGGCCTATCCATCTTTCACCATACCGTCTGTTGAGATGTCTCCGGACAGCCAGTGAAAAGTGAGGTGGCGCTCCATCACGCTGAAACCACGTTTCCCGACGGACATTCAATGGCACAGCTTCCAAGAACGGGTCCATTACGTGTCGTAGGAAGACACGTATGCGGGGCCCGTGAGCTTGGATGGAAGAAGGTATGCTTCAATCACATGACCCTCCAGAATACTTGCCCACAGGTTAATTCCAACCCTGTCTTGAAATCCCTGAACATGAGTGGAATGAGAGTTTTCGTCCGCCCAGACATGGCTATTTCGAACATTCAGAACACAGTCCCTCGGAAACCTACATTCATCTATGAAGAGAACTCGACACGGAAACAGGGGCAGGAACCATGTGCAGAAGGTGGCGCGTTGTGGAAAGTCTGCTGGACCCATAGCGTGTACCCTTTGTAAGTGGTATGGATGTAATTGTTGCTCATGCAGGACGTCCAAGACAGTACTGTGACTAACAACCATTGCACGCGCAATTGTTAGCGAACTCGTTGACGGGCTATCTTCAATGCGACGCAGTACACCTTCTTCAAATTAGGGAGGGCGGCGTCGCCGTGGAGCACCACAGACCTGCCTCCTTACGGTGAACGTACACGTTTCTCGCAGCCATTGTGTAACTTGGGCAAACAGTTTGTGCGATAGAGTGTGACGGTGTGGAAAATGTTCGTGATACAGCAGACTAGCAGCTCTTCCGTTACCTCCAGCTTCGCCATACACAAGGAGCATGTCTGTGTATTCCGGAAACGTGTGTGTACTGCACCATGTTTCCTCTATCGGTGATGCACAGGTATTGACTCGGTCTCACAGATAAGCGGACAGTAAGTGACATCTGGGGATCGTTTGACGTAGTGCACGTCATCGTGTCTACCCGTAGCATACCAGGACAGGGAACTCTGAGAAGATTCTTTTGCCCTAAGCACACCTTGACGAAGTACACATCTGAAATGAAACTGTTCTACAACGGAAACGATACGTTTCCGGACATGGGTTCCTATTCAAAATGTTCTGTACTCACTACCCTCTATAAGCCCTAGACGTTTGTAACGGGAATTTCCGACCACCCTCTATGTAAAGCTTTCTTGTTATTTCATGTCATGCCGTGAGGGATTAGCCGAGCGGTCTAGGGCGCTGTAGTCATGGACTGTGCGGCCGATCCCGGCGGAGGTTCGAGTGCTCCCTCGGGCATGGGTGTGTGTGTTTGTCCTTCGGATAATTTAGGTTAAGTAGTGTGTAAGCTTAGGGACTGATGACCTTAGCAGTTAAGTCCCATAAGATTTGACACACACTTGAACATTTGAACATTGCATGTCATGAATGAAATGTGGGAAGAGCGATTTATAAATGCTTTTGGACAGGATAATTTTAGTTTCATTTTATCCCCACGACGCTTGTGGGAGTTATAGGTAGCAAGCTGGAAAGTATTCATATTTCACCTTCAGGATTGTCCGCTCCTGATAGCTGAGTGGTCAGCGCGACGGAATGTCATACCTCACGGCCCGGGTTCGATTCCTGGCTGGGTCGGAGATTTTTCTCCGCTCAGGGACTGAGTGTTGTGTTGTCCGTATCATCATCATTTCGTCCTCATCGACAGGCAAGTCGCCGAAGTGGCGTCAACTCGAAAGACTTGCACCAGGCGAACGGTCTACCGAACGGGAGGCCCTAGCCACACGGCATTTCCATTTACCTTCAGGATTAATACTTTCAATTGTCTACGTAAATTTTCAAGGGATTATAGAAGTCTTCCTCATGGGTCCTCCATTTCCGGTCTTTAGATTAGTCTCAGTTGGTATAGTGATGTGGTCGTAAACACCCAGGAGGTGGGCTGATGCGCAGCAGGAAGGGTCAGTGTAACACGTGGCTCGCCAGCCAGTAGCGACGTTCTGCTTGAAATCGCTGTTGCATGATCTTCGGGGGGTGGAGAGTTTACGTCGAATTTCATATTAATTTATGTATGCTAAGATAATTACGCACTGTAGCATTCATTATGGGCGGCGTAAAGCAGTCACCACGGATATTTCGTTAAGAAGCGAAAGCGACAGTTTTTCGAGCGAATAAATTTATATAGGGAGAGCCAGAAGAGGAAACAGTGGCTGGGTCCAGTACTCACCCCTGCGTTGTCAGTTACCAGTGTAGGAAACCGGCGGATATTACGGCGTGGGACAGAGAGACAGAGAACACGGCAACGCAGCGAAGTATGCTTCGTCCTTGAATGCCAGGGTTCCATGAACTGTGTTCCGCGATAAGTGAATAAGTGAAAAAAATATTAATAGGATGGTGTTTTTCCTGACATTTTGATGATATTAAAATTTTTAAATTTTTTTATGATTTCTGGTCTTTCCGACACCTTCTTCCCTGTTTGGGATCCTCTCCTATGGCACCCTCTCAATTTGCTGTCCCCAATCACTTCTATAGTTTACAGTGTTTCCTCCAAAGAATTTATTACGACTTCTCTCTTCATTTTTTTATTTGAAATTTTATCCCAACTATTCTCAAGAATCTCATTTCGGCACCTGGTATCTTGTTTTTGTCAATATCCATGTTACAGATCCACTGAGAAAAGCAGACACAGCCATTACTTGGCAGAACGTCAATCGTGTTTCTTTTCCGTTTTTTTTTTTCTTGTTTCTGTTTGTTGTACCGTTTGTTGGCTGGAACGTGAGTAATTTGTTTTTTAAAATCTTTTCGTATTATAAATTCAAATGGCTCTGAGCACTATGGGACTTAACATCTGAGGTCATCAGTCCCCTAGAACTTAGAACTACTTAAACCTAACTAACCTAAGGACATCACACACATCCATGCCCGAGGCAGGATTCGAACCTGCAACAGTAGCGGTCGCGTAGTTCCAGACTGAAGCGCCTAGAACCGCTCGGCCATATCGGCTGGCCTTTCGTATTATAACAGATTGGCTCCGATACCCCAGTGTGGGCTACGACTCTCTGCTGAGGGAGGATGAAGGGCAGCTGAAGACGGTTCGATGGTAAGTACTACGACATTTTTATTGAGGCTTGATTTGGGCGACGCATAGAGTATGGTGGCTTCTGTCCAGAAGCGACACTCTCTGGCTGCTGACTGCTGGTCCGCTGCTGCTGCCACGCCAGGTGCTCGCATTTCCTGGCCGTAGTGAGTGTCGCTGGTGGCGGCGACCGCTCCTGTGCTCAGGCAGTCGTGGTCTTCCATTGGTGCCCCAGTTCCTGGACCCTTGCGTGGCACTTTCGGAACTGTGGTAGAATGCGGAGCTACCACCTGGCGCCCATGGCAATTGTTTGTGTCCCACCTGAGACAAAACGATACCCCCAGCTGACGTAATTGGGCTGCATCACGCGTCGGCGGCAAGTCTCTGTCGTCTCAGTACTGTTCTGAAGTTGTTGACCAGCAACCCCTTCGTCAGACTGAGCTTTTCATTCTGCAGCGGAGTGTGCGCTGATATGAAACTTCCCGTCAGATTAAAACTGTGTGCCGGACCGGGACTCGAACTCGGGACCTTGCCTTTCGCGGGCAAGTACTCTACCATCTGAGCTACCCAAGCACGACTCACGACCCGTCCTCACAACTTCAGTTCTGCCAGTACTTCGTCTTCTACCTTCCAAACTTCACAGAAGCTCTTCTGCGAACCTTACAGAACTAGCACTCCTGAAAGAAAGGATATTGCGGAGACATGGCTTAGCCACAGCCTGGTAGAGTACTTGCCCGCGAAAGGCAAAGGTCCCGAGTTCGAGTCTCGGTCCGGCACACAGTTTTAATCTGCCAGGAAGTTTCAACCCTTTCATCGGCTGCAACCGACTTGGTGGTGTCTTGGTTTTATCATGACACTCTTCTGCTGGTTACAAGAGAGCGGCCTGAACCTATGTCCACTCCGTCGCCCTCTCAGACATGGCTGTCGCCAGAGCGAGGGCGACTACTTATGCTACAGGTCTTCTGCTGCCACTGATGATTTTTATTCAATGTTTAAGCAGTGGCTAGGTTCGCAGCCAGGACCTAAGATGGTTTGATCAGTGAGACGCTACCTCTACGTCACGAGGGATACGGACAAATTTTACAGAATTGGGTACTGTGTACAGCAAGGAACAGATGGGAGATGATTATTGTTTCTCTCTGCATGACAATGCACCCTCTCATAAAGCAACATGTATGAGGCAACGTATTGTGGACAATACCATTTCTGAAAATGACTAGCGCACCCAGAGTCCCAACTTGACACAAATGAAACATATTTGGAATGAGTTAGAACGTACTCTTCTCTCGACATCCCGCTGTCAAACATCACTACATCCTCTGGTTTCGGCTTCTGAGGAAGAATGGGCTGTCGTTCGTCCAGACAATCAGACACCTCATTAAGAGTGTCTCAGAGATTTGAAACCGTCATAAAGCTGAAGGGTGGACTGTAATAATGTCCATTAGTAGGTGTCTGGATTCTTTTGATCAGAAAGTGTATTTCGGAGGGTTTTTTCTATTCTGGCACTTACTTACAGACAGGAGAAACTTCCTGAAAAGTTTGGTCACTACCGGGAGATGGGAACTGTGTTTCAATTCTGTAAAATGAGTGCCTACTGTATGCACATGTGTAATTGTTTATGTACGAGGTATCTACATAGCTTCCGAAACTTTGTAGGCACTTGTCATAGCGTGGCACAGGTTTTTGTGTGCCTTCTTCATAGAAGGTTGTCGCCTGTGTATTCAACAATGTGGTAACATGTTCTTTCAGCTCGTCGTCATAGTTGAAGTGTTGACCACCAAGGACAGATTTTAGGTGTAAGAAGAGATGAAAGTCGCCACGAGCGAGGTCCGGGCTGTACGGAGGATAATCAAACGCGTCCCAGTGAAATTCCCCTAAGAGTTGTTTGGTCACATTCTCCGTTTGAGGTCGGGCATCATGGTGGAAAAAATCAACACCTTTTGACAGTAATCCTCGGCGCTTGTTCTGTATTGCGCGGCGCAATTTCTTAATGGTCTCGCAGTAACCATGTGCATTGATTGTTTGGCCTCGTGGTAAGAAATCAATCAGCAAAATGCCTTTTCTGTCCCAAAAAACGGTGCACATGACTTTTCGAGGTGTCAAGATTTGCTTAGGCTTAGCCTTCGTTGGGGATGAAGTGTGCTTCCATTCCATTGATCATCGTTTTGTTTCAGGGGTGTTGTACGATACCCAAGTTTCATCCCCCGTGACTATCCGAGAAAAAAAAAAACCATCGCATTCTTCATTGCAGTGTATCAAAAAATGAAGTGCACTGCCCATCCGTTGTTTTTTGTGTTGTTCAGTAAGAATTTTGGGTACCTAAAGTGAGTAAAGTTATCGAAATTTCAGTTTTACAGTAATAATTTCATGAATTAGCGATCGTGAGATTTGCGGAACTTCCATAGCGAGGGCACAAAGTGTAAACTTACGGCTGTGCTTAATCTTTTCTTCAATTGTGTGAACCAGTTCATCAGTAACCACAGACGGGCGTCCACTTCGTTCTTCATCGTGCACTTGATCACGTCCTTCATTGAACAGTCTGAACCATCTTCTAACCATTGAATCACTCATAGCATTTTGTCCGTAAACCTCGCAGATTTGCCGATGAATTTCCTTTGGTTTAACTTTCTTTGCATTTAGAAAACGACTCATAGATCTAATTTCACAAGCGGCGGCATTTTCAATTGCGGCTGACATATAAAGAAGCATTACAAGGCACACGTCGGCAGCAGTGATCTGAATATGGAGTACATGTCTCCTCCTTGAGTCAGAGTAACTGCCGCGTATGCTCGGAACTACGATCGTAGCGCTGCCGCGGATAGAAATAGAAACGGAACTTACTTTGTGGACGACCCTCGTGTGTATATAGTAAGGGGACGACTGGTTAGAAACGTTCTGTATACTTAGCTCGCAGCCGGCTGCTAATCGGCACAATACTGTACTACATATATTTTTGAAAGCATGCTTGAGGCCTCATATCGATACTTCAGCTTCTTCGCGTCTTAGTTTCATTCTTTAACTTTATGTGATTTGGTTCAGATTCTTGTTTTGTCTTATTTTGCTGCTTGTTTGCGTATTTACAAAATTAGTAGTATACGAGTAGCCTTGATATTGGTTTCTGTTATTTCATAACCATACTTTTGGCTCATGCATTATTACACAATTTCTAGAAGTAATTTTTGTTACGTGTGTCAGATTCTTATGGAAACATACTCTTGGAGAATATAGTGATGGCGCAGGGAATATAAGTATATGAAATGTTCATTTGCTCGGTCCCTTTTTGTCATTATTAACTTGCATTCTCTTAACATCTCTGCTGTTCACAAATCTTATAAAACATTTGACACGTTACGTGTTTGGTGTTTATCGGTAATGTATGTGACCGTTTTAATGGAAACGACGTTTAACTGCAAAAATCCTTTTTGTTAGGATTGACTATATAATTAAGGCCTTCACGACCCGATGCTAGTAATCTACCTTAGGTTTGTATGGTCGTGGTCCATGAAACTTTCCTGTTTCGTCCAGAGCTGCGCTGGAAACCTTCAGGTGTGCTCGTGATTCCACTGAACGAAACTTCAGGAACGGGAAAGTTTCATGGACTAAGTAAGACCACAAGACCCGGATGGTTTACTAGCAGTTTGTATTGACTGTTTAGTGACGCCCAACCTGATAGTAACCTGATGTAACGTTTTGTATAACAAAATGTGTTAGAATTTGCATATTAAAGATCAAAGAAAGGGATATCATGTAAAATACAAACTTAAGCGTATACTTCGAGCCATCAGCTGAAGAGGCTTGTTAGTGCCCGCTGAGGCGGGCAAGAGCAACTTAACAGCTGAATGCCATGGACAGGTGTGTGACGGACTCATAGCGAGAAACTCGACAAAGGCAACTGTGCCTTTTCGCCTAGTGAGGAACTGACTTCAGAGTTATCTAATAGACTTACAGAAAATCTGCGTCCATCAAACTACCCACATCACCGAGGCGAACACAATGACTCTTTGCAGCTAAATCTGCACTGAAATGAAACTTACTATCTCTGATTCGTGTTATCACGTTCTTAAAAAGGGTACTGTTCATGAATGCGTAGATTTATCTTAACAAGTGATATTGCAAATAAAAGGTATTTAATACGGCTCTATGTAGTGAATACTGTTTGTTTACAAGTCAAAATGACAGGCACAAATGGCGCTAATTTTACTTGTTGGTTTTAAGTCTGATTCTTGTATGTTTCGAATTATGAGCCTTTTTTTCAATTTAAGGTGAGAAAGTTGAGATGGGAAAGGGCTCGTCTACTATGGAGGTGATTTAAGGGCTGACGCAGCCGTGTCCGAGATCCTGCTTACAGATCAGGTCTGTCCTCGGCTGTTGCTTCGCTTGTGGTCTTTGACTTGCAGAAACACGGCTGTTCTTCTCATCGACAATAATTTTTCAGTGCCGGTGTTCGTGGTACTACAACTTTAACTTATTGCGAGTGACAAATGTGATATAGCATTGGGACTTAACAACATTTGACAACTGTTTTGATGATAGACTTTCAATTACTTAAGGCGTATTACAATTCAGGATTACGTGCATTCAAGCGTAATTATTTACTTCAGGTATCTGCCTGCATTTCACTGTAAACGTTAAGACTGACTGGAACATTTACAAGAATTTTATGGGAAATGACCAAATACGATCTCAGCCACTGATTTAATTTTGTATTTGTTAACCACTGATTTATTTTTGCGTTGTCTGATTGTCTGGTCATCACTGATCAATAAGGAACTGACTGCAGGAACAAAGAGTTATTCATTCTTACACATAAATATGTCGGATTACAGATTTGTGATATATCACCAACTTTTAAAAAAAATTAATGGCTGTTTAAAAACATGGTAGACCACTCGCCTCTCACTGTTAATTCAATGTTGTCAGCAGTTATGTTATCTGGCTATAATGTGTAGGCATACGAGTCTCTCCTATGACCGGTAAGACGAAGTTAAGCAATTAATAGTTTCGTACACTAGTTCATACCATTCGATTTCACTCATTGGGAGCTGGGATATGAATCAGGCACATCTCAGTATCTTACAAAGTAAGCCACGCGAATTGGTTGGTCTCGTGCGTGGTTCAAAGCATTACTAAATGCGAAATTACAGACGAGAAATTACAAACTCGCCTCAATGGTCGAGGTTACTAACTCGCTTTAACGCAATGGTTCTCAGCGTGGAGATAGTCAACTCAAATACTAGCAACAGAAAAAAGCTGATCATCAGAATTCTCCTGCAAAGAGAGGCAGGCAACACCGTACTGTCGCTTCATCGTCACTGCATGAAACGGTGCCCTGTACTGTGCTACAGTTCTTTCGGTCATAGTCTATGAAATTACCTGTTACTCTATTCTTCATTCTTTCATAACTTGGGAATATCTTTCTCGTTATCGTTCTAGTGTATCGCTCTTCTAACACACGATGTGGACATGCAGTAACTTTCTGATGGCTCAGAATGCGAGACTTCACTGGCGTGCATGTAGGCAACGGGTAAGTTTGCCTTGGAAGTATCGCTAGTCTTGAACTACGTAAATTGTCAATAGACACAAGGCGGGAACTATATTTCTGTGTACGTTCTGGATAGTAATATTGGGCAACAGAACAGTATAATTCGGGTATAATTGTCGATCTAAGTTATTATAAGTGTTGGGACAACAAAAACCACAACTGCTCCCTCTGAAAAATTGCAGAGAACAAGGGAATACCCTTCCTTCACATTTATCTGCTCCTATGTTTCAAGAAGACAACGTACTATCGCGTACTGCGTGGAACGCGTGAGCATTCAAACAACACAGCTGGCTTGTGATACCGTAGGAGCACCTCGCATATAAGTGGTTTAGTGCAAAGTGCCTCACGTTTTAGTTCTGGATTCTGTCGTAAAATACCTGTTTATATGTTGGCACCAATGCGATGTCTCAACAAAAAATTAAATTTTCAAGTGGTTCAAATGGCTTTAAGCACTATCGGTCTTAAATCTGAGCTCATCAGTCCCCTAGAACTTAGAACTACTTAATACTAACTAACGTAAGCACATCACACACGTCCATGCCCGAGGCAGGATTCGAACCTGCGACCGTAGCAGTCTCGCTGTTCCAGACTGAAGCTCCTAGAACCGCTCGGCCACAGTGGCCGGCCTTAAATTTTCAGGCAGCGTTTAAGATGGCTGCATGAGAGGTGACAGATTTTTCCGTAATATTTGTCACAGAAAGCGTAGTTCCTCAGTGCATGTGTGGAGGAAATCTCTTTGGACTAGCAGAGTTATTGTTGCTTCGGGTAGGTGATATCTCTGGCGTGGTTGTCTTACTTTTGATCGGGCGTGTGGTCTTGCTGTGGCTTGTACTGTTGGAAGTGAACGTGTGGAGTTTTTCTGTCGAGATGCCATTTCCTCTACCACGGGGTATGCTGAATGAGGTAATATCCGCCAATGCATTTACAGTTCGTGATTCATAATGCTGAAATTAGATTCTTGGTAAATGTTTTATTTTTTGGGTAGTTCTTTCACGATTACCATGCATAGACTCAGGAAAAAACATCACGTCACTCTTCATCCTTTAAAAATGCACTTAATGCAGAAACTGATCTTGTTAAAATTGTGATATTTAGAGAAGCAGTTATTGGTTCCTTACTTGTGTTCAAGTGTGTTAGTTCAACAGCGCTTAACAGAAACATATTCACATTTTCATATAACCTTTTAATCGTCTATAAATATAGTAGCTTAATTGAAACAGGGTTTTTGATTTACTTAGTACTGACTTTCACAGGCTCCTTTCGTCAACTGAAAACCTACTGAGTAATTATATGCTCACACGCCATGAACTATTGCGTGATTTGTAGCAGCTCACACGCATTACACATTGCGTTTTTACTTAATAAGGATTAGTGCTTTTAGAGAAAGCTGCGTGATTTTTTTCAGGTAATCTTGGAGCAGAGATTTGCATCATAGGTAGAGTGACAGAGTTGCGCAGGTAAGAGTTAACAATAAGGCCGTAACAAAATACGTTCATAATGTTCAAGGAATAGTGAAAATTTACACATTACTGTCTAAATTCAAATTAGCATCAGTAACTATACTTGGTTATTATATATGTCAATTAATATGAATATCTTGATTGTTGAAAAGTTATTCAGAGATGCTGGTTCTTATTCCCTAATGCATTTCAGAATATTGATTATAGAAAATTATATTCATAGTTTTGTACAGTCATGTTCATATTCAGGAATCTGAACACGCATATTGTGTTCATGTCGCAGTGTACAGATTACACAGCTTAAATAATACACAGCAGTATCAATTGGAACCTTCCATTCTACATTCTGAATATTACACAGAAACAATATGTAATTAGAAGGCTACACAAACACAGATACAGGAAAGTTATACAGCAGAGTACGAGAGTATAGGTTTCACCATCAGAAATATAAACCTACAAGATTTCAACAGCTAGTCTCTTTGTTTTGCTAAATATTCTATAGCGTATCAAAGTTTCTTCTAAAGAAATGTAGAATTAATAACCATCTAAATCAGGTTTGATAACGTAATGTTTGAACACTGTAACTGTCAAGGACTCGAGAACCGTTGTTAAGCTCAGAAAAAATGGTTCAAATGGCTATGAACACTATGAGACTTAACTTCTGAGGTCATCAGTCCCCTAGAACTTAGAATCACTTAAACCTAACTAACCTAAGGACATCACACACATCCGTGCCCGAGGCAGGATTCGAACCTGCGACCATAGCAGTCGCGCGGTTCCAAACTGTAACGCCTAGAACCGCTCGGCCACTGCGGCCCGCTGCTAAGCTAAGAGATGAATGGAAAACATGTTACAAAGCGGCATTGCGTTTATTGAGAAAGTAGGATGCACATGTTGTGTCAAGAGCGAAAGAATTGTTCTAAGGTACACGTAACCACTAGAACGCAATAGGATATCGGTGTTATGCTGTAATGTCTAGTCCATACGTCTTTACCGGAACACTAAACATGGAGATTGAGGTTTCGAAACCTGATGGGGCGAGAAACTGAACGCAGAATTTGACCAGTGTAGGGAGCAGGGGTGGGGGCTAGGGGATGGGAGTGATGCGTAATTCCTGACTGCTAGACTGTTTACTATTACACAGGAATGCGACGAGTTGGAGGATTTCCTCTTGTCACTATTGTCATCAAAAACCGAAATACGAATGATACATTCTGCATGCACATGGAACTCTGTATTCAAAGGTAACGTACGTTTGTAAATAAATTAAAAATCTTGTGAGAATGAAGGCAACTTGCCCAGTGATCAGAGTGCGTTAACCCACGGAAAGCCGACCGCTGTGGCCGAGGGTTCTAGGCGCTTCAGTCTGGAACCGCGCGACCGCTATGGTCGCAGGTTCGAATCCTGCCTCAGGCATGGATGTGTGTGATGTCCTTCGGTTAGTTAGGTTTAAGTGGTTCTAAGTTCTAGGGGACTGATGACCTCAGATGTTAAGTCCCATAGTGCTCACAGCCACTTTATTTTGAACTCACAGAGAACCACTGCCTAAAAGCCATACAATTTAAGTTTTCTGGTAAC
Organism: Schistocerca americana; assembly: GCF_021461395.2. Classification (NCBI taxonomy): domain Eukaryota; kingdom Metazoa; phylum Arthropoda; class Insecta; order Orthoptera; family Acrididae; genus Schistocerca; species Schistocerca americana. The sequence goes on along the minus strand of NC_060119.1, from coordinate 868,486,371 downwards.
TATTCCTTCTAACAACTGCATGAGGTACTAGAATACCAGTTGACATTGGTACATGTTGTAAATATTATACCATCACAATTTGAAACGTCCCCTTAGAAAAATTATTGAATTACTGTGCTGATAAATCTCTTACATTATTTGATTTTCAAACAGCTGAGCAAAACTGAACGTACTCAGACATTTCGCTCTTTACCTATTCTGATCAACACTAAACTTGCACACAATATTTTTTAGCGCAACGCAATCTGACTTTCAATAATCCCTACAAAAGAATGGCCCTGACTAACATTAACCTATACCTTTCACAAATCACTTACCTCACAAAAATCTTCGTTACTCGAACTACTGAAATACAGCGAGCGCCACTACTGGCAGCTTAATAGTGTTCAAAAGTCATTATATATATATAGCAGTTCATGACATCCATTCTTACAAATGTACTGTTTCTGATGGACACACGTCCAGATCATCCGCTCTCAAAAATCCGCTATCTCACTTCCCCAATTCCACCACCGCTGGCGGCTCACCTCCAACTGCGCAACGCTACGCGCTGTTAACAGCCAACAGCCCAACACTACAATAGCGAATATTACAACAATGCCACCCAGCCACAGACTGCACACAGCACAGCCAGTGATGTTCATACAGAGCGCTACATGGTGTTACCAATATAAAAACCTAAACACCCTACTTACAAATTCAATAAGACTGTTAAATTCGGTAACAGAGATTGAAACTGTTACTTTTCAGTGGACCATGGGCTATTTTGAAACATCTAAGCAAACTAAAAGTGTGTACTGGGACTGGAAATCTGAACCTGCGGTGCCATGGGCAATGCCCTTGGAAACTACGCTACCTAGGCACGACTCGCAACCCCTCTTGACGGCTTTAATTTTGCCAGGATGAATCTCCTAGTTCCGAAGTTTTAGCCTGCCGGAATGTTTCAAAACAGCGCCCTTCCCGAAGCAGAGCAAAAAATTCGATTTGTAACCAACACTTAAGTTATTTCTCTGCTTTACCCTTCTTCCAGTAGTGATATGCCAGCAAGCTAAGCAGGTGAACTTCTGCGAAATTTTGGAAAGTAGGAGAGATACTGTCAGAATTGAAGCTGTGTAGGTGGGTCATGACTCTTGGGTGGATGGCTTAGATAAGCGTATTGCTCGCGAAACGCAAGGCTTGAAGTTCAGATTATTTGTTTAGTTGTTAGTAGTAAATAACGACAGAACTTCATACCAAGTCACTAACTGCCAAATGCACCGAGATAAAAAAAAAAAAGAGAGCTGTTCTTCTGCACTGCGTACATGTGGGCGTGTGTGTGTGTGTGTGTGTGTGTGTGTGTGTGTGTGTGTGCCGGCGTTACCAACTGGCGCCGCTACAGAAGGTATGTTCATCCGATACAGAACGGTTTTTCCCTCCACAGAGACCATCTTCACTTTAAGCCATACAGATAGGAGGTAACGCGACGTTTGCTGCGTCTTCTGACTTCCGGCAGCATGGACCATGTTGTTTAAGCCACCGTCTGAATACCTAATTGTATATGTCTGACATCGATCTGTTGTAGAATTTTAGAACATGTTTTTTGCTCGCGTATCATGTCATTTCTGGAAACGCAGAATCTACTCTGTAGGAATCAACATGGATTCCGGAAACAGCGATCGTGTGAGACCCAAATCGCTTTATTTGTTCATGAGACCCACAAAATATTAGATACAGGCTCCCAGGTAGATGCCATTTTCCTTGACTTCCGGAAGGCGTTCGATACAGTTCCACACTGTCGCCTCATAAACAAAGTAAGAGTCTACGGAATTTCAGACCAGCTGTGGGGCTGGATTGAAGAGTTTTTAGCAAACAGAACACAGCATGTTGTTCTCAATGGAGAGACGTCTACAGACGTTAAAGTAACCTCTGGCGTGCCACAGGGGAGTGTTATGAGACCATTGCTTTTCACAATATATATAAATGACCTAGTAGATAGTGTCGGAAGTTCCACGCGGCTTTTCGCGGATGATGCTGTAGTATACAGAGAAGTTGCAGCATTAGAAAATTGCAGTGAACCGCAGGAAGATCTGCAGCGGACAGGCACTTGGTGCAGGGATTGGCAACTGACCATTAACATAGACAACTGTAATGTATTGCGAATACATAGAAAGAAGGATCCTTTATTGTATGATTATATGATAGCGGAACAAACACTGGTAGCAGTTACTTCTGTAAAATCCTGGGAGCATGCGTACGGAACGATTTGAAGTGGAATGATTGTGCAAAATTAATTGTTGGTAAGGTTGAGATTCATTGAGAGAGTCCTTAGAAAATGTAGTCCATCAACAAAGGAGGTGGCTTACAAAACAGTCGTTCGACTTATGCTTGAGTACTGTTCATCAGTGTGGGATCCGTACCAGGTCGGGTTGACGGAGGAGATAGGGAAGATCCAAAGAAGAGCGGCGAGTTTCGTCACAGGTTTATTTGGTAAGCGTGATAGCGTTACGGAGATGTTGAGCAAGCTCAAGTGGCAGACTCTGCAAGAGAGGCGCTCTGCATCGCGATGTAGCTTGCTGTCCAGGTTTCGAGAGGGTGTGTTCCAGGATGAGGAATCGAATATATTGCTTCCCCCTACTTATACCTCCCGAGGAGATCACGAATGCAAAATTAGAGAGATTCGAGCACGAACGGAGGACTTCCGGCAGTCGTTCTTCCTTCGAACCATACGCGACTGGAACAGGAAAGGGAGGCAATGACAGTGGCACGTAAGGTGCCCTCCGCCACACACCGTTGGGTGGCTTGCGGAGTATGAATGTAGATGTAGATGAAAAAGTGTTACCTCGCAAGCCGAAACTAATTTACTGCTGCTATCCATGCTACTCTGGGTGCATTTCGGGAACTTACACTCGTTATCAAGTGCGTTTATTATTATTACAGACTCTTTTATTGCTTTTACAACAACATGTCTGTGTGAATAATTTCTGAAACTCAGATTTCTTAACTGAAAAGTGCCTTGTAAGCGGGCGAATAGTTCAGTATGCGACGTCTGAAGGGAAACAGGTTGGCACATGTTATTATAACAAGGTCATCATTGTTTTATAATCTTCGTTTTATAAAAATACAAAATGTTGTAATATTTCTTTCACCCACTTTTACAATGGAGATAGGATAAAAAATTTCGGTAAGTTCTGTCCTAAAGAAAGTTATGCCGTTATGTTAAATTGGCTCCATCGTCGTACTAGTCCGTAGTACATTTCATCATTTTTTTAGATTTATTTACTACTTCTCGAGTGTTTCTTTGTTATCTGACAGATTCTGATGATGACTTAAGCCAAAACGCGTTAATTGTGCAATTAAAAGAACAGAAAAGTAATAAAGGCCGCGGAGCCGTATAACTATCTTATGTCATTTATAGAGGTTACAAAATAGCTTACAACCCGGACAGGAAATGAAGTGCTTCGTAAATTTTCAGGAGTTTTATGTCTTTGAGATCCAAATATAACTTGCAGGGCTTCCAAGTGAAGCACGGCTCAAGGGAGGGAGAAATAGACGAATGAACTCTCAAAAAAATTAACCTTTACCCTATGACCTTTGAACGAGAAAGAGCATAGTAAATAAAGCAGCCCACGCGACCTATTTCGACAGTGAAGTCAAGCAGGATGGAAGACGACGCGAAATCAATTATACGCCTCTAGAAGCTCCAGCGATCGGTTTGGCTTGGCGCGTGGGTGGAGCCGCTGTCGCAATTCAGAGACAACGCGTCCGAGATTATTGCTGTCCTTCGTGTTTATATCGACCTTTCAAAGTTCCTTTGGCTCTACAAATGTGTTTCCCAACCTTTCCGAGATCATTACCCCCGAGTGCATTTTGATGTTAGCTACTACCCCCTTCCGCCTCCCCCCCCCCCCCCCCCCCCTTGCCACACCCCTGTCACCATAAGCACATAGTTACGGGTTTAAAATGAACTACTCCATTTTTAAAATGACGGTGGATATATATATATATATATATATATATATATATATATATATACAGGGTGTTTCAAAAATGACCGGTATATTTGAAACGGCAATAAAAACTAAACGAGCAGCGATAGAAATACGCCGTTTGTTGCAATACGCTTGGGACAACAGTACATTTTCAGGCAGACAAACTTTCGAAATTACAGTAGTTACAATTTTCAGCAACAGATGGCGCTGCGGTCTGGGAAACTCTATAGTACGATATTTAACACATATCCACCATGCGTAGCAATAATATGGCGTAGTCTCTGAATGAAATTACCCGAAACCTTTGGCAACGTGTCTGGCGGAATGGCTTCACATGCAGATGAGATGTACTGCTTCAGCTGTTCAATTGTTTCTGGATTCTGGCGGTACACCTGGTCTTTCAAGTGTCCCCACAGAAAGAAGTCACAGGGGTTCATGTCTGGCGAATAGGGAGGCCAATCCACGCCGCCTCCTGTATGTTTGGATAGCCCAAAGCAATCACACGATCATCGAAATATTCATTCAGGAAATTAAAGACGTCGGCCGTGCGATGTGGCCGGGCACCATCTTGCATAAACCACGAGGTGTTCGCAGTCTCGTCTAAGGCAGTTTGTACCGCCACAAATTCACGAAGAATGTCCAGATAGCGTGATGCAGTAATCGTTTCGGATCTGAAAAATGGGCCAATGATTCCTTTGGAAGAAATGGCGGCCCAGACCAGTACTTTTTGAGGATGCAGGGACGATGGGACTGCAACATGGGGCTTTTCGGTTCCCCATATGCGCCAGTTCTGTTTATTGACGAAGCCGTCCAGGTAAAAATAAGCTTCGTCAGTAAACCAAATGCTGCCCACACGCATATCACCGTCATCAATCCTGTGCGCTATATCGTTAGCGAATGTCTCTCGTGCAGCAATGGTAGCGGCGCTGAGGGGTTGCCGCGTTTGAATTTTGTATGCATAGAGGTGTAAACTCTGGCGCATGAGACGATACGTGGACGTTGGCGTCATTTGGACCGCAGCTGCAACACGGCGAACGGAAACCCGAGGCCGCTGTTGGATCACCTGCTGCACTAGCTGCGCGTTGCCCTCTGTGGTTGCCGTACGCGGTCGCCCTACCTTTCCAGCACGTTCATCCGTCACGTTCCCAGTCCGTTGAAATTTTTCAAACAGATCCTTTATTGTATCGCTTTTCCGTCCTTTGGTTACATTAAACCTCCGTTGAAAACTTCGTCTTGTTGCAACAACACTGTGTTCTAGGCGGTGGAATTCCAACACCAGAAAAATCCTCTGTTCTAAGGAATAAACCATGTTGTCTACAGCACACTTGCACGTTGTGAACAGCACACGCTTACAGCAGAAAGACGACGTACAGAATGGCGCACCCACAGACTGCGTTGTCTTCTATATGTTTCACATCACTTGCAGCGCCATCTGTTGTTGAAAATTGTAACTACTGTAATTTCGAAAGTTTGTCCGCCTGAAAATGTACTGTTGTCCCAAGCATATTGCAACAAACGGTGTATTTCTATCGCTGCTCGTTTAGTTTTTATTGCCGTTTCAAATATACCGTTCATTTTTGAAACACCCTATATATATATATATATATTTGTGTGTGTGTGTGTGTGTGTGTGTGAAAGCCGCTGAGCTTGAAAGATAAGTGACACGCAGCACGCATCACATCTATTACTGTGAAGTAATATCAAAACCACTTCTATCGCTTGAGAAAAAACTGTCACATATGTCTACAATTAGTGTTTAAGGTCAGTTAATAAGATGTGACGGGACCTAGCACACGGTGCAGTTTTCCAAGTAGATGGTATAGCCAGATGTTCTGAACTGTCTAAGCTGCAGTGTGCAAATGCTGAAGGGAATGAACACTGTTCTGGAAACTGGATCTGGAAGTAATTCGACCTATTTCATATTTTGCTGTAACGCACCCATAACCGAATAGAGTTCTGTAACAAATACAGTGAACTTTTTTGGGAGGCTGATTCCAGGGAAAAGAGTAGAGGAAAACGTGAGGATGCCACTATCCTATCCTCCGATCCATTGGAGTACGGTACATAAGAATTTCGGAGAAAATTTAAAATGTTAAGAAATTTCATCTTAATTACGCATTTTTGAGTAAATTTGTTCCACTGTATATCGACTACGACGTGTTGCTGTTGTGGTCTTCAGTCCGAAGAATGGTTTGATGCAACTCTTCATGCTACTGTATTCTGTGCAAGCCAGTTGATCTCTGAATTACTACTGCAGCCAGCATCCATTTGAGCCTACTTACTGTAGGAATGTCGTGGCCATCCTCTACAATTCTTACCTCCCATACTTCCCTCCAATAGTAAATTGGTGAGTTCTCGATTTCTCAGAATATGTCCTATCGCCGGCCGGTGTGGTCGAGCGGTTCTAGGCGCTACAGTCTGGAACCGCGCTACCGCTTCGGTCGCAGGTTCGAATTCTGCCTCGGGCATGGAAGTGTGTGATGTCCTTAGGTTAGTTAGGTTTCAGTAGTTCTAAGTTCTAGGGGACTGATGACCTCAGAAGTTAAGTTCCATAGTGCTCAGAGCCATTTAAACGATTTATGTCCTATCAAGTGAGCGCTTCTTTTGCCAAGATGTGCCACAAATTTCTGTTCATCCCAATTCTTTCCACATTGAGAATCTACACCTTGTATCACCTCTACATCGACCATCGTCAATTATTTTACTGCCCAAACAGCAAAACTCAACAAATAATTGTAGTGTAATTTCCTAATCTAATTCTACCAGCTTCATCTAATTTAATTCGACTATATTCCATTACCACTGTAGTACTTTTGTTGATTTTTATCTTATAACCTCTTTTCAAAACTCTCTCTCTCCCAGTTCAACTGCTGTTCCAAATCGTTTGCTGTCTCTGACAACTTCATTGTCATCGGCAGCACTCGAAGTTTTTACCAGGTGGCTATAATTAAAGTGCAGCTTCTCACAGACGTGCAGTGTGGGTTGTAATTATCGTATGGCAGCAAAACTCGGTAGATATGCTAATCTGTTAATGCGGAACCGATTTACGATGAAAAAAAAAAGTTCCAATTTTGGCCAGTATGTGCAAATCTGCCACTGTACAACACTTAGTCGACGTCTCCAGAGCTCAAATTGAACAAACTGTGTAGGCGGTAGTCAATAATAAGATCAATTTTATACTCTTCTCACTTGTTCGACCCTTTCTGCCCATGTTCTATTCCTAGTCCATTACATACAGAAACATTTCTATACGTCTTTCTTGCATTCACAACGTCTGATTTGCACCTGGTGGCCAAAATTGGATCTGATTATTTCCAGCGTAAATAGGTTCCGCATTAATGTGTTAGAATGTCTACCAAGTTTCACTCTCGATCAATAATTACAGCCCACATTGGACCTCTGTGAGTACCTGCACTTTAATTAAAACCACCCGGTATTTCTTCACCCTGAAATGCAGTTTCCTTTCCAAATTTCTACTTAATTTCCTTTACTGAGTGCTCTTTGTACGGATTTAATGACACTGCGGTTAAGCTACGTCCCTTTCTCGCTTCCTTCTCAACTTCTGCTTCCCATTCATACCCTACGACTCTTGTAACTGCCGACTGGATCATGTACTAGTTGTAGATAACTTTTCGCTCCTTCAAAATTTCAAAGATTGTATCCCACTGAACATTATTAAAACTTCATCTAAATGTACTAACACTATAAACGCAGGTTTCTGCGTTGTTTAAACAACAAGTAGGATGTTACCTTAAATTATTCTGCTGGTAGAGCTATGCCATAACAAGTTTAGCATCTTTAACTTCCGACTCAGTCGGTTACAGACCAGGGTTTCCTGTCTAATGCTGACACATTTATTTGCCCTTCATAATCTTTCGAAGTTAGTATCGTAATTACAGAAACAGCAGGCATAATTAACGGCTTCGGATGAGCTGGAAGTGCACTGGCGCAGTGCATGGGGAAAATACTCTAATGTTTGTTTAATTAACACCTTAATAAAATTCAGTCCGACTCTTCTCAATTTCTATTTTTGAAGTAATTAATCATTTGCAGAGAACGAACAGAAAATACTGTTCCTAGTACATTTGTACTAAAACGTTCCTTCGCAGCATATATAGGTTAATGAATATTCGCACTCATGATACACGCACTTGATTGGATACTTCTTGTTCGTCTAAGACGTAGCAACCACACCCCATTTCTACACCCACATATACGTTTCCATCGAAAGTCAAGATACAGGTTTATTCAGAGCTGCTCACGCAAGTTTGTCGTAGTCCCGAGAATAGCTGGTGGTTAGTGCTTTACGAGTGGAATTTCAGCGTGCCTTGAATGTCAGCTGTTTCGGAACACGTGAGGACGTGTGTGGCTAGTTGGCGCCACCGGTCAGGGGACAGGCGTGCACGTGGCTTTCGCAGTTCCCACATTCACCGCCAGGTGCCTCTTCCGACAAGACAGGTCAAGTTCTTGCCCAACTTACGCTGTGCGATATGAACTATGACTCCAGCGCAGATCTTTCAGCAATCTTCTTCATACAGTATGCAGTGTATACATCGAATAAGGAATATTCTTATCTCCTGATTCACCACAGATTATCGTTTTTAATTGTTTCGGAGTCGCACACTCTACCCCAAATCTTTTCGGTATCGTAATATTTTTCATTATCTCTACTGTATTAATTACCGAAACACTTCTTCATTTTCGCCGTAAACTAGGCAGAAGCCTTTAAAATGATCGGCTACGGTATTTAGGCCTCCTATACTTCTTTTGCTTCCAACGGAGGAACTATTTTTGAAACTACTTAAAAGTCTTAACATTGAGTCGTAACATTACACTTTTAATTACTCAGTTGCATTTTTCACCAGACGCGACCATTTTCAGAAGTGGTCTGTTTGTTTTAAATTCGTAGTGAAATTCGCAATAATTCTGAATTAATTTTAACAGGTAGCGAGCGGACCCTTAGCAGTAGGTTCTGAAAGCCCATCCCTATATATATATATATATATATATATATATATATATATATATATATATATATATAACCCTCAACTGGAGCAGATGTCCCAGGAAAAGACATCGCAAACTCAACAAATTTAGAAATATTACAGAACGAAGTATTAGTCTTTTGCCACGTCAAAAATTACCTCTTTGGCAGCATATTATTTCCATATTTGGATTTAAAAATTCTCTTATGTTAGGGGAGGCTGTAGCATTGACAGTACTCCTACGTTTAGCTGTTCTCATGTAGTCTCCGATATCAGTTTCTTCTTTATGTGCAACAGCTAATTTTCCAGTACACACTGTGCAATAAACACGTTTGTTAGTGCTGTCATAAGCAAGTTGAAAAAATTATATTCCTATTGCAGATTAACACTTAACACCCACCTTCTTTTGCCCATTGCTAAACGATGACACCAAAAAATGAACAGAGATAAAATGATTAAAAACGTGTAGACTAGTTACTGCACACACGGGACAAATAGAACACATTGCCCCATTTGTAGGACTGAATGAAAAGTTATGGTGGAAGTGGTAGCTACGCACCCCCATCGACGTAAGTGCCTGCTCAAAAATGGGCTGAGAGAGCCACGACAGTAAGAGAATATTTGAAAATGCGATATCGAAGACGTAGGTCTAAAATAAAAAAATAAAAAAATCCTCGCCAGTCATAAAATTGTCAAATCCCGAACATTTTTGCCGCCCCGGACATTACCCCAAACAGCAGTAAAAATCCAGGACGGTCCTAGCTAATCCTGGATGTATGGTAAACCTAAGGGGAAGCCAACTTTGTTTATCTTGTTTTTAGAGTGGAAGCCGAATCGAATGACAGATTTCAAAAGTTAAAAAACAAAACTCCAATTTCCTATCAGGAGAAAGTTTAGCTCCTTCATCATCACACTGGCAGGCTGCCGTCGACGATTCTTATTGAAATAAATAGCGGATCGTGATGAATTGGAGAACATCAGCGAGTGGAATTTCGGGGAAATATGCAACCCGAGAGTAGTTTCACAAGTCAGTGCCGGCCGTCACAGCCCCAGGTAATTTTTTCTCAGGTCCGCCCTCGCGAAATTGTAGCCAATGAGATGGCGCATCGGTGAGCCACTGATTGGACTGAGGGGGTGCCATAGCCGGCCGAAGTGGCCGTGCGGTTAAAGCGCTGCAGTCTGGAACCGCAAGACCGCTACGGTCGCAGGTTCGAATCCTGCCTCGGGCATGGATGTATGTGATGTCCTTAGGTTCGTTGGGTTTAACTAGTTCTAAGTTCTAGGGGACTAATGACCTTAGCAGTTGAGTCCCATAGTGCTCAGAGCCATTTTTTGGGGTGCCATATTGGCTTCCCAGGCAGACTGCTGGCGAAACGGCGTCATTAGAAATACGGGTAGCGAGAAGCGGCAAGCGAGAACAGTACTAATGCGTTGCTATTAAAAGCAAATTTCCAACCACTTCTCTGTTGAAATAAATAGAATTCAGTGACATCTCACCTATTCTTGTTACTGGAATTTTGTTGTACGATGAGCAAAAGCAGAAAACATTATGGTATTGCTGAACGCAAAAATGCTTCACATAAAACTTAGGATGTCGTTTATCATTCATTTCCGAAAGATAGAGAACTACATAGCAAATGAGTGTCATCCTCTAATAGAGCTGACCCTGTTAATGTGAATAATGCAAGAATTAGAGGAAAGAGATAAATGAAAATTTGAAAAACAGCTACTGAGGAACGGAAAGTACACTTTGAAAAGAAGTAACAAGGTCCTGATGCCAAGTGTTCGAAGTTGTTGTTGTGGTCTTCATTCCTGAGACTGGTTTGATGCAGCTCTCCATGCTACTCTATCCTGTGCAAGGTTCTTCATCTCCCACTACCTACTGCAACCTACATCCTTCTGAATCTGCTTAGTGTATTCATCTCTTGGTCTCCCTCTACGATTTTTGCCCTCCACGCTACCCTCCAATACTAAATTGGTGATCCCTTGATGCCTCAGAACATGCCCTACCAACCGATCCCTTCTTCTAGTCAAGTTGTACCACAAACTCCTCTTCTCCCCAATTCTATTCAATACCTCCCCATTAGTTATGTGATCTACCCATCTAATCTTCAGCATTCTTCTGTAGCACCACATTTCGAAAGCTTCTATTCTCTTCTTGTCTAAACTATTTATCGTCCACGTTTCACTTCCAAACATGGCTACACTCCATACAAATACTTTCAGAAACGATTTCCTGACACTTAAAACTATACTCGATGTTAACAAATTTCTCTTCTTCAGAAACGCTTTCCTTGCCATTGCCAGTCTGCATTTTATATCCTCTCTACTTCGACCATCATCAGTTACTTTGCTCCCCAAATAGCAAAACTCCTTTACTACTTTAAGTGTCTCATTCCCTAATCTAATTTCCTCTGCATCAGCCGAGTTAACTCGACTATATTCCACTATCCTCGTTTTGCTTTTGTTGATGTCCATCTTATATCCTCCTTTCAAGACACTGTCCATTCCGTTCAACTGCTCTTCCAAGTCCTTTGCTGTCTCTGACTGAATTACAATGTCATCGGCGGACCTCAAAGTTTTTATTTCTTCTCCATGGATTTTAATACCTACTCCGAATTTTTCTTTTGTTTCCTTTATTGCTTACTCAATATACAGATTGAATAACATCGGGGAGAGGCTACAACCCTGTCTTACTCCCTTCCCAACCACTGTTTCCATTTCATGTCCCTCGACTCTTACAACTGCCATCTGGTTTCTGTACAAATTGTAAATAGCCTTTCGCTCCCTGTATTTTACCCCTGCCATCTTTAGAATTTGAAAGAGAGTATTCCAGTCAACATTGTCAAAAGCTTTCTCTAAGTCTACAAATGCTAGAAACGTAGGTTTGCCTTTTCTTTATCTAGCTTCTAAGATAATTCGTAGGGTCAGTATTGCCTCACGTGTTCCAATATTTCTACGGAATCGAAACTGATCTTCCCCGAGGTCAGCTTCTACCAGTTTTTCTATTCGTCAGTAAAGAATTCGTGTTAGTATTTTGCAGCCGTGTTCGAAGTATGTTGTGGAAATAAATAGATGTGCTTCCTCTACAAGAACACAATAATTTAGAGATAATGCAGATTTTGTTTCGGTGTTTCACGCCATGTAAGTATCGAACTTGTCGTAAATATAAAAAGTGAGCGAAGTAAAAGATATCGCATCTTAAGAGCCTTCTCACCCAAACCTTGTACTTATTTACGGGAAAATAACCGCCTTTTTCCACTTTAGAAATGGACCAAATAATTCAAGTGGCCGGCCGAGGTGGCCGAGCGGTTCTAGGTGCTACAGTTTGGAACCGCACGACCGCTACGGTCGCAGGTTCGAATCCTGCCTCGGGCATGGATGTGTGTGATGTCCTTAGGTTAGTTAGGTTTAAGTAGTTCTAAGTTCTAGGGGACTGATGACCTTTGAAGTTAAGTCCCATAGTGCTCAGAGCCACTTGAACCATTTTTGAATAATTCAAGTTAAGATCTGAAAATCTGAAAGAAGCGTTGAATCTTACGAAAGCTTTGACAGAATATACTAAAACGCTTCCTTAAGGCTTGTTCTAACGTGCATTGCGGGAAAAAGCAATGTCTGCTGCCATTTCAGAGGGGTTTAATAATTTCAGTAAACTCCTCTTTTAAAATTACGGTGACATAAAAATATGGGAGCTCCGTAAATCTTGACTTACACGCTAAACCAAGACTGGTTCAAATGGGTCTGAGCACTATGAGACTTTACATCTGAGGTCATCAGTCCTCTAGAACTTAGAACTATTGAAACAGAACCAACCTAAGGACAGCACACACTTCCATGCCCGAGGCAGAATTCGAACCTGCGACCGTAGTAGTCGCGCGGTTCCAGACTGATGCGCCTAGATCCGCTCGGTCACAGCGGCCGGCAAACCAAGACTCTTTGCAGAATTTTTTACAGAAATTCGTTGGCTGACCCAACGCCTTTCGAAATGAAAAATAAGATGTGGCTTCTAATATTGACTGTAAATGCTGAAGACATCCCCTTGTCGGCAAATTCATCTGTTACAGAGAGTATTAGTGAGGTGCTGTCACCTGTTACTCCAACAAAAGAAACTAAACAGAACTTCATGAAGTTCATCACAAAATAACTTGGAAATATGACAGCTGATATGGACTGTACTAATTTCAGCGAACAAGAACTAGCTCTGTTGCAGTTTTCTGCTGATGAACCAGCAGTCAGAAGAATCCCAAGACACATTGAAATATCCTGCGTGTTACACAGCATTTAAATTAAAGTACATTGTCAGTTCCTTGGATTCAGTACCAGAAAAATATCTTCTGAATTCAGATTACATCACTGGTAATAACTGGATCTCCGTAACCTCCAGAGGCGGCCTCACTTGTCCTTCAACTGACAGATTCAACAAAATAAAGGATTTTGAAGTTATATTTTGCAGTTTTCATGGGTGACATGTGACGGAGTAATACAAAAGTTAATTTCTACAATAACCTCGAAGTTTCCAGAAATGCATCTCTAAACGGTTTCTCTCTACGTAAGGTCATGAGCCTTCGTTAGAATAGGCCTATAAGGCATCAGAACCAAAAAGCTAAAACAGAAAAGACAAAAAAAAAAAAAAAAACTGGCCGCAAAGAAAAATCTTGATTGGGTTGCGTCGTTATCGACCGAAGCTACAATGAGTATTTATGAACGCAATATGTTCTAGGTCTTAATTAAGTTCCAGAAGGTGGCTATTATTAGAATATTTACAAGCGTTAATGTCTTATAATTTTAGCTTTAAGCTTTGCTTTATAACGTGCGTCAGCACTTAACGACAAACAGCAGATGGGGCTGGTGTTGAGCTCTCGCGGTAGAATAGTATTTCCGATGACGTCATACGTGTTAACTAATAGTAGCGCGATACCCCGGAATGGCCTATCTATTTCTAGTTGCCTTGTGTTGGACTCATATTCGGCAGACCGCTATTTAAAATCCCAGTCCGCCATCCAGATGCCGGTTTCCATTTTACCGACACTGACATTTAAATGTACAACTGCTGTAATGATGAAACACTTTAACCGTGTGTATTTGGCAAGTCTCAAGATAAAAATGAATTCTTGCAATAGCAAACTTATTTTAACTATATATGAAGGTAGTATCTGTTCCGCGAAAGAACAGATACCATTGATGACTGTACAGCTTCTCTAGAATGAAGTGATACTCAAATCGACACCCTAGCTGCAAACAGGCGTTGATATACATCACTGGTGACATGTTGAAAATTTGTGCCCCGACAGGGACTCGAACGCGGGATCTCCTGCTTGCATGGCAAACGCTCTATCCATCCTTTTTTCTCCTTTTTTTCCATTGATGATCGTTGTGTTTGGTCGTTGCGGACGTCATATGACATCTGTTCAAGTTCGCTGTTGAGCCTTTCACTCAGTTTTTTTTATTACAGAGGCCAACCAGCTCTCTGAGCGAACACGCTGAGCTCACGTGCCGGCGTCCATCTGACCCACCGAGGGCACAGAGAACAGTGCGCCAGCAGGGACTTATTCCTTGCACGCTCCTCGTGATTCCCGCATTCCCAACATGTCATTTGTAGTGCTCCTAATAGATGTTTGCCCATCACACTCATTACTCGTGGCAGATTAATCTGCCAAGTCCAGTAGGATTTGGGGCATAGCGTGTGCCAGGTAGCCATATTTTAACTATATATGAAGCTAGTATCTGTTCTCGAAAGAACAGATACCGTTGAAGAACGTGTAGCTTCTCTAGAATGAAATGATAATTAAATCGACACCCTAGCTGCTAACAGGCGTTGATATACATCATTGGTGACATGTTGAAAATGTGTGCCCCAACTGGGACTCGAACCCTGGATCTCCTGCTTACTTGGCAGACCCTCTATCCATCTGAGCCACTGAGGGCACAGAGGATAGTGCGCCTGCAGGGACTTATCGCTTGCGGTGTGATGGGCAAGCATCTATTAGGCGCACTACGAATGTAGTGGTGTGGACATGTTGGGAATCTGGGTCTCACGAGGAGCGTGCAAAGGATAAGTCCCTGCAGGCGCACTATCCTCTGTGTCCTCGGTGGCTCAGATGGATAGAGCGTCTGCCCTGTAAACAGGAGATCCCGGGTTCGAGTCCCGATCGGGGCACACATTTTCAACATGTGCCCAATGATGTATATCAACGTCTGTTTGCAGCTAGGGTGTCGATTTAATTATCATTACAAACTTATTTGCTCTATGTGACAGACCGAAAGCGAACTCTATATTGGACGTTGGTAGTCTTAGAAGAAACGAATCACCGTGCGCATAGCTGAGATGTATCTGCTAGCTTCGCATGGGGTGGTTATAATTGAAGTGCAGCTACTCATGGAGGGCCAGTATCGACTGTAATTATCGTATGGCATCGAAGCTCGGTAGAAAACCTAGTGCATTAGTGCGGAATCGATTTGCGCCGGAAAAAATTACTTCCAATTTTGGCCACCAGGTACAAATCTGGCCCGATACACTGTTTGTATAGCGGCATGGCACCCATGCCATCAATTAACAAGTCATAACGTGAGTCAACAATATGGCCGTCGGGAAAAGAGAACGTGCGCTATTATTGAAACTGTTTTATGTGAACGACAGCAATTACAGTACCTTATTGAGAGGCTATCGCCAACTGAAAAGCCTGAAGAGAGGCCTGATGTCATTAAACGGTTTAAAAAATAATAATGAAATTCGAAAACACGAATGAGCTTTGTGTGGCACCTGGAAGAGGAAGGCGTGCTTCCCAGGTGTAAGTTATTGACAAGGTTGCTACTGCTGTCACTGCCCATGCAGGACGTCCCCCACGTAGTGCTGGTGCTCGTCCAATGTCATGAGAATTGTCCCTCTCATGGTCAACAGTACGGAAAGTTTTACTGTCTATGCAGCTCCATGTGTTGGCCGTGTTTGCAGTTAAAATTGTTGGATGTGAGGTCTGCCAGTTACGCAAAACACCGTTTTTTCTCAGTACCCAAACATGTTTCGGCACCACGAAAACCCACTGATGATGGCACAGTGGTGCCGAAACATGTTTGGGTACTGAGAAAAAACGGTGTTTTGCATAACTGGCAGACCTCACATCCAACAATTTTTACTGTCTGTTTTGCACTGGTATCCATACAATATCCAGGTGGCGCAACTGAAACCTCATGAACCGCAACAACTGTCTGAATTTTCTCACCGCTTTCTGGCTCGGATCTAAATTGATGACATGTGGCCGGGCAGTATTCTATGGAGTGAAGATGCAAATTTTCACTACATGGTGCGGTAGTTACACAGAACTGCCGAATTTACGGTATTGTTAAGCGGCGTGTTGTCCACGAAGAGCCACTGCACTTTCTCTATGTGACTGTGTGGTGTGGATTCACAAACACCTTTATTCTCTGTCTGTTCCTCTTTGAAGAGAATACACCCTGAGGCTTGTCGGGTGTACCGTGACGTCTGCATGTTATCGGGGCCTCCTTGTGCAGAACGTGATTCTTGCTTTGCAAGAGCGTAACTGTGTGGAAACCACAGTTTTCTCGCAAGATGGGGAAACACCTTACGCTGCTCGCCCAATAAAAGATCTGCTTAATGGAACCTTGCACGAACATTTTATCTGCAGAGGTTTTGTTGGCGCATGGCCTGCAAGATCATCTGATGTGAATCAACGTGACTTCTGGCTCGGGATATTTAAATGAAGCGTTTACACCGGAAGGCCAGTATACAGGAACACGTTGCTCATATTCCACCGGAACTACTGCGAGCAACTGTTGATGAGGCCGTTTTATGGATGCAGTACCTGCACGTCACCGGTGATCATGTTGAACAAATTGTGTAAGCGGCGGTTGATAATAGTATCGACATTATGCCTTTCTTACTTGTTTGACATTTTCTGCCCACGTCCCGTTCGTCATCGATTACGAATGGGAACATTTCTACACGACTTTTTTCTAGATGCGTGTTTTCTCCCTCAGCCTTACTATTATTCCGTAAGGGAGAAATAAAGTATGGTGAACGAAATCTGTGGAAGCATTCACTACAGAATTCGATCAAAATCTTCAGCATAAGTGAATACGTAATTTTTGAAGTTAAATTAAAGTAGAATGTTTTTGCCACGTAGGTTAGTAGTAATTTTCGCTTCTGAAAATTAAAAAAGAAGAGACAAAAATAGAATTCATTTAAAGTTAAGATTATCGAAAAAGAATATTTAAATTTTGTGTGCCTGAAGGATAGAAATAATAGTGGTATTTTGACGCTGATATAGTCTTCCAGTTATAATGTGAGCAGAATGGACATCGGACAAAAAGGGAAAAGAAAGTAGGGATTATATTCCTATGGCTGACATCAGAGAAGAGACAAAAACTGGCTTTTCCTTTTGAAGCAAATTTCCCAGTATATCTTTTAAGCAATTGGAAAACTTAACCTGGGTGGAAGAAATGGGATTTAAATCGGGCCTATTACGTAAGCGATGTAGCACATCAACTCCCGTCACCTCGTTCAGCAACAATGGAAAAAAGAGAAAGAAAAACGGGAACAACTGAACTTTTGTGTTCCGGAAGGATCGTTAAAAGTAATGTAGTCAATCTGGCCAGGTTACGAACGAACAGCATAAATGTTACAGACAATAGTCGAAGCAGGAAATGTAAGGGAAGAAAAGAAGAAACTGAGAAATATTGATGTTTCGAGGTTTTACGGAAGAATATTACAAATTGTATGGACAGACAGAGTACAAAGTCAAAAGATATTAGCCAAAAGAGTCGAGCCAAGAAATCAATCAAGCTTTTACTAGACTGAGGGGCCGTGAGTGAGGGGGGGGGGGGGGGGAGGGGGTCTTGTGCACTGCAAAGGTCTAGTTATTGTTGGAATAAAACAACAGACGCCAGAAAATGTAGGGAGAGACAGGTTTGGGAATAAGTGTCAGATTACTGTCGGTGCGAAGTATAGTAGGTATGAAGAGGTGAAGGCACTAATGCAGGAAAGAGAGAAGTGAGGAACGATGTGTAATCTGTCAACATTGAATTAAACTGAAATCCATTGAAATGAAGGGAGATGGAGATGATTCAATATCGAACGAAAGAGCACAAATTTTGGAACGAGTTCAGATTCTCAGGACAAGCACTGACAGAACAATAAGTGCTCACAGCACATGCAACTTGGCAGATAGTAGATGTATTGATGGTGGTTTCAACGAGCTCTCTTCGTTATCAAATGGCATAGAGACATAGCAGCCAGAGCGTCATCTGTGTGCCTTTAAAGGAAGTGCTCAGCTAAGAGCTTCAGTGTTGTGCAGGAGCGTACAGCCAGCAGGCTCTATGTCATGGAGATGCATTCATGCTGTATTTCCCTCAGTCAACTGTGTTACAGAGGAATCAAATTACGGTTTTTGGAGAGACGGGGTGCATCTTTCATGCACAAGTCGGAAGTGCCACGTCAGTCATGCAGCGATAATGGAAACAGTGGAAGCGTGAACACTGGCGTGTGTGTTAGGTATTTACGGGCGCCCAACCTCCTTCTCCATCCATTGTTCTATCCGTCATCCATGCCTAGCACCTCCTCCCTTCTACATTCGTGCCCAGGTACAAGGGCTGGGTGCGAACTTACGACGGAGCTATGTGTCAGAGGTAGGAATTGAGCACAAGATGCCGGGCATGGAAGGTGGTCAGAAAGGCAGATCCGAAGAGGTAAAAGCGACGTATCGGCACTCAAGCGGTTACTCTGTCAGTACACTTGATGGTTGCAACGTGCTCTCTTTTACGTCTGGCTGTTCACCCGTGAACTACACTCCTGGAAATGGAAAAAAGAACACATTGACACCGGTGTGTCAGACCCACCATACTTGCTCCGGACACTGCGAGAGGGCTGTACAAGCAATGATCACACGCACGGCACAGCGGACACACCAGGAACCGCGAATGGCACTAGCTGCGCAGCATTTGTGCACCGCCGCCGTCAGTGTCAGCCAGTTTGCCGTGGCATACGGAGCTCCATCGCAGTCTTTAACACTGGTAGCATGCCGCGACAGCGTGGACGTGAACCGTATGTGCAGTTGACGGACTTTGAGCGAGGGCGTGTAGTGGGCATGCGGGAGGCCGGGTGGACGTACCGCCGAATTGCTCAACACGTGGGGCGTGAGGTCTCCACAGTACATCGATGTTGTCGCCAGTGGTCGGCGGAAGGTGCACGTGCCCGTCGACCTGGGACCGGACCGCAGCGACGCACGGATGCACGCCAAGACCGTAGGATCCTACGCAGTGCCGTAGGGGACCGCACCGCCACTTCCCAGCAAATTAGGGACACTGTTGCTCGTGGGGTATCGGCGAGGACCATTCGCAACCGTCTCCATGAAGCTGGGCTACGGTCCCGCACACCGTTAGGCCGTCTTCCGCTCACGCCCCAACATCGTGCAGCCCGCCTCCAGTGGTGTCGCGACAGGCGTGAATGGAGGGACGAATGGAGACGTGTCGTCTTCAGCGATGAGAGTCGCTTCTGCCTTGGTGCCAATGATGATCGTATGCGTGTTTGGCGCCGTGCAGGTGAGCGCCACAATCAGGACTGCATACGACCGAGGCACACAGGGCCAACACCCGGCATCATGGTGTGGGGAGCGATCTCCTACACTGGCCGTACACCACTGGTGATCGTCGAGGGGACACTGAATAGTGCACGGTACACCCAAACCGTCATCGAACCCATCGTTCTACCATTCCTAGACCGGCAAGGGAACTTGCTGTTCCAACAGGACAATGCACGTCCGCTTGCATCCCGTGCCACCCAACGTGCTCTAGAAGGTGTAAGTCAACTACCCTGGCCAGCAAGATCTCCGGATCTGTCCCCCATTGAGCATGTTTGGGACTGGATGAAGCGTCGTCTCACGCGGTCTGCACGTCCAGCACGAACGCTGGTCCAACTGAGGCGCCAGGTGGAAATGGCATGGCAAGCCGTTCCACAGGACTACATCCAGCATCTCTACGATCGTCTCCATGGGAGAATAGCAGCCTGCATTGCTGCGAAAGGTGGATATACACTGTACTAGTGCCGACATTGTGCATGCTCTGTTGCCTGTGTCTATGTGCCTGTGGTTCTGTCAGTGTGATCATGTGATGTATCTGACCCCAGGAGTGTGTCAATAAAGTTTCCCCTTCCTGGGACAATGAATTCACGGTGTTCTTATTTCAATTTCCAGGAGTGTATTTCGACACTTGTGTAAGGTGTTTCTTCCTCGCAGGACTCTGTAACTTTCTCTGCAACGGGTGTCGGTAACCACCACTTGTCATGGACGAATCACTCGCCATTAAAATCAGCGTAGCAGGCTCAAAGCGCCTCCCTTTTAGGAGGATTAGGAAAGGACGGTCTGTCATCATTAGGCTAAGCAGGAAGCTCATTCTCCTGGAGCTGGAAACTGGTCGAGGTGAGTAAATTAGTGGCCTAGTACACATAGCTGGCCAGGAAATGACACGTGACAGCACAGATAGCCTATCTTCCATCCACACCACTACATCTACGGAAACGGTTCGACTGTCCCACCAGTGGTCTTCATTGACGCAAGCACACTCTGCTTGCACATAAGTGCTGATTACTCACGAGTGAAGAACACATCTAGTGAGCACTATCTCGAAGAGTGTATTCTTATGATACATGCTGGTTCCACCCAGCCTTTCTAGTCTGGGGTGCGATACGCTATATCTGTCCTTCATGCTTGGAGTTTCTGGAGAAAATGTTTTCCAGCACTCATCGTAAAAAGGATGTTGTTCAACCAATTCTCACGCCATTCTTGCTAGAGCAAGGTAATGTGTTATTCCAATAAGATTATACTGTAAGTCTTCAGGCATTCGTGGCCGTTGTCACTGACGTTAACATATACTGGGTTATTAGGCCGCGTCATATTTCTACTAAAACGATCGACGTTTCGACCACTCTGCTGGGATCTTCTGGTGTCCACTACTGCTAGAACACTGTGCTCGCGCTATTCGTCCACGAGACTCAGAGGGCCATAGACAGGGATACCCAGGTAGATGCCATGTTTCTTGACTTCCGCAAGGCGTTCGATACAGTTCCCCACAGTCGTTTAATGAACACAGTAAGAGCATATGGACTATCAGACCAATTGTATAATTGTATTGAAGAGTTCCTAGATAACAGAACGCAGCATGTCATTCTCAATGGAGAGAAGTCTTCCGAAGTAAGAGTGATTTCAGGTGTGCCGCAGGGGAGTGTCTTAGGACCGTTGCCATTCACAATATACATAAATGACCTTGTGGATGACATCGGATGTTCACTGAGGCTTTTTGCGGATGATGCTGTGGTATATCGAGAGGTTGTAACAATGGAAAATTGTACAGAAATGCAGGAGGATCTGCAGCGAATTGACGCATGGGAATGGCAATTGAATCTCAATGTGGACAAGTGTAATGTGCTGCGAATACATAGAAAGAAAGATCCCTTATCATTTAGCTACAATATAGCAGGTCAGCAACTGGAAGCGGTTAATTCCATAAATTATCTGGGAGTACACATTAGGATTGATTTAAAATGGATTGATCATATAAAGTTGATCGTCGGTAAAGCAGATGCCAGACTGAGATTCATTAGAAGGATCCTAAGGAAATGCAATCCGAAAACAAAGGAAGTAGATTACAGTGCGCTTGTTCGCCCACTGCTTGAATACTGCTCAGCAGTGTGGGATCCGTACCAGATAGGGTTGATAGAAGAGATAGAGAAGATCCAACGGAGAGCAGCGCGCTTCGTTACAGGATCATTTAGTAATCGCGAAAGCGTTACGGAGATGATAGATAAACTCCAGTGAAAGACTCTGCAGGAGAGACGCTCAGTAGCTCGGTACGGGCTTTTGTTGAAGTTTCGAGAACATACCTTCACCGAGGAGTCAAGCAGTATATTGCTGCCTCCTACGTATATCTGGCGAAGAGACCATGAGGATAAAATCAGAGAGATTAGAGCCCACACAGAGGCATACCGACAATCCTCCTTTCCACTAACAATACGAAACTGGAATAGAAGGAAAAACTGATAGAGGTACTCAAGGTACCCTCCGCCACACACCGCCAGGTGGCCTGCGGAGTATGGATGTAGATGTAGATGTAGATGTAGTGGACACAAGAAGATCCTGAGGAAGATCCCAGCAGAGGGGTCGAAACGTCGATCATTTAGTAGAAATATGGTGTCCACTGGTGCTAGAACACTGTGTTCTAGCAGTAGTGGACAGCAGAAGATCCTGAGGAAGATCCCAGCTGAGGGGTCGAAACGTCGATCATTTTAGTAGAAATATGACGCGGCCTAATAACCCAGAAGATTTTAACTTCAAGATTATACTGGCCTACACGCTCTCCATGAAACTCACCATACTCGGCGAGACGTGCAGCAACTTCTGTGGCCACCACGATCCCCCTCACCCGTCTTCAGTCGAGGATGTACGGGACACGCTGGGGCACAAGTGAATCGTGTGAATCATGTATCAACAAACCTTACACATCAATGTGGACGGGTCGTGGAAGTGTGGAATAACTTTTCTCAAGACTGTATTTGCTACCTTCATGATCAACTGAATGCCAGATTCAGTACTTGCCCTGCGGCCCAAGTAAGCTACACCACATACGAATGCGGGTGTTTCAGCACGATTCCATACCTGGCTCCTTAGAACCATTCCAAGTACTCATAGGTAAAAGCAATTATTTCACGTCCTCTACATGCATTCGTTTATTTTCAGAATGAATGTTCACTCGGGAGCAAAGTACACGCTGATCTGCTGAAACTTCCTGGCAGATTAAAACTGCT
This sequence comes from Schistocerca americana, assembly GCF_021461395.2. Taxonomy (NCBI): domain Eukaryota; kingdom Metazoa; phylum Arthropoda; class Insecta; order Orthoptera; family Acrididae; genus Schistocerca; species Schistocerca americana. The sequence goes on along the minus strand of NC_060119.1, from coordinate 868,463,611 downwards.
TGCCAGATTGGGTCTCGAACCCGGATGATTTGCTTTTTGCGGGCAAGTGCTCTGCCAGCTGAGCCACCCGAGCATGATTCACGACCTGCCATCATGTCTGCTTCCGTGATTACCTCATCATCTATCTTGCCGACTTCACAATTCCCCTGCATACATTGCACGAATAGGACTACTGTAGAAGTGGAGTAACCACAGTGTAGTGGACTGTTTCGAGAATGAATTTTTGCTCTCCAGAGGAGTGTGTGCTGATTTCAAACTTCCTGGAAAACTAAAACTGTGCATAGCGCAGCGACTTGAACCTGGAACAGAGAATACTACTGAGAAGTGGCTTAATCACAGTTTGGAAGGTAGGAGAGAAGGCGCTGGTGGGAAAGAAATACTGAAGGCGGGGTATGAGTCGTGTGGCACTTGGATAGCTCAGTCGGCAGAGCACTTCCCCCTGAAACAAGAAGGTCTCAGCTATTACACTACTGGCCATTATAATTGCTACACCAAGAAGAAATGCAGATAATAAACGGGTATTAATTGGGCAAATATATTATACTAGAACTGACATGTGATTACATTTTCACGCAATTTGGATGCATAGATACTGAGAAATCAGTACCCACAACAACCAGCTTTGGCTGTAATAACGGCCTTGATACGCCTGGCATTGAGTCAAACAGAGCTTGGATGGCGTGTACAGGTACAGCTGCCCATGCAGCTTCAACACGATACCACAGTTCATCAAGAGTAGTGACTGGCGTTTTGTGACGAGCCTGTTGCTCGGCCACCATTGACCAGACGTTTTCAATTGGTGAGAGATCTGGAGAATGTGCTGGTCAGGGCAGCAGTCGAACATTTTCTGTATCCAGAAAGGTCTGTACAGGACCTGCAACATGCGGTCGTGCATTATCCTGCTGAAATGTAGGGTTTCGGAGGGATCGAATGAAGGGTACAGCCACGGGTCGTAACACATCTGAAATGCAACGTCCACTGTTCAAAGTGCCGTCAATGCGAACAAGAGGTGACCGAGACGTGTAACCAATGGCACTCCATACCATCACACCGAGTGATACGCTAGTATGGCGATGACGAATACACGCTTCCAATGTGCGTTCACCGCGATGTCGCCAAACACGGATGCGACCATCATGATGCTGTAAACAGAACCTGGATTAATCTGAAAAAATGACATTTTGCCATTCGTGCACCCATGTTCGTCGTTGAGTGCACCATCGCAGGCGCTCCTGTGTGTGATGCAGCGTCAAGGTTAACCGCAGCCATGGTCTCCGAGCTGATAGTCCATGCTGCTGCAAACATCGTCGAACTGTTCGTGCAGATAGTTGTTGTCTTGCAAACGTCCCCATCTGTTGACTCACGGATCGAGACGTGGCTGCACGATCCGTTACAGCCATGCGGATAAGATGCCTGTCATCTCGACTGCTAGTGATACGAGGCCTTTGGGATCCAGCACGGCGTTCCGTAATACCGTCCTGAAACCACCGATTCCATATTCTGCTAACAGTCATTGGATCTCGACCAACGCGAGCCGCAATGTCGCGATACTATAAACCGCAATCGCGATAGGCTACAATCCGACCTTTATCAAAGTCGGAAACGTGATGGTACGCATTTCTCCTCCTTACACGAGGCATCACAACAATGTTTCACCAGACAACGCCGGTCAACTGCTGTTTGTGTATGAGAAATCGGTTGGAAACTTTCCCCATGTCATTACGTTTTAGGGGTCGCCACCGGCCCCAACCTTTAGTGAATGCTCTGAAAAGCTAATCATTTGCTTATGACAGCATCTTCTTCTTGTGGGTTAAATTTTGCGTCTGTAGCACGTCGTCTTCGTAGTGTAGCAATTTTAATGGTCAGTAGTGTAGTTCTGGTCCGGTACAAAGTTGCTTTCCCATAAGTACTGCTTGTACAATAGACTTGGAATCAATTTGAAAACTGTAAAACTCTCTACCAGTTTTTTTCTTCGCCCATTTTGTTTTCTCTGATACTGGTCTTGAAAACGTGGAAAGTTTGTTGCGCAAGGCAAGAGAAAATAATTCGTCGTGTGATTATGATTTTTGCAGTACTGATAGTTCAAAAACATTGAATGCCATATCAGCTATTACTGAATGTCATAGATGTGTCTGAATGTAACGGTACCACTGAATCTCATTAAAACTTTAAAAAAGAGAACCGCTCCTGTGTCTGAAGGAACGGCCGCACCGACAAGAAACCGTCGCGACAAATTTCAGATAGCTGATGACGCGCTCATCAGACAGCGGGCCTTGTTAAGGCGCCACCGGCGGCGACGCGGCTCCCTTTCGGCCGGCGAGGCCGCCGCGAGCGGAGCTGCGAGTTCTTTTGCGTGGGCGTCGCCCCGCCCCGCGCCCGCCGCCTGCAGGTGCCTCAAAAGGCGAGCCGGTGCGTGAACGCGCCCTATATACAGCGCGTGGCGCCGTGTTTCATTAACGCCCGAATAATGGCGCTGACGTTTGCCCGGGCACGGCGCAGCCGTCGCCGGGGTGAGGAGAGGAGAGGAGAGGAAAGCAGAGATCTCTCCGTCTGCCACGTGCCGAGGTCGCGGCTGGCATTGTGCTTCGAGCACCCGCCATCAGCAGTGCGACGCAGCGCGCCTCATCGCGAAGCTGCGAGGAGCAGAAAACACGCGGAAGGAACTGAAGCTGCCACTGCGCGACTTTGTCTACCTCTGAGTTTGGGTAGCTAGGCAAAGCCAAACGAGGTAACTTAATAACTGATAGTGGCCTGGTGGACTGCAGTCGACCAGGCGTGGATCCACTGTTTGGTTCGGGAGGTGGGGGGCGAGGGGGCTGTTTTCTGCGTTGTTTATGAGTTAGTACCATTTTGAAAGCTACTCACCTTTGGCGTCTCTGAGATGGAGAGTGAGCCGTGGTAAAAAACTGCTGTTTTGAAGAGCGCTCCGCAGCGCGTAGTGTGAAGCAGCCGCCCTCCGTTTCTGGCGGTGCCGCCGCTGTGGCAATCGCAGCTTTGGTGTCCCCTTCTGGTGGGAAGGGTTGCCTGTTCACGTGCGCTATGAGCTCGCCAGTCCCGCCTTGCCTTCCGTATACGCCTCCCGTCCCCCACGCCGATCCTCCATGATCTCATTCCTTTCCCCCATCTGCTCCTCTTCCTCGAACATATCCGCATCCTCTACACCTCCCGTCGCCTTGAACCCCCTCAGCCCCTGGTTGCTCCTCTCCTCTCCCATCCCCGCCCCCTGCCACGTCTTCACTGTTGTATCCCCCCCCCCCTACCCTCCATCTCTACACTCTTCATCTCCTTTCCCAAGGTGGCTTCCATCAACTCCCCCTCCCGGATGGTGCCCTCTCTCCGTCCATTTATCCCTCCTATCAACTCTGATTCTCCCCCCTCTCCTTTCCTCTGTCCTTTCCCTGGGCTCCCTCTTCCTCCCCCCTTCCATCCTGTGTTTTCTCCCCACCTACCCTCTCCCTATCTCCTTTCTCCCCCCCCCCCCCCTTAGACCTTTTGTACTCCCCTCCTCTGCCTTCCCCACTCCCTGGCACGTCTGCTCAGCACCCCCCCACCCCTCTTATGGATCCTCATCTTCCATTGGCTCCTTTACCCCCTCCACCTTCACTTTTCCTCTCCTTCCCCCCTTTTTTTTCCCGTCATCTGACCAGTTTCCCTCCACCTGCTCTCGGGTGTGGTATGTCATATTCGTGCCAACTTTTTTGTGCCGTGTTTCAGTGAGTGTTCAGTGTTGTGCGTCTTTCCACAGTGTTGCGAACAGACATCATGCTGTCGCTGGGTGTGCATTTTATATCTCTTGCGAACAGAACCCAGACTGTCGCCGTGTTTTTTATTGTCTGTCTATTATTTTTCTGCTTCCTGTGTATTCTATTAGCATCATCAACCCTGTGTTTTATGTTTTAAGCTCCAGAATTTTCTGCCATTTTACCTTTAAGTCACTGATTTTATCGCCAACTGTTATTATTTTTTTATTATCTTCATCTTTTTAAAACAAATTCTGTAGGCTCAAGAGCGGCTTAATAAGCTGCTGCCAGCCCGCCCCCTTTAGGCGGAATCGAAACTCAATAAAGGAAAAAAAAAAAAAAAAAAAACTCGCCAGTCGGTCATCTGGGTCAGTCTCTCGTCCCCAACTTGCTAGGCTGTGTCTCGTCCGCATTTATGAGGCAGTTAGTGTCTGTCTTTCGTCCGGAGTGCTAGTATGTCTGTCGTTCGGATCAACCTTTGAAGACAGCAAAATGAGTCTTTCCACTCCGCCAGTAAGAGAACTCAGCGAGTGGTCGCACGGTCGGGGCTTAGTTCCTGCATCTGAGTCTGCGCGTTAAGCCGCCAGTCTGCTCGAGTTTGCTCAGGCAATGGTCATTGGCGGGTCGATCGATCGGTTGGTCGGTCGCTAACTGAGACACAAGATGACCATCTTGAGCGTCGGCGCATGTGAGGTCGCCACGTGAGTCCAGTGGGCCGCGGCGTATAGCGAGGGGTAGTGACTTCACGGTCGACACGAGAGCAACAGGAGTCAACCCACATCAGTCTGGCCGGTGCGAGCTGCGACGCCGTGAGACGGGAGATCGCCACGCCTTCCTGCGTCCGTTGAAGCGGTTGACAGCGGACGGTTCGGGAGAGCGATTTGGGTGTGCTGTGCCAGGTCTTCTAGAGAAATCGCAGTTTATTAGAAGTTAAGTGATTGGTGATATGTTGTGTGATTATCTCTTGTTAAATTCTACTTGTTTTCTTTGTCAGTCTCTCGTCCCCAGCTTGCTCGTCTGTCTCTCGTCCACATTTGTTAGGCAGCTAGTGTCTGTCTGTCGTTAGTAGCTGCCTCTGTCATGTTTGTCGGATTTGGTGTGTTAACGAATTCATTACTTGGAGTGTAACGGCCTAATTCCTGAAATTTGTTTTGATCTTGCCTATCATCTTGAGAGGCGGTATCTGTGTACTGTAGAGCATTTTAATTTGTTTGGCCAACTTTGTAGAATTTTATATAGGATTGTATTTTATGGGCTTTTATTTAAATGATCATTTCAGTATATAAAGTTGCCGCCTTTTCACAATAAGACTTTTCTTAGAAGTTAAAATCAAGTTGCATCTTCGGTGGCAAAGTTAATATTTTAATTTTTAGTGTTTTGTAACATTTCCATTCCTCCTACTGGGGTGCATAGTATGTGTGCTTGTGTAAATTGTTAAAACTCTTAGTTTAAAGTAATCTGGTGTGTTGCAGTTTTGCACCAGTGTAGTCTTTCAGAGGTTGTTGTGAGCGGTCGTAACTACGGCCGTGTCAAAAGGGAGCGGCAAGGCTCTCTGCCCGATAGCTCATACAGTCAAAACTTGTTTCTTTCTGCCTCTGAATAAACTGTAACTTGATATTTAGAGGGTGCTTTCTGATTATAATTTTAAATCTGTTTATTTAAAAAAATGCTTTTAGTAAAGTATTAAAGAGAATAAAATTCTCATTTTTTAAAAGGAATTTGGTTACGATTTCATCAGTTACTCCCTGGCAACTACTTCCACGCTTACATAGTGTGATTAAATGTGTTAATGTTCTTGATGAATCGCTAGTAAATAAAATAAATTCTTAAGAATATTGTTTGAAAATAAAATCACGGTTCAGAGAGTAACACAGTTCAGTATCGCAGTCTATCAGTGTAGATTATCCCTGACTACAGTCTGTCACTCTCTGTCTGTCTGTCTGTCTCTCTCTCCCTCCCTTTCTCTCTATCTTCTCCCCTTCCAACAAATGTAACTAGTTCGTGTATCTGCCGTCGACTTCTGTCTCAAGTTCTTCGTACGACGTTTGTTTGACGATTTTTCTGACGTTTCGAGAGCAGGAATGGCTAGCAGTGTCAAAGCTTCACCCTCCGTTGCTGGTGGCGGACTGGAACTGAGCTTGTGGCCACAGATTATACCCTGTACAACACAACTGAAAGATCATTTTTCGAAAACGCCGTAACTGTTTCCCATCGCGACGTAGAAGTTGAAATTTAGTTCAAAGGTGCCTACAAAGTTCCTCTGTAGTGGTACAGAGGAGTGGCGCCCTGCAAAGTCACCCTCGGACTCGGCGGCTCTTCAAACAGAAGCGAAAAAGAGTCCAGAGGTCAGAAGGTCATGTCATGCGTACGGTGGGTTAAAGACTTCGTATTGGCACCAAATTTCACCACAATTTTGTTCAACGCCGCCGAGCCGTGGACATGCCACACGATCGTATGGTCCTCACACCCACTCTTATCTACATGTCACAGTTTCCTTTGATGCTTCTGTGATGGACAACAAAACCACGAAGCCCTGGTTTTCTTATGGGAAAATATTTCTGACTCACCACCGCTCAGAATCGACACGATTAGATGTTAGAATAAAGGGCCCCCTGGGGCATTGATTCCTACACGTTTCACGGTCTAAAAGGACAGTTTGCAGTGTGATGAGCAACAAGACGACTATCCTGACAATCTTTGACACTACTGACACCTGCCGGACGGTTCAACCCTTCTCTAAGGTCATCTTGTGCCAGCAACCACACTGAATATCTCCCATTTGGAGTGCTGTGCGACCGCAGTTTTTCCTCTGTTGTACATGGCGGAACCATTATGGACCGTTCACAACCATTCGAAGAAATCTGAACGCTTTTCCAGCCCTCCCGTTTCGTGCACTCTTGTGGAGCGATGCATTTGCTGCTGAACTGTCGACACGAACGGACCGCTGCTCTCTGCATACGGCGTAGCTGCCCGAGAATAGTCCTACGGCAAGCTAAGGCGTAACTGCCCTTCGTAAACATCTACTGACGCTCACAAGCGCTCAGCAGATAAAAGTCTATGACTCGTAACTTACGAAACTGTTGTTGCAAACTTCCGCAGCGGGACTCTCCTTTACACTGTTAGGGACTTCGAAGGAAGTACTAGGGACCCGTTCACGTCCTTCATTCGCGCGTGATGCTGGCCTTTTTCTTCCTCCCGCGCTTCCTTTAAGGGGGGCAGGACAACAAACTGGCTGACTTGGAGCAGGAAAGGCATCACAGGACATTTTAATTTCCACTGTCTATACTTTTGCAAATAAATTCATAAAACTTTGTCAGCGTGACCAGGAAGGATTCAGGATTGACACTCATACCAGTGGAAGTTCAAAAACATAACCAAATAATTTTTTTTTACATGTCAAATTTCACCACTTTTTCACTTACTATTGGTTGCATTTGTTGCTATAGGTACACTTTTCTTCATAAGTAAGAGACATTCTTCGATGAAATTAGTACAGCATACAAACCATACTTACAGGTGCATGGAACTCTATAATTTATTTAATGTATGAAAAAATGAATGAGCTGCTACGTTTTAAACTTCATGTTAAGAAAAAACTCAAATTTTATAGTTAGTTATCTCAATTTTTACCATAGTTTTTAATAGATTTGGAAAATTCTAGAGTTTTGCATTAAGGTGTTTGTGTTTAATAATCCGTGCAAAATTCTTCGAAGAATCTCTTTTACTTAAGAAGAAAATTGTACCTATAGGAACAAACGCAGCCGATAGTAAGTGAAAAATTATGAAATTTCACATGAAAGAAAACCATTTTGTTATGTTTCTGAACTTCCACTGCTATGAGCATGAATCCTGAACCCTTCCTGGTCATGCTGACAAAGTTTTATGAATTTATTTGCAAAAGTATAGACAGTGGAAATTAAAATGTCCTGTGGTGCATCTCCTGCTCCAAGTCGGCCCGTTTGTGGTCCTACCCTCCTTAATTGCCACGCATTGCATTCTGCGCTGACAGGTCGTAGGGACTTGTCACTTACGCAGGGCACATATTACACCTTTTCTATTTTCAGAAGAAATGTAAAATGTCGGATCATACCCAATCCATCAAAAAAATTCCTTGTTCTTGGAAGATGACGGATTCCGTAGCAGATTCCACCCAGTTACCCGCAGCATGGCTGCGGCGCAAGCGACGGAGATGCCGCCTGACCCCGCCAGCGTCTCGGTCCCACTCGCCACGTTTCAGGCGGCAGTTGCCTTGAGGGAGCGGCAGATCGCCGACCAGCAGGACCTGATCGAGCTACTCGTGGAGGGTGACATTACGCAAACACGGACACATGCACCACGCTCACAGGCGCCTGCCGCAAATACTCTGGACATGCCCTCTCTATCACATCCGGCCGCTCAGGCACCGAAAGAACCGGAGCCGAAGCCTACAGAGGACTCACACGAAACAGGAAACGGACTGTGGCAGCAAGTCGGTCCACACAGACGACACACAGACAAGTGAGTCCACAAGCTCACGAGGCAACCATCGAGTGTTGCTGCCAACTCCACATAGCAACACCAACAATACAAACAACCCTGTGGTTGCATCGCAGTGAAGCACACACGCCGCTACGCAGAAACCCACACGTATTCGCCTAGATTCCATCAATCATTGTCCAACGTCTTAGTCTCCTAAACAAAGAGTTTAGCAAGAAGACAACCCCACAACATATCACTCAAAAGTCACTGGGGACCACACCACACTGTACATGGAGAACAAAACAGATTACACGAATCTACTGGACTTTTTGAAAGAAAGGAAGTTAGAGTATTTCACATAGAGAACCGTACTGGAAAAATTCACAGCAACACGTGATCAAGGAAGTAGATGCTCGAACCCCAACCGACTCAGTACTCAATGAACTCACTACCCTAGGTTGGCAATGCATTCGTGTAAATCGAATGAGTGAGTTCGGCACGGTTAGACTTTCGCACAACTACACGGTTTATCTGGCCGACACGGCCAAATCAGAGAACCTGCTGAAGATGAAGTTATTTCTTCATAAAGTCGTAAATGTAGATCTCCAACACGCCGCAAACCCCCTAACGGCGTCACAACTGCCAGAGTTTTGCCCATGCGGGTATTCGATGTGGTCTCGCTCGCCGCTGACGCAAATGCGCTGCTGACCACAAATCACGACAGTGCAAACTCCCCCAAAGAGCACCATGCAAATGCGGCAAGCGTGTTGGGGCCCATCTGGCCAACTACAGGAGATGCATTGCCTATAAGGAGGCTCTGAGGCGTGAAACAGCAAAGGACACCACATTTATCGCCATCACAGCTCCGAAAGCCCCCGCCCCCTGCCCAGTAAGAAGTGGAATATCCTTTGTTGGAGTAGTAGCTGGCGACCCCAGCAACTTCGGGCGTAAAAAGGAACCTCAGAGCTCTGAATCCACACAGAAAGCTCCCCCACCAACAGACACACAGCTAAGTCAGACAAATAACCAACGCCACACTCGCATCAATTACACCACAGGATAGAAATAACACGACCCTACCCGCCCCCTGCGCCCAGTAAGGAGTGAAATATCCTTTGCTGGAGTGGTAGCTGGCACCCACATCTGACAACACCCAACACCACCCCCGCATCAGTTACACCACAGGACAGGAATAACAACACGACCCTAGCCCCCGGAGACCACGGATTGCAGACCACCACAAGCCACAGAAAATGCATCCACAGAGGGCAGTTACAGCCGCAGATAAGGTGGAGGTAGAGAAAAAACCGGAAAAAAGGGAACACAACTTCACCACAACAAGATACTTATATGGAAATACACAAGTCGGACACCAGCCTAACAAGCCGTAGTATATACCCACTCACCACAGGGACCATCTAGGCGTCCACAACAACTCCACAAGCAGCTGACTCACAAGCCAGACCAAACCCGACGCGAGCAAAAACACCAGCAGCTGTCAGCGCCACCGATAACCCGCAGGTCGACACATTCAGCATCAACACAACAATCCGAAGAATAATGGAGACACTATTTCTCAGACTCACGGGCACCGAAATAGTCATGCAGATTATGGGGCATGTAACACAACTCTTCATACAGTTCACGTGCGGCTCGCTCGACTGGACCAACGTGCAAACTGTTCTCACACCACTGTTTACACCAATTAATGCATAACATACTGCTCCAACCACGTAACGCAAACGTCAACACTAGCTTCCAGATTTTGTTTTGGAATGCCAATGAGATCTTACTCAAAAGAACCGAATTTGTTGATTTCATGGAGGGAAAGGGCATCTGAATCGCTCTTGTGAACGAGACACTGATTACGCCTCACAAACAACTGAACATTCCAGGTTACTGCATCTATCCTACAGACCGAGCAGACGGAAGGATGGAGAAGCTGCACAGCCGTCATCATACGGCAAGACATAGAACACAAGACCACTGAGCTCCCTGTACTTGAGAAACTAGAGGCTATGGCCGTCAGGGTCAAGTTCAACGGAGCTAAGACCGCACTGGTATCTTTTTACACTCACCTAAGAATATAGTAACATGCGATGTCGGCACTTCAACATAGCACCGTGGGTAGTTTCCGCTGGAGATTTAAACGCAAAACATTCCGACTGGAGTTCACTTATACCTACCTCTAACGGCAAGAAACTATACGAACAGGCCACTAGGCCGAAACAACATGATACTAGGGCCAGACGTCCCCATGTACGTGCCCGCACAGGCCTGCCTCAGACCAGACGTGTTAGACATAGGACTCATCAAGGGTATCACATCCACACTCAACCTTACGGTTGAGAACGATCTGGACTCAGACCAAAACCTGTAACACTCCATACGGAAGAAACACTGCAGAACACGGAACCACGCAGGGTACTAAACTACAAGGCAAGAATTGGACCCTGTTCAACGGACGCTTGATAGTCGCATTTCGGACACTCCCGAAATTACAACACAAAACAAATTGATGAGGCGGTAGAGGTTCTCACTACTGCTCTCCAAGACGCAGTGTCTGACGCCATTCCGCATACAGCACCACAACAACACTTCACGGCCATGCCCTGGGAAATCCTGGGCTTTATCTCAATGAGGAACCGCCTCAGTAGATACTGCAGCGTACAAGGTTTCTGTTCTATAAACTTTGTTAATAAGGGAGAAAACAACATTTAGAAACTCTCAGTGGGGGCAGAAAGTCGCAGGGCTAGATGCTATACGGTCTGGCCTGTGGAAGCTAGTCAGACACTTCACCAGGGAGAAAAACTATATTCCTACTCTACAACTCCCATAAGGCTATGCATACTCCGCGAAGGAGAAGGCAGGGCTTACGACCACAACATTTGCACGCCGAATATGGCTGCTTCAGACCCAGTGTTCACTCTTTCAAGGGACCAGGAGGACTTGTAGCCCACCTCAAGCGCAACGAGATTAGACGAACTAGCACAAACGAAACCACATGGGCCATCAAGTATACCAATGTTAGGAAAGCCGCTGGTCACGACGGCATACAAAATCGTGTTCTGCGGGAGCTCATAGACAGAGCCATAGAGTACCTTAGACACATAACACATGCCGTCTTACAATACCAACACTTCCTCAACTTTTGGAAGGCGGCCACAATCCTAATGATAAGTAAGCCAGGGAAAGACTACTGCCTCCCACCCCACAAAATTACCGACCGATCAGTCTGCTGTGCTCGTTCAACAAGATTGTCGAGAAGTTAATGCTAAAACGCGTCACTAGGCACTGCATCGTCAACGACACACTAAGGGCTCAGTAGTTCGGCTTTAGGGATCACCACTCAACAACACAACTCCTCCGCTTATTTGAACATACACTTCTGGAAATGGAAAAAAGAACACATTGACACCGGTGTGTCAGACCCACCATACTTGCTCCGGACACTGCGAGAGGGCTGTACAAGCAATGATCACACGCACGGCACAGCGGACCCACCAGGAACCGCGGTGTTGGCCGACGAATGGCGCTAGCCGCGCAGCATTTGTGCACCGCAGCCGTCAGTGTCAGCCAGTTTGCCGTGGCATACGGAGCTCCATCGCAGTCTTTAACACTGGTAGCATGCCGCGACAGCGTGGACGTGAAGCGTATGTGCAGTTGACGGACTTTGAGCGAGGGCGTATAGTGGGCATGCGGGAGGCCGGGTGGACGTACCGCCGAATTGCTCAACACGTGGGGCGTGAGGTCTCCACAGTACATCGATGTTGTCGCCAGTGGTCGGCGGAAGGTGCACGTGCCCGTCGACCTGGGACCGGACCGCAGCGACGCACGGATGCACGCCAAGACCGTAGGATCCTACGCAGTGCCGTAGGGGACCGCACCGCCACTTCCCAGCAATTTAGGGACACTGTTGCTCCTGGGGTAACGGCGAGGACCATTCGCCACCGTCTCCATGAAGCTGGGCTACGGTCCCGCACACCGTTAGGCCGTCTTCCGCTCACGCCCCAACATCGTGCAGCCCGCCTCCAGTGGTGTCGCGACAGGCGTGAATGGAGGGACGAATGGAGACGTGTCGTCTTCAGCGATGAGAGTCGCTTCTGCCTTGGTGCCAGTGATGGTCGTATGCGTGTTTGGCGCCGTGCAGGTGAGCGCCACAATCAGGACTGCATACGACCGAGGCACACAGGGCCAACACCCGGCATCATGGTGTGGGGAGCGATCTCCTACACTGGCCGTACACCACTGGTGATCGTCGAGGGGACACTGAATAGTGCACGGTACATCCAAACCGTCATCGAACCCATCGTTCTACCATTCCTAGACCGGCAAGGGAACTTGCTGTTCCAACAGGACAATGCACTTCCGCATGTATCCCGTGCCACCCAACGTGCTCTAGAAGGTGTAAGTCAACTACCCTGGCCAGCAAGATCTCCGGATCTGTCCCCCATTGAGCATGTTTGGGACTGGATGAAGCGTCGTCTCACGCGGTCTGCACGTCCAGCACGAACGCTGGTCCAACTGAGGCGCCAGGTGGAAATGGCATGGCAAGCCGTTCCACAGGACTACATCCAGCATCTCTACGATCGTCTCCATGGGAGAATAGCAGCCTGCATTGCTGCGAAAGGTGGATATACACTGTACTAGTGCCGACATTGTGCATGCTCTGTTGCCTGTGTCTATGTGCCTGTGGTTCTGTCAGTGTGATCATGTGATGTATCTGACCCCAGGAATGTGTCAATAAAGTTTCCCCTTCCTGGGACAATGAATTCACGGTGTTCTTATTTCAATTTCCAGGAGTGTATAACACACGGCTACAACACGAACAGACCCACAGGGGCTGTGTTCCTGGACATCGAGAAAGCTTTCGACCGTTTCTGGCACAACGGCCTCTCTCATACGCAAACTAAACGATGCTGGTTTCCCCGACGGACTCGTCTCATACACTCATATCTTACCGACAGGTGTTTCAACACTGACGTGTAGACCAAACAATCGACACAACACATTATTCAAGCTGGAGTACCCCACGATGGGGCCTATCTTCTTCAGCCTCTACATTAATGACTTCCCAGCAACACAAAACACGACGTTGATCACCTACGCGGATGACACAGCCATCCTTGCGCAATATTGGAAACCGTCGAACATAAATTCACGAATACAGACAGCACTCAGAACTACCGAGCCTCGGTTCAAACGATGGCTTATTAAAGTAAATGTCAACAAATTCACACGCAGACAGAAACTACTGAGCGAATATCAACACTGTAGACAGGTAACACTACATGCATGACCAAAACGTTTCCGAGAGAAAGTTAGATACCTCGGTGTCTGGCTGGACTGGAATACGTTGCCAACATAGTGCATGTGAGGCTCGGACAACTCTAACCATTGCTCAACAGGGAAAGTGCACTAAATAGGAGAGTATCGAGGTCCATATACATTACACTGATCAAATCTCTGATGACGTACGCAGCTCCCGGCTGGTGATATGCAGCTCCTACACGCCTGCGCCGCCTGCAGGTCATACAGAACAAAGTGCTACGTATTATTATCAACGCTCCACGCTACACTCACTACACTTTACAATGTATAGCGCCTTGAAACCCTCAAGGACATATTCGAAAAACTCGGCTCTCTACTATACAAGAACACGGGACACTTGAACAATCCTTTCATCCTTTCTCTGTGGAACTTTGATCACAACCATAGCTGGAAGCATAAGAGACCAAAGACACCGATAGCTAGGGCATAACCACCTATGGCCAGCTAACACACACTGGCAAGAGACAACATCGCCAAGCCCCTGCACATCAGCAATACTGACCCGATATGCCAGCTGCTAACACAGCCGACCAACAGGCAACAGCAGGGAAGCCTAAAAACTCGCACACTAAAGCACAAACAAACCGCCAGCACTGCTCTACACTGTGCATCTAGTATACGACCTATCGGACACTAACCAATGATGAACTCTATCATTACAGGAATGCTGATGCTGGCCAAGAAGACAACGCCGGTACCAGCTGCAGCAACCGAGTGACAACGCCTCGCAACGTCGAACGTATCCGCCTGCATTATACCCACCATTGACTTACCTAACCCTTGCATGATCTGTCGCAGATAGCAACCAATCCGCTACTACTCTTACTACCTGACACGACTGTCGCAGACGTTTTTTTGCCCCTTGGCTCTTGCGTTGGCACTTTCTCTGCTCTGCCCTTCAAATCGCTACCGTTCGTTCAACTTTCGACCAAATCTATCTCCGGATGAGAGCGTACTAATGGTAATCATAACCAGACATAGCGTCCTGCGAAGACCTCACTTAGTGAAAGCCAACCACTATGAAGAAATGGCAGTAGACTTCTGTGTTGGCCATTATGCCTGTGTGGGCATGGAGGGGCTGCATCCTGTAGAAGAAAAACAATGTGGCTTGATCAAGGATCAGTATGAAATTGACATCTGAGTGAATAAAACGCCGAAGTGTCTCTATGAGATTCCCAATTTCGGCAACCCCTTCAGTGAAACCCGCCTGCTGTTGTTGAGCGCTTGAAAAATGTATGTGTACAAACTGTGAGTAGAGTCCTAAGCGCCTGTAGGCAGGGTACCTGCTGCTCTTGCACCTGCTAGTAGGACTGTGAAATCTGAGAGGAATAAAGAAGTTGTTTGTCTGCGGCGGTGTGTCTAAAGTGTTTTCCTCGGATACCGATGGATTTTGCCGTTCTGACGTCCATCGCAAAGGCGTCAAAAGAAGAGGTGACATGTGGGCAAGTGGGCTGTGACGACCTTCTCATCATGTATTACATCGACGATGGCGTTGGGCAGAATTATGGAGAAATTTGGTGCCAATATGAAATCATTAACCCACCGCACACTTCACATGAACTTCTGAGCTCTGGCCTTCTTTTCGCACGTGTCAACACCTTGCTGTTTGAAGAGCGGGGGTGACATCACAGGTCGCTACGCTTTTGGCCGTTACAGAAGGTTGTAGGCAACTTTGAGGCAAATTTCAAACCTCTACGTCGTAACAGGAGACAATTACGGCGTTTCTAAAGAGTGATCCTTTAATTGTGTTGCGGATTGTATGTACCTTTCTGAAGGTATTTGTCAGGATTGTAGCCTTCTGTGGAAGTGAATCCTGGGCGATAAACAGTCTCGACAAGAATAGAACAGAAGCTTTTGAAATATGATGCAACAGAAGAATGCTGAAGCTTAGGGAAGCTTAGGTATGTAGATCACGTAATTAATGAGCAGGTACTGAATGGAACTGGGGAGGAAATGAAATAAATTGGTGGCCTTTTCCCTGGTCGTTACCGCTGTGATTTTCCCCTTGCAGCGGTCGTTTGCTGCAGCACGGGAAAGCAGGATCCCTTTAGCATGAGGATTTTTTTCTTTCTTGTTGAAGCTTTTGTTTTTATTGTGTGTTTCTCGGTTTTCCTGAGCAAACGGGCGTTGTAGCTCTTCTCCACTGCGAGAACCTCCGTGTCGGCGAATTTCACTATGTGGTCGGTGTCAAACTACGCGTTCTACGTCACTGCCGATTTCTCCACTTGCCGCAACCTGCAATACCGCTTATGTTCTGTGATACTGGTGTTGATAGTTCATCCAGTCATCCCCACATATAATTTTCACGCGTTCAGAGTAAGAGGTTAATTCCTGACATCGCAAATGGGTTCATTTTATCGTTTGCCGATTTCAGACATTATTGTGTGAGAGGTAGCAAAGAATTATGAAGAGTAGTTGAATCGGATGGACAGTGCCTTGAAAGAAGGATGTAAGATGAACATCATCGAAAACAAAACAAGGTTATTAGAATGTAGTGTCGGTTTGTACTGGTAAATCGTCTTTATGCCGTTTTCGGGCAATATACGACAGATTCTGTCCGTTACTCTGGGAATATATGGCAGAAAAATCATCAAACAAACGTTGGCCGAATAACCCATGACAGAAGCCAACAGAAAATATACCAACAAGTAGTCACGAAACCCCCAACAATTTTGTATATGTAGCTTGCCATTGCACCTGGTTCAAACATGCCACAGATTTTCTTCCGTTAGTGCTTAGTACAACGCCATGGTATAACAACAAAGTAACTAAGATTCAGATAAATACATCATTTGGAAAGAGCTCGTCACAAAATTTGACATATTTATGTGTGCTGCTATTGATTTACGAACTATAACGGCAACAAGATTTCACAACTTTGGCAACGTCATAATCTACACAACATACAGTCAAAGCAAACAGTCAGCATTATCAGTACTTCATATGTTGCTGTTTTTACGATCTTCAATACGAAGACTGGCTTGATGCAGCCCTCCACGCTACTATCTCCTGTACAAGTATCTTCATCTCCAAATAGTTACGGTAAAAATGGTTCAAATGGCTCTGAGTACTATGGGACTTAACATCTGAGGTCATCAGTCCCCTAGAGTTAGAACTACTTATACCTAACTAGCCTAAGGACATCACACACATCCATGCCCGCGACAGGATTCGAACCTGCGACCGTAGCAGCAGCGGGGTTCCAGGCCTGAAGCGCCTAGAACCGCTCGGCCACAGCGGCCGGCTAGTAACTGCAACCTACATACTTTTTCACCTGCTTACTGTACCCATCTGTTGGTCTCGCTCTACAATTTTTAACCCTCACACTTCCATCCAGTACTAAATTGGCGGTTTCTTACTGTCTGAGAATGTCTCCTATCAACCCACCCCTTCTATTAGTCTAGTTATGACACCAGTTTCTTTGCTCCCCAGTTCTGTTCAGTACCTCCTCATTAGTTACGTGGTCTACCCACCTAAGATTCAGCATTCTTCTGTAGCACCATATTTCAATAGCTTCTGTTCTCTTCTTGTCGAGACTGTTCATCACCCAGGATTCATTTTCACAGAAGGCTACACTCCAGGCAAATACCTTCAGAAAAGACTTTTCAGCACTTAACTCTATATTCGATATTTACAAATTTCTCTTCTTCAGAAATGCTTTTCTTGGCATTGCCAGTGTACATTTTATATCCTCTCTGTTTCGGCCTTCATCACTTATTTTTCTCCCCAAATAGCAAAATCCACCGACTACTATTACTGTATCGTTTCCCAATTTAGTTCCCTCAGCATCGCCTGATTTGATTCCACTACATTCCAATAACCTTGTTTTGTTTTCGATGATGTTCATCTTATATCCTTCAAAAATGGTTCAAATGGCTCTGAGCACTATGGGACTCAACTGCTGAGGTCATTAGTCCCCTAGAACTTAGAACTAGTTAAACCTAACTAACCTAAGGACATCACAAACATCCATGCCCGAGGCAGGATTCGAACCTGCGACCGTAGCGGTCTTGCGGTTCCAGACTGCAGCGCCTTTAACCGCACGGCCACTTCGGCCGGCTTATATCCTTCTTTCAAGGCACTGTCCATCCGATTCAGCTACTCTTCATAATTCTTTGCTACCTCTGACACAATTACAATGTCAGCGGCAAAGTCAATGTTTTCATTTCTTCTCCTTGAACTTTAATTGCTTTACCGTATTTCACTTTGCGCTACTATTTCCAATACAGATCTGAAGACTGTGGTCATGCAGGGATGTAAATGGAAAGAACACTGATTGTTTCGGTCATTTTCGACTACGCTTGAGAAACGCCAATTTTTCAGTTATTATTCTCTTGCTTAAAACAATTGGCGTGGAAACACCAACATGTCGGATTTGTCGCTGACAGGCGCCTTTAGCTAGCTGCCCTCTGCCGGGAACATTTCCTGCTGCCAGTGAAGACGCAAGCTCGGGCGAGTGTGCTATTCCGGAGACAAGTAACTAAGACGCTATTATCAAAATCCACTGAAGAGCCGAAGAAACTGGTACACCTGCCTAATATCGTGTAGGGACTTCGCGAGCACGCAGAAGTGCCGCTACACGACGTGGCATTTACTCGACTAATGTCTGAAGTACTGCTAGAGGGAACTGATAGCATGAATCCTGCAGGACTGTCCACAAATTTGAAAGAGTATGAGGGGGTGGAGATCTCTTCCGAACAGCAGGTTGTAAGGCATGCCAGATATGCTCGATAATGATCACGTCTGGTGACTTTGGTGGCCAGCGGAAGTGTTTAAACTCAGAAGAGTCTGCTTGGAGCCACTCTGTAGCAATTTCGGAGGTGTGAAGTGTCGCGTTGTCCTACTGGAATTGCCCAAGTCCTTCGGAATGTACAATGGATTCAGGTGATCAGACAGGATGTTTACGTACGTGTCACCTGTCAGAGTCGTATCTAGGCGTATTAGGGGTCCCATATCACTCCAACTGCACACGCCCCATCCCATTACAGAGCCTCCATCAGCTTGAACAGTCCCTGCTGACATGCAGCGTTCATGGATTCATGAGGCTGTCTGCATACCCGTACACGTCCATGTGCTCGGTAGAATTTGAAACGAGACTCGTCCGACCAGGCGACATGTTTCCAGTCATCAACATTCCAATGTCGGTGTTGACGAGCCCAGGCGAGGAGTAAAGCTTTGTGTCGTGCGGTCATCAAGGGTACACGAGCGGGCCTTCGGCTCCGAAAGCTCAAATAGATGATGTTTCGTTGAATGTTTTGCACGCTGACACTTGTTGATGGCCCAGCATGGAAATCTACAGCAGTTTTAGGGATGGTTGCGCTTTTGACATGTCGAACAATTCTCTTCAATCGTCGTTGGTCCCGTTCTTGCAGAATTTTTTCCGGCAGCAGCGATGTCGGAGATTTGACGTTTTCTGGATTCCTGATAGTCACGCTACACTTCTGAAATGGTAGTACGGCAAATCCACGCTTCATCGCTACCTCGGAGATGCTGTGTCCCATCGCTCGTGCGCCGACTATAATACCACGTTCAGTCTCATTTAACTCTTGATAACCGGCTATTGCACCAGCAGTAACCGATCCAACAATTGCGCTAGACACTTATCTTATACAGGCGTTGCCGACCGCAGTGCCGTATTCTGCCTGTTTACATATATCTGTATTTCAGTACGCATGCCTATACCAGTTTCTTTGGCACTTCAGTGTACGTAGTATTTATCTGACATTATTCTCTATAAATAGAAAAAAATCTAAACCAGGAAAAATAACTTACTAAACTGCTTTTTGGAGTCGGTCGTGACCCACACGACCGTTTCCATGTAGCAGAACCTGCTGTCGACAATGATCTTGAGAATATTTCAACTACAGAGTGTTTAAAAAATGGTTCATCCGATTCCACAAGACTATATGTTCTACTTTGTCAGTTGTCGGTTCGTGTGATTGTCGTTCCTTATACTGCGCTGGCTCGCCTCATCATTCATTACCTGTTAGTGTCTTGATTCGAGATGGTGATAATACAGCAATAAAAAAGGCGTTTTTCGTTCTCCGCTTCATCAGGAGCAGTTCCGTTACGGCTGTGCGGTGTCATTTTATCCAGAGTCTCTCGGCATCGTGTTCGATTGGAGAGCAACAGAACACTACTGCAATGAATGCTGTGGAGCGTACTCCTGAGGTATTCCGGCGCTTGTCGCAGTAGACCTGCCGAGGTTTTACTGATGATTGTCGGGGTATGTCCATTGAACACCGTGATAAGTTACAGGGAAGGCCGTATTGCTTGGGACATAGATAATATGAATGACGATAGCAGATGACAGGAGTTCAAATTTCTACTTTAAGGCATCTACGAGCCTTGAGGCTGGACGAATGGCTGCCTCATTGGGACACTAGATCAACTATTAAGCGGCTTTATAGCATATTCCCAAGTATTAAGGGCAGGGCCAGATGCGCGATATTGATTCTACTCGAGGTATGGTGCACCTGTTAACGATTAAAATTTATGGACTTCAGCGAATTTAATAGCACTGTGAATATAAAAAAAGCAACTTCTCGACTTTTAGTCTTTAACATTAAATGGACGCTCTCAATACGAAATAATGTCAACAAATCCGAAGAGTAGGCGACTAACAAGAAGTGTTGCCACTATAGTAGAAAATGGTAGACACAAATAAAATTTAACTAAGACAAACCATTAAAAAATGCAGTGGCATACGTAGATTCGACGACGGTTGCCGAATCATGTACATGCACTTGGAGGCTACGTAGAAGACTGTAAGAACAATAGCTCTAGATAAATGTGTAGCTGTAATTAGCCAGCAAACATCGAGCATTACTGAGGCAACCAGTTACAGTTGTAATAAATTAAGCTGAAAGTTATTCACTTAGTACTTTTATTATATCCTTTTATTTTGTTGTTTTACAGAATTATAGTTTCAACATTTTATTTTGTCTCTTCATTATACAGGGTGTTTGTGCCATAGATATTAGGGCTATAGGTACATATATTGTGAAAACTGGTAGCTTTATAAGTGCCCATTTCAGTGTGTTAGTTGCTTTTTCTCTATGTCGAGTAGTCTTCCCGCGAAGTTAAATGATGTAGTGTTACGAGTTTTCCTCACACCCTGTACACTGCTCAATTTTAATCATAGAGTTCACTTGCCCGATGCACGTTAATTCGCCATATTCTTAAAAAAATGTAATGCTCTACGCTACTCAATGTAGTAAGCGTTGCATTGGGTACTTGTAAATAAATACCTGTAATAGAAATTTTCATAATATTACTGATTTTATACTGAAAAGTATTTATGTCGTGTATGATACGCGAGCAAGACGTGATCAAGAAGCGAAGACCCCAATAGATTGCGAGTCCTAGAACAGCTTTCATTTCGCTTTGTTGCAATGCTAAGTAATTACCTAAGTAACCTCTGTTAATCCCTCCCAGGGGACACCGCCTCATCGTAGGCACCTTCAGTGCCGGTTGGGAGGGTTTCCGTGCTTTGAAGAGGTCGGGAGCTGTGCCGGCGGTAGCGTAGCTACTGGCGGGGTCACCCAGGCCGGAGTGATCTCGGCTAAGGAGCCAGACGAAAAGCGTCCCACTTCATAGGTTAGGGGGGACTCTATACGTTCCCCTCTAGGGGTGCTAACCCTCAAATGAAAGCCCGGCCCTCCAGGTTGGGGTTGAGCGCAGGTTTGATATCCCTGCCTTGTAAAAAATCTATTATTGCGAAGAACTGAACAAGGAATGCCGGACTGCCCCTACGAAGACAAAGTATGCTAGGAAACAGGATTATGGGTTTATTGGTGCTTAAATTTGTAACATAGAACGTGCGTACGCTGATGCAAACAGGAGTGCTGAATAGTGTCGCAGAAGAGGTGCTAAGGTATGGAATGGAAGTTGTTGCACTGTAGGAAATCCGGTGGAAGGGAAGAGGAGAGTTTTACAAGCAGAAGTTCTCCCTGAACTATTCAGGAAAAGGCGAAAGACAAGGGGAGTATGGAGTTGGGTTTATTGTCTCCGCCGACCGGGGTGGCCGAGTGGTTATAGGCGCTACAGTCTGGAACTGCGCTGGTGCTACTGTCGCAGGTTCGAATCCTGCCTCGGGCGTGGATGTGTGTGCTGTCCTTAGGTTAGTTAGGTTTAAGTAGTTCTAAGTTCTAGGGGACTGATGACCTTAGAAGCTAAGTCCCATAGTGCTCAGAGCCATTTGAATCATTTATTGTCTCCAAGGATATGCGTAGATCTGTTATTGCTTTCACCCCACATAATGAATGAATATGTACTCTGCGTATGTAAGAAAAATTTCACAGTGTGACCTTTGTGAATGTATATGCAGCAATGGAAGATTCAGATGAAGATACAGTGGACATCTTCTATGATCCACTACAGGTGGTTTGTGACACAATACCCAGATAAGATTCTTGGCGACTATCATGCAAAACTGGGAAAGGAAGAGGCGTCCGGAAGTGTGTTTGGTAAGGAATGTCTGCATGATTAAACTAATAATTATGGTATTAGGGTTGCCGAGACTGCTTCTGCAAACAAGTTGAAGGCTGTAGGTACCTGTTTTTCAAGGAAAAATATCTACAAAGGGACATGGAAAACACCAGGAACAAATGAAGCAAGCCAAATAAAACATACATTAGCATCAAAGAGGAGTGCGTCCGATATGCAAAATGTGCCCACTTCCCGAGGAGCTAATTCTGATTCTGACCATTACCTACCAGGAGCCAAAATGTGACTGAAACTTTCCATGGTTGCCAAAGAAAGTAGTACCAGAGTAAAAAAACGGAATATAGAACACCTGAAAGACAGGTCTATTGTTCAGCAGTACCAAAACAGATTGAGACAGGAGTTACAAACAAAAGATGGTGGAGATGATGCAGGAAAAGAATGGAACTCTATTAAAGATGCCATTAGGACAACAGCACATGAAATACTGGGGGAAACAAGAAGACTTAAGAATGAAGACTGGTATGATAATGCATGTAGACAGGCAGTGGAACAGAAAAAGGAAGCAAGGCTGAACTCTTTGTAGCGGAATACTAGATCAAATCAGGCATTATATAGAACAGAGGCAGCAAGAGTATGTAGGAAGAAAGAAATAGAAGTCATGGAGAAGAAGATAGAGGAGATGGAAGAGCACTACCAAAGGAATTAAAGCAGATAATTCTACAAAAAAATTAAAGAAGGAACTCAAGAATATGGACCGAAAATAAAAGCTTGTAAGAACAAAGAGGGAAAGTTGCTGACAGATAAACAAGATGTTCTGGATAGATGAGGAGAATGAATAATTCAAGAGAAGTTTGGAGGGCAATCCTATCACGAATGAGCAGCCCCTCTATCGTACCGCAGATTCAGTAGTAGAGGAATCAACATTAGACGAAGTGCGAAACGTAGTGTATTGTCTAAAAATTTATAAAGCACCAGGAACTGATGAAATAACTGCAGAACTGCCAAAAAGCTGGGGAACTGAGCTTCATAAACTGATCCACAAACTTATTAAGTTAATATGGAGTCTGGAATGAATCCCAGAAGAATGGACCTAGGTGTAATCCAACCAATACACAAGAAAGGAGACAAGACCTGTTGTTCAAATTACCGAGGAATTACCCTGCTGAATGTAACGTGTAAGATGTTCTCTAGTATTATGTACAACAGGTTAGCTCCACAAGCAGAAGAGTTTCTGGGGGAGTATCAGTGTGGATTTTGGCCTAATGGATCAACAAGAGACCAGATATTTGTGTTGAGGCAAATACATGAAAAAGCCTATGAGTTAAACACTGAGGTTTTTCCACGACAAACGACTTTCAACAACTTATTATATGCATAATTGTTGCAACTGATTGCCGGGAATTATATATATATATATGTGTGTGTGTGTGTGTGCATATATATACACACATTTGAATTACAAAAAACAAATACTAAAAAAAAAAAAAAAAGGTTGCATGGCGCGAAATACGATCCGGCGACCTTCGGATTACGAACCCGAGCGCGTACCGCTGCGCCACGACGCTGTGGAAAATTATTAATCCTAGAGAGTATTTCACGGCAACGGTTTCTTTTCACTGTCGATTTTCTCGACAACGGCTGAGAAGTGCATCTTGGTGCTTTGCCACATTACACCTCTGGCCATGAGCTTTTATTATGCGCAGTATGAATCGAATCTGAATTTCACAATTGGCGGCCTCCCCTCGTCAGTTATCGCGGCGGACGCGGTGTTTCTAGCACCGTCAGTTTGCTGTAATATGAGATAAGGTATTTCAGTTTATTTCCATACTAGCAAATTCTTTTTTCAATAGCTGTAAAACACTCTTAAAAATTACGGTACTGGATTGAAAAAGTAAAGTAAAAACCATAGATTCTGTTGTATCAACGTAGATAAGAAAGTTCTGTATGTTAACCATATAGCAAAACACTCTCCTCTTTGCACAATCTCACTTGCCAAAATCTCGTATCGATATCTCGAATGGTTTAGGGGATATGAGATATGTTATGAATGTTTCGTTCACAGTAATATGTACCAAACACAAAATCATAACGACCCATATTTTTCACTACAATTTGTTTTCGAATTTCACACAGCGTCTTACTCCAATGAGAATATCACAACAACTATGACTATTAACGATGTTCTCGGCACTTCACCATGAAGATGACATATAGAACTATAAGTAACACGAAAATCAATTTTCTGTACTGATTATTTTCTGTAAAATCATTTGAGAAAAATTTTAGGACGTGCGCTTCGGCTCTGTCAGCGCAGCATCTCGCTAACTGGTGCGCCGAAAGTGGGCAAGGAGTGTGGGCAGGCGCGCGTCCACGCCAGTTGGCGCTCCCACCCGGTAGCCGTCCCGTACAGCCTCATTAGAAAACAAAGGGATATTTTCCGCACTAACTCAAGCCGACTCACACTGGGTCTCCCTCTGCAGGTAGCCAGTTTTCTTCCTGTGCGGCCGGTCGAAGTGGCCGTGCGGTTAAAGGCGCTGCAGTCTGTAACCGCAAGACCGCTACGGTCGCAGGTTCGAATCCTCCCTCGGGCATGGATGTGTGTGATGTCCTTAGGTTAGTTAGGTTTAACTCGTTCTAAGTTCTAGGGGACTAATGACCTCAGCAGTTGAGTCCCATAGTGCTCAGAGCCATTTGAACCATCTTTCAGTGCGCACCCTTATGTCGGACGCATGCTGTGGTGCAAGTATGGGGAAGCCTCAGTGCAAGTGTGGAACGTATGAAGGGGACTGGCTGCAGACAAGTAGACCTCTAAGCAGCGGTCGAGGCTTCAAGGCGCTGTGGCAGTGGTGGCAACTGCGTCGTAAGTACGTTATTGTCTTCACGGCAGCATCCGACGCAGGCTGGTCGCCATAAAGGTCGGGACACACATGTCCGGACCGTGTCCGTGCCGAGACACGTCCGAGTATCGGCCGTCACCCGGACTACGAAATACAACATTAAAACAAATGTAGCGGGCCCCACTTGACCGGGCCGTGCACGGGGAACGTCAAAGGGCCGGGGCCGGGCAGGGCGGGATTCGCCGTGTTTAATTTTTCGCGTCACGGACACGATCTGACGGTAGAATTGTCTTGTGAGCTGTGCAACTGCGCAAGACTGTTCTGTGTACAAAACATGGATGTGGAACGACTAATAGAAGAAGTTCGTAAGTTTCCTGTTCTTTACGATCAGGGAAGTGAAAACTACAGGAATATCGAGTACAAAGACAGAGTTTGGAAGACAATTGCAACAGATCTACAAGTCAAAGGTAAGATAAAAACTATACAAGTTTTAATACCCGAAAGATATTTATTTACTTTTTATTTTACAAACAGATGTTTGGTTTATGTCATCGTTATATCGCCAAGGCGACATGTTCTTGCCATTCTACAGTCCCTTGTGGAGAATTCAGGAATTTTTTTGAGTTGTTCTCGTACAGCAAATGCAGTATGTGTTGATCTCCCACGAATTCGAGGTAGGTTTCGAAGATTTGATGATCTTCCGGATCCCTCAGCAGTTTCCTTTTGATCCATCCTCTGTTCGGGCACCCTATAACCTTCCATTTTTCGAATAAAGTCGTACAGAGTTCAAGGTACCCTCGTACAGGTACAGAAAGCTGGTTGAAGCCAGAGATAAATTCTGCCGAAATTTTTACAAAGGTACAGACGGTGTTTAGAAAGAATAGATTGTATGCAACCGGTGGTGGAGTGTTCGTCGCTGTTAGTAGTAGTTTATCCTGTAGTGAAGTAGAAGTGGATAGTTCCTGTGAATTATTATGGGTGGAGGCTACACTCAACAACCGAGCTAGGTTAATAATTGGCTCCTTTTACCGACCTCCAGACTCAGCAGCATTAGTGGCAGAACAACTGAGAGAAAATTTGGAATACATTTCACATAAATTTTCTCAGCATGTTATAGTCTTAGGTGGAGATTTCAATTTACCAGATATAGACTGGGACACTCAGATGTTTAGGACGGGTGGTAGGGACAGAGCATCGAGTGACATTATACTGAGTGCACTATCCGAAAATTACCTCGAGCAATTAAACAGAGAACCGACTCGTGGAGATAACATCTTGGACCTACTGATAACAAACAGACCCGAACTTTTCGACTCTGTATGTACAGAACAGGGAATCAGTGATCATAAGGCCGTTGCAGCATCCCTGAATATGGAAGTTAGTAGGAATATAAAAAAAGGGAGGAAGGTTTATCTGTTTAGCAAAAGTAATAGAAGGGAGATTTCAGACTACCTAACAGATCAAAACGAAAATTTCTGTTCCGACACTGACAATGTTGAGTGTTTATGGAAAAAGTTCAAGGCAATCGTAAAATGCGTTTTAGACAGGTACGTGCCGAGTAAAACTGTGAGGGACGGGAAAAACCCACCGTGGTACAACAACAAAGTTAGGAAACTACTGCGAAAGCAAAGAGAGCTTCACTCTAAGTTTAAACGCAGCCAAAACCTCTCAGAAAACAGAAGCTAAATGATGTCAAAGATAGCGTAAGGAGGGCTATGCGTGAAGCGTTCAGTGAATTCGAAAGTAAAATTCTATGTACCGACTTGACAGAAAATCCTAGGAAGTTCTGGTCTTACGTTAAATCAGTAACTGGCTCGAAACAGCATATCCAGACACTCCGGGATGATGATGGCATTGAAACAGAGGATGACACGCGTAAAGCTGAAATACTAAACACCTTTTTCCAAAGCTGTTTCACAGAGGAAGACCGCACTGCAGTTCCTTCTCTAAATCCTCGCACAAACGAAAAAATGGCTGACATCGAAATAAGTGTCCAAGGAATAGAAAAGCAACTGGAATCACTCAACAGAGGAAAGTCCACTAGACCTGACGGGATACCAATTCGATTCTACACAGAGTACGCGAAAGAACTTGCCCCCCTTCTAACAGCCGTGTACCGCAAGTCTCTAGAGGAACGGAAGGTTCCAAATGATTGGAAAAGAGCACAGGTAGTCCCAGTCTTCAAAAAGGGTCGTCGAGCAGATGTGCAAAACTATAGACCTATATCTCAGACGTCGATCTGTTGTAGAATTTTAGAACATGTTTTTTGCTCGAGTATCATGTCGTCTTTGGAAACCCAGAATCTACTATGTAGGAATCAACATGGATTCCGGAAACAGCGATCGTGTGAGACCCAACTCGCTTTATTTGTTCATGAGACCCAGAAAATATTAGATACAGGCTCCCAGGTAGATGCTATTTTTCTTGACTTCCGGAAGGCGTTCGATACAGTTCCGCACTGTCGCCTGATAAACAAAGTAAGAGCCTACGGAATATCAGACCAGCTGTGTGGCTGGACTGAAGAGTTTTTAGCAAACAGAACACAGCATGTTGTTATCAATGGAGAGACGTCTACAGACGTTAAAGTAACCTCTGGCGTGCCATAGGGGAGTGTTATGGGACCATTGCTTTTCACAATATATGTAAATGACCTAGTAGATAGTGTCGGAAGTCCCATGCGGCTTTTCGCGGATGATGCTGTAGTATACAGAGAAGTTGCAGCATTTGAAAATTGTAGCGAAATGCAGGAAGATCTGCAGCGGATAGGCACTTGGTGCAGGGAGTGGCAACTGACCCTTAACATAGACAAATGTAATGTATTGCGAATACATAGAAAGAAGGATCCTTTATTGTATGATTATATGATAGCGGAACAAACACTGGTAGCAGTTACTTCTGTAAAATATCTGGGAGTATGCGTGCGGAACGATTTGAAGTGGAATGATCATATAAAATTAATTGTTGGTAAGGCGGGTACCAGGTTGAGATTCATTGGGAGAGTCCTTAGAAAATGTAGTCCATCAACAAAGGAGGTGGCTTACAAAACACTCGTTTGACCTATACTTGAGTATTGCTCATCAGCGTGGGATCCGTACCAGATCGGGTTGACGGAGGAGATAGAGAAGATCCAAAGAAGAGCGGCGCGTTTCGTCACGGGGTGATTTGGTAACCGTGATAGCGTTACGGAGATGTTTAACAAACTCAAGTGGCAAACTCTGCAAGAGAGGCGCTCTGCATCGCGGTGTAGCTTGCTCGCCAGGTTTCGAGAGGGTGCGTTTCTGGATGAGGTATCGAATATTTTGCTTCCCCCTACTTATACCTCCCGAGGATATCACGAATGTAAAATTAGAGAGATTAGAGCGCGCACGGAGGCTTTCAGACAGTCGTTCTTCCCGCGAACCATACGCGACTGGAACAGGAAAGGGAGGTAATGACAGTGGCACATAAAGTGCCCTCCGCCACACACCGTTGGGTGGCTTGCGGAGTATAAATGTAGATGTAGATGTAGATGTCGTACACACGCAGCCGTCACAATCATTGTAAGGTTACTAGGATCTCCCTGAAGGATTCTTCTAAATATTCGAAATTTCTGTTGCAATATACCGAATGCATTTTCGGATATTCTTGCCCAACTCAAACGATAATTAAATACAGCCTTGTCATTCGTTAATTTCCTGCCAGGATATGGTCACATCAAGTATGTTTTGAGAGGAAAAGTTTCATCGCCTACAATTACCATTGGAAGTTTAGCATCAGTTCCGGGTAAAGTTTTACCCTTTGGGACGCTAAGCGTATTGTTTTCCAATGACTTTCCAAGGTTTGAATTTACTAGAATGTCTCCATCAGAGTTTTTTCCGTACGCTCCCATGTCTAAAAACATGGGTCAACCAGTGCAAGAAGCACAATGGAATATGTTTTTTATGTAATTCCAATAGAGGCTTCTTGAGTTGTTTGGAGCCTGTATTGTTACGTGCTTTCCATCTAAAGACCCAATGCAGTTTGGAAACTGCCATTTTGTCCAGAAGTCCTCAGCTATAGCATTCCATTTTTCTTCATTCGGCACAGGCATCACCTCTTCTAACAATAAATCGGTAAATGCCCTAGAGGTGTCATGGGCGATAGCTCCAACTGTGGATTTTCCCAACCTGTAGCTGAAGGAAATAGTTTTAAAGGAATCTCCTGTAGGAAGGAACCTGAAAAAAATTGAACTGTATAATCTATAAAATACTTGCAGCATTTTAAATCTTGTGACATAAATACGCGAATTAAAATATTTTTGCTACAGGTGGAATAGAGGAATGCAAAAAAAAAAAAAAAAAAAAAGAAAAAAAGTGCGTCTGTTCGTGACTAACTAAGGAAGACCCTGCAGAAAAGGAAAACTGTTTCAGGACAAGCTGCTGTTCATCAACATAAATATAAGTATGAAGATCTCTTAATGTTCCTGCTACCTTACATGATAGAACGAGAAACAGTTTCCAGTGTTCCTTACACGCAAGACAATAATGAGCATAAACAAGAACCAAATACAGATTCCCAAGAGGAGCAGTCTGTTGTTGAAAACGAAAAAGAGTTTACACGAGAAGACATTGCAGATGAAGAATCGATCATTAAAACCCAGGGTAGTGAAACAGAGAATTTGATAGAGCGCACTCGGCATTCCCAGCTCATTCGTCCGTCACTTCAAATAAGAACACGTTTATGAAACCACCACTGAAACGAAAATTTCAGCGTGAGGTTAAACCACAAGAATCATCAAGCCAGCTCATGGCTTACATTTTCGCAGAAAAAAAGGTGAAAAACAGAGAGAAATACAGAACCCAGTTGATGCTTTTTGGCTGGTACAGCACCAGCCCTAAAATCGTTTTATCCACTACTTTTTCATCAAGCTAAGAGTAGGATTTTTTTCAATTGTACAAGACTTTGAACTGAAGCAACTCATGAATGACGCATCAGTCCATCAATTCACTCCATCATCCTCCAATTCCTCAACAAAATCTGTTTCAACACCACATCCTTCACCTGTGGAAAACGAGTCAACAGAACCGACACAGCAGCTTTTGGATCTGCAAAGGGATTCCCACAATTCGTATATAAATAACCAAAGCCATCATCCTCCAAGTTCCCCTGCATCCTCATCAGCTTCAGAAACTAATTCACTGCCCGCATCTCGTGGTCGTGCGGTAGCGTTCTCGCTTCCCACGCCCGGGTTCCCGGGTTCGATTCCCGGCGGGGTCAGGGATTTTCTCTGCCTCGTGATGGCTGGGTGTTGTGTGCTGTCCTTAGGTTAGTTAGGTTTAAGTAGATCTAAGTTCTAGGGGACTGATGACCATAGATGTCAAGTCCCATAGTGCTCAGAGCCATAGCCAAACTAATTCACTGAATAGTCCTCATCCGTTTTTCTTAGGGTAGTAGAAATTTAACTGTATTATTTACTAACTTATGCATTTATCTTTCAATTACTAAAGTAATAAAATAAAAATGCTGTCCTTAAAACTTCTTATTTATTTGTGTTCTGTGTACTTTTCTTTAACCTACCTTAAAAAAACAGCCAGTCGTTCTTTGGGTGAAACTGATACTCTGCAGAAAGTGTCGTTTTTTCTCAGTCTTGGTTCTAGTTTCTTTAAAAGTTCACAGAATGTGTACTGCGTCATCCTAAACTTAGTCTCATCATCCATGAGATGAGAAAATAATGTTCGAAACTCTCCCTATACGGGTCTTGTTTTCCAGGCAATGTGGATCCATAATTTTCTTCTTCTCGTTTGCCTTCGTTCTTTTTCCTCTTCGTCTAAAGCAAGTGCTATAAATCCTAATTCACTATTACGAAAATTAGTGAACATGTTTTACAGCTTTCAGAAACAGAAACACAGATCACCGCATCCGAGTCATTACAAGGAACAACAAAGACACGGCCGCGCCCCGGTCATGTGTGGCCCCTGCAGGAACGGACCGGAGCACGGCCCTCACTCGTCCGATTCTCGGCCCTGACACGGCCCGGACGTGTGTGTCCCGACCTTAACACAGTCCAACTGTCCAATGATGACTGGTTGGCCGCCGGGGTATAAACACTGCTGTCGGGAAATTGATCATACGGAAGAAGCATGACTGTCGCATTCTTCCATGCTGAACTCACTTGCTATTACGAAATCTTCCCGAAGAGTGGCCAGTATCAGCAGACCATGTCACTGACTTGCGGAAGTAGACACACAGCAGAGGCTGCTGTGCCGCAATGGGTCGTTGACTGTGGGGGGGCAGTGTCCAGAACATGGAGCGGCTATAGGCATCGCTCAGTTCATTACAGAGGGGAATACTGCTTCTTTCAGTCATTTCCACCTACATTATTTTTCTTGGTGGAAGGTCTTTCTCTTTCTGTGTTCACTTAGTCAACTTTCTGTAGTGTGTTGTTTCTGCCAGTGGGCTTGCGAACTGTGTTAACCGTGTTGGATTTGTTTTTGATAGCAGATATGGCCATAGTGCCTTTGCCTGGCTAGAATGTACCAGTCAGGTTGTATGTAGATGAACAACGGCATATCCTCACACAGTCGACTGAAAATCTATATTAAATGTAGCTTCTAATTACTATTTTTCCATATTAGAGATTCTTAGTCAGAAGCATATTTCACTAGAGGAGAAATAGGTCTGTACTTGAGATTCCCACACTCCTAAACATCCCTAGGTCCACTGTTTCCGATGTGATAGTGAAGTGGAAATGTGAAGGGACACGTACAGCACAAAAGCGTACAGGCTGACCTCGTCTGTTGACTGACAGAGACCGCCGACAGTTGAAGAGTGTCGTAATGTGTAATAGGCAGACATCTATCTAGACCATCACACAGGAATTCCAAACTGCATGAAGATCCACTGCAAGTACTATGACAGGTGGGAGGTGAGAAAACTTGGATTTCATGGTCGATCGGCTGCTCATAAGCCACACATAACGCCGGTAAATGGCAAACGACGCCTCGCTTGGTGTAAGGAGCGTAAAGACTGCACGATTGAACAGCGTAAAATGGTATGTATGTAGTGACAAATCACGGTACATAACGCCGCGATGCGATGGCAGGGTGTGGGTGTAGCGAATGCCCTGTGAACATCATCTGCCAACGTGTGTAGTGTCAACAGTAACATTCGGAGGCGGTGGTGTTACGGCGTGGTTGTGTTTTTCGTGGACGGGGTTTGTACAGATTGTTTTCTTGCGTGGAACTATCACAGCACAGGCCTACATTGATGTTTTAAACCACCTTCTTGCTTCCCACTGTTGAAGAGCAATTCGGGGTTGGCGGTTGCATCTTTCAACACGATCTAGCACCTGTTCATAACGCACAGCCTGTGGCGGAGTGGTTACACGATAATAACGTCCTTGTAATGGACTGGCTTGCACATAGTCCTGAGGAGGAGGAGGAGATTAGTGTTTAACGTCCCAGCGACAACGAGTTCATTGGAGACGGAGCACAAACTCGGATTAGGAAAGGATGGGGAAGGAAATCGACCGTGCCCTTACGAAGGAACCATTCCGGCATTTGCCTGAAGCGATTTAGGGAAATCACGGAAAACCTAAATCAGGATGACCGGAGACGGGTCGTCCTCCCGAATGCGTGTGCTAACCACTGCGCCACCTCGCTCGGTACAGAGTTCTGACCTGAATCCTATAGAACACCTTTGGGATGTTTTGGAACGCCGACTTCGTGCCAGGCCTCACCGACCAACTTCGTTACCTCTCCTCAGTGCAGCACTCTGTGAAGAATAGACTGACATTCCACAAGAAACCTTCCAGCACCTGATTGAACGTATGTCTGCGACAGTGTAAGCCATCATCAAGGCTAAGGGTGGGCCAACACCATATTGAATTCCGGCATTACCGATGGAGGGCGCCACGAACTATTGAATCATTTTCAGCCAGGTGTCCGGATACGTTTGATCACTTAGTGTATGATACGTCAAGACGAATTTGACAGAGTAATGGGTAGAAGACATTCCTCCAGAATTACATATATCCTTGGGAGAGCCAGCCACGACAAAACTCTTTCATCTAATATATGCGACAGGCGAAATACCGTCAGATTTCAAGAAGAAAGTAATAATTCTAATTCAACAGAAAGCAGTTGTTGAGTGCTGTGTTGATTACCGAACAATCAGTTTAATACGTCATAGTTGCAAAGCAGTAACAAGAATTCCTTACGGAAGTATGGAAACACTGGCAGAAGGCCACCTCGGGGATGACGTGTTTGGAATTCGGAGAAGTATAGGAACATGCGAGGCAATACTAACCCTACGACTCGTCTTATAAGATTGGTTAAATAAAAGTAAACCCACGTTTATAGCATTTAAGAAGAACGCTGAAGATTAGATGAGCAGATGATGTAACTAATGAGGAGGCAATGAATGGAATTGGGGAGACAAAAAATTTGTGGCACAACTTGACTAAGAGAAGAGATCGGTTAGTAGGACACGTTCTGAGACATGGAGGGATCACAAATTTAGTATTGGAAGGAGTGTGTTGGGTAACAATGGCAAAGGGCGACTAGGAGATGAACGCAGTAAGCAGATTCAAAAGCATGTAGGTTGGGAGATGAAGAGGCTTGCACAGAATAGAGTAGCATGGAGAGGTGCATCAAACCAGTCTTTGGACTGGAAACCACAATATCAACAACAACAGTCTCCGGAAGTTAGCTGTGAACTTTGGAAATTTGATTTGTGTAAAAATAAATGCTTCTACTGCAATGCGTCCTCGCTGTTCCTCAGATATTTACCTGGTTACACGGTACGGTTTTAACAGAAGGACACAGCGAATTTCAAAGTTGTCGTGCCACCCAGTAAACGTAGGGAAGAACCGAACCAAATTCTCTATAAAAACGTTAGATGAAAGAAATACAGCCAACCTTCGGCTGTCGGGCTTGCTACGTGAGAGACCAAACTCCTCGATAAACTACGCAGGTTTATTGTCAGAGCTCGCTATTGTTTAAATAAGTCAATAACTGCCACTTTTGAAACTTTCGCGCTTCAGCGCTCTCTTTATAACACTTCAAACTCAGCAGTACCTGCGACCGAGTTGGACGTTACAAAAGCTGATTCATATTCGTGTTGGGCCGATTAGTTCTTCGAAGCGGAAAATTGGGTGGAACGGACTGCTCGGCTGATCGGCTCGGCGCCGGTATGAACAGGGCGCGGCGGCGCGCAGAAAGCGGAAACAGAGCCGGCGGATCGGCCGCGAGAGCGGTTGCAGCTGACGGCGGTGTGGCGCGGCGCAGTCGGTCGCGAATTTCCCTCTACCTGTATTTACGCCAGCACACAGCGGAGAGCGCTGGAAACTGGGCAAGAATTATATGCTCTGGCGTGTACTGCAAAATACGAGGAGCTCTGAAAAAGCTAGCCGCTGCGGATGGTAGAGGACACGGTCACACACGCTTCCGCGGATTCGAGATTTCATTGTGCAGCAGCCAGCACACCGCACTGGCGTGATGTGCGGACTGAACGGCTACGGCGGAGAGCAAACGTTTTGTTATCTGGTCTTCAACAAAGGCCACGTACGGAAGCTTAAAATAACTCCTAGTTCACCTGCGGAAATTTCTGAGCTCGATAAAAGGGGTAATCACGTTGAGGCGTAGCCGTGAAGAGCCTTTCATATAAAAAATTTGAGCGGTGCAGGTATATTGCATCTCGTGATGACACTACGCGCCAATGCCTGTGACTCAAAACCACTGTCTCATTGGATGAAACAATACGACTGATCAGAATTCGGCCGTTTCTTATAGACGACCTATTCATACACTGCCGTTCTGAAACTCGATTACACCATCTCCCTTTCTTTCATTCTTAACAAAACATGTAGAACAATACAGACAAAAATCCCTTCGATGTACGTTATGTTACCATATCCACCTCAGTCCTGAGCTTAGAATTTGTGAATGAAAAGTTTGTATTCTTGTTCAGTACATTGTCCTTGGTCATAATAAGACTGAAGTACTGAAATAAAAAAAAATTGGTGCGATTCTTAAAAAATTTAAAACATGATCAAAGTGAATACTATTTGTTAAAAAATAATTAAAATAAGTGAAATATCTGTAAAATTCAGTATTAAACACCTAAAAGTTACGAAACAACGTCACAGGGGATGTGAAAATATAAGTAGTTACTAAATGTAGTCCAACTGCTACATCTAAAACAATACATCGCTATATTATTGTGATGCAATAGCCGGCCGGTGTGGCCGAGCGGTTCTAGGCGCTTCAGTCTGGAACCGCGCGACTGCTACGGTCGCAGGTTCGAATCCTGCCTCGGGCATGGATGTGTGTGATGTCCTTAGATTAATTAGGTTTAAGTAGTTCTAAGTTCTACGGGACTGATGACCTCAGATGTGAAGTCCCATAATGCTCAGAGCCATTTGAACCATTTTGTGTGATGACATAAACACTTATACGTTAGTGTAGTGTGTATTAGTATATTGAAGCAGGTTCTAAAGGCATCCTAGTACAAAATTATTAAAAACAAACAGAAATTATCTTTATTTTTCGAAGACGTGCTCACAGTACGATGAACACCCTTTTTAAGCACATAGTGCAGCCTACTGGGAACATGTAGAGAGGGAAAACAAGTGATGCACTTGTAACGGGACATCCTCCTCTAGCATTATTTTTCCTCAACGATAGTTGTCAATAGCAGTATTACTTTTTTTCGAGTTTTGGACAGGTCAGTATTGTCTCAGTTGCGTTTCTGAAAGCTCTCATATACTTTTATGCACAGTATGTTATATTTCAAGCTAAAACTTATGAAAAGGAATTACTTTAAAAAACAGTTTAGTTTCTATGTTATGACATATAAGTACTAGTTCTGAAAGTACAGTTAAAATTATTTTGTAGAAAATTTGAAATTATGAATTATTTCCACACTTCAAATTTCTGTTATTAATCACGCAATCCTGTACTGTTTGCAATGTTTATTTCTGGAATCATTTATGAATTAATAAACGAAATTAATAACTTAACGAAATCTAATAGGAATTCATTTGTTAAGAAAAATGGTAAACTCTTTGGAATATTGTTATTTCCGCAGAGTGAGAGAATTGTAAGCTTGCCTCTGATGTTATCGCACGTATTTTTGTATAACAGGTGCGAACAATGCAATTTAGGCTTTGATAATGTGAAAAATCAAAATACTGTACGAGATACTAGAATGTGAGAAAATCAGTGGAAAATATATTTACGTAAAAAAATTCTGCAACAACAATCTTACAATTTATTTATTTCAAACCAACCGTGAGGACGCGATGTTATATTTTCAGCTTCAAGAATCAGACCTTTAGACAAGAAGAACTGGAGTCATCTCAACATGAAAAGCTAAGTAAACTTGAAAGTATATTGTAACTTTCGCTCCTCTCAAATCTTCATAAAAGACTTTGGTTATTAATTACTTGGAATGGGCATTGTTTAATGTGGATAGTAGATGGAAGAGGGAAGAAGGGGGGAGATTACTTAGTGAAAGCACTTGGTGTAAAGGATATGTTACAATTAGGCACAGCAAGTTTGGTTTATTCCCTGAGCTGGAAAAAAAAAATTTGGATGTATCATATATGCTACGTAAGGACTGAAGGGGACAGTCATGACAAACGTTATGAAACGTGCTGAACGTGCTGAACTTTTGTAACATTTTAATGAGAGCTTAGATCCCTACATACCTGTCACTAACAGGTAAATATTTCACTAAGCATCTTTGTTTAGTATCTAAGCTGTTCTATAAGGATTTTGAGGACTGGTCAGGAATATTTTGTGAATATTTTGGTACCTGTTGTGTCCGGTGGCTCATTAGTGAGTAATTTAATTCAGTTTGATTTCTTACCTTTGTTTCTCTGTAGCACTGAAAATGTCTGCATATCACCGTAAATGTCGACGGAATGGGCTGGAAATAAAGTTGTTTATTCAAGCATGGTATTTTGTTGGCGTCAGTAATCCTCACTTCTCTCTTCGTCTCCAAGCTTGTATTCTGTTCTGTTCTATTCTGTTGTTTTCCAACAGTGTTAGTCGTACATTGTCAGTGATGGACAATAGATTTTGTGATGTTACGTCGGAGCACTTTCGCTGTTCTTGTCAAGCTATTCTCACGGAAACAAAGATAATTGGCATAACAAACCAAACAAATGATGATTACGTTATTAATCTGTAACGAGCCACTAGAGACTACGGATTCCTTGTACCAAAATACTCAGCAAATGTCTCTCGACGTCTTTAAAATTTTTGTCGTTGGGCTTAGATTACGCTGTGGAAGGAGTATTCAAGAATAAACAATTGTAATTTACATTTGACGTTATTTCTACTCTCAGTCAAACATATGACCATTCTGGGTAGATAAAGAAAGAGCTCAAGTTAGACTAAATAGGTACTAATAAATATTATCTGCTCTTGTGATATTATGTTTATGAATGAGACCATTATTCTCACATGAAAGTACAGTGTGACCGGCAGCTGTGGAATCACTCTTCTGACACAAAACAAGAGTATAAACACAAATTTAAAGTCAGGTAATATGAATGGGAGAGAGGGAAAATCTGAGAGGCTATTTTATCAACAGCATGTTGGATGCCGCTATCATGGATGTATCTCGTATTTTTCAAATGGAATGGTGGTCATGTAATATATCAATTGGAGGGAGAGAGAGAGAGAGAGAGAGAGAGAGAGAGAGAGAGAGAGAGAGAGATAGAGAGCTATACGAGAAAGACAATGGTGCTTTGCATTTGAGTACAGCTATTTCAGTCTCGAGTAGCGGCAGGTGTTTTTTCCGTATAGGTGACATGGAAGCTGTTGGCGTTAACGCAAGGCGGACGTACTGAGAAAGTCCTGATATCAGGAGAGAGGAGTACCTGTGTTATCGCAGAGCTGTAACTAACGCTACCCAGAGAGGTCAACTATAGCCTACAGCGTGTTTGTGAAACTTTTCTCTAAAGTCAAGGAAACTGGCTTGGTCGCAAATAAACCAAAGGCTGGACGATCGACTAAACTACGCTCACTCCACAAGTATTACTGCCCTGTTATTATTACTGAAGACATTATTAGTTCACTTGTATACAGTAGGAAGTAAATAACCAGAGCAAAGACTGTGCATAATATCCATACGAAATATGTTTATGATACAGCAGAGACTATGCATAATATACGTATTGTTCATGTTGGTAGTTCAGCTAAAGTAAATAGCATGAATACGTAGAGTCTCGAAAACGACGAGGAATTCTACTAATTACAAGCTAAATTTGACATAGGATATTTTCAGTTGCTTTTGTGAGTTTTTACCAATGTGGCTGGCTTGGGGCCTGGCTGGTAACATTGAAGCCAGGTGAAGGCGCACTTGCACAGGCTGACCCATCCGCTGTCAACACCAAACGCAACACGGTGGAACTAGCAAACGACAGCAAGGTGGTAAACTTGAGACAAGAAGACCCTCAAATGGAAAAATAAAGTTTTTTAAGAAACTTGACTTCCCAGACAGGCTGAAACGATTGAAAGTAGCAACATTCCTCTCATACACTAGCATGTGTATATTATTTATTGATGAAAACAAATTAATTACATTATTTTATATGTTTTTGATTGTTAAACAATTTGTTTGTTACATGTAGTCTGAGGCTTTCCCCGCGTATATGTTATTTGAAGGGTTCTCGGGTGTCCAGCCGGATGGGATCGTCGAATGCTCACGATATTTCGGTGAATAACCGTTCCGTCATCATCAGGCGGTGCTGATACAATGGTCTGTCCGCTCTCTGCAGCTCGTATTTATACCTCGCGGATTCAGGTGCGATTCCGTGCGCCGAAGGCGAGCGGCGTGTCAGGTGGTGGGAGAAGCGGAGCTGCGGTAGGTGGTGGGGGAGGGGGATACTAGCGTGGTATCCCTTTGGTGGCCGTGGTGGAATGACATCGTGTCCGCTTGCATTGTTGCTGCTTGATAGAGCTTGTTATTGGTTTCCAAGCCCTACTCTGTTGGTGACCAGTGTCCCTGTTGATAAGGGAATTTCTATGGCCTATTTGAAGAAGCAGTCCCAGTAGTTATTCGTGGAGGCCATTACCTTCCTCTCGTCATAATTCGCTGTGTGTCTAGGATTTTTGCAATGTTCTGCTAGGTCACAGTGTGTACCGCCAGGCCACACACACTAACCTGTACCTACATGCTTCCAGGCGCCACTATCCTGTTTAGCTAAACTGAGAGCTTAACGTCTTGGTACACAGCGCACATACGATCTCGGTCGAACAGAAACTATCAACGGAACTTAAACACTTGGGGAATCTGTTCCGCAAGAATGGATACAGCACCCGCCCAATCCAAAGGGCCTTGCGACAACAGAAGCGCATAGGGAACTAGATCATGAACAAACGGAAAAAGAGAAAAAAAGGCCTGGCGCTTCTACATTTCGCGGGCAATGCGTCGTTCAAAATAGGAAGACTATTGAGGCAACAGAAGATCGACACAATCTTCCAATTGCCGGCTAAGACACGCGCTTTACTAGGAACAGTGAAAGACGATGTCGGCCTCAAGAAAGCTTGCGTATACAAAATTTCGTACAGTTGTGGCAAATCCTATATCGGTAAAACAGTTCGCATGGTGGAAGATCGATGCAAAGAACACCAACGCTACACCCACCTAGGTCAAAAAAGGCAATCTGCCCCAGCAAAATATTGCATAAAGACTGGAAAAACAGTGGATTATGACAAGACAAAAGTACTGACCTCCAAAAATAGCTACTGGAAGTGGATCTTCAAAGAGGCTATAGAAATTCGTGTAACAGACAACCTCGTCAACAGGGACACTGGTTACCGACTCAGTAAGTTGGTTTCCAACCAATACTAAGCTCTATCAGGGAGCAACGGTGTAAGCGGACACGACATCGATCCGCCACGGCCGCCGAAGATATACCGCGCCCCTTCTCCGCTCTGCCCTCACCACCCACCCCCCACCGCCGCCTATGGCAGCCTCCGCTTTCCCACATTGGACACGCCACAGGCTGTCGGCCTACGGAATCGGACCTGGACCCGCAAGGGATAAATATTAACAGCAGAGAACGGACAGACCACACACGCACTCGCACTGTGGCTGCCGAAGCGGGCGGATGCTCCATGCTGACGCTGGCAAGACTAAACCTTCGCTTGTGACTCTGTAGCAAGCGCTCGTGCAGGGACACACATTTGGTTACATGTTTGTGTATCCTCGCTCACCGGCGTTTCCTGGTGTTGACAACAGCCTGCTAGGGCTTTTAACAACTCGGGTAGCAAAATCCATATGGCGTGACCCCGTGCCAAGGAAAGCAAAATTGTCGTCGCTTTGTAAAGAAGCAAATCTGTCGTGTTGGGGGCCACGACATGGAGGAGGCGCGGAAACGAGAAGATCGCTTCGGTGAGATGCAGGGTGCGGCGGATGACCGTGCAAGGGAGGTTTCCCGGACGACGGCAGCATCCGACCCCACTACCGAAAAAGACGAGAGCGAGAGTGATGCGCCGGCCGAGGTGGCCGAGCGGTTCTAGGCGCTTCAGTCTGGATCCGCGCGACCACTACGGTCGCAGGTTCGAATCCTGCCTCGGACATGGATATGTGTGATGTCCATAGGCTAGTTAGGTTTAAGTAGTTCTAAGTTCTAGGGGACTGATGACCTCAGATGTTAAGGCCCATAGTGCTCAGAGCCACTTGAGCCATTTGAGAGTGATGCGCGCGGCAGCCGGGTGGACGTGGAAATTTCGGGGAACGTTTGGCGTCGTGCCCGCACTCTGTCAGGACGGAGACGACGCATAGAGCTAGCCGGTTACCCTGACAAAGGAGGAAATAGCCGCCGCCTTCGCCACGTTGACCCTTGCGGAGAGTTGCAGTTACATGCAACGTCTGGCCATGGGTTCACAAGGAGACAGAGAAGAGGTATTCTCGAGGCTTAGGTCCTTGGTACCAGTGGATCACGTCAGCCATGTGCATGTTGCTACTCCCACGACAGCTGCCGCGCCAGCCACGCCGGCCCCTACTCCCGCGGTTAGAGAAGTCGCCACGCTCTCACCAGCGCCGCGTCTGGCAACGCCAGACAAGTCTGCAGAGGTCGAGCAAACCTCGCGGAAGCGCCCAGCCGCTGCCGTAGAGGACACTCCCTTCCCCCCCCCCCCCCCCCCCCCCCCCCAAGGCAAGTTCTGGTCGCGCCAAATGGAAGAAGAGGAGGGTGCGCCGCAGGACGAACGCATCGTCGAGGAGACGCGATGTGGAAGGTTTCGTCGCGCGCTCCCGGCGGCACACAGCGGGAACCTGGGCGTTCGAACTGGTGACGCCGGAACAGGTCCACGCTGCAAACCGGTATGCAGATCTGCCGGAAATAGCCGCGACTGACGGGGACGGGACCACGCCGACTACGGCGACGAAACCGCTTCGTCGCCCGCCGCCGATCACCACCCATTGGCCCGAGGGCTATGGGGAGTTGCGAGAGAAGCTCTACTCCGTCGCTAAACCGCGAAAGAAAACCGCGGCACCCGACACGTATAAGGTTAGAGCAGAATGCATTGAGGAGGACGCGAGACTCGTGCAGCTCTGTGAAATCGAGAAGTGGCACTGCTTCACGCAGCTGAAAGTGGTTATTCGCCACCTGCCGTTGAAGATGGAACCGGCGTTCCTACAGCAGCAGCAACTGTGGGAAATCGGCTTCCAGACCCGCCACGTCGGCCTGATGCGGTCACTCGGGACTCAGGGACATGCCCTCGTTCCTAGGCCTTGGTAGACAACGTTGACAACCGGAAAATTTTTCAGGTTGATAACATTGTTGACTTCGATGTAAAAGTCGAACCACTCCGTGCGAAAGGCAGGAGAGCCCAGTGCTTCAACTGCCAGCGCATGGACCACGTGGCAAAATATTGCAGGATGCCTGAGCGCTGCTGCAAGTGTGCATCGAACTGTCTGAAGAAGAAAGATCCGCCGAAGTGCTACAACTGCAGCGGGGACCACGTCGCCTGCTACCGAAGACGGGCCGCATTCAAGCGCGGGAAGCGCGCCAGCCGTGTAAATCCGCGTCGAAGCTTTGCGGACGTCCCTAAAGGGAAGCCGGCCACCCCCAACGAGAGGCCAGCGCAGACCGCAGGCGAGGCCGCATCGGTACTGCAGCCGTCGCAGCTGCCTTCGCCGTCGGCACCGCCTGCAATCGAGGGTACCGTCTTGCCGGCACCCGCAGGTGCGAGGTGGGTTGCCGCCCATTCAGGGCGTTTCCAGCACGCCGCCCCGCTACCGACCACGACAAACGTCGCAACGGAGTCACACCTTCCGGAACCAGCGAAGAAAGACGCCACCGAGCTTGCCGTGCTTCTGCAGTCGCTCAACCAGCTGATGACTCAACTACCGGTGCCCGTTGGAACAGTGA
Organism: Schistocerca americana; assembly: GCF_021461395.2. Classification (NCBI taxonomy): domain Eukaryota; kingdom Metazoa; phylum Arthropoda; class Insecta; order Orthoptera; family Acrididae; genus Schistocerca; species Schistocerca americana. The sequence goes on along the minus strand of NC_060119.1, from coordinate 868,421,447 downwards.
CAACTGCCCTCCAGGCCACCGCCGGGAGAAGCCAGCCCTAAAATGGATAACGCCCATATTTACGGATTAACCATTTGCACGTTCAGCGCTAGGGCCTCTTCTTCCAGCAGGGTGAATTTCGCCAATTCCTACTGGGGTGGCACTGCCATCTACGTGAAGGAGCCACTGCGCAATTACCGAGTCCAGCTGCCGGCGCTTAACGCGCTGGAGGCCACAGGGGTGGCCGTCAACACCACTGTCGGAAAGATTCTTTTCGTGTCGGTGTACCGGCATCCTCGCCGACCGCTAGAAGAAGCGAACTTCGACGCCCTGCTGTCGTTGGAGGGGTGAGTTTTCATTGCTGGGTATTTCAATGCGAGACACACCGAGTGCAACTCGCGAACGGTCAACCGCAGCGGGCGCCGCCTCTCCCACGCCGATCACCGTAACGGCGCGATGACCCTGGGGCAGTTTGACCCCACGATCTTCCCTGTACGGGGACAACCGGGCGTGCCCGATATTGCTCTTCTGAAGGGCATCTAGCAATTCGCGACCGCCGGGACGCGAAACGCCTTCCAACCACGTACCGGTGGTCATAGCTTCTTTCCCAGACAGCCGCCCGAGCAATCGCAGGCTGGACACCGAGTGCTTTCAGACGAAAGTCCTCGAGCTCCTCGACGGCGCACCAAACCCCACGGAGGAAGGGCCAGATGCCGTCCTAGCATCCTTCACCCGAGCAACAGATGAAGCCACGCCAAGGGCCACGAGATTTCTCGTGCCAGATACCGCGCCATATTTTGGACACGGTCACCGAGGAGAGCCGATTGTTTCGTGAATGGTAGCTCACTCGCCAACCTGACACGAAGAGCCGCTTAAGCCGCGTCAGACGGGAAATTAACGCAGCAGTCGAGCAACACCGGAACCAGGAATGGGCAGACCTTGTGTCTACGGTCAGTCCTGAGGACGGCAGTGCATGGAGGGTGGTAAAGTTTTTTCTATGCTGGTGACAGCGAATACCGCTCTTAACAGTTGGGAACGACTTCGCCAGCGACCCGGACGCGAAAGCCAGCGCTCTGGATGACGCGTTCGCAGCGAACTTCACACCAGTGGCCGACGTCAGCGATGAGGAGCACAGACGGCCGGCCCAGGAGAAACTACCAACCTTCCGCGCCGCAAGGGAGGAATGCGATGTTATCGAGCCGATAAAGGAGGAAGAAGCTGCTATACAGCTTCACTCGCTGAATCCTAAAAAGGCTGGAGGCAGCGATGGCGCCCCAAACCTCCTGCTGAAGAATATTCCACCGGAATTACACCGACAACCTGCCTATGTTTTCAACGAGATCCTCCGATCAGGTGTCTATCCCTCTGTATGGAAACATGCGGCGGTCATGGCCAATCTGAAATCCGGCAATGACCCACGCCAGGTATTCTGTTACGGAACCATCAGCCTGCTCCCGTCCCTCTCGAATGTTTTCATGAGGCTGTACTCGAGAAGACTAATCAGCACGTCACCCAGGTGGGCATCATCCCAGACGAACAGTTTGGGTTCCGAGAAGAGCATGCCACTTCTCACCAGCTCTTACTGGTCGTAGAACCGATGATGAGAGCACTGGAAACAAGGGAATACCTTGGGGCAGTGTTCCTCGATGTCTCCCGAGCGTTAGACTCGGCGTGGCACGACGGTCTCGAGTTCAGACTTTTTGAATACGGAATACCGAAGTCGCACGTGACGGCACTGCGGTCGTACCTGTCTTTACGAACCTTCCAGGTGAGAGCCAACGACAGTACGTCCACACATCGACAGATACGTGCACGGGTGCCGCAGCGGTCGGTATTCGGCCCCTTGCTGTAATTCCTGTACACTGCCGAAGCCCCGAAAGTGGCAGGAGTCGAACTGGCGCTGTACGCGGATGATACAGCCCTGTTCACTCGCAGCATGAACGCCCAAGTACTGAGAAACCGCCTCCAACGCGGGTGCGACGTCTTGGGCTTATGGGCAACAAAATGCGGCTGAAATTTAACGCCACAAAGAACCAGGCAGTTGTTTTCACTCGAAGACTCCTGCCGCCAAGGCTTACGCCAGTCAGAATCCCAGGAGAGCCTATACCATGGAGTGGGACGGCGAAATACCGAGGGTTTACCCTAGACCGCAGGCTCACCTGGAAGCATCACTTCCGTGATGTGAAAGGGAGAGCAATACGATGCATTTGCGCCCTCTATCTGCTGCTAAACCCGCCGTCGTCATTGTCACCACAGCACGGTATCACGCTATATCTAACTGTTACGGTATTTACGTTGTTAAAAGCACAGTGTCGGAAGAAATAGTTATATCGACTCGCAAAAGAATAATAGTACACCTTAAAAAAGGAGGAGGAACATAGTGTACAGTGTGAAAAAGGTCAGAACTCAAAATTGTGCTTATACGTCGGTAATAAAGAGGTAGTGCGACCTCCAGGTCCAGATGAGAGGAAATGCAGATCACAGAAAATCATCCCACTGATGATGGCTTGGAGCAAGAAAAAGGCGAAACGCGTCTGGGGAAAACAAATTAAGTGGCAGCAGGAAAAGGCGGTTTTATTTACAAAACAAGTATTGTTGAAACGACCTATATTGATGAAAAAATAACACACTACAAATTAAATGTACAGTTGTAACAAAAAAATTACAAACTGCAAAATATTATTGAAAAAATTGAAAGTAAAACAAAATCTATATTTTACTGTTTGTGGCAGCTACTGTGCATTGATTTTAGTCTGACGTACAATAAAGGACAGATTGTATTTGCTCGGCATACATTATTAATATTGAATAAATTGAATAAACAAGAGTAAAGTGGCTATAATTAAAAGTTATGAATGATTCTATCATAATTTTATTTGTACTTGCTTGGTTTGTGTCGTAGTCTATCGACATGACAGCTAGATTTAACGATATACTTTCACCCTTAATGGACGTTAAGAAGTTTTTTGTCACATTTCATTTGCTGAATCTACTTTCATAAGATGCTGACGTCACTGGCATTGTCATAAGTGTTCTAAAAGACATTTCGAAGCTTGGATCAGCATCTCTCTATACGACTTGTTTCTTAAACCCTCTTTTTCCGGCCAGTGTTAATTACGCACAGGAAGTTAAGACGGTTTGTGTAGGGCAGAATTTTCTCAGGGCTATTCAGCATTACGAGGAAAGTGCAAGGCTTGGTAGGACAACGGTTAGCGGGTAAAGCGAGAAGGACCATCAGGTGCAGTGGCCGGCGGGCACAGACCACCCCAGCTCAGCACAGCACAGCACAGGTACTACAATGGCAGGCGGCGCCGACAAAGGCCCGCCTAATGGCTGCCCCTAACGAGACGGGGATAGCCGTCAGCCGTGACCTGCAGCCTTATCAAAGGGGCGCCGCCCGTCTTTGGGCATATAAACACAGAGCGAGGCCCTCCGCTAACCCAAAACAGATAGCAGGCACTTTGTGCCGCTCTGTGATTCAGCTGGCACCTCACTGGCTCAGCTGTGTAGTCGTGAATATCCCTAGTGCCTGCAGACTTCTTGGGTCAGGCCCTTGTGTTATCACCGAACGAGATGGTTCAGAGGACAACAAACCGCACTCGCGAGAAGAAGCATTAAAACTCCCATTCAGCCACACGATTTCTGTCTTGTCATTATTATTCTTTCTACAGTTTTGGTGTTTATAGTTTTTAGGGTTCCGTATCTCAGTCGGTAAGTACTTTGTCGTCCGTCCGTCATTCTGCCTGGCTTGCTAACCGTCTCGAAAGAAACCTTTTTCTCAGAAATGTGTAGACGTTTCAAGTTGAAATCCATGTCACATAATAAGATTTATGGTCCCTTGCCGGTGTAAACAATGTAAACTTCCAAGTCAAAGCAATCAAAAGATGCGATCATTTCTGTCACATATTTAGTGGTCTTGCCAACGTCGATACCGATAACAGGCAAAAATTTAGAGATCTTGATTATCGGGATGGATGAGCTGCTCTTCTCAAAGGCCTAATGCCCTGTAGGGCCCTCCGAGCACGCAGAAGTGCCGCAACACGACGTGGCATTGACTGACTAATCTCTGAAGTAGTGCTGGAGGTAATTGACACCATGAATCCTGCAGGGCTGTCCATAAATCCGTAAGAGTTAGAGGGGGTGGAGATCTCTGCTGAATCGCACGTTGCAAAGGATCTCAGATATGCTCAATAATGTTCCTGTCTGGGGAGTTTGATGGCCAGCGGAAGTGCTTAAACTCAGGAAAGTGTTCCTGGAGCCACTCTGTAGCAATTCTGGAAGTGTGGGATGTCGCATTGTCCTGCTGGAGTTTGCCCAAGTCCGTCGGAATGTACAATCGACATAAATGAATGTAGGTGATCAGACAGGATGCTTACGTACATCTCATCTGTCAGAGTCGTATCTAGACGTATCAGGGGTCCCATATCACTCCAACTGCACACGCCCCACACCATTACAGAGCCTCCACCAGCTTGAACAGTCCCCTGCTGACATTCAGGGTCCATGGATTCATAAGGTTGTCGCCACACCCGTACATGTCCGTCCGCTCCATACAATTTGAAACGAGACACTTCCGACCATGCAACATGTTTCTAGTCATCGTCCAACGTCGGTGTTGACAGGCCAAGACGAGACGTAAATCTTTGTGAGATGCAATAATCAGGGTACACGAGTTGGCCATCGGCTCCGAAAACCGATATCTATGATGTTTCGTTGAATGGTTCACACGCTGACACTTTTTTGGTTGCCCAACATTGAAATCTACAGCACTTTGAACGACTCTCTTCAGTCGTCTTTGGTTTCTTTCTTGCAGGGTCTTTTTCCGGCCGCAGCGATGTCGGAGATTTGACGCTTTACCGGATTCCTGATGCTCACGGTACACTCGTGAAATGGTCGTACGGAGAAATCTCTGAGATGCTGTGTCCTATCGCTCTTGCGCCGACTATAACACCACGCTGAAACTCACTTAAATCTTGATAACCTGCCATTGTAGCAGCAGTAAGCGATCTAACAACTGCGCCAGGAGTTCCCGACCGCATCACCGTATTCTGCCTGTTTACATAACTGTGTATTTGAATACGCATGACTATGCCAGTTTCTTTGGCGCTTCAATGTAGTTTAAGTTCTGGCAGGAGACGAGGGAAGGTGCATGGAAGGTGAAATATGTATGTAGTGGCTCCGATGTTGAGGATTTACCCCGTCCCGCTATGTACCAGTGCATTATGTGTATTCTGCGTATGCTGTTAAGATCGTGGTGCCGGATTGACCACACTCCCCCTAAAGACAGCGCCGCCGCTGGCGAAACCACGCAACTCTGCTGTCCTCATGGTCGCTGTTCGCCTTGGCTGTCGGCGTATTCTGTCATTTTTATTAGAAAATTCATTCCTACGTGGACGTTGTGTTTCCACGTTTGATGCAACTGGTACTCGTTATCATCGTTCATCAGATTTTCTGCGTAGCGTATTTCCACACATTCTTTAATAATAGCGTCCCAAAGAAAATTTGTTATTGCCAAAATTGTTGTCTTAACATACTCCATAGAATCTACGGTGGAGATACAACACTTAGGAATACCAGCCATGGTAGCAAACGACGACCACAGCGTTCGTATTCTGTGCAGCGTCGTTCCACGGTGCGAGTGGTCTGATTTATGTAAGATTACCACACTGGCTAAGTGCTTTGTACATTCCAGGCTTCTGTGATAGTAAATTGTTCTTTACTGATCTAAGAGGCCTGAAATTTTAGGTGGTGATTGGAAAATCACTTTAGCCCTAATTTTTCATTGGATTCTTGCTATTTTGAACTAAATATTGCCAATAAATGTAATGAAAGCTAAGGATTTTCCCAGAATACTCTCCTGATTATTCATTTCTTGGTTTTTAGCTTCAACTAATAGTGCCCTGCTTATCTGTGGATCCTGAGTTTCATAAAGATGATTTACCTATATGGTTAGAATAGGTAATGGGCAAAATATCATGCAAGAAATGAACAATCACAGGTTTCAAGGACAAAATTTCATTCAGTAATAAAGAAATTGTTGATCGTGATTGGCTTGAAACTGTCTTAATGCTAACGCTTATTTATTTTTATTAGTGGAGTAATCTTTTGAACGATATTCAATTTTATTAAGAGAATAGAGAACCTTTAACCACAAAACCGTCTCAGAATTAATATGAAATGCTTCTGGAATCTAACAGAAACGCCGGCCGCTGTGGACGAGCAGTCTAGGTGCTCAGTCTGGAACCGCTCGACCGCTACGGTCGCAGGTTTGAATCCTGCCTCGTGCATGGATGTGTGTTATGTCCTTAGGTTGGTTAGGTTTAAGTAGTTTAAAGTTCTAGGGTACTGATGACCTCAGATGTTAAGTCCCATAGTCCTCAGAGACATTTGAACCATCCAACAGAAACCTAATTCGGGAGGTTTCTGTAGGGTAAGAACATGGCCCCTAAAACATGGCAGTTCAGTATTACACTTGAAAGTTGTCCGCTATCGACAATTTTCACACTAAGTATTCATACGCCTATCGATGAAGCTCTTGCATCTCTCAAATAACAAATCTTGGAATTCCGTCTGCTAGAATACCTTCTTTCTGCTCGTGATTCACGGAGGTATGTCTTAAGCCCCCTACTTAAACTCTGAGACCAGTCAGACAATAATTATACGTTATGTAGAGTTACAGATTTATTCACGTGAAACAGTTTTGAACTACATTGTCAAGTGAGCAATGTTAGTTACTTTGATCGGATTCACGGATAGATTGGAAGGTATGGAAATTGATATCCGTTTTATATTCATTCATACGAGGCTGCAAGTAGTTTATCCCATTGACTTGTCACTTATTAAATAACACTTTGACCGTTAACACGAATATAGGAGTGATTTCTCGGCTTTTGATATGTGTGCAGAAGTAAAGTGTCGTGGTCTACTGAAGGACACTCATGCGTAATATGTAGATGCTTAATCAGTTTTGACGTAATTTATAATTATTACGATGTCGTTTTCCGCTCCTCTGAAATTTAAATCCTCTAATGTGATCTTTTATGAGCCTCATTCACTAGAGAATCAGATTTAGTTTCATAATGTTTCACGAAGAAAGTGAATGGTCTGCCTTCAGCAGAGAGATTATTTTACTTTCCAATGTAATTTTCGGCTACTGTTTTCACCTGCAGCCGTTAGGGATTCGCTGTTGAAAGCTGACAACAGTACAGCGAGGGATCTTCTTATGCCGTCTCCACTGCAGCTACCATACGACCTCATTTCAGTTTACTAGGTACTGTAGGAAACCGTGTGGAACTTTATTTGCTATGCACGAGTTTATCCTGCAAGGACTGATTCCGCAACAAATATAGGGAGTAGCTAGATGAGATTTATGTGACTGCAGTCTTTCTCGGCGTATTCCATGATGAACTCTTCTCGGATGATCAGCCGAGTGTCAGCGTCGTCTTGTCGCAACGTTTCGATGAGTTCCCTACTCTTCATCTTGAGCGACTACCCTGACCTTATTGGACAGTATTTTACTGCCCCTAGGTTGTGCAAGCTAAATGCTTTTGCATTGTTCCTGCATTTCCCGTGTAATACTTCTGGCTTTGCAGCCATCATATTCAGATACTGGAAGCTCTTCTTACAGCAGTTGAGAAGACAGCAGTGGGAAAACGAGGTAATTTCATGTGAGGTACTCATAACACATTGTTTCTTCGGAACGGGTACCACTAGAAAACCGCCTAAATTGTAGTCCTCTTTCACGATTGGCTACTGCGTTCTGAAGTAACATGGTAAAATGATAGATTAATATTAGAAAAACTATGTGAATTTACTTTGATTTCATATAAAGCATCTCTCAATAGTAGTCTATTATTGATTTATTTCAAAAGTGGTAATTACCAGCAGAATAATGAACAATCGAAAAACGAAATGGTAGATGAAGCACTTCGGAGATCTTCGGATCGAGCCTAACTTGGGTGGCGGGCGAAGTGGTTCGGCTGTAAGATCAGAGATGGACCGGCTGTCTTGGTAGACAGACATGTTGTCTGCTGCGGCTGGTATTAGTAAAGAACTTAATTAGCAATCCCTTGTGTTCTGGACATGTAACTGAGAACTAATATGATAGTAATTACGCAAACACAAAAGTCATTATTTTGTTTATTTTCTGTGATAGTGTGAAATATGATAGTAATTACGCAAACACAAAAGTCATTATTTTGTTTATTTTCTGTGATAGTGTGAAGAAGGAAAATTATTTTTGATTAGTGAAGTGAAATATAACTGTGTAATTTCTCGTATGCTGCTACTAAAGTCAAGTGACATCCCGTTTTAACAAAATAATTCAAAATTTAATTATTTATACAATACCAGCTCCTCGCACACAGTTTATTACAGTCTCAAAACAACAGATTCTCGGCCTACGTGCTGTTTACTGCGCAGGGGACAACAACTATAGAAGACTGCAGATTGGTGAGCATTATTCAGAACTTACGCATTCCGCCCAGAGCGGTGGAAGTAACTAGGTGCCTCGCGTATACTGCAGTCTTAGTACAAATGAGATAAGTGACACGTCATCTGTGGTAGCCCAGAGGAGGTATGAAGTGAGGAAATTTTCGAGGGAAGGGATTTAACATACACATGTAATTCCTTCCAGCTTGCGTGTCTACTACTTTGGCTGAACTTTTGGTGTGGCCTACGTGTTTTGTGTGCGGTTTTGCTGTTCCAGGGTTTTCTGCTACCCTGCTTCGACAGAGATTTAGGGGCGACGCAGATTCGGCCACCGTTTCCTAGGTTTGCTTCTAGCCTATCTTTTCGTGAAATAGTCACGCAGTTTCTTGGATCCTCTTTAATCTTAGGCACGCTGGTAAGTTCAAACGGCTCTTGCGTTGGGAAGCTGCGTGGGAGATGCATTGCCAGCGCTCTGCCTTGCACGCCCTGCATGCGTCATAAGTAGCAGTTGGCTGACTTCCCCACACTATGGCCGCGTATTCCATCACAGGGTCAGGTACAGCGTGATGGCGCAGTGTGTGTGTGTGTTTGGGGAGGGGAGGGGATAGGATAGTGTCTGGGTTCAATACAGTATCAAGCGTCTTCAGTCTGCCTAGAGATTTGCTCCTGGCTCCTTTTATGTGTGGTCCGCAGGTGAGGCGTCTGTCTAAGGTCGCTTCCAGCTATTTTGCCGCGACCGTGGGATGGGGCCTCCCATGATCTGCACCGGCTGGAGGTCGGCCGGGACTCTTTTCTTCGTAACTGTTAGGGCCTGGGTTTTGGTGGAATTGTATTTTAGTCTTTATTTACTGGCCAGTCTTCCAGTGAGTCACGCGCTGTCTGTAGATGTCGGTGCATGACGCTGGATTTGAGATATGTAGTGTAAGGGGCCTTGTCGTCTGCGAATAGTGCTAACGCGACGCTATTGCAAGTGTAGAGCGAGTACGGCAGGTGGCCAAGGACGGAATACTGCGGCACTCCCGCTATTATTTGTCTGGCAGCTATGTGCCGTCGCCCGCGCGTACGTGGAGCGTCCTATCCCTGAGGTATGACGCAATCAGCCTCGTGTATGGCGTCAGGAGCCCCAATATGAACAATTTGTAGAGGAGGCCCTCGAGCTACGTTCAGACGTCTAGGAGCACTGCCCCTGTGTACTCACGACGCTCCAAGCACACATCGTGTGCTCCACAAGACGTAGGAGCTGATGTCGCGTACTGTTTCCGTGCCGGAAACCAAAGTGCTGAGGCGGGATTAGGCTTTGTGCGTCCACATGCAGTATCAATGTCTTTATGTATAAACTCTCAGAGACCTTGGAGATGGCATGGGGGAGACTAACAGGCCTGTAATTCTCTGGGAGCATCTAGTCTTTTCCCTGTTTCGGTATAACAGCCACCTCTGCATACTTCCACGCAGCAGGGAAGTTGCCTGTCTGCGTCATGGGGCGGTGGGCAGTAGGGCCTATCTGTTTTAGAATTACGTTTTCTAGTTGGCCGTTCTACCGGCCTTCTTTGGGTTTAAGTGTGGTATCTGTGCATCTACCTCCCCCTTTGTTATCATTTCTGTTTCGCCTTAGGACTCCCCATTGAAGACGGCTTTAGCCTCTGCTGCATTAGATGCACGTCTTCCTCGTCGATGGGATCGTCGACAGGCACTGCCTTAAGTGTCCGATTCACAGACAACCCAATAGACGGTGGATGCGCTGTCCTTTTCTCAGGAAGTACTTCGTCGTACGGTAAGCACTACCATCGTCTATTCGAAGGGAGGCTGTCTTACCCGCCCATACCATGTTGCACTGTTGTTCCACCGCCACTTTAAAGTCTCTTCTGATCCAGTTTAGGCACTCTGGTACCTTCTTTTTTACGCAGTCACTTCAGTTATTTCTGGACGGAGCTATCGCCAGTTGTCCCTTATCCTATGTGGGCCTCTGAGGGACGCAGCGTCCACTGTCTGTACAGCCATCTCGATGAAACTCCTAATCACCTTCCCCAAGGGGCTCAGCATTCGATTGTTGGGTACGGGCTTGGCGCCCGTTGTTCCTGAGCTGGGGACCGGTGTAAGCGCCACTACTCCTCCGTTACCATAAGCTCCAGGAGTGCTTCAGCAACCACCGGGCGGCGCGGCGGTGCAATGTTGTGAGTTTCGAAGAACGGTGGCGTTGACTTCACCGTCTGGACGGCGAGGGAGGTACATGCCTCTATAAAAACCCCTCAATCTCAAAATGTGCTATGTTTTGATGGGGTGAATGAATGTTGAAGTCAAACCGTCTCTAGGAGGTAGCCTATGGGGCGCCTGTCACCCCCCCCCCCCCCCATTTGTATAACGCTTGTTCAGGCCAGCAGGGCTTTGCCTCGGTCGACAGTTGTTTCCGTAGCGTCCCGTGGGATACCTATGGAATGGTCTCACCAAACTACTAATCCTGACGGGACGGTTGTACCGTCAGGTAGTACCTTCACGTCGTCTTAATGTAGACTGCGGTACCTCCACTCGCAGTTAACCTATCGGTACAGTGGAAGATGTAGTTTGCCGCTCGTACTGACACACCAGGCCTTAGGAGGAGAGATTTTACGACTAGGCAGATGTTTACTGCTTTGCCCCGTAGGAACTGCCAACACTCGCTAGTCTGTATTTGTATCCCATTCGAGTTGCACGTGCAAACTGTGAATCTATGAATCGCATCTTCTTCAAACGAAATATCGGGATGTTGAGTTCCAGCTTTTTATGCAGCCGCTCTACCACTGTCCACAAGTCTCTGGAAGTGGGTGCCACGTCGGCGGTAGAGCAACGCGAGGCAGGCTCTAATGTGGGACGGGGTGCGGCCGTGGAACAGGCGTCTAGAACCGGATGCTGTCCAGTCTGTCTGCGGACACGGAATCCCACGCTGTATTAAGCTGAAATCCGCTATCATGGTTTAATTGTTGTGAACACGTATTTCCATCGTTGGCGCTGCATATCTTCTTTGTTTTTTTCAAATTCGAAGGTGTGTCCGTCAACGACGCTGTGCTCTGCTACCCCCGACTTGTCTGCCCTAGCCGTACGTCCCTGGTGTGCTCCGCACGGATCAGTGAGACACACCGCTGTACCTGCCCGATGTACGGCTCCCACCTAGTTGATCTTCTGTCGAACCAAGTGTGTCCATAACTTTTCGGGTTGTGTAGGAAACTGGATTTTTCTTGATCAAAATGTCCAATGAGGGTAGGCATCATTTCTCTTCCACCCCTAAGGTTTACTTTATGCTGTCATGTAGGTCACTGAGTTGACGTGAGAACTCTTGCAGGTTTTCCTTGACAGGTGGCTACACTACAAACGTGTCATCCCGTATCTGTAGAACATCTTTGGTTTAAGATGGGTGGTGTTCAGTGCTACATCTTCAATGTGTTCCAGCTAAAAGTTGGCAATATCTGGAGCTAATGGGAACGCATGGTATCACCATTAATTGCTCATAGAATTTCGCACCACATTTGGAGTAGGAGGGGGTTAATATATTACGGAAGAGTTTGATTGTGTCCACGTCGAAGTGACCCTCGAGGGGAGCTATGGAATCGTCCAGTGGCGTTTAGCTGAAAAAGGATCTGAAATGGAAAAGGACTAGTAGGTCCATCTCGTACATACGTAACCCTTGGAGTACCTTAACAAATCCTATCGATTTCTTGACATGATGTGCACATTGATCCACAAGTGGTTTTAGCAGCTGTGCTAGATGCTTGTCTATCCCATATGTCAGCGATTTTATGATGTTCGATTTCGTCTAATCCGACCTGTTGAGAATCTCAACACGCGAACAGTACCCAAAAACGGGTAACACAAGCGTTCTGTGCGCCATCTCCGTAATAGATGAGCTACACTTTCCCAGAATTCTCCCACTAAAACGAAGTCGAGCATTCGCCTTAATTGCTACCAACCTGACTTTCTCATTCCGTTTCGTATTGCCCTGCAATGTTACGCCTAGATATTTGACCACAATGACTGTGTCACACTGCACCCTTCTAATGCTGTCCAACATTACAGGACTGTTCTTCCTGTTCATCCGTATTAACTTAAATTATTCGACATTAGATCTAGCTGCCACTCATCAAAGCAACTAGAAATTGTGTCTAAGTCATCTTCTATATTCCTACACTCACTCAACGACGACACAGCATCGTCACCAAATAGCTGCAAATTTCTGCTCACCCTGTCCATCAAGTCATTTATGTATACAGAGAATAAAAGCGGTACTGTCACACTTCCCTGGGGCACTCCTGACGATACCCTTGTCTCTGACGAACGCGTGCTGTTGGGGATCACGTACTGGGTTCTGTTACTTGTTTGAGCCACTCACATAAATGGGAACCTAAACCGTATGTTCGGCCCTTCATGAAGAATCTTCAGTGGGGCACCGTGTGAGATGCTTTATGCTTCCGTAAATTTAGGACCACGGAATCTGCCTGTTGCCCTCCATTAATGGTTTGTAGGATATCCTGTGAGGAAAAGACGAGCTGAGCTTCGCATGAGGGATGCTTTCTAAATCCGTGTTGATTTTTTCTCTGACAAAGTGTTTATCTAAATATGTCTTGTGATCATGACACTACCATTGGCAAAGGGAGAGTCACCGAATGCCAACTTGAGGTTCGTTTGTATAGCCAGGTTCCAGAGAGCCTTCCTGATATAGAGAACACGCCGTAACAGGCTGAACGCAGTGCGTGGCTTATCCGCTCTTCTGGATGGGTGCTCCCTGCAACGTCTTCGATGACGTGCACTACCATCCTACGTTTATGCGTGGCCCAAGGCGGCGCCCTGGAAGAAAATGGCAGCCTTGTGTGCCGCACTGGCAGACATTGCTACCTCCAGTCGCAGCGCAGGATGGGCAAGCTGACTGCACGTGTTTGCGAAAGTACTGTCCAGCTTAGAACTGCACTCTACCAAAACTATAGTTGGGTAATTTCGGTACATTACACAAATGACGTAATAAATGGAAAGTTTACCGATAGTGTTGGTAGCACTGACAGGGAAAGGAAAATAAATGAACACGCGAGAGAAAATTGGGATCCGACGACCTCCCTTTGTTTTTTGCTTGTCTGTTTGTTTCGCACATAATTAGAACCTAATATCATCCGATGTTAGTCCATTGCGTATTTTATATCCTTACAAAATATAAATTGCATTGTATGAGTAATAAAAATTGGCTGCCTCTTAACCTCTGCGGTTTTATGTAACCAAGGCAATTACTTTTGATGCAAGTACAGTTTAAATGCGCAAACACAAAAATATCTATATAATAATTGTAGTTATTTTATATTCAATACAACGGCCGTCACTATGATCAAAGACAAGAGTTTCCTGTTACTGTTAAGTGCGAAAGTTGTTTATGAATAACAAAAACATGTTTTATACAGCGTGAACATTAACAGAACCGACAAACTGTAAGCATAGTTTCCTGGCTGGAAATGGAGGGAGAAAAGTCCTGTGAACATGTGTCTGGATATGGACGATGTGCCTATAACAATAAAAAATCGGCCCAGAACACAGCACAGAGGTGCATCGCATCCACGTCACGACAGATGTTCAAAGTGGCCTCCATGGTATCGCATGTGATAGGGATAATAGCCACAGTCATGCAGGATACACACAATTGTACATTGACTTACATCATGTTGGTGGGCCACTTGCTTAGAACTTGCACTAGGGTTCGTCTCAATATCCTGTAGAACCCAATTCTCCAAATCTGGTGAACGCACAGTCCACCGCCTCCCTGCACGTTCGTCTGTTTGAAAGGATCCATGGCCGCGCGGGATTAGCCGAGCGGTCTTAGGCGCTGCAGTCATGGACTGTGCGGCTGGTCCTGGTGGAGGTTCGAGTCCTCCCTTGGGCATGGGTGTGTGTGTTTGTCCGTAGGATAATTTAGGTTAAGTAGTGTGTAAGCTTAGGGACTGATGATCTTAGCAGTTAAGTCCCATAAGATTTCACACACATTTGAACAAAAGATCCATGATCAAACAAGCATAAAGGGCTTTAGATATTGTGTGACGTGGTTGGTGTCCGTGAGGGTACTTGTTTTGGCATAGCCATGCTGCCTCTCGACCGTTTCCATCTGTTTGGCCATACACAGACACTATGTCGGCTTGTTCCCGACATGAATACCTGACCATTCTGCTGCTTACAGTACGTTGCGTCAATCGCACAGCCTACAATACACGTGGAAATCAAAGTAGGTGGTCAGAAGAACTGTGATTCGTCAGCGCCATCTAGTGTGGCAACGATGCATTTCCGGACACATGTTCATAGGAGCTTTCTTTGTCCATATACAGTCTTTTGCACTTTGTCGGTTTTATTAATGTTCACCGTCTGCAAACTCAGCGAAACACTGAAGTGATTTTTGGTATATTTTGTTTTGAGTTTATTTTTCCAACTCAGCTTCCGAATATGTTAATGACGTTTCAGTTTGGTTCTGTGTGCAACTCTCTTTCAAGTTAAAAATCACGGATTCTCGAATAAAAACAGAACTGGACATCAACACTGAGAGTTGGCAATACTCTCTTAGGATTTAAAGGTTGGCTACAGCGCGCATACACAAGCTCTGGAATCTAAGATATTGTTGTCGCGCTTCGCAGCGCACGGATTAACTAGTGGCAGTTTTGAAGCCAGTGTAGGAGCCCGCCTGCTGTGGTGCGCACGTGTGTTGGGCGAGGGGTCGTCGCCGAGCTGCCGTACTGCTGTGTCCGCCAGCAGCAACACAGGATTTGGTATTGAGTTGATATTTTTTATAATTTGCAGCGCGCTAATTAATTTAAAGAAAAGGGTTTGTATATGTGCGTTGCAGCAGACGGTAACTTTGATAATGATAGGAGTTGAATTCTTAAGGGAAGCCATTGTTAGGCGAATAGATTAAGTATTGATTTTTGTCATTGATTTCTTTTGTAATTGTCAGGGAATTGTTTCACTATGCACTTAACTGAGAAGTATTTCAGTCTGTCTCAAGAGTTTGATTAATTTGTAATATTGATTTAATGCCAGTGGAGCCAGATTTACATACAAAGCGATTGTTCAAAGAGTTTCTAGCGTTTTGTTAATTGAATGAGAAAGAATCGCTTTCAGAATACAGTTTTTTTTAAAAAAAAAGGAATTAGATTTGACCAGACCCTTTCTCTTGAATTATATGTAGTTGTAGTAAGCAGCAGCAGCTGCAGCAACAGCAGGAGACGCCATACAGAACATGCATTGCACTCAGCATGAATAATAGGTTTTTTATGTTTTTGTTAAATAATGGAATGCAGCAGATCAAGCAGTGGCAGCAGAAAGACCAAGTAAGTTATTTGTTGCGCACAGGACCAATATATATATATATATATATATATATATATATATATATATATATATATATATAATCTTTTATCGTATATATATATATATATATATATATATATATATATATATATAATCTTTTATCGTATATATATATATATATATATATATATATATATATATATATATATATATATATATATGGTGAGTCACCTAACGTTACCGCTGGATATATTTCGTAAACCACATCAAATACTGACGAATCGATTCCACAGACCGAACGTGAGGAGAGGGGCTAGTGTAATTGTTTAATACAAACCATACAAAAATGCACGGAAGTATGTTTTTTAACACAAACCTACGTTTTTTTTAAGTGGAACCCCGTTAGTTTTGTTAGCACAGCTGAACATATAAACAAATACGTAATCAGTGCCGTTTGTTGCATTTTAAAATGTTAATTACATCCGGAGATATTGTAAGCTACAGTTGACGCTTGAAACCTCCGACGTTCAGTTGCGTGTTGTAACACGGGCCACGGTCGGCGAGCAGCATCTGCAGGGACATGTTTACGATAACGACCGTGTTTACGAGTGTGGCTGTAGTGCACTGTTGTGCTTTGGTCTAGCTGTCGCAGTGTCCGCATGTAGCGCTTGCTGCTATTGTTATTCTGCATTCGTCTCCACACGCAGACCAACTGTAGTACACCGTGTTACCAGACGTCTGTGATAGTGTAGTGTTGTAGGAACTGTGACCATGGTGTATTCGAACTCTGAAAAGGCGGAGATGATACTTATCTATGGCGAGTGTCGACGAAATGCAGCTGAAGCCTGCAGGGTGTATGCAGAACAGTACCCGGACAGAGAGCATCCAACGTGCCGCACATTGCAAAACATCTACCGCCAACTGTATGCAACAGGTATGGTCATAGCACGCAAACGGGTCCGTAACAGGCCCGTCACAGGAGAAGCGGGTGCAGCTGGTGCGTTAGCTGCTGTTGCCATGAACCCACACATGAGTACACGGGACACTGCGAGAGCCGGTGGACTGAGTCAAAGTAGTGTCATGCGCATACTGCATCGTCACCGCTTTCACCCGTTTCATGTGTCGCTACATCAGCAATTACATGGTGATGACTTTAATCATCGAGTGCAATTCCGTCAATGGGCATTAACAGAGAATGCGCTGCAGTTCTACCTGTTTACCGATGAAGCGGGTTTCACAAACCACAAGGCAGTGAATCTACGGAACATGCATTACTGGTCCGTGGACAATCCTCTCTGGCTCAGACAGGTAGAGCGACAGCGACCGTGGACTGTAAATGTATGGTGCGGAATCATTGGCGACCACCTCATTGGTCCTCACTGCATTGCAGGGGCCCAAACAGCTGCAACATACATCGCGTTTCTACAGAATGATCTGCCAACGTTGCTCGAAAATGCCCCACTGGAAACGCGTCGACGTATGTGGTATCAGCATGATGGTGCACCTGCACATTCCGCAATTAACACTAGGCTGACCCTTGACAGGATGTTCGACGGGCGTTTCATAGGACGTGGAGGACGCATAAATTGGCCAGCCCGTTCTCCTGATCTTACACCTCTGGATTTCTTTCTGTGGGGTACGTTAAAGGAGAATTTGTACCGTGATGTGCCTACAACCCCAGAGGATATGAAACAACATATTGTGGCAGCCTGCAGCGACATTACACCAGATGTACTGCAGCGTGTACGACACTCATTACGGCAGAGATTGCAATTGTGTGCAGCAAATGATGGCCACCACATTGAACATCTATTGGCCTGACATGTCGGGACACACTCTATTCCACTCCGTAATTGAAAACGGAAACCACGTGTGTACGTGTACCTCACCCCTCATGGTA
The DNA here is from genome assembly GCF_021461395.2 of Schistocerca americana. Taxonomy (NCBI): domain Eukaryota; kingdom Metazoa; phylum Arthropoda; class Insecta; order Orthoptera; family Acrididae; genus Schistocerca; species Schistocerca americana. The sequence continues at coordinate 868,403,839 of NC_060119.1, read as the reverse complement.
ATGTACATGTGCGTCAGTGAAAAAGACCAATAAAAAGGTGTTAGCATGTGGACGTAATGTGCCGTTCCAGTCTCTTCTGTACCTAAGGTCCATCACCGTTCCCTTTGGATCCCTACGTAATTCGGTGCTCTCCGATACACACGATCGAACAGCGGAGGAGTGGTACTCAAGCGTCAACTTTAGGTTACAATATCTCCGGATGTAATTAACATTTTACAATGCTACAAACGGCACTGATTACGCATTTGTTTATATGTTCAGATGTGCTAACAAAACTAACGGGGTTCCATTAAAAAAAACGTAGGTTTGTGTTAAAAAACCTACTTCCGTGCATTTTTGTATGGTTTGTATTAACCAATTACACTAACCCCTCTCCTCACGTTCGGTCTGTGGAATCGATTCGTCAGTATTTGATGTGGTTTACGAAATATATCCAGCGGTAATGTTAGGTGACTCACCCTATATATATATAACTATATATATATATATAGTTTAGGCGATCTCTGTAATAGTAAAGTTAACAAGAGTGCAAGCACGAGATTTTCAGTAGAAAACACGAAATAAGAAGATAGAGCCCGCGACGTTCAACACTTTCAAATATGCTATGAATACCCTTTATTTTTATGTAACAGACAGGAGGATAACTATGTGGACTAAAATGTTCCGTAGTTCACGCGGCTCTTTATACAGGGTGGAAAAAAAATCACCCTGTATATCTTCACTCAGTTTCTAGATGGTTCACCGCTTCCTGCTCCTAGGGCAATTTAGTAACTGAATGATCACATACGCAAACAAAGCGATCGAAATGAAAAAACACCCGATAGGTATGCAGCACACCTAATATACAAGTAGCATGGTTGCGATATTAACTAACGAAAGGTACAAGGAAAGGTGCCGTAATCTACGCTTACTTATGGTGGTTTTGCAACTCTAGTCCAGCTAGCTGTAATCCGAGAGCTACAGTAGTGCACTGCTGCCACCACCTGTACACCCGTGGCAGCCTGATGCGGTCAGCTCTGAATCACAAAAGCATATGTGAATTCAGAACTTTTGCATGAGAATTGCAGGTACGCCACATATGTCATCTGCACAGTGGCCAACGCCCCAACGAGCAGACCATCGTCGCAGTACAACTGCTATCCGTAATTCAATAGGTGATCTACGCACTCCAGTTCAGCAGATAAGGAAACAGTCACAGTGAATGTGTTGAGTTCCATTTGCTTGTCCACTGATCTTTTACCTGAAAGTGCTAGTTGCCGTGTAGGTCTTCCTTTTTTACATCGCTAATCAGTATCAGCTAACTTGGTGTCCATCTAATAATGGGGGGAAGCGATAGAAAGTCAACTATATTTTCTGCCAATCTCGAAGTTACATGGGGAGTGCAACCTGACATTGTGTACTTGATGTTTATATAACTTTTTGCACCTTTCGTGCAATTTTTTTTTAAGAATAAGCAAATTATATTATCCCGTTGTAATCCATTCCAGTAGCATCCTGATAAGAATGATTTGATCTGTTAAAATGAACTGAAATAAAACCACAACCCGTTACTTCTTTACGGTAATCCCTAGGTGTAGATCGTCAATCGAAGGCTCTGTTTAATCATTTACAGATGCGAGAATTCCATTGCGGAGACAACATTGTGTGGCTACACACTATAGTGCAATGCTAATAGGATGACGACATAATATCTGGGAAGAAAACTTTGAAGTTATGAGAATGCTTTCTTTTGAGAAACTTCTGACATACTTCTGTTGCATTTACAGCTACATACATACTTAGGAAGCCACTGTACAGGGCGTCAACGTTTTGTTTATAAGTTTTAGAAAAAATCCTGTAGACTAATTTCTTTCTTAGTGAATATTAAACTTTGTGCATTACAATTATGATGCCTTTTCGTCATCCACCTGCAACATCAACGCTATTATCTGAAACGTTTGGCACTATAAACCGTTACACACGTCACTGGAGACATCGATCATTTCCTGTTGAAACAGTTTATACCATTATGGCTGTGTCATTTATTATTCCAGGTGGCTAGTAGCAGGGCAACGGTGGTGTGATCCCACTCTGCATTGTTGCCAAATTTATTCAAAATGGCAGATCCAAGATGGCGGCCATAGATGTGGAAACATTGCAGTGACATATTGACAGGAAGTTCAAGTTTTGGCACGAAAATAGGTCAGACAGGCTACCTCCCCTAACCTAACTTCACCCCCTTCCATCCCCTCCCCTCTCTTCCCCCCATCTGGAAAATGGCAGGAAAAGGTCTCAGTCTGCACTGGGCTCCTGGATAGAGCAGACATTAAGCCTTTACTCTGTATACATTGTTTACTTAAACAATTTGAGTTTTCATTGAATTTGAGTTGTCATAGACTCTAGCTCCAACTAGTGTGTTCACCTTGAGGCTGGAGAATAACTGACCTAGTTCCTATCATATAATCCAAGATGGCAGTCTGGGAAAAAGATTGTGGGAAATTCACTGAGTCTGTGTCTAGATGCTGGACTGGGAAGACAGACATAATATTGTACTGTATGTATTATATGTTTAGTGGATGAGATGTCTGTGCTGGAAAGGAGTAGTTTAACAGGTACATTAGCTGTAATCATGCAGCTGAGGACTGTGTCCTGCTGCATGACGTTTGGAAAGCAATAATTTGGTTGATGTATGAAGAAGATGCATAGGCTTCATCAAATAATGATGATGCAGCAGGATGGGGCTAGGTTATACTTTGCAACTCATGCTGATAAATGCATGTGCAGTAACTGTAGATCATTCGATAAGTGTATTCAGCCTTCCGAAGTGCAAGAGGCAATGTGTTCACCCCAGAGTCTTCGCACCTGCTGGTAGAGAACGCATGCTGGGCTCACAGTGCCAGCACGTGGGAGCAGCAGGGGCAGCTGCGCTATAAGCAGGAAATACAAGCAGCCTACCTCCTTCCCATCTCCAGCACATGGATACCCTTCGTCACCGAACACGAATTGCTCCAGGAGTTATTAAATCTGGTGTTTAAGCAATTTGCTGAATATTGCAGACATGTGACTTTAAGATGTTACAGGAACTAAATGTAACACTGCACAAAGATAGTGAGAGAAATTTGCAGATGATGCAATAATATTTAAACAATCTGCCATGTAATTAAATGTTTTATACTCACTAAAGCCACCACCACCACACTTGAACAGAGACTCTATAAAAAGGTCGCAACACACTTGTGAAGCATCCCAAAGACACTTCGCGCGCTTTTGTGGGAAATAACGCACCCTTACTTGTTTTAGAGTATAGGCTGCTTCAGGAATTACTACATACAATTGAATATGACTCTAAATACACTTTCAAAAAAGATCTGTGCACAATAGTTTGCTTCAATTTTGTGATGTATAAGGTCACACTCGAATACGGACTCTAAAAAGATCGCTGCACACTTATGAAACCTCCCTGGGACACTTCACACACTTTTGTGGAAAATACACTCCTGGAAATGGAAAAAAGAACACATTGACACCGGTGTGTCAGACCCACCATACTTGCTCCGGACACTGCGAGAGGGCTGTACAAGCAATGATCAATGCACGGCACAGCGGACACACCAGGAACCGCGGTGTTGGGCCGTCGAATGGTGCTAGCTGCGCAGCATTTGTGCACCGCCGCCGTCAGTGTCAGCCAGTTTGCCGTGGCATACGGAGCTCCATCGCAGTCTTTAACACTGGTAGCACGCCGCGACAGCGTGGACGTGAACCGTATGTGCAGTTGACGGACTTTGAGCGAGGGCGTATAGTGGGCATGCGGGAGGCCGGGTGGACGTACCGCCGAATTGCTCAACACGTGGGGCGTGAGGTCTCCACAGTACATCGATGTTGTCGCCAGTGGTCGGCGGAAGGTGCGCGTGCCCGTCGACCTGGGACCGGACCGCAGCGACGCACGGATGCACGCCAAGACCGTAGGATCCTACGCAGTGCCGTAGGGGACCGCACCGCCACTTCCCAGCAAATTAGGGACACTCTTGCTCCTGGGGTATCGGCGAGGACCATTCGCAACCGTCTCCATGAAGCTGGGCTACGGTCCCGCACACCGTTAGGCCGTCTTCCGCTCACGCCCCAACATCGTGCAGCCCGCCTCCAGTGGTGTCGCGACAGGCGTGAATGGAGGGACGAATGGAGACGTGTCGTCTTCAGCGATTAGAGTCGCTTCTGCCTTGGTGGCAATGATGGTCGTATGCGAGTTTGGCGCCGTGCAGGTGAGCGCCACAATCAGGACTGCATACGACCGAGGCACACAGGGCCAACACCCGGCATCATGGTGTGGGGAGCGATCTCCTACACTGGCCGTACACCACTGGTGATCGTCGAGGGGACACTGAATAGTGCACGGTACATCCAAACCGTCATCGAACCCATCGTTCTACCATTCCTAGACCGACAAGGGAACTTGCTGTTCCAACAGGACAACGCACGTCCGCATGTATCCCGTGTCACCCAACGTGCTCTAGAAGGTGTAAGTCAACTACCCTGGCCAGCAAGATCTCCGGATCTGTCCCCCATTGAGCATGTTTGGGACTGGATGAAGCGTCGTCTCACGCGGTCTGCACGTCCAGCACGAACGCTGGTCCAACTGAGGCGCCAGGTGGAAATGGCATGGCAAGCCGTTCCACAGGACTACATCCAGCATCTCTACGATCGTCTCCATGGGAGAATAGCAGCCTGCATTGCTGCGAAAGGTGGATATACACTGTACTAGTGCCGACATTGTGCATGCTCTGTTGCCTGTGTCTATGTGCCTGTGGTTCTGTCAGTGTGATCATGTGATGTATCTGACCCCAGGAATGTGTCAATAAAGTTTCCCCTTCCTGGGAGAATGAATTCACGGTGTTCTTATTTCAATTTCCAGGAGTGTAGATCCCGATGCCGATATCAGCAGCAATATCTGATTTTACACGCCGAAACGAAGATACCTGGAAGTCGAATAAATATCTCCGTAACTCTAAACAGGACACACACCACTTTTCGAGTTTTAATTGTTTGTTTGAAGGCACTGCCAGAGAGAGAGCCAGAGAGAGAGAGAGAGAGGGAGAGAGAGAGAGAGAGACTGAGAAGTGAGAAATTTCTGAGTCCTACAGCTACTGTTGTGTTATTACTTTTCTGAAAAGGTGAGTGGGTTTAGATTTTATTTTCTGCTGGACTCAGGGACGTTATTTTCCTCACTTTTTGAAGGACACACTGGTGTCGAAACACATTCGGGAAAATCAGAACAATTACCTGAACAGAATTAGAAGCACTGTCATACAGACGAGAAAAACGGCTGGAATTTCGGTGAATTTTCGATATCCTACAGCTGCTGGAGATGCTCTAAGGCCACAATGACACTTGAGTGACAGCATACCGCCTGTCTGAACCAGAGGAGGATGGTCTGCATGGACTTGCCTCTGAACACTCGAACAAAAAAGACATCTCGTGACTCTCAGACATCACAGAATTTTACGCAAATACCTTGTCCCGATTTTGTTCAAACCAGGCTGTAGAGGCTCCCAGGCCCAGCGCAAAGGATGCCTTGTGACTCTCTAACATCATGAAACTTTTTGTGAATAATGCATTCTGATTGGTTCTTACTGAATTTATTTGCCAAACTGCTGCTGCTGCTACCAGTGTGGGAGTGCTGTGCGCCATTTTCTGCAGACAGCTAAATTAAGAGGCTTTCAGCAGCAAAACTGTTTGTATAGATCAAAAGAAAAACATACAACAGTCACATTGCACTGACAGTTAAACCCTGCGAAAGTGCTGTACAGGACATAAAATGTGGATGCGGTCTAAGGCGCTGCAGTCATGGACTGTGCGGCTGGTCCCGGCGGAGGTTCGAGTCCTCCCTTGGGCCTGGGTATGTGTGTTTGTCCTTAGGATAATTTAGGCTATGTAGTGTGTAAGCTTAGGGACTGATGACCTTACTAGTTAAGTCCCGTAAGATTTCACACACATTTGAACATTTTTGGAAACAGTCATCAAAGATACCTCCTCAATTACACTGCTGTGCTACTATCGAGGAAAGCTTGTATGTTTCAGCGTGAAACCAGTCTCCCACAGGGTTAAATAACATTAACACAATTCGTATCCTTCACCATACAAAATCATCACTTCTGCATCCTGCATATAGCCATCGACCAAGAAACACTCTTGCATATACCTCGAAAACAGACAGATCTCAAAAGGCATAAGCAAATGCACCATATATATAACCCTCACAGCAGTAGATATTTCCTTCGAGGTCGGTTGGTCATCCACTGCGACGGTCACAAGTCAATTGCCACCACACATGCTTGCCTGATACACGATCAGAGTGCCCTCAGTGGACAGCAGCCATTCTCGGAACTGATGTACAAAGGCTGCGCTGGTTCTCCTCGGTACAAAGGCATCATTGTTTCTGGACCCGATCTGCTTGCTTGTTTGCAGCAGCCATGCTTTCTACAACCATCTCCAGACTCTGCGATTAGAAGAACACATGTATTTTCACATGGTTTGCCAGAATATCATACCATTTCCTTGATAGTTCTCGATATCAGCGGCATGACAATAAGCTACCGATCGCTTGCACACAATAATTCCGAAGATAAAAAGCGGAAATTATATCTCTAGAAACACAAAACTTAGGGAGGTGCGGCAACGTGGACGTGGAGCAAACCACTGAGTAACTAGAAACTTACCTTGTCTGCGACAATCCTACGCAAAAACTCGACAAAATAGAGGTAACTGGTAGTTCCACTCGCTTTCTTTAACGAAATCAACTAAGGTGTTTCTTATTTTTAGAGAACCAGCAAACGTTTTTTCCATCGCCTTCTAGGTACACACAACACACATCACAATCAATGTTCTCTCTACCAAATAAAGATGGGAAATGTGTAAAAGCAATCAACTGACCAATTTACATAGGAGGGAATAATTCTCCGCTACAAACACACGTTCACAATGAATAATCTCAAATTTCCACAGAGAACAAACGCGAACACAAAGGCTGCCCAACACAGACTGAGCATTAGTTCGCTGTTTACCCACCTAGGGGGCGACATGGTTAGGTTAGCTACATTCCTGTACCCCAGCTAGTCTCCTCAGTTTAGGCAGCTACCACCATAATCCAGAAATATCAATCTTTCTGGCTAGAGGCTACTGCTGCTGCTCACTCCCCAGATTACTGGCAGTATCGTCCTGGGAAACCAGTCACATGTTTGTCAGTATACTTACAATTAAATATTGCGATGAGCAATGTTTCTGAAATACTCTTCACCCATGACGGCTGTTGCTCTGGAAATATGGACATCTATTTCCTACTGATGATTGGACATAATTTTTCACATAAGAAAATCGTTCAACCGCTTACAGCTATTGCAATTTTACACGTCAGATCCATACCTCCCATTATGACAGGACATAGTCATTTTCTTTGCATTTATCGGATCACAGACCATGGTACACATTCTTTATAAGCCTGTTGATCACAGTGAATCTATCACACATCCCCTACTAAGTATAATACTTTGCCAGTAACTGAATGAGTCTTCAGTTTCATAACTACTGTGATTCTAAGTTAGCAACATGTGTTTATGAGGTACTACAATCCCCTTATATACATATGCTTGACAGATGTCCTGTTTACAGACTTTCTGGCTGCATGACGTGTAATTTCACATGTCAAACACCGCTGCTACGCGTTTCTCTGTTTTATTGTAAGAGGCATTCTCTATTACTAGCGGTGATTTTTTTATAGGACTGATGTGAGCATAGTATTATTTCTGATCCATGATCAGATGTGAACACTGGGCGCTATACAGCTCTGGAAAGCTGTATTGTGCATGTATCACACTCTATGTTTTAAGAAAGTAGTTTTATCTTCATAACATTTGTCACTGTAGTGAGTGGGATAGAAAGCTTGCATGGTGAGTGTATGTCAGATATTGGACATTTATGTCCTGCATTAGAGTGTGTGTGTTTATGTTCTATGAGCACATCTCTCTTACCAATACCTTCTTGGTACTGACGACAGACACTAGAACAATACTTTAGAATTGATAGCACAGTTGATTTATGTAAAATGCTTCAAACTCTGTCCATTGGAGCTCATCATGCATAAAAGCCACATGTTTCTTCTTCATAACCATCTGTTATATCATCACAACACTTTCATATCTACTATACACCAAGAAGGGGTGCTAACCTCCTCAACAGGCACGAATCTGGAGAAATCTTGTGCACTTGTATGGGTGCTCTGAGTAATATTGGTGGAGAACAGGAGTTGCAGACTCGGCTCACTCTGCTCCTTCAACTCGTGGGATGTAGTGGTCTACTTCTGGTCAGCTGCAAATTAAATTGGTGACATTGTTGCAGGGAGGGTTGGTCAAAGACAACGCAAGGAGATCTTTCAGTGTCTAACTTTATCGAAAGAATGCGAGAATGCTCTATGATTCCCATCCATATAGGCAAAGATGGGCAATCGTAATCATAAATTATGCACTATGATCGAAGTGCTAGAAGCATGTAGATCGGTATAGGATGCTGACTGGAATTCTTTGGTATACTTATGTTTGAGAATTAACAGAATTAACAATGGATGGACATACTGCACAGTCATATATCTACATTCACAATGGTACTCAGGAAGTAGAGGAGGGGTGATTTAGTGATGATACAGAAACTGGGAAGCATACAACCATGTCACTGTTTGGCATTGAAATCATGAAAGAAAAGCCTGGTAAAATTGCTAAAACTGGTCACGCTATCAACTGTGATGCTTATTACAGTACATCGACGGTGTCTTTTCGGTCCCACCTATCCATTGGTATGCTGTTGATCACGACTTAATGATTGACTGGTTTCAATTGTTTGAGATGGAGAAAGAGTCATCCAGGGATGGCAAGCACCAAAACAGTGATTGTGTATATGACCAATATGAGGAATCATTCGAATTGGAACACCAAGCCATCCACTACCCTATCACTGTGAAAGATCAGTTTCAATGTAGAGGTCATCAGTCACCTTCGGGCAGCTGTCTGGAAATGCTCCACAATGCCTCAAAACTCTTGCAATTTCCATATGTTGTTATGTCTTCTGCACGTTTGTCACTGAGAAACACTGCCTCTGTCTTTTATTTCATTCATCCTGTGTGTGTGCTGTGGGAGCAGCAGCATAATGTCCAGTTTTCTGTGAGGGCCAATGGACCAAAACATGTAAATGTCAATTTAGAATCAGGCACAGACCTGGATGTCGTTGGAGAAAAAATAAAATGTATGGCAGTGTACAAAGCTGTAGTCATACACTGCTTGGATGTGTTACAGTAGAAAAAATAATGAATCAAACAACAAAACAGAGACCCTCTCTTGCAACCAATAGTCTGTGAGATACGGACCTCGTAGATACACTGCATTGTGCAGATGACTTTGATCACTGGCCACCCGGCTCAGTAGATCAATATCTGTATATTTAATAGTATCGCCACATATGCTCAATACCAGCACACAGCACACAGATGGTATTTGTTTTTATATATATTCATATATAAGAAGACAAAGACATGGTAAAGTCTTATCGAGTTTTCTACCAGATGAAGTTCATTGAGTTTTTACAGTTCGTAGATTTTTCTCTGTTGGATGCTACATTGTAATGATGGCAGGGGGAATCTTTGTGTGACAGACATGAATGCACCATAAGGGACGCAGATCTCCTTTAGACTGAAGTACCTGTAAGTAGTTTGGAGACGCATCTACATCTACATCCATACTCCGCAAACCACCTGGCGGCGTGTGGCGGAGGGTACTTTGAGTACATCTATAGGTTCTCCCTTCTATTCCAGTCTCGTATTGTTCGTGGAAAGAAAGATTGTCGGTATGCCTCTGTGTGGGCTCTAATCTCTCTGATTTTATCCTCATGGTCTCTTCGCGAGATATACGTAGGAGGGAGCAATATACTGCTTGACTCCTCGGAGAAGGTATGTTCTTGAAAGTTCAACAAAAGCCCGTACCGAGCTACTGAGCGTCTCTCCTACAAAGTCTTCCACTGGAGTTTATCTATCATCTCCGTAACGCTTTCGCGATTACAAAATGTCCCTGTAACGAAGCGCGCCGCTCTCTGTTGGATCTTCTCTATCTCCTCTATCAACCCTATCTGGTACGGATCCCACACTGGTGAGCAATATTCAAGCAGTGGGCGAACAAGTGCACTGTAACCTACTTCATTTGTTTTCGGATTGCATTTCCTTAGGACTCTTCCAATGAATCTTAGTCTGGCATCTGCTTTACCGACGATCAACTTTATATGATCATTCCACTTTAAATCACTCCTAATGCCTACTCCCAGATAAATTTACCGAATTAACTGCTTCCAGTTGCTGACCTGCTACATTGTAGCTAAATGATAAACGATCTTTCTTTCTATGTATTCGCAGCACATTACGCTTGTCTACATTGAGATTCAATTGCCATTCCCTGCACCATGCGTCAATTCGCTGCAGATCTTCCTGCATTTCAGTACAATTTTCCATTGTTACAACATCTCGATATACCACAGCATCATCCGCAAAAAGCCTCAGTGAACTTCCGATGTTATCCACAAGGTCATTTATATATAATGCGAATAGCAACGGTCCTACGACACCCCCCTGCGGCATATCTCAATGAAGTAGCAAAATCCTAGTTCTTCTTCCAATTTGTGTAACTGCTCATACTGTCTTTTATACTACCTCGTGTTGCAGTTTAGTGGGGCCTTACACAGTGTACACGGTTGGCAGAGCTATGACAACGTGTTCCCATTTACACCAAGTGGTCAAAACATGGTCCTGTCGCGTTAACTCAGCTCACCCTGTTTCTACACTAGTTACAGAAGGTGGTAGATGTAGTGCTCTCTGACTTCCGTTCGTCTCTGACTTAATTTGGAAAGATCACATGAACAAAGCTGCAGGGATGGCGGGCAGAGACTGAGGAACAGTTGCAAGATGCACAGGGGCTGTCTAAAACCACACTGGAGTCTTACTGTAGCAGTTAGGTTCGAAAAGGGTGACTCGTTTCGAGATATGATTAAGCCATGAATATGCTTAACCAGTGGCAGGTAAGTGGATGAAGGGGAAGACTTCATTCCAAATCCTAAAAGTGTAACACTTGATCTGGAAAGCCAGTGAATTGGTCATAGGACTTTGTACATGTCTTACGACCTAAATCTAGCATTACCTTTTTTAAGTGATTCGTTACATAACACACATAACATACATAAAGTAAGGGTTCATTCTCAATCAACCATTATCCTCTATCGCCTATAACCCAGTGGATATATCGCAGAACCTCTGACAAGGCATCGAGATAGAATGCGTGACAAGCACTGTTTGTTATTGTGAGAAATATCTAGTGGCAGAGTGAGAGAGTTGCAAATATTGGCTTAATATCACGTTCCTTACCCGAGTCACTTTCTAAATTCGGTGATTTTATTATATCCTATATATCATATATATCATGTATATTCAATGTCGCGGTATTTGTGTAGAAGACCACATCATTCGGAAGCAATTCCATACCTCGATTTATTAAGTTCATATAGTTTACAACATGGATATCATTAGTAATACCTATGTGCGCCTGCAGGACCAAGACCGCTTTTTATGCAGGGTGACAGAAGGACAGTCGTTGCAATCGTGTTTTTTTTTTTTCAGTAGCTCGTTGCTTATAAGATGATTATGTCTCTCTTCCTAACACACGGTGGTACCACTCCCAAGAAAATCAAGTGAGACACGTCCATCCATCGCCGATTTTCGCTCAGTATTGTTTGGTATCGCCAGCATTTAGTTACTGGCGAAGTATTATGCTTAGTAGGGGATGTGTACTAATTCGCTGTGATCAGCGGGTTAATAAAGTATGTGTACTATTGCCTGCGATCCAACAAGTTCAAAGAAAATGACTATGTCCTGTTGTAAGGGGAGGTAACGATCTCACATGGAAAATTGCGGTAGCCATAAGGGGGGTGAAAGACTCCTTTTACACACAAAATTATATCCAGTCATAAATATTTTCCTATTTCCACAGCAATAGCCGTCGGTGGCGTGGTGGTGGTGGCGGTGGTGGTGGTGGGGGTGGGGGTGGGGGGGAAGGGCATATTTCCAATACATTACTCTTTATCGAATGTCATCAGATTAATACTGCAATCTTAACATTTAGCTGTAGTACAGTGATAAATTTTTGACTGGTTTCCTAGGACGATTCAGGCTGGCATACGGGCAGTGCGCGACGTCAGTAGCCTGTGGCCAGAACCATTGACATTTCCAGCTTGCGGCGGGAGCCGTCCAAACTGGAGAGACCGGCTGGGGTACAGGAATGTAACTTACCTAACCGTGTCGCCCTCTTGGAGGGTGAACAGCGAACTAATACTCAGTATGTGTTGGACAGCCTTTGTGATGGTGTGTGTTCTCTGTGGAAATTTGAAAAGCCGGCCGCGGTGGCCGTGCGGTTCTGGCGCTGCAGTCTGGAACCGCGAGGCTGCTACGGTCGCAGGTTCGAATCCTGCCTCGGGCATGGGTGTGTGTGATGTCCTTAGGTTAGTTAGGTTTAAGTAGTTCTAAGTTCTAGGGGACTTATGACCTAAGATGTTGAGTCTCATAGTGCTAAGAGCCATTTGAACCATTTTTGAAATTTGAAAATATTCAATACGGGTTTGTGTTTGTAGTGGACAATTATTCCCTCCCATGTGGACTGACTGGTTGCCTACTTCTAAACTTTCACATTTTTGTTTGGTTGAGAGAACATTGATTGTGATATGTATTGTGTGTATCTAGATGGTGAAAAACACGTGGAAGAGACGTTTGCTGGTTCTATAGACGTGTGAAACATTTTGGTTGCCTTTGCAAAGTCAAGGATGATTTGGAATACGTTATGTCATTGACACGGATATCATTAAAAAGTAAGAGTGGAACTAACAGATTCATCTATCTTTTCGAGTTTTTGCGTAAAGATCTTTCTAGGCGAGGTAAGTTGCTACTTACTCAGTGGTTTGCAGAACGCCTACGTCGCTCCCGTTTTGGGTTTCTGGAAGTATAATTTCCACTGTTTATCTTCGGAATTATAGCGTGCAAGCAATCGGTAGCATACTGCTATGTGGCCGATACCGAGAACTATCACGGAAATTGTATGATATACTGGCAAACCACGTGAAAATACGTGTGTTCTTGTAATCCCAGTGTCTGGAGACGGCTGTAGAAAGCGTAGAAGCAAGCAAGCAGGCAGATCGGGGCCGGAAACAGTAACGCCTTTGTGCCCGAGGGAACCAGCCCAACCATTGTACACAAGTTCGGAGAGTGACTGCGGTCCGCTGAGGGCACTCTGTTCACGCATGAGGCAAGCGTGTGCAGGGGGCAGTTGACACGTGACCACCATGGTAGATGACCGACTGACCCCGTGGGGCCCGCATCTCGTGGTCGTGCGGTAGCGTTCTCGCTTCCCACGCCCGGGTTCCCGGGTACGATTCCCGGCGGGGTCAGGGATTTTCTCTGCCTCGTGATGGCTGGGTGTTGTGTTCTGTCCTTAGGTTTGTTAGGTTTAAGTAGTTCTAAGTTCTAGGGGACTGATGACCGTAACAGTTAAGTCCCATAGTGCTCAGAGCCATTTGAACCATTTTGACCCCGTGGGAAATATCTAATGTTGTGAGGACTGTATACGATGCATGTGCTTATATGCTTGTTTTTCGGGATTTGTCTGTCTTTGTAATATATGTACGTATATCTGGTGGTCCATAGTTATATGCAGGATGCAGAAGTGATGATTTTGTATGGTGGAGGATGCAAATTGAGTTTACTACATCGATATGGTACATGGTGATATAGCCCGGTAAGAGACTGGTTTCATCGTGAAAAATTCAAGCTTTCCTCGACAGCAGCAGAGCAGTGTAATTGAGGAAGTGTCTTTGGCGATAGTTTCCGTATTTCATTCCTCGACAGCAGCAGAGCAGTGTAATTGAGGAAGTGTCTTTGGCGATAGTTTCCGTATTTCATGACCTGTAGAGAAGTTTTGCAGCGTTTAACTGTCACTGCAATATGGCTGCTGTATGTTTTTTTTTCGATCTGTACAAAACAGTTTTGCCACTGAAAGTCGCGTAATCTGTCTGTCTGTAGAAAATAGCGGACAGTACTCCCACACCGGCAGGAGTATCAATTTGGTGGGTAAATTTAGTAAGAATTAATCAGAACGCTTCATTCACAAGAAGTTCCATGATGAAAGAGAGTCACAAGGCATCCTTTCTGCGGGGCGTAGGAATCTCTACAAACTGGTTCGAACAAGAATAGGACAAGGTAGCTACAGCAAATTCTGTGACGTCTGAGAGTCGCATGATGTCTCCTTTGTTCGAATGTTCAGAGGGAAGTCCTGGCAGACCATCCTGCTCTGCTTCAGACAGACGAGATGTTGTCCCTCTCCTGCCACTGTGGCTTTACAGCATCTCCAGATCAGCAGCTCTAGGATATCGAAAATTCACAGAAAATTCCACCCATTTTTCTCATCTGTAGTTCAGTGCTTCGAACTGCGTTCATGTAATTGATCTGATTTTCTTGTCTGTGTTTAGACACCAGTATGTTCTTCGAGAAATGAGAGAAATAACGCCCTGACTCCAGGATAAAATATAAACTAAACCCACTGACCGTTTCAGAAAACTGATGAACACCACAGTAGCTGCAGGACTCAGAAATCTCTCTCTCTCCCTCTCTCTCGCTGGTAGTGCCTTCAAACAAGCAGCTAAAACTCGAAAAGAGGTGAGTGTCCTGTTCAGAGTTACAGTGATATTAATTTCGACTTCCAAATATCTTTGCTCTGGCGTGTAAAATACCACAACACATACTTAGAAGTATAAAAACAAACAGTAAGCAGTGGTGTCCGAAAACGTGTGCTGTGAAAAACATAAGAAATGCATAGTGCTGTAGCACAACCAAAAATTACATCAAAACTACCAATGTCTAAAGAAGAAAGACATAAACGATGTGTAATGTCCTTAGGTTAGTTAGGTTTAAGTAGTTCTAAGTTCTAGGGGACTGAAGACCTCAGCAGTTAAGTCCCATAGCGCTCAGAGCCATTTGAGCCATAAACGATGTGCTAGCAGACGGCATTTCCGATGTAAGCGAGAAATCAAGCGAAAATCACCACCACTGATCACGCTTTACCTCAATAAAGCGGAACGCTCTGGTGACAAAAACGCGCAGTTTCGCAGTTGGAACGGCAGAACAAAAAACCCCTCGAGAAAATACTGGTGTGCACACAGTTGCTTTCGTGTAAAGCTGGAATCAAGTGGTGCACAAGGAGGTCCTTATAACGTGCGGATGTCACATTGTACGCCTAATAGACCCACGAGATGTGTAACGTCCCCTTAGAAAAATTATTAAATGACTGTGCTGGTAAACTTCTACGTTATTTGATTTTCAAACAGCTGAGTAAAACTGAACGTACTCAAACAGTTTTCTCTTTACTTATTCTGATCATCACTAAACTGACACACAATATTTTTAGCGCAAATCAATCTGACTTTCAATAATCCCTACAAAAGAATGGCCCTGACTAACAATAATCTATAGCTTTCATGAATCGCTTACCTCACAAAAATCTTCGTTACTCAAAATTTGCAATACAGCGAGCGCCAATACTGCCAGCTAAATAAAAGATTCTAACTACGGAAGGCACTAACTACTGATAGGCATAGTTAGCAAATGAAAGATTTTGATAGAGAATAAACAATGTATTTACCTTAATAATCTTCAAAAGTCATATATACATAAATTCATGACATCAATCTTTACAAATTTACTTTTTCTGGCGGACACATGTCCAGGTCGTCCGCTTATAGTGACCTCTCAAAACTCTAGCATCTCTCTCTCCACATCCACCACTGCTGGCGGCTCACCTCCAAATGCGCAAAGCTACGCGCTGTTCACATCCAACTGCCCAACACTACAATAACAAATATTCCAACAATGCAAACCAGCCACAGACTGCACACAGTACAGTCAGTGATTTTCATACAGAGCGCTACGTGGCGTTACCAACATAAAAAAACCTAAACAGCCTACTTACAGATATCATCCCAAAGAAAATAGAACCGAGAATGAAAGAGCTTTTGAAACCACACTACACTGTCACATACGCTCAGTGCGGTGGACGTTTCTGCACAGCATGTGGCCGTGTGGAATACTATATGTGGCAGTTCTGTGCAATCGCAGTACAGTGTAGAATAAAATGTGCCCCATACGTCCAAAGAATGTCCCCTGGCCCCATGTCATCCATTTCAGAGCGTACCAATAAACGAAGAACAAAGTCAAGGTTTTGTAGCTCATCTTGGGGCTTCATTTGGTGCACATTCTGTATCTTATAGGGATACCAGCGTAAAATGCACAGCCAAATCTTTTGCTCTGTTGGCCAGGGAAGAGTCAATTCCTTTAACACAACTTGAGTACTGGCTGTTGAAGTTGAGGCGTGTGCTGCACGGTCCGCTATAACTACAGCAACTTCATCAAGAACTGCCTCGCAGCGTCATTTACACCGAACCTGGATCCCTCAGACCCAGCGTTCACACTTGCTACGGACCAGGAGGTCACACGCATCATGGCCCAACCAGCGCGCAACAACATCCGACAAGCTAGTACAGCAGAAGTCAAATGGGCCATCATGCATACCACCGCTAGGAAGGCCCCTGGTCACGATGGCATTCGAAACCGTGTCCTCCAGGAGTTCACGGACAAAGCTGTAGACTACCTAACACACATCACGAATAAGATACTCAAGCACCAACACTTCCCCGGCTTTTGGAAGACGGCCAAGGTCCTGATGTTCAGGATGCCGGGGAAACACCACTCCCTCCCACAAAATTACCGACCCATCATTCTGCTGAGCGCGCTCAGCAAGATCGTTGAGAAGGTAATATTAAAACGACTCACCAGGCACTGCATCACAAACGACACCCTGAGACCGGAGCAATTCGGTTTCAGGAATCACCACTCAACAACACAACAACTCCTCCGCGTCGTTGAATAAATAACACACGGATACAACACAAACAAGGCAACCGGGGCGGTGTTCCTGGACATCGAAAAGGCTTTCGATCGTCTATGGCACAACGGCTTAATACGCAAACTTAGCGACGCAGGGTTCCCCGACGGGCTCGTACGTCTCATACACTCATATCTCACGGACAGGAGTTTCAACACCGACGTGCAGGGCAAACAATCGACACGACATGGTACACAGGCAGGAGTACCCCAAGGAAGTATCCTAGGGCCCTTACTGTTTAACCTCTACATTAACGACCTCCCAGCTACACATAACACGACGGTAGAAATCTACGCGGATGGCACTGCCATCCTAGCGCAAGATTGGAAGCTGTCTAACATTAACTCACGACTACAGACTGCACTCAGAACGGCGGAGCCTTGGCTGGTGAAATGGCGTGTTAGAGTAAACGTCGACAAGTGCGAGGCCGTTCTGTTCACTAGAAGACCGAAGGAACTGCGCAAACATCAGCACTGCAACCCAATAACACTACACACACGCCCAATACGTTTCCGCGAGAAGGTATTCCTCGGTGTCTGTCTGGGGGACCACATTCAACACGTGACCAACAAAGCTAACGCGAGGCTCAAACAACTCTACCCTATGCTTAACAGGCGTAGCACACTGAACAGGAGGGTGTCTAGGTCCATGTACATGACACTTATTAGACCCCTGATGACGTACGCAGCCCCTGTGCCAACTCGCCTGCGCCGTCTGCAGCTCATACAGAACAAAATACTCAAAATCATAAGCAACGCTCCGCGCTACACACGCATCGCGGACCTTCACCGAGAATACCGGCTAGATACTATCTTGCAGGTATTCCAAAAACTCTCCACACGACTGTACAATAACACGAGACACTCGCGCAACCCGTTTATCCTTTCTCTGGGAAACTACGACCACAACCATAGATGGAAGCATAACAGACCAAAGACATTACTGGCTGGGAACTAAACATCTATGGTCCATAGAACGCTAACACGACAGTACTGGCGAGCCCCTGCAACACAGTTATTACTGGAAACCCAGATGTGCGACTAGCCGAAAAACAGGCAACCGCAGGGAAACCATACTGTACACAGCACGCAAACCAGCCACACACACCCCCTACACCTTCTGTGAGCCGATCTATGACCGATCGCCCACTAATCTATAACGACCTTGAACAGTTGCAGGGACGCAGCAACTGCAGCAAGCGCCGCAACAAGCTCCAACAACGACAAAGGTAACGATGTACGATACCTCGAACTAACACAACCACACCTTGCATGCACTGTCGCAGATAGCAAGCCGCTACCGCCCTTAATACCCGTCCTACTGTCGCAGAGGTTTTTTTTCTCTTGGCTCTTGCCTTGGCACTTTTTTTTCCTCTGCCCTTACAACCGCTACCCTTCAATCGTTTTCGACCACTTCTATCTCCTGATGGACCATGTTAATGAGTAATCTTACCCAGACGCATGGACAACATCACAGCCCGCATCCTGTGACGCCTGATTAAAAAACTAACATGTTTACGGAGGTGACAGTAGAACTTTTGGTTTGGTCACCACGTTGGTGTGGGCGTGGAGGGGCCCCATCCTTTGTTGTTTGGCCCCTCCCTCTCCCTGCCGCACTCCCTAATTCACCCGCTTCTTGAAATTTCTTGATTATTTTCTGTAGCCTGTTTATTGACATGAGGCCTCTTCACAGCTGTTTCTATCGGGGAGATTACCGCAATGTAGCGCTGCTATTTCTGCCGTTCAGACGAAAACAACTGTTACCAGCAGTGCACAGTGTTTCTACCCAACAGCCACTGCTTTTGGCATGGAAACCTTCAACCTCCTTAACCATTTACACGATCAGTCACTTCATGAAACAAATCAACACGCATAGAAAAGTGGCAAACAGCGCGAAAACAGGAAACACTACACATTATGACTGCTTACGGCGGCGCCATAGTTTCATCTGGTGGCAGAAAATGGAACTGTTATTTTTTTCACCATACCTACGATGTTTCTACATCTACATCTACATACATACTCCGCTAGCCACCAAGCGATGTGTGGCGGAGGGCACAATTCGCACCAAAGTCATATTTCCCCCCGCCCCCCCCCCCCCCCCCCCCCCAACTGTTCCACTCGCGGATCGCGCAAGGGAAAAACGATTGTCTGAACGCCTCAGTACGAGCTCTTATTTCCCTTATCTTTGAATGATGATCATTACGCGATTTGAAAGTTGGTGGTAATAATGTATGCTCTACATCCTCGGCGAAGATTGGATTTCGGAATTTAGTGAGCAGCCCCTTTAGCGTCTCGCGATGGCTAAATGTACCAGTCACGAATCTTGCCGCTCTTATTTGGACCTTCTCAATCTCTTGAAGCAGACCCAACTGGCAAGGGTCCCATACAGACGAACAATACTCTAAGACTGGACGAACTGACGTATTGTAAGCTATTTCCTTTGTTGAAGGACTGTATCGTTTCAGGATTCTACCAATAAACCGCAATCTAGAGTTCGACTTACCCGTTACTTGTGTAATCTGATCATTCCATTTGAGATCATTTCGAATAGTCACACCCAGATACTTGACTGATGTTACCGCTTCCAAAGACTGATCATTTATTTTGTACTCATACATTAATGGGGATTTTCGCCTTGTTATACGCAGTAGGTTACACTTACTAATATTGACAGATAACTGCCAGTCATTAGACCACGCATTTATTTTCTGCAAATCCTCATTGATTTGTTCACAACTTTCGTGTGATACTACTTTCCTGTAGACTACAGCATCATCGGCAAACAGTCTAAGGCCGCTGTGAATACCATCAGCCAGGTCGTTTATTTAAATCGTAAAAAGCAGAGGACCGATTACGGTGCCCTGGGGCACACCTGAAGTTGCTCATGTTTCTGTTGAAGTTATCCCGTTCAGGACGACATACTGCTCCCTGTCTGTTAGAAAACTTTCTATCCAACCGCGTATGTCATTGAATAGACCGTAAGCGCGCACTTTTTGTAGCAAGCGACAGTGCGGAACTGAGTCGAACGCCTTTCGAAAATCGAGAAATATGGCATCAACCTGGGAGCCGGTATCTAGAGCCTGTTGTATATCATACACAAAGAGGGCCAGATGTGTCACGCATGACCGCTGTTTCCTAAAAACGTGCTGGTTTCTGCAGATGAGCTTCTCAGAGACTAGAAAGGTCATTATGTCTGAACACAATATATGTTTCATGATTCTACAACAAATCGATGTCACTGAAATTAGCCGGTAATGATGTGCATCCGATTTTCTACCCTTTTCATAGATTGATGTGACATGGTCCTTCTTCCAGTCCCGTGGAACTTTGCGCCGTTCCAATGATCTCTGATAGATGACGGATAAGAATGGTGTTATATTTATAGCATAATGAACATAAAATCTTACGGGGATACCGTCTGGGCCAGATGCTTTTCTGGCGTCTAAGGATCTTAACTGTTTTACAATCCCGGATACACTAAACACTATGTCAGCCATCCTTTCATTTTGTTCGATAACTGAAAGGGGGAATGGTGCTGCAGTCCTCTATCGCAAACGAGTTTTTGAAAGCTAGGTTTAGAATTTCGGCCTTCTGTGTATCATCATCAGTTACATTACCTGTACCGTCAGCAAGAGAACGTATTGAATTATTTGTAGCGTTCATAGATTTTGCGTGTCCTGTAATGTATACAGACTGCACAGCACCATTCGTAACACGATCAGTTTAATTATAGCCACCCGGTATTAAATTGTAGTATTCCTGTTGCGTCCTATTTGGAATGCTCAGAGATTTAACCTAAAAATTTGCGCCCTATTAATCTTCTGAGCGTCACCAGTTAATGTCTCGACAGCAGCAGTTCCCTCTTCCCACCTCTTATTTCCCAGGGCAACCTATAGCAGCATAAAATGTCAGCAAAAAATGAAAAACCTCTTTCTATGCTAATTCCCTGTACGACCAACTCCGGACCCCTCTCGCGCTCTTTTTTTCCCCTGCTTCGCGCCATTGTCTCTTGCCGCGTCGCTGTGGCTAATCTGGTTACAGCTGATTAAATTTTGCCGGCGATTGCGATGCGGCGCTTTTGTCTGCGCTCGCAGGTAGCTGGAGGTAGGCCTCCGCGGCGGAACACAGCCGAAGCACGGTTCTGTGCGTCTGTAGCGCTGTGTCAGCGAGGCCTGCGCTCTTAACTTATAACAGTACTACATCTCTACCAACATTTTATATCCAATAAATACAGAATTTTTAAACCGTAACTTCATTTGACAACGCTGTGCTCAATCTGACTGCAACTCATGAATAATTAAAACAATGTTCCACGAGTTCACGTGTCCCATAAGTTGGATAAAATGTGTCTGGATTTTAATTCAGTAGAAGCTGCCGTCATAGATACGTTGTGGAAACAACCCGTGAACTATGATGGAGCCATTTACATCATGTATGTTCATCCTTCAGTGAAATTAACAGCAGAAGCGCCAACACTGAGATTTCCATTCTACATCTACGTGGATACTCTGTAAATCATATTTAAGTGCTTGGAAGAGGGTTCATCGAACCACCTTCACAATAATTCTCTAATGTTCCAATCTCGTACATCGCGCGGAAGAGAAGAACACCTATGTCTTTCGGTGCGAGCTCTGAGCACTATGGGACTTAACATCTATGGTCATCAGCCCCCTAGAACTTAGAACTACTTAAACCTAACTAACCTAAGGACATCACACACATCCATGCCCGAGGCAGGATTCGAACCTGCGACCTTAGCAGTCACGCGGTTCCGGATTGAGCGCCTAAAACCGCGAGACCACCGCGGCCGGCACTGATTTTATTATGATGGTCGTTTCTCCCTACGTAGGTCGGCGTCAACGAACTATTTCCGCATTCGGAGGAGAAAATTGGTGATTGAAATTTCGTGAAAATATCCTGCATTACGAAAAACGGCTTTGTTTTAATGATGTCCACCCCAAATCCTGTATCATCCCCTACTTCGCAATAATACAAAACGTGTTGCCCTTCTTTGAACGTTCTCGACATTCTTCGTCAGTCCTATCTGTTAAGGATCTACATCTACATACATACTCCCTAATCCACCATACGGTGCGTGGCGGAGGGTACCTTGTACCACTACTAGCGTCTTTTCTCCCTGTTCCACTGCCACACAGAACGAGGGAAAAATGACTGCCTATATGCCTCTGTACGAGCCCTAATCTCTGTTATCTTATCTTTGTGGTCTTTCCGCGAAATGTAAGTTGGCGGCAGTAATATTGTACTGCAGTCGGCCTCAAATGCCGGTTCTCTAAATTTCCTCAGGAGGGATTCACGAAAAGAACGCCTCCTTTCCTCCAGAGTCTCCCACCCGAGTTCCTGAAGCATTTCCGTAACACTCGCGTGATGATCAAACCTGCCAGTAACAAATCTAGCAGCCCACCTCTGAACTGCTTCTATGTCCTCCCTCAATCCGACCTGATAGGGGTCCCAAATGCTCGAGCAGTACTCAAGAATAGGTCGTATTAGTGTTTTATAAGCGGTCTCCTTTACAGATGAACCACACCTACCAAAAATTCTACCAATGAACTGAAGACGATTATCCGCCTTCCCCACAACTGCCATTACATGCTTGTCCCACTTCATATAGCTCTGCAATGTTACGCCCAAATATTTAATCGACGTGATTGTGTCAAGCGCTACACTACTAATGGAGAATTCAAACATTACAGGATTCTTTTTCCTATTCATCTGCATTAATTTACATTTATCTATATTTAGAGTTAGCTGCCGTTCTTTACACCAATCACAAATCATGTCCAAGTCATCTTGTATCCTCCTACAGTCACTCAACGACGACACCTTCCCGTATACCACAGCATCATCAGCAAACAGCCGCACATTACTATCCACCCTATCCAAAGATCATGTATGTAGATAGGAAACAACAGCGGACCTACCACACTTCCCTGGGGTACTCCAGATAATACCCTCACCTCCGATGAACACTCACCGTCGAGAACAACGTACTGGGTTCTATTACTTAAGAAGTCTTCGAGAAACTCACATATTTGGGAACCAATCCCATATGCTCGTTCCTTAGTTAGGAGTCTACACTGGGGCACCGAGTCAAACGCTTTCCGGAAGTCAAGGATCCCACATCGCGCAGCAGTATTCTAAAATAGGACGGAAAAGCGTAGCGTAGGCAATGTATTTAGTAGCTATTTGACATTTTCTAAGTGTCCTGCGAATAAAACTCAGTCTTTGGTTAGCCTTCCGCACATGTTCTATGTGTTTTTTTCCAATTTAAGTTGTTCGTAATTTTAATTCCTAGGTATTTAGATTTGACGGCCTTTAGATTTGACTGATTTATGGTACAATCGTAGTAGCATTTGTGTGGATGTCCTCACACTTTTCGTAATTTAGGGTCAATTCCCAAGTTTTGCTCCATACAGGTATCTTCTCTAAATTCCTTGCAATTTGTTTCGATCTGCTGATGACTTTACTAGTCTATAAACGACAGCATCATCTGTAAACAACCTAAGACGGCTACTCAGATTGTCTCCTAAATCGATTACATACACAAGTAACGCTAGAAATCACTTCTGTTTTACTCGATGACTTCCCGTCACTTACTACGAACTGTTATCTCTCTGACAGGAAGTCACGAATCCAGTCACATAACTGAGACGATATTCCATAAGCACGCAATTTCACGGCAAGCTGCTTGTGTGGTACACTGTCAAAAGCCTTCTGGTAATCTAGAAATACGGAAACAATTTGAAATCCCTTGTCAATAGAATTCAACACTTTGGGCGTTTGAGAAAAGAGTTAGTTGTGTTTCACAAAAACGATGTTTTCTAAACGCGTGTTGGCTGTGTGTCAATAGACCGTTCTGTTCGAGATGATGTTAGAATACAATATACACTCCTGGAAATTGAAATAAGAACACCGTGAATTCATTGTCCCAGGAAGGGGAAACTTTATTGACACATTCCTGGGGTCAGATACATCACATGATCACACTGACAGAACCACAGGCACATAGACACAGGCAACAGAGCATGCACAATGTCGGCACTAGTACAGTGTATATCCACCTTTCGCAGCAATGCAGGCTGCTATTCTCCCATGGAGACGATCGTAGAGATGCTGGATGTAGTCCTGTGGAACGGCTTGCCATGCCATTTCCACCTGGCGCCTCAGTTGGACCAGCGTTCGTGCTGGACGTGCAGACCGCGTGAGACGACGCTTCATCCAGTCCCAAACATGCTCAATGGGGGACAGATCCGGAGATCTTGCTGGCCAGGGTAGTTGACTTACACCTTCTAGAGCACGTTGGGTGACACGGGATACATGCGGACGTGCATTGTCCTGTTGGAACAGCAAGTTCCCTTGTCGGTCTAGGAATGGTAGAACGATGGGTTCGATGACGGTTTGGATGTACCGTGCACTATTCAGTGTCCCCTCGACGATCACCAGTGGTGTACGGCCAGTGTAGGAGATCGCTCCCCACACCTTGATGCCGGGTGTTGGCCCTGTGTGCCTCGGTCGTATGCAGTCCTGATTGTGGCGCTCACCTGCACGGCGCCAAACACGCATACGACCATCATTGGCACCAAGGCAGAAGCGACTCTCATCGCTGAAGACGACACGTCTCCATTCGTCCCTCCATTCACGCCTGTCGCGACACCACTGGAGGCGGGCTGCACGATGTTGGGGCGTGAGCGGAAGACGGCCTAACGGTGTGCGGGACCGTAGCCCAGCTTCATGGAGACGGTTGCGAATGGTCCTCGCCGATACCCCAGGAGCAAGAGTGTCCCTAATTTGCTGGGAAGTGGCGGTGCGGTCCCCTACGGCACTGCGTAGGATCCTACGGTCTTGGCGTGCATCCGTGCGTCGCTGCGGTCCGGTCCCAGGTCGACGGGCACGTGCACCTTCCGCCGACCACTGGCGACAACATCGATGTACTGTGGAGACCTCACGCCCCACGTGTTGAGCAATTCGGCGGTACGTCCACCCGGCCTCCCGCACGCCCACTATACGCCCTCGCTCAAAGTCCGTCAACTGCACATACGGTTCACGTCCACGCTGTCGCGGCATGCTACCAGTGTTAAAGACTGCGATGGAGCTCCGTATGCCACGGCAAACTGGCTGACACTGACGGCGGCGGTGCACAAATGCTGCGCAGCTAGCGCCATTCGACGGCCAACACCGCGGTTCCTGGTGTGTCCGCTGTGCCGTGCGTGTGATCATTGCTTGTACAGCCCTCTCGCAGTGTCCGGAGCAAGTATGGTGGGTCTGACACACCGGTGTCAATGTGTTCTTTTTTCCATTTCCAGGAGTATATCTCCAAAAATCCTGCTGCATATCGACGTTAACGATATGGGCCTGTAATTTAGTGGATTAATGCTACTACCTTTCTTGAATACTGGTGTGACCTGTGCAGCTTTCTGGTCTTTCGGTATGGATCTTTCATCGAGTGAACGGTAGTTGTTAAACACAGAACTGTTAGCTACAAAAGAAATTCTGAAGCCTCTGCGAGAGGGAAAAATGGATCACAGAGGAAAAACTGGAAACTGATATGAAAGACATAGGGGATCCGTTATCAGAGTCAGAATTTGGCAGTTCTTTGGAAGACTTACTATCAAATAAGGTGGGCGGCACAGAAAAAATTCCTTCGGAATTTCTTAAAATCATTGGGGGAAGTGACAACCAAACGACTATTTAAGTTGGTTTGCAAAATCTATAAGTCTGGAGATATACTACCAGAATTACAGAAAAATGTCATCCACACCACCCGAAAGATAGCAAGTGCAAATAAGTGCGACAACTATCTCACAATCAGCTTAGCATCTCATGCGCACAACTTTTTGACGAGAATAATGTACAAAAGAATGGAAAAAGAAAATTTTGGATCTGTTAGATGACGACCAGTTATGCTTTCGGAAAATGTAAAACCACAAGAAAGGTAGTTTTGGCGTTGGGCTTAACAATGCAAGCACGAATTGATAAAAATGAAGACACTTCAGTAGGATTGGTCGACCAAGAAAAACGGTGCAATATATTCGAAATTCTGATAAAAATAGGATTCACCCATTGTGAAAGACGGATAATATACAGTAAGTAAAAGAAACATGAGGGAATGGCGAGAACGAAGAGCTCGAATTAAAAAGGGCGTAATACAGTGATACAGTCTTTCGTCCCTGCTGTTCAGTCTATACCTCGAAGACTCAATGACACATTAAACGAAAGGTTGTGGTTTGGGATTAAAATTTAGTGTGAAACGATATCAGTGACGAGATTCGCTAATGACATCGATATCCTCAGTGAAAGTGAATGAGCAGTCTAATGAGTCACAAAATATGGACTGAGAGTAAATCGAAGAAAGGCGGAAATGAGTTCAGAAAGAAATTTACCCTTCAAAATTAGGAAGCAAGAAGTAGACGAAGCGAAGAAAGTCTGCTACACTGGAAGCAAAGTAACGCACGGAGGGCGAAGCAAAGTGGACATAAAAAAAATGTATTGTAGGAAAACGGGGCTTCCTGCCCAGAATAATTTTACTAATATAAAATATAGGTCTTTATTTCAGGAGGACATTTCTGAGGATGTACGTTTTGAGTAGAGCATTTTATGAAACTGAGTCATAGACCGTGGGAAAACTGTAAAGAAGCGTTTGAGCAGTGGTGCTGTAGTAGGATGCTGAAAATTGGACGGGCAGTTAAACACGATTAATAAAATCTTTAAACGCTCAAATTATTGTAGGACATCAAATAATTCGAAAAATGTTAGGCATGCTCCAACATCTCCACTGCGGCCTCCACATAAATAAGAACAAATTCTGACCACTGCCGTGTACAGTGTACCGGCAAGGATGTTGATCAAACCTTCAAATGCATTCAGATTCCTTACTCTAATTCGATCAGTAATCTATCTCTGACAAAGAAGTATGTGAAATGTATTCGAAGTTGTGAATAAGTGTAACCATCAGACTACGTGCATGTCCAAAAGAACGTTGCATTGTAGTTCGGAATAACACAGGCACTGCAATGTTGTATCATACACTAAGTACAGGCTTTCACAATGTATTGCTCTGTTTTCGAATGCAATAAAACAGCCAGTCAGTATAATATGACCGAAAGGTTCTTATTTTTCATATACTGGCCAGTTTCATCATCTCCAACACGAATATTGCCACACGAAGTTTCAGTTGCCACCCTCAAAACAAAGTTGCATGGTTGGCTGCAGCAAAACTGCTTCTTTCGATGACCCATGACTCCAGTCCAGAGTACACTGGCCAAGCCCCACTAGACACACTCACCCCCATAGGCTTTTTGCACGTGCCACGCCTACATGTGGTCTCTGCGTATCCCAAGTTCTCAGTAGATGGCGCTGTACACACTTTCCTCTGACTACGGAATCAGCAGCAGATTCGAAACGTGAGGGCAACTCAGCGAATTAGGTTGTTAGCGGTTCTCTAGCTGGTGTGCAATTTTGTATCCTTGTCTCAGTAATTGATCCAGAGTGTGAAAATCGCGGTGAAATTTTCCAAATATGCCATGATGCTGATCTTCTAATCTTAACCCACTAAAGAATGTGTTCTACTACTTGCACTTCAGTGTATACTAAATTCAATGCCATGCCTCCTTTTATCCTATCAACATAATCAACTGCAGCTTCGTTAGTACCTTGTTCTCTACATAGCTCTCATGAATTAATTCACGCAGCTGATGCTCTTCCAAATTCCAACGCAAATCGGTGAAATTAGAACTCCGATTAATTGCCCACTGAACTAACAGGAATAGTCTGCTTTTACCTTACCGGCGGTTATGTGTAACAAATAATGGTAGGGAATACCCAACCTTTACTCCGAAATTCTGCCATCAAATATGATAGCTTTAACGCGTGCCGTACTGGCCAGCCCTCCCAGTTTGCTTGTTCCCGCAACAAGTCCTCCAGTGGGTTACGGAGTTTTGAAAATAACGTTCTGGTTTTCATAGAACCGATGAGGAGAGGAAAATGTGGGAAACATCGGCAAGAACAAGGGGCAGGAAGATAGGATATGTATTAAGATTTCAAGGGATAACCAAACAACGGCCTTGCATCTTTGAATACACCTGTTCTCAGCTGCCCACCGACGTTAAGCAACAGCAGGCGACGTCCGTACTTAAATGGGTGACTGCTCGCGTATGCATGTTGGCTTCTTTCCCTTTACCTTTAGGGGAAAGGGAAGAAGGGGTGGTGGAGTAAATTTCCTGACCACCAGGCTTTGCATCGATGTCTTGGATTAAATTCCAGATCACTCTGCAATTTCTCAGTGGGGTATGTGATACTGTTGATAGTGATCCGTCAGTCGGATGGGGACACTAAATTCGGCGGCCCCCTTTGTGCTATTCGACAGATATATGCTACTTGTTGGTATTGAGTTTGACCCACTCCTTCCTCTCAGCATCCTCCAACACTTCTCACAGCCACTACAGTCACCTAAAAAACACAGGTCTCACGTTTCTTGAGCAAAAGGTGCCATTGTGAGTGAATGATAGAAAATTCCTTACAATTAGGGGTCTGAACCTGGCCTTAACCAACATTGCCATATTACTTTAAGTTAAGGAAGGACTTTCTTGATACTTCACGCAGCTTCTGAGGATGAAAACTGTGGAGGAATAGATATATTGGAATATATCGCCAAATGACTGAGAACATCGGGTGCAAGTACTGCCCTGAACTAACAGGTTGGCACAGGACCGGAATTTATTGCGGGTCACTTCAAACTAGCCAGAAGACAGAGAAAAAGACATTACCGAGGCTACTCTAACAAAGTGCGCGGCTGGGATAAATTAGAGGAACTGAATGGAGGAGAAAGATTTTGGCTCAGGCAGTGAGAGGTGGATGGACAGTCTAAAGAAACACAGTGGTTGGGATTCAAGTCGTGTTGTGGAACATAGTGCCAGTCTGATTGACAGCTACATAATAGAGGTATCCAGAAATAACACTGTGAATCAGAGTGTGAGTGATAACATCACTGCCGCGCAGGATTAGCCGAGCGGTTTTAGGCGCTGCAGTCACGGATTGTGCGGCTGGTCCCTCGGGCATGGGTGTGTGTGTTTGTCCTTAGAATAATTTAGGTTAAGTAGTGTGTAAGCTTAGGGACTGATGACCTTAGCAGTGAAGTCCCATAAGATTTTTCACACATATTCGAACATTTTTTTGATAACATCACTCAAAATCCGGAGAGGCTGAGAACTGCAGATATAAACATAGGTGAAATAGGTCGTAGGATATCTCCTAACATCGTGTCGAATCTCCTTTCGCCCTGCGTAGTGCAGCAATTGGACGTGACATGGACTCAACAGACCTTTGTAAGTCCCCTGCAAAAATACTGAGTCATACTGCATCTATAGCCGACCCTGATTGCGGAAGCGTTGCCGGTGCAGGATTTTGTGCACGAACTGGCCTCTCGATTATGTCCCATAAATGTTCGACCGGTGACCAAATCACTCGCTCGAATTGTCCAGTATATTATCAAACCAATCGCGAACAATTAAGGCCCAGTGGCGGTTCCAATGTTATTTCGGAACGTGAAGTCCGTAAATGACTGCAGATAGTCTCCGAGTAACCGAACACGACCATTTCTAATCAATGATCGGTTCAGTTGCACCCGAGGATGCAGTCTGTTCCATGTCAACATAGCCCTCACCACCATGGAGCCGCCACCAGTCTAAACAGTGCCTTGTGGACAACTTGAGTGCATAATGAGATTTTTCACTCTGCAGCGGAGTGTGCGCTGATATGAAACTTCCTGGAAGATTAAAACTGTGTGCCGGGCCGAGACTCGAACTCGGGACCTTTGCCTTTCGCGGGCAAGTGCTCTACCAACTGAGCTACCCAAGCACGACTCACACCCCGTCCTCACAGCTTTACTTCTGCCAGTACCTCGTCTCCTACCTTCCAAACTTTACATAAGCTCTCCTGGTAGAGAACTTGCCCGCGAAAGGCAACGGTCCCGAGTTCGAGTCTCGGCCCGGCACACAGTTTTAATCTGCCAGGAAGTTTCAACTTGAGTCCACGGCTTCGTGCGGGCGCCTCACACTCGAACTCTACCATCAGCTCTTACCAAGTGAAATCGTGACTCAACTGACCAGCCCACGGTTTTCCAGCAGTTTATCGTCCAACCGGTATGGTTACGAGCCAAGGAGGGGCTCTGCACGCGATGTCGTGCTGTTAGCAAAGGCACTCTCATCAATCGGTTGCTGCCATAGCCCATTAACGCCAAATTTCGCCATTGTCCTAACCTTGGACATACGTCCCACATAGATTTCTGCTCTATTTCACGCATAATTGCTTGTCTGCTAGCACTGACAACTCTACGTAAACGCTGCTGTTCTGCGTTGTCAGCCCGCATCTCGTGGTCGTGCGGTAGCGTTCTTGCTTCCCACGCCCGGGTTCCCGGGTTCGATTCCCGGCGGGGTCAGGGATTTTCTCTGCCTCGTGATGGCTGGGTGTTGTGTGCTGTCCTTAGGTTAGATAGGTTTAAGTAGTTCTAAGTTCTAGGGGACTTATGACCACAGCAGTTGAGTCCCATAGTGCTCAGAGCCATTTTTTTGCGTTGTCAGTGGTAGAAGTAATGCTTGAAATATGGTGTTCTCGGCACACTCTTGACACTGTGGATCTCGGAATATTGAATGCCCTAACGATTTCCGAAATGGAATGTCCCATGGGTACAGCTTCAACTACCGTTCCGTGTTCAAAGTCTGTTAATTCCTATCCTGCGGCCGTAACACGTCGGAGACCTTTTCACATGAATCACCTGATTACAAACGACAGCTCTGCCAACTCACTGCCCTTTTGCACCTTGTGTACGCGATACGACCCTCATCTGTATATGTGCATATCGCTATCCCATAACCTTTGTCACCTCATTGAACATCTGTGTCAATATACTGCGTATCGATGCAAGCAGATTTACTTAGCTGGTACGGAGTGTTTCGCGACGAAGTCATTGGACAAAAAATTCTATTTTAGCTTGACGCATTCAGTTCGGATACAAACCCTGGCTTACGACGATAATCTATTGCCAGAATGTTCACGATAGTCGGCTCCTAAAGACGATGATGGAGTCCGTCGACAGCCTTTGAGTCTATTCGAGCGTGAGCCGGGACGTTAACCGTGGCGTCTCAGAGACTTTAACTTCTTAAAAATGCTCTGAACCTCTACTTACTTCACGTTCTTACTTCATGTTCCGGCGTGGAACGAACATGGCATGTTGGCTGCACTTCTGATTAATAGACATAAGTTTGTGAAAGTAGGGGAGACTTGTGGAAGCGTTTGATTCCGTTTTGCTGTGCGATAAGACTATGGCTAAACACTGTGCTCGAACATACTCATGGTTTTCAGAAAATCCAGAGTGAACTTTCGTGCTGCATGTTTAATTAAAGGCCAGAAGCTATCTGCTCTAGTTATTTGTATTTCTCCAGTGTAGTAAATGGAATGTGTTAATAACCAACATTAAATTTATTCGGCCTTTATTGCTAAATATTATCGATAGTTAGAGCCCATTTCCTAAGTTTTTATTAACCTAACTTTACAGCGGTTGCCTGTGTAGAGTATTACGAATTGACATAATGTGGTCGTACCGGACCTTCTCTTAAACAGGAAATGAAGGAAGGATTAGAGATGAAAGACACGCTCAAAATGTGGGAAGAAATGAGACATAGCCATGTCAATGGAACATTGTGCGCATTTACAGTAAGCGATTTAGGAAAACCACGAAATATTCGACTCTGGATGAATGCATGGAGATTTGAACAGCCGACTTCCCAAATGCAGATCCACTGTGCCACGTCGTTCAAACAGCGAACGATCCTCAGTTCAGTGCTCTACAAAATTCCAAGCTCTTCAAACACAGATATGTGTTTTTTCCTTTTTCGTTTTTTTTTTTTTAACCTCTGGCCTATAGATTAAAATATCGATACATCACTTGTGCTTTAATTTCAATATCACTATTCACCTACTAATCCTTCGATCTTCCGCCATATTCTTCAAGATAGGGTGCATATCTAAGACGACTAATGCTGACATCTACTAAAAAATGGTTATTCTCGGACCAGCGTAGACAATGTGGGGGAAGGGGATTGGGAAGTCGTTACACTTAGCTGCATGGTTTCACTAGATAACGACAACGGAAAATAAATAAATAAATGTTCACTATTCAGTTCAGTGCTTGTACAGACTACTGATTCTTGACCGCACAATCTGTAGGCCAGAGTGTTAAAAATGTCACTACAAGTACTGTTTCAGACTGGAACCAGCATCTGTCACGTTGATTATTCATCAAGAAATCAATGTTACACGGATCTGGTAGAAAAATAATCGCGTTTGAATAGAAAGGGTGTGGCTGGACCTCTATTTCGATGTAGCTGTCCCTTAGGGCAGCTGAATTTGTAGTGATTGACGTGCGGCTGCGTGACGTCACACGAGGTGGGTGGGTTCCCGTGGCGGGCTACCTGGGGGACAGGCGGCCGTGAGTCAACACCCACCGCCTGTGTTTGTGTTCCATTACCGCTGGCTGCTGCGTCCCGCGGGGATCCGCTGGCTTCTCGCTACAAACTGTCCCCTCATTTCGCTGTGCGCTGTTTGCGTCGCTTTTCTGCTTTGTAGTGAGTCCTGCTTCACGGAAGGGCACTTCCCGTTCGTGAAAGCAAATCCTCGGAGTTTAACAGTGACGACAGGAAAAAAAAAAAAACAGGTATACTGTTGGTAGCTCAGAAAAATACCTGCAATGATTTACGTGGGGTTCGGGGAAACACTTTTTACATCTCGCTCCCGTTCTTCCCGCTTCTGCCTAAGGTCCCTACAGTACATCAGAATATCTAATAAAAATCACAGCAACTAAACACAAACTGTTTGTACTTTCGGGTAAATGTGTGCGACTAAAGCAATGATTTAGCAACAGAGAGCAAGCTTGCCTCCCTCAGGCATGTGCTGTTTTATGTGTATTTAAATATTATCATTGTTAGTAGATGGCTCAAATGGCTCTGAGCACTATGGGACTTGACATGCGAGGTCATCAGCCCCCTAGAGCTTAGAACCACTTAAACCTAACTAACCTAAGGACATCACACACGTCCATGCCCGAGGCTGGGTTCGAACCTGCGACCGTAGCGGTCGCGCGGTTCCAGACTGAAGCGCCTAGAACCGCACGGGCAAACCGGCCGGCCATTGTTAGTAGAAAAACGTGGAAGAGTACTACACATAACGTGAAAGAAATTAGGGGAACATGTAGAACTCAAAGAAAAATGTACGCGGAGGCGAAACATATATTGTGTACGCAGGTGAAAAATGTACGTATGTATGTACTTCCTTTTTTTTCTTATTGAAAGTAGCGTGAATAATTTCTCTGTACGAGATGCTTTCAAAAAGTAATGGCAATTTTTTAATTTTGCGGGCTTTATGCATCCGATTTCCAATTTTTTTGTCTCGTTGGTACACATGTTTCTGATGTAAGATTGCATTTTCAGCTGTTTTGAATATTTAGTTTACTGCTGACAGTCTAAATTATTATACGTCCTTACGACTGTTCGGCAAATTTTTTCTTTCGAAAAAGATGGATTAAAGAATTTGCATTAAATTTTGCTTCAGAAATGGAATAAAGCGCAGCAGCGTATTTGAAATACTGGCTGTAGCTTTCGGCGAATTTACTAGGAGTAAGACAAGTTTGCGAGTTGTATAAAGGTTTCAAAGTGGGTCGAGGAGACGCTGAAGAGACGATCATCCTGGATGCCGTATCACGTCAATTACTGACGCCAATGCGGAAGAAGAAAGGAAAATGGTTTTGGAAAATCGCCGAATCACCATCAGCGTGGCTGCTGATGATGTTGGGTTACCCTTTGGCTCTTGCCAAGCACTTTTTCGGATGTTTTTGGCACGAAACGCTTAGTAGCAAAGTTTGTTCCGAAATTATTGAATTTTGACCAAAAACGACGTCCCGTAGACATCACCCGGGAATTGCAGAATGAAGTAGGCAACGACCAGAACGTCTAAAGAAGGTTATAACAGGTGAAGAAACATGAGTCTACTGGTATTACGTCGAAACCGAGGCCCAGTCATTCCAGAGGAAACTGCCTGAAGAGCAAGTACCGAAAAATATCGACAAGTTCGATAACATGTTTTCTTCGATTACAATTGGACAGTGCATCATGAGTTCCTACCTTATAGTAGTACGGTCAGTAAGGAATACTACCTCGAAGTTATACACCGTTTGTGCGAAGAAATCCGAAGAAAACGACCAGAATTGTGGGAAAACCGCGCCTGGGAACTGCATCACGATAATGCTCCCGCTCACACTTCAATATTTGTTCGTGATTTTTTGGCGAAAAGCAAAACCGTTATGTTGCCTCAGACATCGTATTCACCGGACTTGGCCGTCTGTTACTTCTTTCTGTTGCAAAGGTTGAAGAGAACCATAAAAAGACGTCGTTTTGCCACCACTGATTTGATTAAAACAGGATCGCTGAAGGAGCTGAACGACATAACGAAAATAGAGTTCCAGAAGTGCTTCCAAGATTGGAAAAAGCGCTGACACAAGTATATTTTACCTGAGGGGATTACTCTGAATGGGATAAAATTGATGGTTTATGAGTAAATGAGATTATTTAAGAAAAACAAAGATTCCCGGTGCTTTTAGATTACACCTGGTATGTGTCTACCCCTGTATAAATCTAACTAGTCCAGTAACGTAAAATCCTGCTTGTTTTAACTTGCCGTTTTCGATATCCTATAAACTGACACAAGGACAAATAAACAATAAACATTAAACACTAAACAATGATCAGTGATGTTGGGTGGCAGAAAAAAAATTTACTGTACCAGTGTATCTCATTGCCAGCGTTTCGTGCCATGTTCCGTTTCTCGCATTCAATTACTATATGCGTTAAAGGACAGTGAATATAGCGCACTGATTGATATTAATTGTATATTAATGGTAATAACTGTGTACGCAACTAAAAATTTGTGTTTTTGGTCACCATACACCACTTGTCAGTGGGCCTATTCTATCTTCTCTCTCTCGTTCGCGTTGGGATATGTTGTCTGCTTGCAAGTTTTAAGCAAATTTATCGTTGACACTGATTTTAATCGTCTTCTTGTTTATCTACTAAATCAGCGCGAAAGGTGAACATTTTTATAAAACATGAATGTTGACATCATATCCTATTTGAAAACTAGTATAAGATAAAAGCAGCCCTCCACACCTAAAAAATAAAAAAAGAACTGGACGAAACATGTGCAATGACGAAGAAACGCTTCTGAACAGCACCAACATTAATAAACCATTTTTCTAGCCGTTTCGAGTACACAAATAAACCTCAACGTTATTACTGCGGAAGTATGACTATGCTAAAAAGATATACGGATTTAAAGTATTTACGTCCTTTGCAGATTAACAAGTCAGCCACGCAATGTTGACGCAATTCCATTAACGATAATGTTTTTAAAACGATGCGTGCTGTTGTGCTTCAGAATGTCACAACACTGACGGCCACGTTGCTTGCATGTGCAGCAGACGCAATGTAGCAGAAGCCAGCGCTGAGTGGGAAGGCAACTAGGAAGGAACAATCTATGTCGCAGCAAAGTGCCCTCTGCTTTCCCGCCCCAATGTGGGGCTAATGAAAACCGAGAACAAACAAAGTGAAGTACTTAGAGGGATATTGCCCGTTAACTTGGTTTTTACAGATGAGATTGTGTGTGAACTCTGTCAACAGATTTGAAAGAATGTTTGGGGAATACTGTTTAATGTCTCCATGAATGGTACCTTGCAGTGTTAACTGTCTCACTACTCAGAAAATCGAAATGGTGACATCGGATTTATTATACGTTTGCGTACACAGCAGGTGTATTATATAACAACTAGATACATTACGTAGTATAAATATAATTACTTCGTCTTTGTGCTTACTGTGGTAAACTGTCGCCATGTTTTTCATGAACTGCTGCGTCATATCTCGTTACAAATGCTGCAATATGCACGGATGTTACCTAGTACATCGTTTTAGTCTTGCTTAAATAGTTTCCACTGTACTTTGGAGCACGTGGTAACAACACACAGTGCAAATTACTTCATGTGCAGCCTTTGTTAAGGTTACTCTATAAGCTATCGTCTTATTCCACACACATCAATAAAAGTTATGCATCACCCCGGTTCCCAGAACTCCAGAAGACAGACGCTGACTGTGGATATTGTATCACAGACACAGTCCCTTTGACTGTTCAGAGATGACACTAAACACGCTCAAAGATGTAAACAACCATGCATGACCAGCGCCTATTAGATGGAAGTGGGCCGGCAGACGATCAATTCCAGTCATTGCACCAGGAAGTATGTACATGGCTGGTGTTGTCTGTAGTTCACCCATGCCTAGACTGTCAATACCGCGGTTCGTCCGCGTCCGCATTGTTACTTTGTGCCAGGAAGGGCTCTCAACGAGGGAAGTGTAGAGACGTCTCGTAGAGAACCAAAGCGATGTTGTTCGGACATGGATGCCATACAGAGAGACAGGAACTGTCGATGACATGCCTCGCTCAGACCGGCCAAGGAACACTACTGCAGTGGATGACCGCTACCTATGGATTATGGCTCGGAGGAACCCTGACAGCAACGCCACCATGCTGAATAATGTTTTTGGTGCAGCCACAGGACGTCGTGTTATGACTCAACTGTTCGCAATAAGTTGCATGATGAGCAACTTCACTGCCTATGTCCACGGCAAGGTCCATATTTGCAGCCACGACACCATGCAGTGCGGTACAGATGGGCCCAACAACATGCTGAATGGGCCGCTCAGGTTTGGCATCATGTTCTCTTCACCGATGAGTGTCGCATATGCCTTCAACCAGACAATCGTTGGAAACGTGTTTGGAGACAACCCGGTCATGCTGACACACTGTCCAGCGTGTGCAACAAGGTGGAGGTTCCCTGCTGTTTTGGGATGGCATTATGTGGGGCCGACGTACACCATTGGTGGTCATGCAAGGCGCCGCAATGGCTGTAAGATACGTGAATGCCATCGTCCGACCGATAGTGCAGCCATATCGGCAGTGGTTCAAATTACTCTGAGCACTATGGGACTTAACATCTGAGGTCATCAGTCCCCTAGAACTTAGAACTACTTAAACCTAACTAACGTAAGGGCAGCACACACATCCATGCCCGAGGCAGGATTCGAACCTGCGACCGTAGCGGTCGCGCGGTTCCAAACTGATATCGGCAGTGCATTGGCGAGGCATTTGTCTTCATGGACGAAAGTTCGCGCCCCCATCGTGCACATCTTGTGAAGTACTTCCTTCAGGATAACGACATCGCTCGGCTAGAATGGCCAGCATGTTCTCCAGACATGAACTCTATCGAATATGTCTGCGATAGATTGAAAAGGGCTGTTTATGGACGACGTGAGCCACCAACCATTCTGACGAATCTACGCCGAATCGCCGTTGAGGAGTGGGACAATCTGGACCAACAGTGCCTTGATCAACTTGTGGATAGTATGGCACGACGAATAAAGGCACGCATCAATGCAAGAGGACTTGCTACTGGGTATTAGAGGTACCGTCGTGTACAGCAATCTGGGCCACCACCTCTGAAGGTCTCGCTGTATGGTGGTACAACATGCAATATGTTGTTTTCATGAGCAATAAAAAGGGCGGAAATGATGTTTATGTTGATCTCTATTCCAATTTTCTGTACAGGTTCCGGAACTCTCGGAACCGAGGTGATGCAAAACTCTTTTTGATGTGTGTATTAGACGCAAGAGAGATAATTTCAGGTCGTTTTATACAGGGTGTCCATAATTAAAGTTCGAGTTTCAAAACGCTGTAGAAAGAAAATCACTACTCAGAATGATATCAGATTTAAACAGCATATTGCTGACGCAGGGTGAAACGGCATGGGGAAAAAAATTACGTAAATTTGACCAATAGATGGCGCTTTGCGTCAGAATGTGCACACCAACAGATGTGAATTACATGGGTGTTTCTCAGTTTGCTTTCGAGACGCCCAAAATGACTGTCTCTATGAAGGATCGCGCTGCTGGTAAAGCTCTTTTACAAGAACGGTGACTGTGCACCAGTAGCAATGCAGAAGTTCCGGAAATTCAAGGGTATGAAAAAGATCTGAAGAAAATGATAAGAAAATTCGAAAAGAGAGGTTCTTTTGAAGGAGGACAGCGGTTGACCCGACATCTGTCGAAGCTGTGGGCATAGCATTGCAGACAGGGTCGAGCGGTGGTGTGCAGTTATGTAGTGCACGGTGTAAAGTCTCCTTCTGTGAGACTTGCGTTTACTGACGGTGATAAAAACATTGTTGACTACTTAGTGAGAGGAAAATAATTCAATAAATTTGAAAATCAGATACGTCCGAAATCTGATGATATATCTCGATGGAATTGTTAGTCGCAGCACACAAAAAGGGGTTTACATTAGCGAGAGAGCTACGAACGGAATATTTACTAGTGCGATATTCATGATTATGGTTAGTTTTACGATCTAGAAAAATATATCTGTCTGGCTTTAGATCGCTATACAGGAGGCAGATGGCTTCTCTGACGAGCTGACGTGGAGAAAACTATTATTTCTTTTATGTTTTGACCGTGAATCGGGCAGTTAAAGACTGAAAACTCTTGAAAAGGGCGAGAATTACTCTCTTAAATTTATACGAACCGCGCAAGCGGCCATTTTAACGCAGTCCAAGCCAGTCGGCGAACTGATCCGTTTTCGCTTACCTCCTTTTACAGTCTCAAAGAACCACTAAACTCCTTCGCCTTCTCTACAGTCAAATGTGCCACTGGACTACAATAATAATTATGTACACCGATTTCTAATTTGACGTAATTCTGGGGAGTGTTTTTCGTCGTAGCGTGTTTCACCTGTCATTTGTAGCCGATCCCAATTACATGAAGAAGCTTATAGCGCTATGTATTGGTACAATCTTCGTTACTTTATTTATTTTGTTACACAACGTTTCCCCCAGCGTCGAGCGGTCTGAGGCGCTCCAGTCATGGACTGTGCGGCTGGTCCCGGCGGAGGTTCGAGTCCTCCCTCGGGCTTGGATGTGTGTGTTAGTCCTTAGGATAATTTAATTTAAGTAGTGTGTAAGCTTAGGGACTGATGCCCTTAGCAGTTAAGTCCCATAAGATTCCACACACATATGAACATTTTTCCCCCAGCGTCAATAATATGCTGTTCGAATTTGACGTAATTCTGGGGAGTGTTTTTAGTTCTGCGGCGCTTTGAGACTGGAACTTTAATTAAGAATACCCTGCGTATCACTCCCGAGCAAGGAAGGCTGGAAGATTAAGGTTAAACTTTCTTCTGATGACGGGGTCTTTAGAGCTAGAGCAGAAGCCCAAAGTTGGGAAGGACATCTTGAGGCTTGAGGCTGAAAATGAGATCTAACCCAACTACAGGGTTACCTGTAGCCACAAAACAATCACATCGGACACGACAGGTGTACCAGATAGACAACTGTTAACTCGCCGCATGCATTAAAACAAAGTCCTCTTTGCTATCATGCACGTCACCTATCACAGCTATGCGCCAGTAGAGAAAGTTGTAACACTGATAGTACTAGCTGTAGTAGTTTTATCCATTCGTCGATCATTTTTCGATCATTATTACAAGGATATTATAATTAGTGGACAAAAAGAAACGTAATTCATTTGGACAAGCATTTACACTCTTGCAGATGTTGTTTCACAAGGCTGGACAGGTAATCGGCTGTGCCCTTGAAGTAGGAACCACCCTGGCATTTGCCGAAGTGATTTAGGAAAACCACGGAAAGCCTGAATCAGGATGACCAGGTAGAGACTGGAGCCTCCACCTTCCCGATTACGAAGCGTCTGTTTAAGCTAGCACATCCTCATTTGATTTCTCTCTAGTGTACAATAATGCTTTGCAAAGAAGTTATTTAATAATGTGAAATGCTACCTGCTACACTGTTCAGTCATTTCTCAAGACCGATGACCGCAACCAGGGCATCCACTATACATGAATGTAATACTACACAGGCTAGAAGCTGTTATCAGCACAATGATGGCAACGTTTGGTTTCTATATTCTGCATTTCAGATTCGCATTTGCTTGTATCGAAATCTCTGTCACCATGCCACCATAATGAATAAGATGTTGATAACACAGAACAGTCGTGCAATAGTGACCAACATTGTCTGATGCGCATATAGTAACAATGAAAGATATTTAGCTAGCCTAAGCAAGTGTTCGAATTCAGTTATTTGAATCACTGGGGAAGCTCATCTTGGCGTACTGCAAACATGAAGTTTCCTGTAATTAAACGTTAAGAACACTACCAGCAGTATTAAAATATTCCCAGTGTGCCTTGACTGCAGATGTTTCAAAAGTAGAGAAGTTGGCTTACATAACTGAACTTTGAAAATGGTCTGTCCCATTTGCCATGACGACTTTCAAGTAGTTTTGGCCATAAATGTGAATGAAATTGCGAATTTGCTAAATGTGCTCAACCTCTGTAATATTATATTGTTTGTAAGAGACCAGAGACACTGGTTAGCAAGATTTCTTCTTTTTCTTCGAGAGTAGTAGTGTATGTTGGACAGTCTGACTGTGTACTTGGTTTGGGAAGGGTGGAAACTAGCCTGCCATGCAGTGGCAGCATTATTTAAAAAGGATTTTGTACTAATATGTTTTGAGGAAAGAAAATGATATTATATTAATGTAAAAATATCAAAAGCCAACTCTTAAGATAATCCAGTTCCTTATATTTTCGTAACTGTATAGATTCTTAGTGTTAGAACATTCCGTATGGTTGAAGTTTACTGTAGAAATCTTATGATGCAACATATGGTTTTATCTTATAGTGAAAACAAGTATCAAGTAATTGTAGGAAAGTTACTAAGAAATATTTTGCTAAGATGCCTAAGTGTGAGAACTTTATGGAAAGGTGTATTGTTGTCGTGGCTTAATGAAGCATAGTTAAACTTGAAGTTTTTCTTCTCTTTTGTCTGTCGCTGTGATTAGTTCCCCATTTTCATTTTTTACTCTCGTTATTATGTTTGCACCTTCACACTGGATGTCTCGAGTTGTGTACTGAGAAGCATTTTTATGAAAATTGATAAGGTATCGTCCTACATTGCACGTCACAAGTACGGCAAATGAAATAGTGTTTTTGGATCTCTCATCGTTATCCTAATATTGACAGGTTGCAGAACAGACGAGAGTTGCGTGTGCAAAGGTAATTCAATAAATTTACTTACTATCAAGGTTCGAATCCAGTGTAGAGCACAGTAATTGTCAATGTATCAATTCAGAGGCTTAATACCAGTAGAACATCTCAATAAAGTAGTATTTTGTGAATTTTCAAGTAGTTTTATCATAAAGTCAGCTGCGTTAATTGTTATTTTCATTTGCTCTGTAATTATAATAACAGTTCCCGTGCCGGCCGTAGTGACAGTGCGGTTCTAGGCACTACAGTCTGGAGCCGAGCGACCGCTACGGTCGCAGGTTCGCATCCTGCCTCGTGCACGGATGTGTGTGATGTCCTTAGGTTAGTTAGGTTTAAGTAGTTCTAAGTTCTAGGAGACTGATGACCTCAGAAGTTAAGTCTCGTAGTGCTCAGAGCCATTTGAACCATTTTTTTGAACAGTTCTCGTACAGTGATTGTTTACAAGACAAAGATAAAGATTAGTAATATTCAGGGCCATATTTTTATCTGAATAATTTTGTTTTGCAGTCAGATGGAATATCCAAATTTCATTGAATACGGATTGCTTTTCTCGCAGACGAATTATTTCATGTACGGGCTAGTCTGGATTTCGTATCGTGTAGCTTCAGCTCCACATATTTCCGTACAAAATTAAATTTTTACATACACTAGTGTTCGAAATTAAAGCACCAAACGGAAATTTTGCAAGGTTGCATTTATTTTATCACAAAACAGTGTAAACAAGTGACAGTAAAGTAGAAAAAATGTAAAGAATACAGAACTTAAATAACTCCAACATGCACAACGGTGGACAAAAATGGTCTCTATATTTTCAACTTAACGGTATTTGTACACACATTCCGACAACTGGTTAATGTACTCAGTATGGGATGGTGAAACTAGCATATGCTTTCCTACGTTAAAGGGCGGACCTCCTGAAGCTAAACGTCAGCAAGACGTAGTTCCGCACTTTCTTCCTAAACAATAGAGAAGCACAGAGAAACGTAATGTGATGTGGCATGGCGAACGACTCCACCACTGGTCACAGCTGAAATATATGGGCGTCGCCTTGGATCACACCATGGCGTTTAAACAGCATTGCAGCAACAGTAACGACATTGTCATTTTACCGACAAGCATGGAATGTCGATCCTCACTTCTTGTGGAAATCAGTTACTGCATGTGTGTGAGTGTTTTGGAAACAGCAGTGAACGTGTCAGTGTGGATTACAAAGCCAATACCAGTTTACAAACTCTTTGCGCTCATTGACATTGCGTCGCTCACGTGCACCGTTACACTGCGTCAGTGTGGAGAGG
The DNA here is from genome assembly GCF_021461395.2 of Schistocerca americana. NCBI lineage: Eukaryota > Metazoa > Arthropoda > Insecta > Orthoptera > Acrididae > Schistocerca > Schistocerca americana. The sequence goes on along the minus strand of NC_060119.1, from coordinate 868,361,284 downwards.
ATGAAGATGGTAATCGGTTGCCGCCAGCCAACACACAGAACACTGTCTACTGAGAGGCGACTCCGATCCAAGGAAGTTTACACGGAAAGACCGCAGTTCCTCATAGGCCCCATGAGAAGCACAAGATAGAAATATTGAAGTCATTATTGCACAAACGCTACGTCTCTGGCAGTGAGCTCCGCTTGCTTATATGGTGAGTTATTACCGTCCAATACTCAGGACGACACTTAATCCTGAACAGTGAACTGAAGAAACATGACGAATGGGTCATAAGCGTAATTTATAAGGACGATACAATCAAGTATCACTTCTCATCATTGGCTGACCAGAAGATCGTCATGCTGTTCTTCAAGGATTCAAAAATTTTTTTGTTTACACACCGAAAAGTCTCTAAAAGTCGTCATTAAGTACCTTCGCGTGCAAATCATGAGAGAGGAGACAGCACAAGTTCTGTACAACAATGGCTTCCAACAAGCCTCTGTCTGTCAGTTTAAATCGAGAGATGAGCAAACCAGCAAGCTAGTACCACAGCCAGTCTACTGTGTGACCCTGTCGGCAGGCCCAGCCAGCGTGTCAGTCTATGATGTCAGACATCTTCTAGATACCATTGTGATAATAGAGGAATTTCGATCGAAAATGGGGCCACTACAATACAGAAGACATCAACGTTTTTTCCATATGCTCAATTACTGCCACCTGCTGCCTCGATATGTGAAGTGTACGGACCACCATCCGTCCAAGGCTTGCAGAAACCTCCAAATCTAAAGTAAAATGTGTAAATTATGAAGGCGAACATTCTGTTACATGAAGAGGATGCCCCAGACTCCAGGGGCACTGTAGATTTACACTGCGCGAGGTCAGGCAGCATGAAACAGACAACAACCGGTTGCTGGCCCCCACTCAACCGAATATTGGCAATGAAAACGAACTTCCGCCCTTTCGTCGGAGTCCACAGCCTCTTGCCACACTACACCTGGCACCAGATGTCAAAAACCTAGCGCGACTACACCGGACGCACATTCAGAGTTCGACTTCTCGGAAGTCATGAAGATGGTCATGAGCGTAACAGAATTTTTAGTGACTCTTCGCCAGAGGACGTTTTTACCACGATTCAAGAGACTTTGCGGAAATTTAATGAAGCTCAAGACATCCAGTCAAAATCGCACACCTTAGCAAATGGACCCATGAAGGTATACGCCCCCAGTAGCGGCCCGTAGACCCACAACGCTGGATCTTTCACTCTGTACATTCAATACGAAAGGCGTCTAGAATAAGAAGGTGGAACTCGAGTATTTCTTCGCCAGTTTTAAGATCGAAATTCTATTCCAGACGGAAACGCACCTCCACCCCAGCCAGTCTTTCAACTTACGCAACATGGTGGGCAGAGCAAATGGGCGAGGGTGCGGCCCGGCCATATACCGGGTGATCAAAAAGTCAGTATAAATTTGAAAACTGAATAAATAAAGGAATAATGTAGATAGAGAGGTAGACATTGACACACATGCTTGGAATGACATGGGGTTTTAATAGAACCAAAAAAATACAAACGTTCAAAAAATGTCCGACAGATAGCGCTTCCTCTGATCAGAATAGCAATAATTAGCATAACAAAGTAAGACAAAGCAAAGATGATGTTCTTTACAGGAAATGCTCAATATGTCCACCATCATTACTCAACAATAGCTGTAGTCGAGGAATAATGTTGTGAACAGCACTGTACAGCATGTCCGGAGTTATGGTGAGGCATTGGCGTCGGATGTTGCCTTTCAGCATCCCTAGAGATGTCGGTCGATCACGATACACTTGCGACTTGAGGTAACCCCAAAGCCAATAATCGCTCTGAATTGAGGTCTGGGGACCTGGGAGGCCAAGCATGACGAAAGTGGCGGCTGAGCACACGATCATCACCAAACGGCGCGCGCAAGAGATCTTTCACGCGTCTAGCAATATGGGTGTGTATTTTTGGTTCTAATAAAACCCCATGTAATTCCAAGGATGTGTGTCAATTTTTACCTCTCTACCTACATTATTCCGTGGTTTATTAAGTTTTCAAATTTATACTGACTTTTGATCACCCGGTATATCAAGCGATCTATCACACACGTTCCTCTTGCACTGCCACAATTTACATTTCTGGAAGCGACTGCAGTTAACACTTCTACCCGTTTTGGCGCGTTACATTGATTGCAGCGTTTCTTAGCCATCAGGAGACCTTCGAAAGGGATGACCTTCTGCTGCTATTTGGTCAATGTGAGAGAATTTTGCTCTGCTTGGATCTTAACGACAAGCACTTAGAGTGGAATTCGCGCCGTATCAACCCGCGAGGCAACCAACTGTTCGGCATGGACGAAGGACTGCAAGCCATCACATTCGGGCCAGACAATCCAACTCACGAGCCAAACAATCCAACTCACAGACCCGACGTGGTGGACATAGGTATCGTGAAAATCTAAGACTCGATATGAGCCTTCAAACCATTAACGACCTGACATCTGATTACAATCCCGTGGTCGTATCGTCACAGAAGCACTGGAAAATCTACACCCTCCAGAGCAACAGACCATGAACTGGGACCAGTACCAGGCGTTCCTTAGCTACAAAGTTCGTCCAACAACGAATATATCAACAGTTCTCATAGAGGAGACCATCTCTACATTGACTGTAAAGATCTAATTGGACATAACTGAGCGGCGCGCATCCTTAAAAACAGGGCGTGAAAACGCTGGCAGCTGTACTGTAACCCCGACGATCGCCAAGAACTTAAGCGTTTCTCTCAGGAGTTACATTACACAACCGGTGAATACCGCCAAGAAAAGAGGGAAGATAAAGTGGCTGTTCTCATATTACACACTAGGAATGAATGAGGCCTGAACTGGGGACTCCGAAACTCAAGACCAGGGAATGTACGGCTTCTGCGACCAGTAGGGCCATTGTGTGACCTATTGAGAAGGGCAGAACTTTTTGCCACGACGTATGCGACACAAAATGTCTTAGCACATGAGGACGCTGAGGAAGAGCGTGAGATAAGAATACAACGCCTGACGGAAGACATCCGACGGATGGCACGACAGACGGAATAACTACTAACGACACCGCCGGAGGTCCACTCGACTGTACGATGATTCGGCAACCACTCAGTCCCGGGACAAGACGGTATAACGAAAGAAAAGTTGAAGAAGTTTCCGCGCAAACCACTGGTGTTGATAACCCGTGTTCTCAGCAGTTGACTCCTGCTAGGATACTTCCTATCTGACTGGAAAATTGTCACATAGTACCACCACCAAAGCCGTGGAAGGACCAACGGTAAAACCATCGGCACATCAGCCTTCTGCCAACGCTCCTAAAAATTCTGGAATGAATCATACTCCAACGACTTCGCTCAGCAATCACTGAAGGGGGTGTGATACTCTCAGACCATTTCGGCTTTCATCTACGCCTGTCAGTCGATCTCTAGTTCGTCCGGGTTACAGAATATATAGCATGTAATATGAGCTGTGGAAACTGTACACTGGCGGCATTTCTCGTTATTGAAAAGGCTTGTGATCGAATACAGAAAAATAAGTTGCTCAGCAAACTACATGACCCCTCACCATACCAGACTACTGCAAGAAGATTATTGACAGCTATCTTCAAGATAGGCACTGATTTGTCCGAAATGATGGACAGCAATTTAACATTCAACAATTGCCGGAGGGCATCCCTCAGGAATCCGTTCTGTCCCCGGTTCTACTTGTCTTGTACGTGAATGATCTGCCCTTACTTCCACAAGTCGTGCAATTCGTGGATAATACAGCGAGCCTTACCAGCAGCCACAGAATCGATGTAGCGATGTGAGTCCCCAACGTCAAGTTACACTTACTCAATTATGCACGGCGGAAAACGCACACGGAGAAAACGCACGCCATTATGTTTGCTCCCCGTCGGTCCGAACTCATCTCTCATTGCACATTACACTCCGTTGAAAAAATCAGAGGAAATACCTGCGAGTGATATTTGACTGGAAACTCTTCTTCAAGGACCATGTTCAGGGAAAACGCAGCAGCACCATGTATCTGTTTTACCAATTATAGCCACTGCTGTCGAGTCAACATCTGAACATGAGGACTAAAGTATGCCTCTACCGAACAACAATCCTGCTGTCAGTGTTATATGAACACTTCTTGTGGAGGATCACCTGTAACAGCATTCTCAAGCAGCTACAAACCCTACAAAACCGATGCCTGCGGTTGATCCTTGGAGCACACAAATGGACAAGGATCAGGATCTTCATCAGGAACCGCACATGGAGACCGTCAAGGAAGTAGTCGTATCATTCACACAAAAACAGCTCGCTACCATTGAAGCACTAAGGCTCACTACGAGAGATCTTGATTATGTGGCATGTGTCGTTCCTGAGAGGTGGTAACGCTTAAGAGTTGTCCACACCATTATAGAGTCACCGCAGTGACATCACAAAGTGATATACAGGTATGTTCATAAAGAAGAAGGAGAGAAAGCAATGTAACGCTGTGTGACAGAAATTCGAAGTAATTTGGAACAGTGTGTAACATTAAATGAAACGTAATAAAGAAGCCAGCACATTAGGAGTGTCAAAGGACGTAGTGCCCAATAATCTTCTCGCGGAAATTACCCCTTCGCCCTTTACACCTAGGAAGATCAGCCAGGTGCTATGAGTGGCAGTGAAATGAAAACGAAAAGACGGCCACAATGGACTCATGGAGTTTTTCCATCCATACGTAATGATTACACACGTTAAGACATTTATCTCACTGGGAGACGAGACAAGCAATTTCTGCTTCGTAGAACGCGGTCGGCCGCCGACGGGTTCACAGCCGCATGCACTATTGCACTTCCTTGTCCGACTGAAACCGACATCCACTCCAGTGTTCCTTCAGGTCACCAATGATGTGGAAATCACAGTTTGGAGTATCGGGACTTCACGGAGGACGTTTTACTGTTTCCCAACCAAACTGCTTAAGCGGCGTTGCTTAGTCCGCTTGGCAGTGTGGGGGTGGGTGTTATCGTCCAAAAGGATAATTCTGTCCGACAACATACCCGGGGGTTTTGACTTTATGGAATGTCGCAATTTCTGCGAAGTGTCTTCATAGCAATGCGCATTGAATATGGTTCCACGCTTCGGGAACGCGACGACCAGGGGGCATCTGCAGAAGGAGGTCATCAGGACCTTACTGGAACTTGTGTGAATAGCTTTGGATTTCTTTGTCGGGAGAGATGTAGGATGTTCCCACCGTTGGTTTTACCGTTTGCCCTCGGGCTGTCGGAATGCTGTCGGACGAAGTCATCCTGTTACCACTATAACGCCCATCCCCACACTGCCAGTCGGACGAAGGATACGCTTCATCATCCTCCGGACAGCCCATATCTTCCACCGGCGATTTTCACACCTTTAGCGACCTGAAGAAAGGCATGCGTAGACGTCAGTTCCAGTCGGACGAGGAAGTGCACGAGTGGGTGTGGTTGTGGATAGGTCAGCGGCCGACCGCGTTTTACGAAACAGGAATTTAACTTCTCGTTTCGCAGTGGGCTAAATGTCTTAACGCTTGTGGTGATTTCTTTTCTACATCTACATTTATACTACGCAAGCCACCCAACGGTGTGTGGCGGAGGGCACTTTACGTGCCACTGTCATTACCCCCCTTTCCTGTTCCAGTCGCGTATGGTTCGTGGGAAGAACGACTGTCTGAAAGGCTCCGTGCACGCTCTAATCGCTCTAATTTTACATTCGTGATCCCCTCGGGAGATATAAGTAGGGGGAAGCAATATATTCGATACCTCATCCAGAAACGCACCCTCTCGAAACCTGGCGAGCAAGCCACACCGCGATGCAGAGCGCCTCTCTTGCAGAGTCTGCCACTTGAGTTTGTTAAACATCTCCGTAACGCTATCACGGTTACCAAATAACCCTGTGACGAAACGCGCCGCTCTTCTTTGGATCTTCTCTATCTCCTCCGTCAACCCGATCTGGTACGGATCCCACACTGATGAGCAATACTCAAGTATAGGTCGAACGAGTGTTTTGTAAGCCACCTCCTTTGTTGATGGACTACATTTTCTAAGGACTCTCCCAATGAATCTCAACCTGGTACCCGCCTTACCAACAATTAATTTTATATGATCGTTCCACTTCAAATCGTTCCGCACGCATACTGCCAGATATTTTACGGAAGTAACTGCTTGCAGTGTTTGTTATGCTATCATATAATCATACAATAAAGGATCCCTCTTTCTATGTATTCGCAATACATTACATTTGCCTATGTTAAGGGTCAGTTGCCACTCCCTGCACCAAGTGCCTATCCGCTGCAGATCTTCCTGCATTTCGCTACAATTTTCTAATGCTGCAACTTCTCTGTATACTACAGCATCATCCGCGAAAAGCCGCATGGAACTTCCGACACTATCTACTAGGTCATTTATACATATTGTGAAAAGCAATGGTCCCATAACACTCCCCTGTGGCACGCCAGAGGTTACTTTAACGTCTGTAGACGTCTCTCCATTGATAACAACATGCTGTGTTCTGTTTGCTAAAAACTCTTCAATCCAGCCACACAGCTGGTCTGATATTCCGTAGGCTCTTACTTTGTTTATCAGGCGACAGTGCGGAACTGTATCGAACGCCTTCCGGAAGTCAAGAAAAATAGCATCTACCTGGGAGCCTGTATCTAATATTTTCTGGGTCTCATGAACAAATAAAGCGAGTTGGGTACCATTCCATGATCGCGTTGTGGCGGGTGTCCAGCTTTCATTTGACTGCTCCATATATGTTCCACGTCACATATCGCGCGGAACAAAATGTGCGAAGCTTAGTATCACTGCGCCCCAGGAGTAAGTCGCGGACCGCGGCGTAGCCGGCTCAGATCCTGCAGTGTGTCTTCGAGTGTGTGCTCCAGAATTCCAGCGAGAATTCAGCGAGAGCCATTCGCAGTTCCAGTCGCAGTCGCCGCTAGAGCTCCAGTTCATCGCATCTCACTTGTTCGAAGGACATACGCTGCTCTTCGACAGTTCACGACACCCGACACCCTCACAGCAGTGCCTGTGCTGGGTAGAGGACTGTGTTGTGTACCACTTGGACTCAGACTTAGTGCAGGACTGTCACAGGCTAGGAACGTTGCAGAACGATCTCTTGAAGTTGAATATCTGTGTGTCATTGAATAAATGTGTGTTTTGAAATAGAACTGCAGTCAGTTCAGTATCTGCGCTTATATATGCGCATACCTGATGTTCGTTTGGGAATGGCACCACTGTTAGCAGAGTCTCGTTGTCTGTTGGTAACATCCTACGTTGCCGACAAAGTGTAGCTACTACATGTGGAAACAGGAGTGTAGTTTGCAATCCGTGGAACACGGATTACTGGATCGACCTTTTTTCACCGTACACACACTTCTGATAGCTATGTGAGCAATATACTGCAACTTTGTTTCAAGGAATAAATAGCAAAAAGACCTACAGTTATTTCTTGGAGGCCAATACGAGAGCGCACCCCGCAGCGTGTCCCTGACTGCTGCTTTTAATGAGAAGAAGTATCCTGCCGTGACAGACACGTGTTGAGGAACCGTTCACTGTTCTAGATTCATGCAAATGATTTGGTGGAAGTCGTCGGAAGCTCCGTCAAGCTGTTCGCGGATGAGGCTGTTTTCCTTGACATTAATATTGTAGCATCAGAAGACTGCAACGAAATGTTCGAAGATCTGCAAATGATCAACACTTTGTGCACAGACTGGAAAGTGATCTCCAATGTAAGTAAATGAACGTAGACAAAAAGGCCTGTTACTGTTCGGTTACTCTATTGACAATAAATCAGTGAAATCGTTCACGATCGTAAAATACTTAGTAATATCCGTCCGGAGCGACCTAAAGTGGTATGAACACATAAAACAAGTTGTTGAAAACCAGAAGGCAGACTGGGATTCACTAGAGCAATCCTAAGGAAATGTTATTTACCAACAATGGAAGTAGCCTCCAGATCTTTCGTTCGAAACTTTCTAGAGGAATGTTTGTCAGTCATGGCTCATTATCATGTGGGACTAACAGTGGACACATAGAACATGAGAATAAGTGCGTGTATTTGGTCACGGGTTCCTTTAAAAAAGGGAGAGTGTTACGAAAATGCTCATGAAAGTGCGGTAGCAAGCGATACAAGTACGTTTTAAGAAATGACCACGATGGGCAGGTCAGAGAAATTAGAGCTCGTACGAAAGATTACCGACAGCCATTCTTACCACTCACCATTCGCGAATGAAACAGGAAAAGGGGAGGAACAAAAAGGGCGGAACAAAATCTACAAATATAAAGGTAACTTCCGCAGTATCTCAAGGAAGTCTGATAGAATCATTACTATTTACAATGAATATAAATGATCTTATATAAGGCTTCGGGAGCTCTTTAAGACTGTTCACAGATAATGCGGTTCTTTATAATAAAATAGCAAGAAGACAGTATCGATTTGGAGAAAGGCGTGCAGAGGATTGATGAATGGTGCAGGCTATGGCACTTGACCCAGAACGTAAAGAAATGTAACGTATTGCGCATATAAAAGGGAAGAAATCCACTGCTGTACAACTACACTACAGAGACACAGCTGGAAACGGTATCTACCGCAAAACATGTAGGTGTAAGAAATCCAGCGGTACCCCAAGTGGAATGACGACAATCATCTACGAAGGAAGTGCCTTACAAGGCGCTTGTTCGGCTGACTCTTTAAGTGTTCTTACCAGGTAGGATGGTAGAAGAGACAGAGAGTATCTAACGCGTTTCATTACGGGAGCGTTTAGCCTACGCGAGAGCGTTACAGAGATGGCCAACGTAGTCCAGTGGCAGACGTTACAAGAGAATTGCATCATGGAGAAGTTTACTATCTAAATTTCGAGAGAGCACTTACCAGGAAGAGTCTGATAACATTCACTGATAGAAAAAAAAAATCGAAACACGAAGAAGCAGCCGTGCGACATTAACGAAAATTGGAACGTGTGTTTCTACATCTGAAATATGAAAATATCTGTTCCTATTTTTCGCCAGTCGCTTAAGAGAGGCGATATTAGGGCCACTATAAGGACAAAAATCAGGTTTGCTTTAAAGACACGATGTAATGTTCATGAGCGTTAGTTACCTTTGAGATTGGACGCGACAAACTGATGTTAGTGAACAATGCCTTTAAACCGACAAAGACGCCGTCATCAACACCTCACTGAGTTTGAACGAGGCCGTGTGATAGGGCTACGAGAAGCTGTATTTTCTTCTGCTATATTGCAGAAAGACTTGACCGGGATAAAAGCACTGTACATGACTGCTGACAGCGGTGGACACGAGAATGTACGGTCGCAAGAATACCGGATTCTGGACGGCCACGTGGCACTACCGAGAAGGAAGACCATCGTGTTTGGGGTATGGCTCTGACGCATTGTATTGTATCTGCAGCAGCAATTTAAGCAGCAGTTGGTACCATAGTTATAAATCGGTTACTTCAAGGACGGCTCCGAGACGCCCTGTTGCGGCCTTTCCACTGACCCCGAACCACCACCATTTGCGACTCAAGTGGTGTCAAACGAGAACTCCATGGCAGGCGGGGTGTCTGTTATGTTTTCTGATGAATGCTGGTTCTGACTCGTTGCCAGTGATAGCCATGTGTTGGTTAGATGGGGGAAAGTTGAAGACGTGCAGTCAAACGGTCTGCTTTGTAGACACACCGCACCTTCATCTGGAACTATGGTCTGGAGTGCAATTTCTAATGACAACAGGAACTCTGTGCTGGTTATCCCACGAACCCTGAGTGCAAACTTGCACGTCAATCTGGTGATGTAACATTTTGTGCTGCCATTCACGAACAGCATTTCAGAGGACGTTTTCCAACAGGATAACGCTTGTCCACATACCGCTGTTGTAGCACTCTACAGAGTGTCGACATGTTACCCTGGCCTGCTAGATCATCAGATCTGTGTCCAATCGAGCACGTATGGGTCATCATCGGACGACAATTCCAGCGTCATCCACAAACAGCGGTGACTAACCAAGTGCAACAGGTATGGAACTCCATCCCACAAACTGACATCCGGCGCCTGCCTAACACAGTGTATTCACGATTTGCATGCTTGCATTCAACATTCTGGCGGTTACAACGATTGCTAATGAACTAGCGTTTCACATTTGCAATTTCTTATCTCGAGCTTATAATAATCAGTGATCTTGCACTGTTGATCACTTATATATTCCTGGAATTCCTAGACAAATGTATTCTAGAGATCTCAGTACTCTGCATTAATTATTTTCTGGTGTAGCGATTTTTTCTGACAGTCTATTATTTCCTTCCATATATATTTCGCAAAATTACCTTGACGAGAAAATTTGAGAAATTTGAGGTAATGTAGAGGCTTACCGGCAATCATTTTCCCAAGCGCCATTGGTGAGTGGATAAAGGGGGGGGGGGGGGGAGGGGCTCAATTAGTGGTACTAGAAGCACCTTCTGTCACAGATCTTTAAGTGGCTCGCAGAGTGTTATATAGAAATGGTGGTGACACCAGGAGTACTTCCCGCAGACAACGTGAAGCAGCTATGGACTACATGTGTGCAGGGTTTTTTCCCTAAAGTTAGAAACGCCTTGAAAGTGATCCTAATTTTTGGACAGAATAGTGATCGGCGACAAGAGATCGATTTTGCAGGACGATCCTGAATCACAGATAAGGAGTAAAGAAAGAGGCTTCGATGAGCTGCCTTACGGCGGCTCCCCAATGAAACCTTCCAGGAAAGTTGTGTGGACTTGGCAAAGCGTTGACAGTGATGCAAAGATCATTTAAAGATTTCTAAGGTTTTGTACTGTAGTGGGTCGAATGATTAGAACAATTAAGTTAGTTAAAGGTAGGAGTTTTACAGCAATGAAGTTATTTAAAATGTAAAGGAATATTGGGGGCCAGAAGTCACACAGGGTGGTCCATTGATAGTGACCGGGCCACATATCTTACGAAATAAGCACCAAACGAAAAAACTACAAAGAACGAAACTCGTCTAGCTTGGAGGGGGAAACCAGATGGCGCTATGGTTGGCCCACTAGATGGCGCTGCCATAGGTCAAACGGATATCAACTGCGTTTTTTAAAATAGGAACCCCCATTTTTATTACATATTCGTGTAGTACGTAAAGAAGAATGAATGTTTTAGTTGGACCACTTTTTTCGCTTTATGATAGATGGCGCAGTAATAGTCACAAACGTATAAGTACGTGGTATCACGTAACATTCCGCCAGGGGGGGGGGGGGGGGCGGTATTTGCTTCGTGATACATTACCCGTGTTGAAATGGACCGTTTACCAATTGCGGGAAAGGTCGATATCGTGTTGATGTATGGCTATTGCGATCAAAATGCCCAACGACCGTGTGGTATGTATGCTGCTCGGCATCCTGGACGACATCATCCAAGTGTCCGGACCGTTCGCCGGATAGTTACGTTATTTAAGGAAACAGTAAGTATTCGGCCACATGTGAAACGTCAACCACGACCTGCAACAAATGATGATGCCCAAGTAGGTGATTTAGCTGCTGTCATGGCTAATCCGCGCATCAGTAGCAGACAAATTGCGCGAGAATCGGTAATCTCAAAAACTTTGGTGTTGAGAATGCTACATCAACATCGATTGCACCCGTCCCATATTTCTATGCAGGAATTGCATGTCGGCGACTTTGAACGTCGTGTACAGTTCTGCCACTGGGCTCAGGAGAAATTACGGGACGATGACAGGTTTTTTTGTACCCCTTCTATTTAGCGACGAAGCGTCATTCACCAACAGTGGTAACGTAAATCGGCATAATATGCACTATTAGGCAACGGAAAGTCCAGGATGGCTGCCACAAGTTGAACATCAGCGACCTTGGCAGGTTAATGTGTGGTGCGGCATTATGGGAGTAAGGATAAGTGCCTTCCATTTTATCGATGTCAATCTCAATGGTGCAATGTATGCTGATTTCCTACGTAATGTTCTACCGATGTTACTACAAGATGTTTCACTGCATGACAGAATGGCGATGTACTTCCAACATGATGGATGTCCGGCACATAGCTAGCGTGCGGTTGAAGCAGTATTGAACAGTATATTTCATGACAGGTGGATTGGTCGTCGAAGCACCGTACCACGGCCCGCACGTTCACCGGATCTGACGTCCCCGGATTTCTTTCTGTGGGGAAAGTTGATGGATATTTGCTATCGTGATCGACCGACAACGCCTGACAACATGCGTCAGCGCATTGTCAATGCATGTGCGAACATTACGGAAGGCGAACTACTCGGTGTTGAGAGGAATGTCGTTACACGTATTGCCAAATGCATTGAGGTTGACAGACATCATTTTGAGCATTTATTGCATTAATGTGGTATTTACAGGTAATCACGCTGTAACAGCATGCGCTATCAGAATAGATAAGTTCACAAAGGTACATGTATCACAGTGGAACAACCGAAATAAAATGTTCAAACGTACCTACGTTCTGTATTTTAATTTAAAAAACCTACCTGTTACCAACTGTTCGTCTAAAATTGTGAGCCATCTGTTTGTGAGTATTACAGCGCCATCTATCACAAAGCAAAAAAAGTGGTCCAAAAACATTCATATTTCTTTACGTACTATACGAATATGTAATTAAAAAATGGGGGTTCCTATTTAGAAAAACGCAGTTGATATCCGTTTGACCTATGGCAGCACCATTTAGCGGGCCAACCATATCGCCATCTGGTCCCCCCCTTCAAGTTAGACAAGTTTCGTTTTTGTGGTTTTTTCGTTTGACGCTTATTTCGTGAGATATTTGGCCCGGTCACGATCAATGGACCCCTCTGTATATGTGTTGCATTCTGTTGCACAGCTCAGTAGTAAAGTACAGTAACGCACATGGCCCGGCGGAGAGCCGAGGTAAGCAACATGAAGGAGAACGTTGTGTCAGCGGCCAGCAGAGGACGTGACAAGAAGCAGCTAGTCGCACACCAGTTTGTCAGCATCGAGGGCGGTAATCGTATTAGTTACGTTAGCCGAGCAATTCAAGAATATTCCACCAACCTACATGGGAAGAAGAACTGCAGACATCAGCGGTAGAAGGCAGTATTTGAGGAACGATAGTCAGCTTGTAATCATCAACCGTCGTGAGGCGTTGGAGCGACACAGACTCCCTGTCACTCAGTGCCGCCACCAGTTCGTAGTCGTCAGTCATTGCAGTCACTGTAATAGTCACCGTCATAAGGCAGGTCGTGGTCTAGGAGGCGCGAGATGACGCCGCTTGAGTCATCACCATCGTCCGACGCTGTCAGCAGGTAGCCTCCTGTAATGGGAGCCATCGCCTGGCGTGCGTTGTGGTAACACATTGTCGCCATCGTCTTGGGACGCTGCCTCCACAAACACCGCCACCGGGTCCGGAGACGGGGACCTCGGCCCGCGAAAGCCAGACAGCCGCCGCGGGGATGATCGCTGGAACAGGGCACTCACCTGTCGCACTACCGCCGCGTCCACGCCCCCCAGCCCCAATCACAACAGAGGCCCGCGGTCTGTGGTTTCAGCCGCCGCGGTACGACCCAGCAAGGCCGTACCACTGCTGCCGAGGCAGCGGATTCCAGTTACGCGTGCACAGCTACAGTAACAGCAGGTGGAAGTGTCGGCGTCCACCGGCCACCTTCATCGTCGTCCAAAATAATACGTGCGGGAGCAAACCTTGCCCAGATGACCAACCATCAATTCATTGCAGTTGATCAATAGATGTTGTTATTCTGTCATCAGGAGCCATCCTTGGACATGCCCCACCATCCTTTTCCTCACACCCGGCGACGGGCAGTAGAGTCCCGTGCCTGTTAACAGTACGTTGAAAAGCAATAATCCTCTTGAGAAAAAAATAATTGTTGAAATCTCTGGTACAGGCTCTGCAGATGTAGATGTAAATGTGTTTGTATCTTGGCGTCATTTACGTGATTTTCCCGTTTAATAATTCTGATTTTACAGAAGATGCGTGACTCAGTAACTAATCGGTCACCGGATCACTCGGTCCCAGTTGCAGCTGGCCTATCTAACAGGTTCCAAGGACAACAAAAATTTTATTTACGATATTTAATACAGTTACTGACCAATTTAAATTTTTAAAATGCTCTCATAATCTACTCATTAAGAGGTATAACCTCACTTTAAAGGTTTAACCCAATAAGCATTAAAGTAAGAAACTTAAGGCAGTGTAAGTCACAAGGCGCAAACTACACGAACTGTACTCCACCAGTAGTTGATAATGAGAGCACATTTACCTACTTGTTATCAGACATTTCAGTTGTTTTATACTTGAAAGATCGGCCCGTTAAACAATGGTTGGGAGGGGAATTGGAGTGGGGAAGGAAAGGTAACTTGTCAAATTTAAAACAAAGTCTGTTCCTGTCAGACATAGCATCACATAGGTGCTACGAAATTAATCCTTTGGAACTGGTGTGCTATTATCCACTCCCGATACAGTTAGGAACCTGATAAAAGATTTCGTTTGATTTGTATTTTTTATGTTGTGAGTGTATGTTTAGAGTAAAAGTGCTGATACGGACTTGCGTCTGGGTAATTTCTTTTCAGCTTGTCCTTGTCGTATTCCTGACTAATATTCTCATGATCTACGCCATAATCTGCACTGTTGTGTTCACAGGAATTTGCTTGATGCTAAATTTTACCCGTTATAATATTGCTGTGTGAGACTCGTTGAATTTCTGTGTAGTAATAGCCAGACGCAGTGACATATTTTGGTAATTATTATCATGGTTATTGAGCTCAGTTTGACAGATTGGTGAGCATAGTTCCTAACAATTCCACGACGCTTGAGTGACGTATCTGTCCCGAAAAAATAACTTAATTAGTATTATACAGTGGTGAATTTTATTATAGTTTTAACCTCCATAAAGAATAGCTGTGCTACAGTTTTCGTGCTATTGTTTATCGGAGTACAAGAATAGAAATAAGTCTTATATGGCGTATACTAATGTACATAAGCCGATGAACTGCCATATTTGGAACTTATTTTGTAGGTAGATTTAACTGAAGGAGCAGTGGGCTTCCGTAAGAGATGAATCCACTCCTCGAGCGAACATATTGTTCCCCTAAATTTTTTCAATATTTCAAATGTGAAGGTCACTTACAATAGTGGCTGAAACGTTGTGTTGCCAGTTTACAGTATGGCACCGTCTGCGAGCCAATAGAATTGTGGAAGCTGACTCATGGCATCTTGTTTGTTGACATTCGTTAGCGCCTGGAATGGACTTGATCAGATTATAGTCTGTTGCCTGCGAATAGATTCAAGTGCTTACATAATACTCTTACAATTAGTTCACGACAGGTTTAAATATCGAAGATTTTCGCACGATGTCAGAGATATTGTGAGTAGCAGGAGTTATGTATTGGATATGAAACTTCCTGCTAGGTGGCAATGCTAGGCAGACAAGTCCACTTAGCAAGTGGAGGAAGGGGAATAACTAATGGGAATGACAGAGGGAAAAGACATCAGTTTGTAACCATAACAATGATTCTTTTTTTGGTTCCATAACGCTGGAAACTGCGGATGTTACCTGTTAAGTTTTATGTTTGGAGAATGAAAGTTGTTTTTCTCCACTCAGCTGTGGTTACTATTTTTTATTTGTTTGCTGTCGATTTCGAAGAACTACGACTTCATCTTTAGGCTGTTCTGCCCTGTGACCGATGGGACACGTTTTATTCGGAGTGTTGACTTGGTATCTGTTTATTCCGCAGCTGGAGTACATTATCTGCCTATACTTGCGGTGTTGTATCACATGGATCACAGTGAATGAAGATGAAGCTACAGGTGCTTTGAAACTGATAGTATATAGAAAAAATAAAAAATAAAAAAAACAGCACCTAAGATGAGACAAAATAGAGAAAAGCTTTTATTTTCCATAACAGATGACACTGATTGCCTAAAAGGCTGAATATTCAATAATATTTTTCAATAACTCAATGGAATTACTGGTCGCGAACGCTCGTGGAGAAGTGGAAAGCGAATCTTCGAGTCCTTAGGATACGCAGCAAAAGTGAAGATTTTAAGTGTTTCGGGGTTTCGTATTTTTATATTACTCAAACGAAATTTCTGGCATAGAGGGATCGCCTGAGTTACGTTAGCGCGCAGAGTTATTGTGCATTCTCAAAGACGCTTTCTTTCCCAGGTGGCTACTGTGCAAGTGTCCATTGAAGGGACTTAGTTATGTTTTAGCGTAAGTGTGCGGGTTTTGCGACGCCATCTCTGGTTATTTACAGACTGTTTTAGCCTGCGTGGTCTCTATGAAACACATCAAACACATTCAGACGGGAACGCGCAGAATATCGTTTCGTTGTGAGCTGGTGAATATGGTTCTGTTAGCCTGTGTATCATATCAGGTGCCTCTATGTCCTAGCAGTCACTTGTACTGTACTCTACTGTACATGAAATTGTGCTAGGACATGTATAGTACTGTAATTGTGACAACACAATAACGGCATCCTGCCGCGGTAAGTGGCTGCTGAATTGGGTTTTGGTCGCTCTATTCCTGTAGCCACTTACATTGTTACAAACTGTTTCGGACGTTTATGGTTTTATGCTGATCACGTTTTAGAGATTTTTTGAAAGAGGCACTATTCTCGTAGCAGTGCTTAAAACTGCTCAATTAAGAACTCGTTACGTCAGAGACGTTGAAACACAGTTTCAATGATCTACGAAATTTTTCACCAGAAAGAACATAATCGTTCGCTAATCTAACAACAAATTCATAACAGTAATTCTAAAGAATGTATTCTATCAGTATAATAGAGTCTTCCTTCTGGTGAGTACTTACGCAAGTATGAAAGCTCTCGCTAGACCTCGAAGGAGGTGCCTCACCTGTTTGTCGTGTCCCTCCGCTAGTGAGCTCGACCTATAAGAAAAAGAGGAAATCAGTCGAAAGCCTTACGTTACATCATTGCGTAGCTTATCTTATACGAAGTGTAGACACATTTATGCAGTCATGCTTATGAACAACACCGTCGATTAAGGTACTTCTAATGATAAATGTTAGAGCCACAGTTACTGTAACTATGGGGTGCATTTGACAACGCACGGTGCTATTGTTATGCACTCTTTGACAATGAGAAGACAACCAAAATCTCCTCGGTTACGACTGTATCGAGGGTCACAATCGTTACTATAACTAAAGTTTAAGTCGAAGGAAGATGTACGGAAGACACTTTGCACTAATATGGCCCTTTCTGTAAATGTGAAATTATTCTTATGCTGAACAGAGACCAACGAGTCGCCCTCGTTGACTGTATGGTCTGCACACATTTGTTTTGTTTTCCTTTAATCGAATATTTATGCTGTCCATAAACTGCAACATCTTCTAAACTTTGCACGCGAATTAAGGCCATAGAAGCATGTTGTTCTCCGAATGTACTCCTAACCAAAAAGCTGTTCTGGGAACTAGAGTCGGAGGTCGTCGTTAATCCTACCTTTTGAGTTCTTGTAGTGATATTTCCATAGAAACTTTCATCCTCTAACACATATTTATTTAGAAGTCAGATACAAATTTTCATAGATTCAGCTTTAAAAAATTTCATCCCCTATTTCACTCCATTGGGGGTTGAAGTTTCAAAAATGTTGAAGCATTTACTTTAATATCTGACAGAGAAACCAACTACCAATTTTTGTAGTACTAGGTCCAAAACTGCCTTATGACAAAAATCTTTTCGTTCACTACGTCACCCATTTGGGAGTGAACTTCTGAACGATCCCTTACTAAATGATGCCTACAGTACAACCCCCTCTCCAGATTTCAAGGTTCTGTCCTTACAGTATGACCTGGCTGACGATGTGTCAGTGAATCAGTCAGGGCATATTTCTTTATTATTTCAGAAACGTTTATTAAAATTTTTGTAGTAAACACTCTGGCTATGCCAGGTAAGTTTTTATTGTGTAAAGCACAAAGAATGTCTTCCGCGTAACGAAAACAACGGTGGTGTGAGTGCGCGTGACGGTAGAGGTGAAGGCAGAGAGGTAGCTGGGATGCGTTTTTTGGCATGGGATAGCCTCATGTGTTGGCGCGCAAATGCCAGAGTGTTCTGCATCGAAAATGTTGATACAATCGTGACCTAGCAGTGGGTTTTGCGTCGAAAATGTTAATGTAATGTGTAGCCAAGCAAATTATAAGTGCGCAAGCAAGTATGTGGGAACAGTACATGGTCGCAAGAAGATTTTGGAAGTAATGTACAATACTGCGTGTCCAAATTTATTCAAGCTGCTCACTAATCAAGAAGAACAACCTGCCAATAATGGATGTCATAATACGCGCTACTTCGCACCGCAAGCAACACATCGTAAAGTAAGTTCCAGCCAATATTTTGTAGCTGTGTAATGGGCATGCCCGTGTCTTAGCAACTTTTTGGAACGTTATAGTGAGCAGAGTAAAAGAAAAATGTTGTCGAGAGAAACTGCATTGGCCCGAGTCGTTAACTATCAGCAGGGTCCTATCCTTTAACTATAAATCCTGAGAAAGTCACAAGTGAAAGAAATAGTCAAAAGAAGCCACTTCTAATTAAGTTTACAGTTCATTTACAATCAAGCGATTGTTGTAATAAAAGGCAATAGTAACTATTGTTGATCATATAGTATTGTACTACTGCTGCAGAGATTCAGTTCAAATTAAGGGTGACTTAAAGGGAAACTCATACTGTATGACAAAATCACGCAGCTCTAGTGGCTAGCGTTGCTACCTGTGGATCACGGGGTCCCGGGTTCGATTTCCGGCTGGGTTGGGGATTTTCTCTGCCCGGGGACCGGGTGTTTGTGTTGTCCTCATAATTTCACCATCATCATCATTATTCGTGACAGTGGCTAATTGCATTTTGAAAAAATTGGAATGTGTAAAAATTGGGACTTTGTAAGGGCGCTGATCACTGCGCAGTTGAGCGCCCAACGAACTAAACGTCATCATTATCATCACGTCTCCGTAACATTAGTACGGAAAAATAGTTCTTGCAATGAATGAAAGCTTTTTTATTGCTTCTATCTGAAAAGCAATCAGTTGCAGATTAATAAATAATGAACAGTAATCAGTTTTTCTCACGATTAAGCATATTTTCAAACAGAAATCATTATCACGGACTACGTAGCTCAATACTATTTCCATAAAGTCTTGGTAGTTATTATTATTGATTATCATTAAGATAACTAAAATCATTGCCTTCCACATTAACGTCTTTTATGTTTGTATCACACGTGCCTTTTAAATGTAAGTTAGCGCTTGTGCATTTTTCAGATTGCTGCTGTGTCTTTCTCAACGATATCTGCAGGATTTCAGAGTCATCACAGACATTTACCAAAACTAACTTTCGCTCTATTTTGGAGCAATCTAAATTTATTCAAACCATATTATGGCATTCTGAAGTACACCTCACTGCAGTGAGGTTTTAATTTGTTACCACTTTTCACCTTTCGGTCGTTGTTGTGCGCAGTAACAGACTCTCGTACGATAGTGATCAGGTGATACCTGTCTACATTATTTGGGCAAAGAGTGACCCTCGGATTCGACGCCTTGTTTCCACTAACAGCGGAACATTAGCTACTCGTGTTACAGTAAAATCTTACATACACCGTACAGTATATGTATGTTTAATAGTACTCAAAGGCAAGGAAAACGAGGATAACAAAAGTGGGTCCGAAAAGTATGCTTTTTAGGTTTGAACTCTTGACGAAAGAAGAGCTGAAAATCATCTGGTGCGTATATGAGCACTCCGTCCACAGGGTCAATAGGCAGTTCTGATACCTTTATGAGTAAAAGTACCATATGTACACATTTGACTGAACATTAGGTAGTGTGTAGTCAGTTGTTTGGTTAAAGTTGTTTTTGTGTCTTAGTTGAGTTAATTTGTTTTACTGTACAGTAAATTACCCGCATAAGCCGTAGCATCTTACCTACTTACACAAATGACTTGGCTTACACGTTTACTATTATTACTGTGCCTGTTTGCCAGTACAAATCTTTCAGCATATCATATTTTGTCTTTTCCTCCACTTGTTAGCCTGATATGGCGGATATGATTTTTCGCCATGGTGCAGCAAATCAAAGTAACTTGTTAGCGAAGATGATGGAAGTGATGGCACACCAGCATATTTGCGCAGCCACGTGCATGAATATCTGACACCAACATTTCAGAGGCATTAATTAGGTCGGAGAGGCACCACAATCTAGCATCCTGTTTCCTAGACTTGTATTGTGGGGACATAAAGGAACTCCAGAGAACGATGTGCAGACACAAGAGGGTAGCGTCTTGAGTGTGTGACACCACGTACAACAATAACAGAGCCGAATTCAAGGATGGCAGAGGGATGGACTGCCTTGGGTGAATGTCACGTAGACCAAGAATGTTTAGGTCGCAGAATATCTGAGCTCTCAGACCCTGTTTATTGGACTTACGTCGAGTACTACCAGCCCTCAAAATATTCAACCCTGTATACACAGTGTCAAGACTGAAGTTCTCTGCAACCATGAATCTGTTTCCTAGGTTCTACTAATAAATTCTTGGTAATGTTAAAAATCTTACCGCAATATTTCCCATATTTGGACTACAAAGTCATCCTAGGATAAAGAGACGATCATTTACGGAAATGGTTCAAATGGCTCTGAGCACTATGCGACTTAACTTCAGAGGTCATCAGTCGCTTAGAACTTAGAACTTATTAAACCTAAGTAACCTAAGGACATCACACACATCCATGCCCGAGGCAGGATTCGAACCTGCGACCATAGCGGTCGCTCGGCTACAGACTGTAGCGCCTAGAAACGCACGGCCACTCCGGCCGGCTTCATTCATGGAAGGTGGATTAAAAATCGATATATGGACTCCAGGTGATGGCAGTACTAAATGATACCGAAGTTTTAGCCAGCCCTAGCAAAGAGTTCTGCGTCACTTGTTGAGGTTAGGGATAGAAGGTGCGGATCGAGTGTTAGATAATGGGGGGAGGGGGGGGAGTAGGTTGGCACAGTTTGTTACCCTATCTTTTCTCTCTGCCCCTGAATCAACGACGCTTTTCAACATGCCATAAATTCCTACGATTTTAATAACGATAACAACATATATATAAAAGGTTTTAAAATACACTACTGGCCTTTAAAAATTGCCACACCAAAAAGAAATGCAGAAGATAAACGAGTATTCATTGAACAAATATATTATACTCGAACTGACATGTGATTACATTTTCACGCTATTTGGGTGCATAGATCCTGAGAAATCAGTACCTAGAACAACCACTTCTGGCCCTAATAACGGTCTTGATACGCCTGGGCATTGAGTCAAATAGAGTTTGGATGGCGTGTACAGATACAGCTGCCCATGCAGCTTCAACACGATACCACAGTTCATAAAGAGTAGTGACTGGCGTATTGTGACGAACCTGTTGCTCGGCCACCATTGACCAGACGTTTTCAATTGGTGAGAGATCTGGAGAATGTGCTGGTCAGGGCAGCAGTCGAACATTTTCTGTATCCAGAAAGACCCGTACAGGACCTGCAACATGCGGTCGTGCATTATCCTGCTGAAATGTAGGGTTTCGTAGGGATCGAATGAAGGGTAGAGCCACGGGTCGTAACACATCTGAAATGTAACTTCCACTGTACAAAGTGCCGTCAATGCGGACAAGAGGTGACCGAGTGTGTAACCCATGGCACCCCATACCATCACGCCGGGTTATACGCCAGTATGGCGATAACGAATACATGCTTCCAATGTGCGTTTACTGCGATGTCGCCAAACACGGATGCGACCATCATGGTGCTGCAAACAGAACCTGGATTCATCCCAAAAAATGACGTTTTGCCATTCGTGCACCCAGGATCGTCGTTGAGTACACCATCGCTGGCGCTCCTATTTGTGATGCAACTATAAAGGTATCCGCAGCCATTGTCTCCGAGCTGATAGTCCATGTTGCTGCAAACGTCGTCGAACTGTTCGTGCAGATGGTTGTTGTCTTGCAAAGGTCCCCATTTGTTGACTCAGGGATCGAGACGTGGCTGCACGATCCGTTACAGCCATGCGGATAAGATGCCTGTCATCTCGACTCCTAGTGATACGAGGCCGTTGGGATCCAGCACGGCGTTCCGTATTACCCTCCTGAACCCACCGATTCCATATTCTGCTAACAGTCATTGGATCTCGACCAACGCGAGCAGCTATGTCGCGATACGATAATCCGCAATCGCGATAGGCTACAATCCAACCTTCATCAAAGTCGGAGACGTGATGGTACGCATTTCTACTCTTCACACGAGGCATCACAACAACGTTTCACCATGCAACGCCGGTCAACTGCTGTTTGTGTATGGGAAATCGGGTGGAAACTTTTCTCATGTCAGCACGTGGTAGGTGTCACCACCGGCGCCAACCTTGTGTGAATGCTCTGAAAAGCTAATCATTTGCATATCACAGTATCTTCTTCCTGTCGGTTAAATTTCGCGTCTCTAGCACGTCATCTTCGTGGTGTAGCTATTTTAATGGCCAGTAGTGTAATAATAACGATTTATTTCCATCAGTGCTTAGTACATACACTATGTGATGAAAAGTAACCAGACACCTGGCTGAAAATGACTTACAAGTTCGTGGCTCCCCCCATCGGTAATGCTGGAATTCAGTATGGTGTTGGCCCACCCTTAGCCTTGATGACAACTTCCACTCTCGCAGGCATATGTTCAGTCAGGTGCTGGAAGGTTTCTTGCGGAACGGTAGCCCATTTCGGTCGGTGAGACCTGGCACGAAGTCGGCGTTCCGAAACATCCCAAAGGTCTTCTACAGGTCAGGTCTCGGTGCAGGCCAGTCCATTACAGGGATGTTATTGTCGTGCAACCACTCTGTCACAGGCCGTGCGTCATGAGCAGGTGCTCGATCGTGTTGAAAGTTGCAATCGCCATCCCCGAATAGCTCATCAACAGTGGGAAGCAACAAGGTGCTTAAAACATCAATGTATTCCTGTGATGTGATAGTTCCACGCAAAACAACAAGGGATAAAAGCCCCCTCCACGAAAAACACGAACACACCATAACACCACCGACTCCGAATTTTACTGTTGACATTACGCATTTTGGGAGATGACGTTCACGGCCATTCGCCACACCCACACCCTGCCATCGGATCGTCATGTTGTGTACCGTGATTCGTCACCCCACACTACGTTTTCCCACTGTTTAATCGTCCAATTTTTGCACTCTTTACACCAAGCGAGGCGTCGTTTGGAATTTACCGGCGTGATGCGTGGCTTATGAGCAGTCGCTCGACCATGAAATCCGAGTTTTCTCACCTCCTGCGTAACTATCATAGTACTTGCAGTGGATCCTGATGCAGTTTGGAATTCCTGTATGAAGGTCTGGATAGATGTCTGCCTATTACACATTACGACCCTATTCAACTATCGGCGGTCTCTGTCAGTCAACAGACGAGGTCGGCCTATACGCTTTTGTGCTGTACATGTCCCTTCACGTTGCTACTTCACTGTCACATCAGAAATAGTGAACGTAGTGATGTTTATGTGGAAATCTCACGTACAGACGTATGACACAAGTGACACACAATAACCTGATCACGTTCGAAGTCCGTGAGTTCCGCGGAGCGCCCCATTGTGTTTTCTCACGATATCTAATGACTACTGAGGTCACTGATATGGAGTACCTGACAGTAAGTGGCAGCACAGTGCATATAATATGGAGAAAAACGTATGTTTTTGAGGGTGTCCGGATTCTTTTGATCACATAGGGTAGCTTTAGCTTAGTGTCTAAGAAATTGCAAATTCAAAGCATTATAGCATGTAAAAAGCATTCATTCGAAAATTTGAGAAGTTCATGGGTCATACAATTAACATAAGAACGTAATAACAACCACCTCCAATAAATTTGACATCATATTTCGCACAAAATGAAATTCGAGTACGCACTCTTCATGATCGATATTTCTCCAAGCACTGCAATTCTGAAAACAGATCTATAGACTATACATATGAGAGCTTCTAAATGAACTGAATGCTAAGCAAAGTGGACATTCTTTGCATTGTAACCAAAAACCTCTAACATAAAGCAAATCTGTGAAGCTTTAATTAAGATGAAGAATGCTATGAAGTGAAATGGAAATGCTATGTGGCTAGGGCCTCTCTTCGGGTTGACCGTTCGCCAGGTGCAAGTCTTTCTAGTTGACGTCACGTCGGCGACTTGCGTGTCGATGGGGATAAAATTGTGTTGATAAGGACAACACCCAGTCCCTGAGCGGAGAAAATCTCCTACCCAGTCTGGAATCGAATCCGGGCCATCAGGTATGACATTCCGTCGCGCTGACCACTCAGCTACCTGGGCAGACTGCTATGAAGCGATGATAATGAAAATGTCGTGCGGCTAGGGCCTCCCGTCGGGTAGACCGTTCGCCTGGTGCAGGTCTTTCGATTTGACGCCACTTCGGCGACCTGATCGTCGATTGGGATGAAATGATGATGAGTAGGACAACACAACACCCAGTCCCTGAGCGGAGAAAATCTCCGACCCAGCCGGGAATCGAACCCGGGCCCTTAGGATTGACAGTCTGTCACGCTGACCACTCAGCTACCGGCGCGGACTATGAAGCGATTATGTGCCACAATGGTTTGTTTACAATAGCAGAAATTGAAAAATACCGCATCAACTGTAAGGTTCGGCACTGACTTAGGTTTCACCACAGCTAGCCCGACCTCTGTTTTCTAAAATGTTATATGGTACTTCTTTTTTATTTTCTCACACGTGCTACTGCGTGTAAAAAAATACTATTACCTTCGATCTCTTGTTTATTTTCAGCATCACACCCGGTGATGTGCGTGTAAGAGCCCGAAACCGGTCGTGTTTTAAGCACTTGAAAATAAAGAGTACCTTACAAGTGATGCGGTATTTTCAACCTCTGCTACAATGTTCAGTTGCGGAAGTTCCTCTAGTAGGATTATTTAGAGTATCTGTGTTGTGTACACTGTAGCAGCATGTATATTGCGTTACAAAACCATTGTAACCATAGCTAGATAAAGTTGCGGTAGTGGACGACATACTGCTTACCAAGACATCAATGTAATCAGAAACGTTAGCCATGTCAAAGTGAGTGTACTAATGCGAAACCGACTATGGCATCGAAATAAAGCATTTCAAAAGTATTTGCGGCTGGTTGAATTATTAAACAACAGTCATTAACGACCGCAGAATTTACGAGACCAAGCATGGACATAACATTATCATCTTGTATCTAATATTTGTTAATGTCCTTAAGATTTCTATTTCTTCAATTACAAAGTTCGAGATACCATAATAGGCTTCTGCTATCGAATTCCTGGGTTTGTCTGTTGAATCATTCACTTGTCTACCAGTTACATTAGTCCAACTAATGCTACCATTTGTGTTACTGTCTGTAGTTTGAAGTGGTGCTTCACCTTTGTTTACATCTTCCTCTAATTTGATGTCTGAGAGGGGGTTGTGGAAATGTGTGTCTATTACATTTGGTGGAATCGAAATAGCACTGGCTTCCTTTTGATCGCTTACCTCTCTTTTAATGACCTCCCATGTTGTCTTAAATCTGTTTGGTGCATTACGTACGTGTTCCACATTTGCTTTACATTTAGCTAACTTGATTTCTGATTTATAATGCCTTTCTGCTGTTGCCTACATTTCCTTATAAGATTTTTTGTTATGTCATCATATCACAGAAGCATTCGAATTGGTTCAAATGGCTCTGAGCACTGTGGGACTTAACTTCTGAGGCCATCAGTCCCCTATAACTTAGAACTACTTAAACCTAACTAACCTAGGGACAGCACACACATCCATGCCCGAGGCAGGATTCGAACCTGCGACCGTAGCGGTCGTGCGGTTCCAGACTGAAGCCCCTAGAACCGCTCTGCCACAGCATTCTAGTTCTTATATTATTTAGTTGAGGTGTATACCATTTGTATAGTCTTTTAGATTTAGAACAGAGCACCAGCTTGCAATGATTAATGTTATTTGTAGGACAGATTTCATTAAAAGTTTCCATTAGTCCCTTTAAAAATTTAGTTACTGATTCATTTGCTTTCATATCCTGCAATATAATTTTATTACAGTTTATTAAGTTTAATCTGCTTTTTAGTAGGTTTAATTTCTGTTGCTTAATGGTGCGAATTAGTCTGCCATGTTCAGTGGAAAAGCTATTTATTTTACTCATAGGTAGTCTAAGCCACAGCCATTCATAACCTGATGTACGTCGATTAATAGCATTCGATTGTTTAACTGAAAGTTGCACACTATGTCATTGAAGCTCAAAAATGGTTCAAATGGCTCTGAGCACTATGGGACTTAACATCTGTGGTCATCACTCCCCTAGACCTTAGCACTACTTAAACCTAACTAACCTAAGGACATCACACATCCATACCCGAGGCAGGATTCGAACCTGCGACCGTAGCGGTCACGCGGTTCCAGACTGCAGCGCCTAGAACCGCACGGCCACAGCGTCCAGCCCATTCAAGCTCATTATCAATTACACAGTAAATATTGCATGACTTTAACGTATTCGATAAATTGCTCATAGTTCTTCTTTTAAATTCTGTATTAATTAATGTCATCAAATATTAACACTTTGCCGATTTCATTCTTATTGAGCAGTTTTATCAGTTTATAAAGAGTTTCTATAAACAAGTTTTGTTTGTAGTTTGGAGGACGATATAGATATATAGAAATTATTTCTAGTTTCAGTAATAATACTGCTGCAGCCCCTAAGTTTGCTTCTACTGAAAGAACATTTACATTTATAACGGCCGCGGGGGGTAGCCGAGCGGTCTTAGGCACCTTTCAACGGTCCGCGCGAATTCCCCCTTCGGAGGTTCAAGTCCTCCTTTGGGCATGGGTGTGTGTGTTGTCTTTAGCATAAGTTAGTTTTAGTTAAATCAGGTAGTGTGTAAGCT
Organism: Schistocerca americana; assembly: GCF_021461395.2. NCBI lineage: Eukaryota > Metazoa > Arthropoda > Insecta > Orthoptera > Acrididae > Schistocerca > Schistocerca americana. The sequence continues at coordinate 868,334,332 of NC_060119.1, read as the reverse complement.
TAGGGACCGATTACCTCAGGAGTTTGGTCCCATAAGACCTTACCACAAATTTCCAAATTTCCATTTATAACTCCATAACTTAGTTTCAGTTTTTTTTAGCAAAGACAGCTACCCATCACGTTTAGCGAGCATGTTTGTTCTGCAATTACTAGTTGCCAGTTCATATTCGTTTAGAACATTGAATTGTAGTTCTTCAGTGGATAGGTAGTGTTGATTAACCAGATACACGCTACGTTTAATGTTTTTAACCAATATTTGAATTTCAGAAGGTTATTTTTTAGTTATTGTGTGTTAATAAGAAAGAACATCATGTCTTTCGCAACCCAAGTGGTCGCTAATCGGTACAATTCCAGATTTTCAGAATTAACTGAATGTATCTGATTTTTATAATTGGAATTATTTTCTTCTGTACGCTCCACTGTTTTAGGTGCGGACCAATTCACTCGTGAGATGGCGCCTTTAGCCAGTTTTCCTGACTCATTAGTTTAGGATGTTGATCCTCGATAATGTTTTTCGCGTAACTGTATATATTTCAGGTTATGTGTCTTGCCTTTACAGTTCTGATGGATGCCATGTCTTCTATGACGTTCCTTGTCCACGCTACTTACTTCTATAAGTATTACATTTTTGTCTTCTCGGCATGTTCTTTGGAAGTCAACAATCGAGGATTTCCTAGAAAGTAATGCATCGTGCATCGCATTTTTTTTCCTCAGCTACGAATGCGAGACGCTACGTATGTATTGTTTGAAATCTCCTGAGCGAACGCGCCAAGTTTCCGTCAGTTCTGACAGATAGCATAGGTGCAGGACAGTTTCAAAATGGCGCCTATAGGTGATCTGCGTTAGAAGCAACGTGCCGTCATTGAATTTCTCACTGCAGAGAAAGAAACTGTGGGGAATCTTCACAAACGCTTGTGCTAAGTCTATGAAACATCTGCTGTCGACAGAAGTACAGTTAGTAGCTCGGCACGGAGGGTGAGGTTCGGCGGAGGTCCACGATTTGCAGCGGTCGGGGAGACCATCCACGGCTGTCACCGTTGACATGTTGCATCGCGCTGATGTTGTCATTCGCGAGGACAGACGCATTACGACTCGGCGGTTGGCACTGCTGTCAATCAGCAAACCAAGTGTGGATGCAAGTATTCGCACTCTTGGATATTCAAAAATGTATGCAAAATGGGTCCTGCAGTGTCTAACGGTGGATCACAAATCGCAAAACAAGCAAAAAACTTGTTTTGCTTTGTTGCAACGGTTTGAAGCTGAGAAGGAGGCCTTATTGTACCGGGGTCGACAGGTGATGAAACCTGGGTTTTCCATTTTGAGCCCAAAACAAAACGACGGTGGTGGAATGGCGCCACACCCACTCCCCACAGATGAAGTAAAATTTAAAGCAACTGCTTCCGTCGGAAAGGTCATGATCACTGTGTTCTGGGACTGTGAAGGTGTGATTCTCATTGATGTGGTGCCAAGAGGTGATACCATTAATTCAGATACATGTGTCAACACATTAACAAAACTCAAAATGGGATTCCGGCAACTTTGGCGCCACAGCAACCCAGGAAATATTTTGCTGCAACACGATGACCTCGGCCCTACACTAGTCTGAGGACTGCAGAGCACAAAACAGGACTGGACAGTATTACCCCATTCACCGTACAGCCCTGACCTAGCCCCCGCGGACTTACACTGTTTGGTCCGTTAAAGGATGCTATTCGTGGAAGACATTTTGACGACGATGAGAAGGTGATTCACACAGTGAAGCACTGGATCCGCCACCAGGACAAGGATTGAAACCGACAGGCCAAAAATGCCCTTGTTTCGCGCTGGAGAAAGGCCATATAACGGGGTGGAGGTTACCCAGAAAAATAGGGAGTGTAGTTAAAACATCACTCTTTCGCGTATGTAACTCCCACTAAGTTCAATAAAGAATTGTTGAAGAAAAAAGAATGCGGTCATTACTTTCTGACCAACCCTCGTAAATTTTTAGTTTCAACTTCACGTGGTTTGTTGCTTCTAGTTGTGGACTCATGGGACGTTTCGGATCTGTTGTTGTCAGCAGGTATGGAATCCTCGCCTTTGCCACACTGGAGTGTTGGCGGTCAGGCCTCAAGCCATTCCATGAGGACAGAACGTGACGCAATCTGCTATGGCGTACTCTGCTTTAAAGATAGCTCATAATTTCTAGAATTCCCCACCATTCCTGAGGCTCTTAGGTTTCACTCTACTTTATTCTCTGAGAACTACCTGTGATTACAGGTGCGCTCTACCATAACTACGCTCCGGTAGTTTTGGTACAGTACATAAACGTCATAGTTAATGGTAGGATTACCAGTAGTACAGGTAGCATTTTGGAGAGACTGATCGAATCTGCAAACGAAGCGGTCGAAATGAGATAACGGCCGACAGGTATGCAACACATCTGACGTACAGGTAACGCGGTTACGATCGTAATTGATCAAAGCTAGTAGGAGAACTAGTAGTCTAAGCTTACTTAAGATGCTCTACGGTACCCTACGGTAGTTTTATACCTCTACCTGTGAGTTTCGGAGGGGGGGGGGGGCGGAGGGTCAGGGGCGATATACACCACCTCTCCCCAAGACATACACCGTCCCGCTTGGATCTGCCCCTGAGGTCCAGTCTGTTTCGATAGCAGTGAGCACGCACACAGTTTGGAAGACAGCGCAGCTGTTTCTGACGACTCAGCGGGGAGGTGCGTGAAGCGAAAATAATGGCAACGTTTCCAAGAGAACGGCGACACGTAAACGGGAAAAAGAGGCAGACCAGGAAAAAGCGGAAGGAAAGAAAAGAGGAAATGATGAGGCTCGGCTGCCTCGCGTGGGCGAGCGCGCCGCTCAGGTAATTTGCGCTTCCACAAACAAATTAAAACTGGGAATGGGAATTTAACACCACTTTACGGCCAGCCAAAGACTAAACGCGTTTGCCGTGACGAGCAGTTTCTGCGTCACCACCCCTCCGGCGCCGCGACGTTCGTTTATTTTAATCGTGCTATCACCAGCAGCGAGAAGATGACGAGCCGAAGGCAAACAGATTAAGGGTAGCGGGCGTCGCCTCTTGTCTATAACGGCGGCGCACGTCGCCGACTCAGGAGTAGGAATCTGAGCTAATTCTCGCGCAATCACACAAATTCTGGACGATCAAAAGTAACACAATAAGTAGGGAATCGAGTATGCAGAATATAATGACGGCAGTTTAATTAGATTTTTCTCCAAATATGCATAAAAATGAGGGATATTTAGTAAGTAAGGAAACATATTTTTTTCTCGACCAATTTCGGTAGAAAAAATGCAGAATTTGCTGTGGGACACGACGGAATATTCCCATTGCGGCCCCTATAGTTTCAATAAATTCCGAATGGTGACGGTGCTATATGTAGCATTCGAAATGGCGTCTGTGGAGGAGGTGTGTTTCAAGCAGAAAACTGAGCTTTTTTTAGCAGAAAAACGGAGCATCGCAGATGTTCTTAGGCGCTTGCAGAGTGTCTACGGCCCCCTGCGGTGAACAAATGAACGGTGAGTCTTAGGACGAGGCGTTTGTCACCATCGCGACAAGGTCATTCAAACCTGTCCAGTCTGCCGCATGGACGGACGCTCTGGCCGAGCGGTTCTAGGCACTTCTGTCCGGAACCACGCTGCTGCTACGGTCGCAGGTTCGAATCCTGCCTCGGGCATGGGTGTGTGTGACTTTCTTAGGTTATTTTGGTTTAAGTAGTTCTAAGTCTAGGGGACTGATGACCTCAGATGTTAAGTCCAATAGTGCTTAGAGCCATTTGAACCATTTTTTTCTCCCGCATGCCTGCCTGCCGTACGCACACGCCTGTGACTCTAGCGATGTTGGAACGTGCGGACACTCTCATTCTGGGTGATCAATGAATCACTATGAAACACTTCACTGCACAACTAGACGTCTGTATTGGTAGTGCTGGCACATTCGTCCACCATTTTGGGTACTCAAAGGTATGTGCCCGCTGGGTTCTTCGCCGCCTAACAGAAGACCATGAAGAGCAATGAAGGGCCATCTGTGCGGAATATTTTGCGCGTTATGAGGCTGATCGTGTTAATTTTTGTCGAACATCGTCACGGGCGATGAAAGATGGGTTCATCACTTCGAACAGGAAACAAAACGGCAATCCATGGAGCGGCATCAGACCACCTCTCCTCCAAAGAAAAAGTTCAAAGCCACACGCTCAGCTGAAAAAAAAAATGGTTCAAATGGCTCTGAGCACTATGGGACTTAACATCTATGGTCATTAGTCCCCTAGACTTAGAACTACTTAAACCTAACTAACCTAAGGACGTCACACACACCCATGCCCGAGGCAGGATTCGAACCTGCGACCGTAGCAGCAGCGCGGTTACGGACTGAAGCACCTAGAACCGCTCGGCCTCAGCGGCCGAGTCTTCTGGGACTCTGGCAGCGGTTATGTTTGATGTCCTCCCTCATGATGGAACGACCAACTCTAAAGTGGGCTCTGGCACCCACAGGAAAGTGAGGAAACAACTTCAGCGTGTTCGTCGTCACAGAAATACAAACGAAATTCTCTTTCTCCCTGACAACGTAATGCCTCACACAAGTCTGCGCACCCAAGAAGGGCTCACAAAACTTCATTGGGCTGTTCTTCCTCATTCACCCTACACCCCAGATTTCGCACCTTCCGACTTACATCTGTTTGAACCAATGAAGGATGCACTCCACTGGAAGCAGTACGTGGATGATTGGGAGGTTAGTCATGCAGCCTGACTTTGGCTTCGACATCTACCAGTAGAGTGGTACCATGCGGGCATATGGGCACTCCGAGCAAGATGGTGTACGGCCCCCGCACTGAACGGAGATTTTGTTGAAAAATAGGATTTTGTAGCGAAAAGAGTGGAGAATAACATGGTGTGTTGGAGTCCTGAATAAAACCAATCTGCTTAAAAAAATCTTGTTTCATTACTTATTGAACGCCCCTCGTACTTGGTATATTGCACAAAAAATAGAATTTTCGTAGAGTAGTTGTATTATTCGTCGGTAGGTGGTGCTTCAGTTGAGTCAGTAACTTACAGGCGGCGAGTTGGAAATCTACCAAAAACATTGGAACATGTTTCGTGCTCGAGTAGAAAATATTTTCGTTGACTCTCGTCACTGGATTTTGATAAGACGAAGTTGACAGTGTCGCATAATCTCTCCATTCATTAACCTTGAGAACGATATAACGCTGACATTTTCATCGGTCCCGCTAGTTAAAAGTTAGAAGCCGGAGGGAAATTTTACCGTTCAATATGATACAGTACATAAAAGCAAAAGTCAGATTGTCTACTGGAGCTTTTCAGCAAGTCGACAATTTAGAAGTAATAAACCAAATCAGTGTATCGTACCGAGTACTACAAGGGTTCCCCAGAAAGTAATGCACCACATGTTTTTTCTCAGCCAAAAACAATGCTACGAATGTGAAACGCTACGTATGTATTATTTGAATTATCCTGAGTGAGCGTGCCAAGTTTCCGTCGCTTCCGTCACCGTATCTGCAGGACAGTTTCAAAATGGCGTCTGTAGGTGCATAGTAACCTTATACATAATTTAAAATCAGAACGGTCTCCCCTCCAGGACTCAGGAATCTATAGAATCATTTGTGACACATGTAAAGCCAATTACATAGGCCAAACAGGTCGTGCTTTATCTGCTAGATACAAGGATCATCTATCAGGGAAAAATGCTTCTAACATTCATAACTCAACCTTTGCCGACCACCTGTTGATCAAAGGCCACAAACCTATGGAAATTCATGACATCGGAATTTTGCACTGTGAAAGAAAAGGTTCAAATGGCTCTGAGCACTATGGAAATTAACATCTGAGGTCATCAGTCCCCTAGAACTTAGAACTACTTAAACCTAACTAACCTAAGGACATCACACACAGCCATGCCCGAGGCAGGATTCGAACCTGCGACCGTAGCAGTCGCGCGGTTCCGGACTGAAGCGCCTAGAACCGCTCGGACACCGGGCCGGTGAAAGAAAAGCATTTAGACTAAACATTTTGGAAGAATTACGGATCTTCAAACATCTTTCTCTGAACGATGACTTCATATTAAATGAACAACAGCAGTTGCGCAACAAATTTTTTTCAATGGCTTAAAGCCGTTACTTAAAGATGTCTGATAGCTAATGTTGGTTATCCGCTTCCCTGTTAAGCTCTTAAATACTGTTTCCCTCTCCCTTGGTTTTGTAATTTATATCCCGTTAATTTGTCAATCTTTATTCTATTAATTTCGTATAGATGTTGTTTACCTTTGTAAATTCTGCTACTAGATGGCGCAAGCTGTATCATGTTCACGTCGTCATTTGCTTCGGCCTGCTCCCGCAGTCGCTGTCACTCGTGTCCTATACCACTGTAGTGCCCTTAGTGGCATGTTTATAAATTGTTTTAAAATTTAGACTATACCTGCTATGTATACAGGTGGAAAATGTTTTAATCGTGGTTTTAATGTTTTGACTTGAGCGATGTCGCTCAAATTTCCTTTTAACCACATGTATTTTTATGCAATTCAATTTGTAAAAATTAAGGGTTTGTTCTATTGCCTATCTGCTATTAATGTACTTTCCTGTGATCTTGTTAGGTAAGGTAACAGATTCTTCTGAAGAAGGCGCCCCTAGTTGGCCTTGAAAACTAGTTAAAGGTTTTTAATTCTATTTGCAGCCTGTTGGCTGGAAATTTGTGGCACTGCCATTAAAGGATGCCATTCAAGGAAAACACTTTGAGGACGATGAGGAGGTGATACACACAGTCCAGCACTGGCTCCGCCACCAGGACAAGGATTGGTACTGATAGGGCATAGACGCCCTTGTTCCGCGCTGGAGGAAGGCTATAGAACGAGATGGAGATTAAGTGCAAAAATAGGGTGAGTAAATAAAACACCATTCTTTCGTGAGTTTAGTTTACATTATGTTCAGCAAAGAATTGTTGAAGAACAAAATGCGGTGCATTACTTTCTGGGCAACCCTCGTATTTCTGCTAGTTATGTGTAGACTCAAGCCTATATACAGACACACACACACACACACACACACACACACACACACACACAAGCGCGCGCGCGCGCTAACCGCAACGCATACAGCGAGACGGAAGTAGCGCGGTGGCAGCCTTAATACAACACTATCCGATGTAGGGCCTCCCGTCGGGGAGACCGTTCGCCTGGTGCAAGTCTTTCGAGTTGACGCCACTTCGGCGACTTGCGTGTCGATGGGGATGAAATGATGATGAGAAGGACAACACAACACCCAGCCCCTGAGAGGAGAAAATCTCCGACCCAGCCGGGAATCGAACCCGGGCCGTTACGCATGACGTTTACGTCGCGCTGACCACGCAGCTACCGGGGGCGGACAACACTATCCGATGAAAACTATTTGGATAGCCCCATGTAATGCGGAATTGATCATTAGACGTCTTGTGACGGATTCGCCAACTGCAAACGCGAAGGTACAAAGACAAGGCAAACCACTTTTACTGACAGACAGGACCATAGAGCATTGCGAAAGTTGTTGTAAAAAAATAGCACAAAACCAACGGGCGGAATCTCTCTTGAATTCTAAAGTGCTGGTAGTGCTCTAAGTAGCACAATGCTTATGCGCAGGGAGCATAGGGTACAATGGTTGGGCAGCTACTCATAAGCCACATATTTACTAAATCAGTGCTAAGCGATACTTGAGGTGGTGTAAACAACCGCGTCAAAGGACAATGGATGTCTGGAGACAAGTGGTTTGAACTGATGAGTTATGCTGTGCCCTGTGGCAACCCGATGGAAGGGTTTGGGTTTGGCGAACGGCAGGAGAACATTTCTTACTCACCACGTCTAGTACAAATATGGAAGTACGGAGGAGCTAGTGTTACCGTTACAGCATTGTTCACTGCTTACAGTAGAGGAACACTTGAGAGACGACTGATTGTACCAACATGAGAACGTGCCCTGTCATAAAACAGCATCTGTGAGGCAATGGTTTATGGACATTAATATTCCTGAAAAGGACTGTCCTGGCATTGGTCCCGCCCTCAACCCAATGGAACACTTTAATTTCCAGGATTTCGTAATACCTCCCTACAATTTTATTTTCACGATTTCTAATTTTTCTATCCTCTAACTGACCGAGCGAGGTGGCCCAGTGGTTAGCACAGTGGACTCGCATTCGGGAGGACGACGGTTCAATCCCGCGTCCGGCAATCCTGATTTAGGTTTTCCGTGATTTCCCTAAATCACTGCAGGTAAATGCCGGGATGGTTCCTTTGAAAGGGCACGGCCGACTTCCTTCCCCGTCCTTCCCTAATCCGATGAGACCGATGTCCTCGCTGTTTGGCCTCTTCCCCCAAACAATCCAATCCACTCTAACTGAACACTTGACATATGCGCTGCTATTATGAGTGATTTTTCGATACTTAAGTGGTTTAACTTAAAAAAGAAATTGGATGTAGATTTTCCTAGTTATCCTACATGTTTTCCATATCGTGTATCCTTTATTGTATTTCAGATTTTTATAAACTGTTCTCTTGAATTATTACACTCAGGCATTGTGGAAGTTATCTGTCACTACAAAATTTGTAGCACGTTTTATATTTGGTATGGATCTATATTTTTTTCTAGTGTTCTTGTACCTACGTCTCTGATTTGAAGATTAAGTTACATTGCTACATCTATTAGGTTTTTAGACGGTAAGGTAAAACAATTAGAAAATGCAGTCAGTTTATTTCAAACGATTGTTTTGCCTCTGATTCGTGACTGATGATATTTCACTTCGATGGTATTACACCGCATCATCATACAGTTTTAAAGCACAGTTCGCGAAGATACGATTTTCTGTCGAACTGATAATATTTTTGCCATCTGAGTGTTACTTTAACTCCTTTTAGACACTATTAAAATTTCAGCTATGTAGGCATTTTCAAGTGATACATTGTTTTCCTTTCGAAATTAGTCCCATTGTACGCTGTATGACAAGTGAAGGACATGTCTCATTGTGGTTGGTGTTGATTTGAGGGTTTGACAAACCACGTAAGTGGGCGTTCACATGACGAATCCTATGTGGGTAAGTGATGAATGTGACGTTCTTGACACGTGATATGTCATGTACACTACTGGCCATTAAAATTGCTACACCAAGAAGAAATGCAGATGATAAACGTGTATTCATTGGACAACTATATTATACTAGAACTGACATGTGATTACATTTTCACGCAAAATGGGTGCATACATCCTGAGAAATCAGTACCCAGAACAGCCACCTCCGGCCGTAATAACGGCCTTGATACGCATGGGCATTGAGTAAATCAGATCTTGGATGGCGTGTACAGGTACAGCTGCCCATGCAGCTTCAACACGATGCCACAGTTCATCAAGAGTAGTGATTGGCGTATTGTGGCGAGCCAGTTGCTCGGCCACCATTGACCAGACGCTTTCAATTGGTGAGAGATCTGGAGAATGTGCTGGCCAGGGAAGCACTCGAACATTTTCTGTATCCAGAAAGGACCGTATAGGACCTGCAACATGCGGTCGTGCAGTATCCTGCTGAAATGTAGGGTTTCGCAGGGATCGAATGAAGGGTAGAGCCACGGGTCGTAACACATCTGAAATGTAACGTCCACTGTTCAAAGTGCAGTCGATGCGAACAAGAGGTGACCGAGAGTGTAACCAATGGCACCCCATACTATCACGCCGGGTGATACGCCAGTATGGCAATGTCGAATACACGCTTCAAAAAAATGGTTCAAATGGCTCTGAACACTATGGGACTCAACTTCTGTGGTCATCAGTCCCCTAGAACTTAGAACTACTTAAACCTAACTAAGGACATCACACACATCCATGCCCGAGGCAGGATTCGAACCTGCGACCGTAGCAGTCCCGACACGCTTCCAATGTGTGTTCCCCGCGATGTCGCCAAACACGGATGCGACCATCATGATGCTGTAAACAGAACCTGGATTCATCCGAAAAAAATGACGTTGCGCCATTCGTGCACCCAGGTTCGTCGTTGAGTACACCATCGCACGCGCTCCTGTCTGTGATGCAGCGTCAAGGGTAACCGCAGCCATGTCCCTGAGCTGATGGCCCATGCTGTTGCATACGTCGTCGAACTATTCGTGCAGATAGTTGCTGTCTTGCAAAGGTCCCCATTTGTTAACTCAGGGATCGAGACGTGGCTGCACGATCCGTTACAGCCATGCGGATAATATGCCTGTCATCTCGACTGCTAGTGGTACGAGGCCGTTGGGATCCAGTACGGCGTTCCGTATTTCCCTCCTGAACCGACCGATCCCATATTCTGCTACCAGTTATTGGATCTCAACCAACGCGAGCAGCAATGGTGCCATACGATAAACCGCAATCACGATAGGCTACAATCCGACCTTTATCAAAGTCGGAAACGTGATGGTACGCATTTCTCCTCCTTACACGAGGCATCACAACCACGTTTCACCAAGCAACGCCGGTCAACTGCTGTTTGTGTATGAGAAATCGGTTGGAAACTTTCCTCATGTCAGCAACCTTATGTAAATGCTCTGAAAAGCTAATCATTTGCATATCACAGCATCTTCTTCCTGTCGGTTAAAATTGGCGTCTGTAGCACGTCGACTTCGTGGTGTAGCAATTTTAATGGCCAGTAGTTCAAATGGTTCAAATGGCTCTGAGCACTATGCGACTTAACTTCTGAGGTCATCAGTCGCCTAGAACTTAGAACAAATTAAACCTAACTAACCTAAGGACATCACACACATCCATGCCCGAGGCAGGATTCGAACCTGCGACCGCAGCTGTCACTCGGCTCCAGACTCTAGCGCCTAGAACCGCACGGCCACTCCGGCCGGCAATGGCCAGTAGTGTAGTTTAGTTTCGAAGCGAGTAATGAATGTCTTGACTATGGCTACAAAGTGGAAACTGAAATTCAAATGGAATTAAAAGAGAAGTAAAATGGTCTTATCTTTGTAATTTACAGTTCTGTATAACTATAACTCTAATAATAGAAACGTATGGTTTTAAAGTAAGGTAATCTCCAGAGAACTTTATTTTGCAGGAACAATCCGTGCGCCGTTTGTACTCTGCAGGTCTGCAGGATCACCGCAGGTAATTGTAACTGTGTGCCGCGCACATTAAGCGGTAGCTGTTATTTTACGTGCGATGAAGCTGTCCTAGAGGCCAGTGTATTAGCGGCGCCTGCCTTCGGCGGTGTCGCACCCGCAAGTACCCAAAGTGGTGAGGACAGGGGACAGGGTACAGGGGTGAGGCCGCCCATTATCCCCGGCTCCGTAACCCGAGTCGAGTCGCTTCGAGCCGAGGCTCCGCCCGTCTCGAGGTGAGATAACTCGATAAGGCCGCTGTCCGCCGCTGATGACGTCAGGCACCGCCTAACTACATCTGCCGTTAATGAGGCGGCAGGCGGCTGCAGGGGCCGCTGGCGGCGAACACCGCCGAGGCACCGGGCGACAAGTGTCAGCCCCAACCTCCAGCTGCGCGCAGCTTTTGTCGTGGCCGAGAAATCGTGGGCAGCGACGTAACGGAGCCTCATCTCCGTCTCCTAAAGGTCGTAATTTTAGATGGAAATCGAACCTCTGATTCCGCCTCAGGCTGCGATGGTTTTGAAACGGAAATTTTACCGAAGGTAAATGTTCAGAATTTGAACTTAAAACTTCAGAAATCAAAATATCTACCAGCAGAAACGATGTCAGCCATATACATTGGACGGTCGATGGAGTTAACTGCCTCATGAGCATGTAATGTGACAGTAGATGGGGTTTCCACACTACCGTGTTTCCTATCCAAGCTATTACAGGCATATTCTCTGTCTAAAGCAGGGACAGCCCAGAATTCGGCTAGCGAGTTATGTTTTTGCATGAATGCGATAGTGCTCAGTTTGCCTGCAGATTTCTCCCATCACCACAGCATGCCGTTCGGGAGTAAAGAAGGGGAAAAAGGCAAAACAGCGAAGATGCTACACTTAACTAACTTAAATGGCTCTCCACAAAAAAGTACTGAATACGACATTGTTTTATATTTCTCATTTCTCAACAATGTAGATCAAATTGTTCAAATGACTCTGAGTACTATGGGACTTAACATATGAGGTCATCTGTCCCCAGGAACTTAGAACTACTTATACCTTACTAACCTAAGGACATCACACACATCCACGTCCGAGGCAGGGTTCGAACCTGCGACCGTAGCGGTCGCGCGGTTCCACACTCAAGCGCCTAGAACCGCTCGGCCACAGAAGCCCGCCAACGTAGATCACAAACGAACAAATTTTCAATACTATTCTATTACATTTGGGTTGTTCAACACATAATATAATTTTTATATGGTACAAACTGTCGGCATACGGACAGATGCAGAAAATTTCACAGATTTTTCACACTTAGCTTGTCACATAACAATGATTTATTTAGTTTCATAGGCGAAAAAAAAAGTCTTTCACACACATATGTTGATCGAAATATTGTAGAACTCATTATGTAGATATGAAATTTGTATCTGAGGACAGCAATGTAGACGTTCTGGACAGTTTTAACGAAAAAGGATTTGTTTTTAAAACGGGAATTACAAGTGCAGGTCAAGCAGTTACATCTACAGGTGCACAGGGGCGCTTTCAATTGAAACGGTAAATGGTCTAAAAAACAGCTTGGCATTGTCCTCCAACTGTTTACAAAACTGCCCTTGTAATGCTTTCAAGACAATTAATTCTTCAAGCTTCTCATTTATATAACGCCAGTGAGGTTAGGGAGCTAGACTGTGTTTGTACGAATTTGTCCTTTCTAAAAGTCGATTTTCTTTTTAAATGCAGCCTCATCAAATCAGAAATAAGTTGTTTCTCACCTTGTAAACGCTTACTGTGGGCTGTGTGCAGTAGCTCCACTTAAAACGCGAGGTCTGCAATCGATTCCGGAGGTTCTAATTTTAGTTCCTGCACTCTTTTTTCCTTCATAAATTCAACAGTGACGGCTTTTAAATCGAAAAATCACGCCAGGTCTGCACCTTGGCTTAAACAATGTGCTTTTTAGTTATATGTAATGTCTTTTGCTCTTAGTTCAATTCTACCTTAAACTACTGCAACTGACTTCGCAATAATGCGTACAACTTTAGAAATTTTACTATTCGTACTACCAATTTCTTCACGTGTTCCGTGCCTGCAAATTTAGAGTAAAGTGTGCTTCTTAATGTACAGAACAATGAATTTCGTCTGCTGACTCTTATATTTTTTTGCTCTTTCATTGTTAACTAAAACTTTAAATTCTTTTAGCATTGTACTGCAATGTCGTTCCATAGAAAATTTACAGTACGCATCAGTTACGCAACTGCATAACAGACACTGAGAATTCTCACTCCCCCCCCCCCCCTCCTCATTAAATTCTAAAGGCTTGTGATGATAAATTACCAGACTGCATCTTTTCGTGGAAACACCACTGGAGTTGTGAACGTCCTTCATAGCACGAGATAGCGAAGGGTAAACAGCGTTAACACTACGATTCCACCAAACTGAAGAGAGTGGTGCCAAGTGAAAAATGCGGCAATGCTAAATGAAACGTCGCACTCCACTGGGTATTTTCGAGAAAGCCCGAGTAAAGCCGCGACAGGCTGGGCTCATGTCACGTGTAGCCCACACACCTGCATGCGGTTTAGCACGCCATTGCCGGCCCTTATCTAAACAGACTGACCAATGTGGGATGGTGCAGTGGTTAGCGTACTAGACTTGAATTCAGGAAGAAGACGGTCCAAATCCCCACCCAGCCAACCGGACGTAAGGTTTTCGTGAAATCACTAAATCGCTGCAGCCCAGTGACAGGATGATTCCCTCGAAAGGGCAAGACCGATTTCCTTCCCCTTCCTTTCGTAATCCGAACATATGCTCCATCTCTAATGACCTCGCTGTCGACGGGACGTTAAACTCTACTCTTCCTTCTCTTCTTCTAAACAGATCGTCAAGCCTCATTTATGCAATGCTGAGACTGGAATACTCCCATGTTTTGCCAGTTAACTTTTAGAGGAGGCTGTTTGTGGTGTTAATTTGGATTCTTGTCATGAGTCCATATTACTTGACAGTCAAATTCTCTCCACGATTAGTTTGATGTATGTCGTGCAGCAGTTTTGTTATAGGTCCTAATCAAGGCAGGTTAAATCCCGCGTCCTATTTAATTCAAGATTACCCAAGTGCAATATATAATTTACTGTTTCAAGACACAAAGGGATTAATGACATTAGCTCCCAATGGGCACAGAGGAAACAAGAAAACTGGGAATCGAATTCCCTGCTTACTAGGCAGATGAACTGACCAGTACGCTATCAGCACACAGTGGTCACCACAACAGTGCGGACTACCCTAGCACGCCTCCCGACAGCCCCAATTTCTCAACTTATACCATACACTGCTGATGTAGGGTCCCTGCTCAGTAGGCTCATTGCTCGCGGTATCTCGCCGATTCACGGAAGAGTTCGAGCTTGGTGTGCACTGGCCGTCATCGCAGCAATTATATATATATATATGTGGTGTCCATTCTTTGAGACATGCACACCAGTCTCGGACTCTTACGGGAATCGACGAGATGCCGCGAACAATGAGGCTAATGAGGAGGGGCACAACATCATTAGTGTGTGGTATACGTTGAGAATTTGGGTCTGACGGGAGGCGTGCTAGGGTGATCCGCACTGTTATGGTGACTACTGTTTCCAGATGGCATAGTGATTAGTGCAACTGCTAGTAAACAGGAGACCCAAGTTCGAATCCCAGTCTAGTACAAAGTTTCAATTTGCCCTCTTAATACAAATCAAAGCCCACTGGCAGCTAATGTCTTTAATTCATAGTGACTGCAGGATCAAATTGGTGTTCGTCTTTCGGTATGTGTATGGTTTGATGGTTTAGCCTTTAGGAACTTCTCATCATAGTAATTCGATAGCTCATGTAGTGTCAGCCATTGTTCTATGTCTTAGAAGTTCCTGCTTTCAGCAGCTATCGTAGTAAACGGCCTAAATGAAATGTCATTCTGATACAAAGCTGAATGAAGAACACTGCCTTGAGGAAGTCCGTTTCTCTATAATGGCCAAATGCTGTTTTTGCCCTAGAGGGCTGATAATGAATGTTTGGTTGTGAAGAAAGTCCAATAATAGATGTAAGGATAGAGCGCTTTGTTTAACTGATAATTTTCCCATAGCAGTTATGTTTCACTATATCGTAGGTGGATGGCAGATCAAAACAGTTCACTCTGTAATCTTCTTTTCCTGAAAACCGTTCAAAACAAGGTGTACTAGGTATGTTTAATGTGAGTTTAACCAGTGCTTCACACACCGAGATAGGTTGCGCAGTGGTTAGCACAGTGGACTCGCGCTCGGGTGGATGATGGTTTAAATCCGTGTCTGGCCATTTAGATTTACGTTTCCGTGAGTTCCCAAATCGCTCGAGGTAAATGCCGGGATGGTTCCTTCGAGCAGGCATGGCCGATTTCCATGCTCATCTTTAATACATTCCAAGCTTTCGCTCCGTTTCTAATGACCTTGATATCGACAGGACGTTCCAGCACTTCTCAAGTGTAAAACCACGTTGCTTTGGAATGAGTTGCTAGTTTATAAATACGGAGATCCTTTTCGGAATAGTCTCTTCTATTGTATTAAAGGTCTGACAGAGCAGACAAACACTGGATCAAATGGTTCAAATGGCTCTGAGCACTATGGGACTTAACTTCTGAGGTCATCAGTCCCCTAGAACTTCGAATTATTTAAACCCAACTAACCTAAGGACATCACACACATCCATGCCCTAGGCAGGAATCGAACCTGTGACAGTAGCAGCAGCGCGGTTCCAGACTGTAGCGCCTAGAACCGCTCGGCCACTCCGGCCTGCCCAAACACTGGATCAAATGGCTCTGAGCACTATGGGACTCAACATCTTAGGTCATAAGTCCCCTAGAACTTAGAACTACTTAAACCTAACTAACCTAAGGACATCACACACCCAAACACTGGATCATTGGCCTGATTTCCTTGCTCAGTATTGTTAAGAAACAGGGTTGTTTACGTAGTTGAGAGACTTCATTGTGATGGTGCAAGCGGTCTCCAGAGCTAATAACCACGTAAGTCACTTGGGACCAAGGTCAAAATTTGATTTAATGCTAACTAGCGACTCTAGTGAACGTTACGTTAGAAGTGACCTCTGTTAATTGGCGTTAAATTAATGTGAATTAATTCTTTAAGCAGCCTTCCTTTGCTGTCACATCTTGCACATTTCTCCTACTCCACTGCGTTATTTTGGCGTTTATTAAAAACTGGATTGACGAGATAAGCTTCGAAAGGTTCTCTGCAGAACTGGCGGGGAGAGGAATATATGGAAAACAGCGACAAGAGGAGGGGACTGGGTGGAGAGGATATGTGTTTAGATATTAAAAATAGCTTCATGATACTTGAGGAAGCTGTAGGGGGCAAAAACTGTAGGGGACGCCAGAGAGTGGATAAAAAAAGAAAAGACTGAGATGCCACTTGATATCATGCAACAGTACTTAAAGATAGTGACGAGCTGATAGCATCGTCATTGAGATTTTGCGAAGTACATAGGCTCGTCTGCTATTTTGTTTTGTGTTCTCCACAAAAAAAAAAAAAAGGTACAAATGGATCTGAGCAGTATGGGACTTAACATCAGGGGTCATCAGTCCCCTAGAACTTAGAACTACTTAAACCTAACTAACCTAAGGACATTACACACATCCATGCCCGTGGCAGAATTCGAACCTACGACCGTCGCGGTCACGCGGTTCCAGACTGAAGTGCCTAGAACCGCTCAGCCACAACGGCCCGCTTCTCAACAAAAGATACTCATTTTTGATTCTTGGACGTGGCGTCAGCTGCGACTGCCTCATCACAATATGGGTCAGATTCTTAGAGCTCTTGTTACATTTCTTGCAGTAGCTGGTTGCCCCTGTCGAATCTAGGAATGTATTAACGTTTACATCTTTTCATTGTCATTTTTCTAAATATATTCTTTTAACTGTGTCAAACCAAGTCGTCACAACTCTGTATTGGAGGGAATATTAACCACAGTTTTAAATTTTAAAAGTGACAAATGTTCTTTTCTGAAATTAACACCAAGTTTAAATGATGGTTCCTACCTGATGTTAATGTCTTAAGCGAAGCATATCAGAGGGCGATATTGTGTTGTAATGACTGCCCGGTTCACTACATTGTTGCTGTGCCTTCAGATGGAAGTATTTTACCAGCATTTCATTCCTCTTTTATCACGCAATCCTGAAGGAGGTGGATGTGTCGGATCACGAATAAGTCCAGAATCATTAATCTCTTTGTATACACCTCAAATGCTTCGCTATACAGCTCTCGTGGTCTTTGGAAGCGCAGATGACAATAAATTACATCTAAAATAGTACTGGATAAATATCTTCGCTAATGACAATAAGGAAATCCAAATTTATTGGTGAAGCAGTGACCGAAGAATTAGTGCGAAAGACAGGAAGAGCGTTCACGTTAACGTAGATTACTTGAAAACAAAAGTAAAAATTTGGATATGTACTGATTTTAGAATTTGTAATACAGAGGTATGATTAGAATTACTACACCTCGCAAGGCAGGTGAGGTTTCATAAAAATGTGAGATTCTCAGGTAACTCTTGCAATGCACCCTGAAAATGAGACTAATTTCGAAATTTGACCAAATTTTTCTTTGCCACAGTGATGGAAACAAATTATATTTTGCAAGTCCCTTACAAGAATAGTAAAGAAATTATAACAATACGAATAGTCACTGCGCAGGAAATGAGCATACCACAGGTGCAAGTAAAGCCAGAATTATTCCTACAAAAATGACGAGGAAAGACATAAGCATTCAACAACCTTTTTTTAAATTCAAAATAACAAGGATAATGGTCTAGAGTACTGACGCAAAAGAAGGATAAGCAGATAAATTATGTGTACTCTGCTTCTCATACACGATAGAAGCGATACCGGATAATAATGAAGCGCTATAAAAGCTTCGCGTCTGATGGTGTACAAACTCTATTGACTTAATGGCAGGCTATATTTTCTCTGCGAGAGCGCCTATGACGTTAATAGCGACCATAATGTTTAACGCTCGGTACAGAAGCTGCCGTGTTTGTGCGTCTGCAAGTGCTTAACGTGGGCAGAGCTATTTTGGACTACAAGATTGGAGTGAATGCTGCAAATACTGCGAAGCACGTCGCACCATCCCAGAAGCAAGCATTTTTATTAAAACATGGAATCGAAAGGAGCGCAGTGTCTTTAGGACAGAAAGGCAGCAGACCATGTTTTCTACGATCATTAGTTTGTTATGATTCCTTGAGTAAGCATATTTCCTTACGTTAATATCACTTTTCATTGGTTAACGATTTTGGAAGTACACAAAACTCAAGACTGCAAATTGGTTCAAATGGCTCTAAGCACTATGGGACTTAAAATCTGAGGTCATCAGTCCCCTAGACTTAGAACTACTTAAACCTAAGTAACCTAAGGACATGAGACACATCCATGCCCGAGGCAGTATTCAAACCCGCGACCGTAGCAGCAGCGCTGTCCGGACTGAAGCGGTAAGAACCGCTCGGCCACAAAGGACGGTTCAACACTGCAACCAAGTTCCTTATGTTGGAGAAAATCATGTCTGTGGCGATTCCTGTATAGAATAAAATGATTTCAAAATAATAATAATAATAATAATAATAATGATAATAAAAGATAATTGGCAAACCAGGCCTGAATGTGACACTTAACTAGAGCTAAAAACGCTTATGTAAAGAAAAAAATGAAAGCCATGTCTGTTTTATTTGATTATCCAATTATCACCCTCGTTTCTTCAGTCAGTAAGTTCTTTACCCTATTTGAATAAGTTGCAGAACACAACCTGCGACAGTATCTCACTACAGAACTACTGCCACAATGTGATACTTCATACTTATTGCCGACCTAACTGACCGAGCGGTTCTAGGCGCTACAGTCTGGAACGGCGCGACCGCCACGGTCGCAGGTTCGAATCCTACCTCGGGCATGGATGTGTGTCATCTCCTTAGGTTTAAGTAGTTCTAAGGGACAGATGACCTCAGAAGTTAAGTCCCATAGTACTCAGAGCCATTTGAACCATTTTTCATACTTACTATTTGTACTGGATGTCATGACTACAAGATTGATGGTCACCTCATGTCCAACAGTCCCACTGAGTGATGTGAAGGTCTTTGTTTTGTTTCCATATCGTTCAGTTTTAAATATGGCCAAAGCAAGTAAAAACTAATTTACACGATGCAGCAGGTATCCTCGTATGGCCAGAGGTGGGAACACATAATGCACCAGGAGCATTGTCGAAGATGATTCTTTGCTGGTCCAGCTGTTGATATCGTGAGCCACAAAGTAGCGTGGACGTACTGACCTCCAGATATTTGAAAACATTGTGCACACCAGTCAACGTTTTTGTGACACTGTCCTTCGTCTCCATGTGAGTATTTGCAGGAGTGCGTTTGGCCCCGACTTAATTTTTATGGATCACAATGCGCGACCGCATCGAACAGATGGAGTAGGTCTCGGAACAAGTGGATATTCGGCTAATGTACTGGCCTGCCCGTTACCTCAGCTTAAACCTCATCGATCATGTTTGGGATACGTTGGGGAGACGTACTGCAACATGCCCACATGCACGAACGACCCTCCAGCAGTTGTCAAGCCTGGTAAGCCCCCACAAGAACGTTTACCAGCCTTGTGGTGTCCCACAAGGATCCATCTGGGGGCCATTGCTTTTTCTTGTGTACATTAATGATCTCTCATCAGTTACACTGCCAGAAGCAGGGGTCGTTTTGTTTGCAGATGACACAAGTATTGCGGTAAATACTATGTCGAGTGTAGTTCTAGAAAGATCTAATAATGATAAATTCATGGATACTAATAAATGGTTTAAAGCCAACTCACTGACATTAAACTTCGAAAAGACTCACTATATGCAATTCAAAACCTATAAGAGGTTTCCACCCAGCATATGCATAAAGTATGAAGAAGAGCAGATAGAAGAGGTTGACAGTCTTAAATTCCTGGGATTACAACTTGATAATAAGTTCAGTTGGGAGGAGCACAGCACAGAACTGCAGAAACGCCTTAACAAATCTGTATTTGCAATTCGAGTGTTAGCAGACATAGGCGACATAAAAATGAAAACGCTTGCATACTTTGCCTACTTTCATTCCATAATGTCATACGGTATAATGTTTTGGGATAACTCTTCAAGTCAAACAAAAGTTTTCAGAGTCCAAAAGCGTGCAATACGTATTATTTGTGGAGTAAATTCACGGACGTCCTGTAGAAACGTCTTCAAAGAACTGGGTATACTAACTACTGCCTCTCAGTATATTTGCTCCTTAATGAAATTTGTCCTAAATAATATATCTCTTTTTCCAACAAACAGCTCAGTTCATGCATACAATACCAGGAACAAAAATTATCTGCGCAAGGACTTAAAAGCACTTACTTTAGTTCAAAAAGGGGTCCACTATTCAGGAACACTCATCTTCAACAATTTTCCAGCAAACATAAGAAAATTTAGCTACAAATAAAGATCAGTTTAAAAGGAGCCTGAAAGACTTACTAGTGGCCAACTCCTTCTACTCCATTGACGAATTTTTTAATAGAAACAAATGATGTATTGTATATACTCATACTATTAGTACTGTTATTTCAGCTTTAAAAAAAAAACATGTTCCACATCCACGAAGATCTCCTCATCGCGGATCTATGGAACGAAAAACTAATCTAATCTAATCAACCAATCTAGCATGTGAGCACATTGCAGAGCATGCAATGCCGTTCGTCGTGATTACACACCCTATTATGAACCACCTCTCGCGTTCTGTAATTTCCCAAGACTATCATGAATCGTGGTGAGTTCAGAATAAGTATTGTCTTTGAATAAACGTGTCATTTCTGTTGGTCTCACTGCGTACTTCCTTCGATTCCCTTCTGTGCTATACTTAAGCAGTTTTTTCTATGTATGCTCCAAGTTTCATCGGACTACGTTAATTGGTAGGACACACCATGCGAAAGTTACTTCCGTCCTTATATTTTACACACCCGTGTATAAATACGCCGACAAAATTATTCGCTTACTGCAGTGCTCATTCTCGCGACCTGGTTGACGACCAGAAAAATATATTTGCCTTTTAAAGTATTCCAAGTCTACTAAACACTGGAGAGAAATACCAACAGGTCGCTTGTGTACATTTTTACAGGCCACCTTTTCTCGTCCACACCCCTTCTCCCCTAGGGATACTAGGAGTATCTCATTGTCATAGTATTTTTATACAAGTAGAGAGTAATATGTACAACAAATTTTGTTGAAATTGCCCCAGGCGCTCCAGAGTTATGTCACCTTTTTCCATGTCAACACTCAGCCGTAGGTATGTTAGGCGTACCTTACTGCCACAGTAATTTTTTTTCCAGTAATACATGTGCCAAGTTCGTTAGAAATTCTTTCAGTCGTTACAGAGATACGCTGATACGTCACTTTTTTTGAATGCCCCTCCCACATACTTGCACATCAAGGGGTGCAATTTTATCAGGACTGTTACCAATGAGCCCAGCGCTTCCGAAAACTATGCAGTCGGTACTAATGTCGGTCGTTAACGAATATTTACATGTCACGGAAAATGTAACGGTCGTATGGCATTATTGGCAGGAAATCTGATCTGGGGATGATCTCCCGCGTGGTACTACTCTTTCTATTAGTCGTCACTTCGAGAAAGTATGTTCGACCCTATCGAGTATCGAACTCGGGACACCATGATCCAGCAACGCGAACTTTTCTTTTTTTCTTGTCTCCTTGTCTTTTTTAGTTGACCCACCTGGGATTCAATCCTGCAACCGGAGTCAAAGGCTCTAACACTTTTTTTTCCTCTACTCTGTTCGTCATTGTTCGCGGCATTTGGTCTGGGAGGACGTCAGAGGATACCTTCAAGTTCATCGCTGAGTACTTCACTCAGTTTTTTATAACAGGTTGCAGTCAGGCCTTTGACCGAACACTCTGAGCTACCGCGCCAGCCTCACCAGGCCACGAGCTGCAGATACAGGTCAGGCATCCTCGCTCTCCACCCACCCCTAGAAGTGGCGGTGACGCAGTACCACCACAGTAATTTTAACCAAATACTGAGTCATTTATATGCAAAATTTTGATGAAACTGCTGCGTACATTCTACATATACATTTACACTTCGTAATCGACATTACGAAGAATGGTGGAGCGTACTTTGCCTTTCAGTGTCACTTCACCCTTTTCCTGCTCCAATGGCGAATGATATGCTGGAAGAATGATTTCTGAGCTTAAATCTCTCTAATTTTTTCATGGCCTTTCCGTGAGATGTACGTACGAGGAAACAATATATTGGTCGACTCTCCTAGGCATGTAGGCTTTCGGAACTTTAACAGTTGACCGCTTTCTCGCTTACTGAATGAACCTATAACGAAATGTGCTGCTCTTCTTTGGATATTCTCTATTTATTCTGTCAGTCCTACCTAGTACAGGTCCCACACTAATAAGCACCATTCAACTATTAGTCGAACGAGTGTTTTTTAAGCAACTTCCATTGCTGATGGACTACATTTCCTGAGGATGCTTCCAATGAGTTTTACTCTCTTACTAGCGATTAATTTTGTGACATTCCTGAATTATGCTGCTATGTCAACTTTTTTCACCCTTACTGCCACCCCTAGTGGAGGCAGGAGATTCTTATTCCTTCAGAAACCTTTGTCAGTGTACACAACAAAATGTCATTCCAATGGGATAAATGTTAGAGGAACGCATAGGAGACCAACGAACAAGCAAACATTCATTTTTATTTGTTAGACTATGTAATGACATTAAACAGACGAATGTTCACACAGTACATAGTAAATTCGTATATGATTGGCTCAGATGCCTGAAGGGCAGGTTCAGCCACCTAATGCTTTCACAAAGTGTTAGATTAGTGTGTTAAATGTATCTGATATCTGTAGATGTCTGTAATGGGTGTGTGTTGTTGTATGTATATCTGCAGTAGGCCGCATATGTCCGCTACCAGTCCGACGTCTGTGGCGTACGGAGTTGCCCATCCAATGCCCACTGTTCTCCGGCCATTGTGTATTCTTACAAGAACGGCATCATATGTGACGACACCGTCCTGTAGGCAACCAGTATGTTTACATTCTGTTTGCTCCAGGCTCCACCAGGAAGCACCAGCTACGCTCCTGACCTGTGTGGGCGCCAGGAAACCGTCAGTGCTGCTATCGAAGGACAAACATTATCCGCACATGGACGCAAGCATACTTCCGCCTGCTGGGTGCACTGCACTGCTTATCGCAGGCCAAAATCAGTTAGTCAATTCGCGAGCGCGATGTCCTACCGAGCGAGCGTGTTTACGAGCAGGGCTGACGTAGCTGCCTCGGTCGCACAGGAAGTGTCTGATCATAGTAGAGTGGGGCTTGTTGCGATGACGGCCCCATCGGCCGTTCCCCCTACGACGTCCCGGCGCCATTAAGAGGCACAAGAGCGGCAACCGATCCGGCAAGCGGATATAAGACAACGGCTGACACTCTGATACGGACTCGGCTGACCTCAACTTGACTTCCACTACAACAGGGCACAAAAAGTTCGCATCTCAGAAGGCTAGTGACGCACCCCCATCCTCTCCAAACAGCGACGGCGACTTCACCAGACCGCCTAAGAAGAAGGTCTCTAGGCCAAAACAGGCTACTGCGCCATCCCCTGAGGACCTCTGTTACGTGTGTGTTAGTGACTGCAGCACCACCCTCCAAAGACTTGCCTGCACAGTTCCTTCGCTGCCACAGGAATTTCTCGTCATGATCAGTGACAGGAACAGACTCCAGAGGGACTGACTACACACGTATGATCTTGCAAAATAGGCGCAGACCAATCTCCTGAGACGAGATCGCTAACTTGAAATCTGATGCTAGATCCTGGGATATGGAATCTGATGTTAGATTCTGGGATATGGTGCGCTATTTCATACGCTCATGCCCACACCTCCCACCACTTCAGACGCTGGCTGGCCCAGTCTACAACCAAGAGGACAATGTGATTGCTCTTGTGGACATACTTGAAGCCAACTTCCGCCCTATGGACGAGCCATAATATGTTCCACATGTAAAAATAGTTGAGGTAAGTTTACCATGTATCTTGCTGCGCCAATGCTGACCCAGAGGACCCCATCCCGCATGTTACTCCATTCTTCATCTTCTGCCCATCTCCAAGACTCCTTGATACGATGCAGTATCGAGTCAGGGTTTGAGGGCGTTACCAAAGGAAGCTGATGCTGTAATAGCAGATATGTTCACTTGCATCATCCAGAGTAAGAAGTACCCTCAGCCACAGAAACATGCCCTAACTGTTGTTATTCCGAAAACAAGAAATACTGCCCTGGTAGCCTGTTTCTCTTTCGGAGCAAAATGGTTGAAATGGCTCTAAGCACTACTTAACATCTGAGGTCATCAGTTCCCTAGTCTTAGAACTACTTAAACCTAACTAACCTAAGGACATCACACACATCCATGCCCGAGGCAGGATTCGAGCCTGCGACCGTAGCAGCAGCGCAGTTCCGGACTTAAGCGCCTAGAACAGCTCGGCCACAAGGGCCGGCTCGGAGCAAGGTCTTCCAACGAAACCTTCTGCTACAGATCTCTCAGAAAATTACGAGAGACGGACGTCCATATCCAACCGTGCTCCAACTCTTTCGATAGGTTAAAGAGATCACGACTGTCTGCAACTATACAGAATATTGTGTTGCCCTTTTTCTGGGTGTGAAATGAGCGTTTTACAGCGTTGGCACACAGGCGAATCGTATAAACTTTTCGCGTATGTTTTTCATGACAACTCTCTTCCATTGATGGAAAGTTATCTCCGGGGGAGGATGTTCATAGTCCCTGCAGGCGAGGCCATCTCTATGTCCGACGCATCGAGCAGGTGTCCCGATAACATCCGTCGTTGTGCCAGTCTTCTACTCGCTCTACAGCATGAGTCCACCCAGGCCGCTTCAAGTTACTTAGCTGGTTTACACGCGAGACACTGCCCTCATTACGAGAAGTTGCTAGCCGCTAGTCATACACCGACGCTTGCAGGAGGCTGTATTCAGTCCCAGAGGATTGGGAAGCGGAGCATAGGCTTTAACGCGACTAAAAGTGAAGCTGTACAGTTTGCCAAAAGACATTGTCCAATGATGCCGTAGCTGCAGCTCTTTGGCTAGCCTACACAATTGTCTGATGACGCGAAGTACCTTGGCGCACCCTCGTCCCTGTGCTCACCTGGCAGAAGCATGTGCATGACGTTAAACAGAAGACGCAGCTACGTCTCGGCAAACCACTCTTGTCGGTCGACTGTGACCTCACACTCGTCCGAGCTTGTGTTCGGCCCATCATGGACTAAGCGTGCAAGGCATGGGGCACCGTGGCTAACTACCACCTACGCTCTCTCCAACAAACGCAAACTTAGCACTATGGAGGGCCTTACATGCTCCTTGATGGTTTACAGCCAACCCTTGCACGACGCAGCATAAGAAATGGAGGTCCTTGCCTGCTTCCAACATCACGCCTGCAGAACGTACGACAAGACAAGGAAATCCCCCTTCCCGTTCATCCCCCCATCCAGCCGACGAAATGACAACAAAGACCACTTCTGGTCGCCTGTGGTCTTACTTGGCAGATAACCCTACATTCAATGTAGGCTAGATTTAAGACGTGAGCAGCGGTGCCTGGTTAATCGAGAACGGTAAGCTGAGAGCAGTGTCAATAAGGACTGCCGCTAATATATAATTTCTTCCTGCAACTGACTGACGCAAAAGTAATGTTACAGATACCCAAGGCTCACCAATGGTCAGTTAACAGTAGGTTACTTCGCAAGTTTCACATGTCTCTGTTGCGTCCGTTGACAGAAGAGGTCGTTAATGGGCCATTGCAGTGGATATTTAGACTACTGCACGTGCCATGAAATCATCCGATCTGATACAGAAAGTTCGCATAACGTTTGTACGTTCTCCGATGTGGCTATGTGCTTTGGTAGGGAAAAATACGTTTCCAAAAACGAGGTGCTTCTTTGTTTAACACGGTTAAGGTCTATATTTAAGCAAGTACATCATCTTAAATGTGAAACATTTTCTTCAGGTTATTATCAACGACAGTAACACGTTTCGAAAAATGCATTACACAAACTTGTGTTGTATTCATTTATTATTACATCGGCTTCGGTCGTAGACCATCATGTTGGTATCTTTAGCAACTCTAAGAAAGAAACCAGTTACAGATACAACAAAAGACAGATATCATCATGTGAATAACAGAACATACAGTGATGATTACGAAAGAATGAACAATACTACTCACACGTTACACAGATTGAGACATGAAAGCCGGCCGCGATGGTCTAGCGGTTCTAGGCGCGCAGTCCGGATCCGCGCGACTGCTACGGTCGCAGGTTCGAATCCTGCCTCGGGCATGGATGTGTGTGATGTCCTTAGGTTGGTTAGTTTTAAGTAGTCCTAAGTTCTAGGGGACTGATGACCACAGATGTTAAGTTCCATAGTGCTCAGAGCCATTTTTTTGAGACATGAAAACACATTTACTGGCACAGTCAATACAATTGTGCACATCTAGCAAAGCGAAAATTCATAAATATGAAGTTGAGTCCCATTCAGTAGCAACAGAGTAACTGGGCATGTGTAGTCAAATCATAAACAGACTAGATATAAGACAAGTGACCAAAGCATTCACAGTCACAAAGATGAAGCAAAGTAGTTGACATAATCGATATAAGCAGTGCCATACGACAATTCAGTTGTAAAATGAATACCGTTTTTTATATAACAGCAGACTGTGGGACTAGCACTGCCGGTCGAGAAAGAAAAACCTAATACAGCAAACATAATAAGTTATTACTAAAGAATGTTTTGGTCAATATAACGAAGTCACATATAAAGTAAATTTTTTATGTGGAAAAGCTGCTATCGAGAGTACAATAACAAACTAACACTGTTCTCAGCTTCATGATAATGTCATTTGACCTGCAAAAATACGATACTTTATCATTTTCTAAAAAGACTCAGGAGACAATAATGGTAGATAACATCCAGGTATAAGCAGTGTGTATTTAGCCTATGAAAAGAGGACGCTATTACCCTTCTTAATGTAAAGAAACATTATATCTATGTGTGTTACACATTAACACAAAACAATAGAATTAATTCAGGAGTTTACTTCAGAAAAGTTTCCATAAATAAAATGAGTGACAACATTAACCTAATAGTCTCAGATTGTATAAATTCAAGCACACAAAAATCCTTTGATCTTGCCAGATGCTGGAGTGATAGGAGATAACCATCCGTGAAGAATAAATAAAAGCATTGATGAATGTATAGTTTACTGCGCAGATCATAATCCTGGCTGTTATACACTGTTCAAAAGCTCCACGTATTCTAATAATAATATTCCCCGTGTTATGATAGTACAAAAATATGTTATTGGTCCCAACCTACAGAGGAAACAATGATCATCATAATAAAATAAGAGAAATTGGAGCTCACACGAAAAGATTTCAGCATAAGTTTTTCCTGTGGTGTTCGTGAGTGGAACGGCAGAGAACTAGCTTGAAGACGGTGCAATGAACCCTCTGCGAAGAATTTAATTGTGAATTCGAGCGTAACTGTGTAGATGTAGAAGTAAAAACAATATGTCTTACGTATGTCCGTGGCATCTTTTAGCTCCCCATAGATGCCATAAAGGAAGTATTCACCCCTGCTCATGTTTGTACTCTTCGTTTTAAATATTTCATTTAGCTGAAAATTTCGTCGCATTCAACATTCAGATAATGATTCGATTTCTGTGTGCAAAAGAGATAAAAGGGATCAAAATTCATTGATAGATTACTGAAGTTTATGGAGAAAAAACTGTGCGCTATCGACTGGTAATAAATAGATTAGATCGTTTAAAAATGGCCATTCATGATGGAAAAGCGAAGTGAGTCTGCCATCACAGATTTGGTGTAGAACGTTCATGCAGGAGTTCGAAGTAATTGACGATTTACAATTACGCCCTTATCTAATTGGTTCCTTTGGATACAACAAGTGTCCTCAACGAATTTCTTACAGAACATTTAAACTGCCAAAAATTGTGTGTACGTTGTGTACCAAACATGTTGACAGAGGTTCACAGAACCCATAGATAAGCTTTGAAGGCATACTACTTGTCCCTGCACTAAACAAAGGGTTTGAGTGGTCAGCGCCACAACAACAGCCGTTTAGTAGTGACTGGAAAATCTAGCACCAAAATTGTATTAGAACTGTATTTAGAAGTTGTAAGTGTTTTTATAGTGGTGAAAATTTTGCTGAAGCATGTACTGAGGTATAGATTTTTGTTTGACAATGAAGTTGCTTTAAAAATGCACTTGTTTGTTTAATTCGTAAACTGCACTTACCTAACAAGCACAAATTGTAAGATATATTCTGATCACGGCCCTCGGCAGATGCTGGTCGCTATTGTGAGCGACAGGGTCGGTCTTCCTGCTACTGGTGATTATTCTCCAATCTGACGATAATGGTCCAGTCTCCTTTTAATCCGGCTAAAGGAATGTTGGTCTGCCTCGATCCGGCTATTTTCAAAGGCGAGTGTTTTCCAAGTGATAATTGGAGTTTCCTGATACCCTTCGAAAACAAATTCCTGAAAGTCTTGGGAGGCAACAGCACCTTATAACGGTACTATTGGCGGTAACAGGAAATGGGCAAGCGAAATGCCTACAGTCAGCTTTGAAGGCTGATTAGCCAAAAGGTTTGCGTGGTAAAATACACTATCCAGTCACATTAACGTGGCCATCTGTCGAAAGCCTTAATAACCACCTTTTGCAGCGCGCCCCGCTGCACGATGTGCAGGAAGAGACTCAGGTGAGGTTCTGGAAGGTATCGACAGTGATGTGCAGCCCTGTCGACTCCAGTGTCGTGCTCAGCTGCTACAGTATTCTCGGTTGAGCATCCATGGCGCGAACGGCCCGATTGAAGTGGTCCCACAGATTCTCGAATGGGCTTAAATCCGGCGAGTTTTGTGGCCAGAGGAGTACGGTAAACTCATCCTGGTGCTCTTCGCATCACACACGTACACTGAGAGCTGTGTGACACGTCGTATTGTCCTGCTGACACATGGATCCGTACTGAAGAGAAACACACTGCCTATACAGGTGGATATGGTCCCAAGGATAGATCCATACTTGATTCTCTGTGTCCTCCAGAATTACGAGACCACCCAGCGAATGCCACGGAAAGATCCCCTAGACCACAATGGCCATCGATTCGATGGATCATAAAACGTGATTCATCTAAAAAGACCACCTATCGCCACACAGTGGGTGTCCATTTGGGGTATTGGTATCAAAATTACAGCCTTCGTCGCAGATGAACGTCAGTCAGCATGGGTGTAAGAAGCAGGCACCTGCTGTGGAGTTCTATACGCAGCAACGTTCGCTGAATGGTCGTTGACGGGACGCCCCTTGGTTCGTCTGGGTTTCCAGTTGCTCAAAAGTTGCACGACTATTCGAGCGTGCACATCTCTGCATCCAGCGTTCACCCGTCGTCTGTGACCCGTGGTGCGTCACAGTTGCATCAGCACCATCTTGGACAGCTCCATTTTGCTATGCACGGTATACTTTAACCATAACAGCACACGAACAGCTTACAGACTTGGCCGTTTCAGAAATGCTTCCATCCTTGGCTCGAAAGCCAAAGATCATGCCCTTTTGGATGTCAGGTAAATCGCTCAATCGCTCCGTTTCCACAGTAGGAGAACGGATGCACTGTCCCCCCCCCCTTCCCCCCCGTACTTACGAGACCTTGTATATATCCTCGACTGTTAGTGTTGTCACTTGCTGCCATTGGTCGTTGACGTCGAACTTAGGTGTTAGGTGGCGGTCACATTAACCTGTCTGGGCAGTGTAATATCGTGTTCTGACAGGGGAGATTGCAAATTCGGGTGTCAGCCGGCAGCCTCGCGCTAGTGGAGGCAAGCTGTGAGCCCTCTGGGCTGGAACTGATTTTACGGTTTGTATTTCAGAGGTCGGTGGACCGTGATCAATAAAGTTGGTCTCTCTATGTGGAAAGTTCGGAAGTGCGTTCCTGTAAGCGAGCATAGCAATCGACTTAGTCAACTGCCCATTTGCAGGGTGGTGTTGCTATTGAGGGAGCATATATGGAGTCTTTAGCGACGGGCCCTCTAGTAGAGAGTGGAGCAACGGGCTAGTAGGAGGTGTTGCTTAATGGATGAAGCAGACTTGCCGAAGATTATTAGAAGAGAATAAATTCTTTCTCCCATTGAAATTAGATGTGTGGCGTTCTTGCGTTTAGACTTTAGACTGTGATTCTAGGTTCTATATAGAGGAATTGGTAGGAGCTGGTTGGTGTTCGTTGTCCTGGCCGGTGTAGAATTTGGTAGTCTTTTTTATGTAGTTGTTATAGGGTATAGATCAACGGTATGGAAGAAGTGGCTGTTTTAACGCTGTCTCACGGGTCACAGCGTGTCTGACGACCCTTATTTTGCATAACAGCACAAACGCACCAGTGCACGGAAATGACTATTGTCTACGGAGTAAACTCAGGTGGCAGAGGTCATATGTTACTTCCTAATACCACGTTGGATCTTCTTTTGCCCGGCGTAGTGCAGCAACTCGACGTGGTACGGACTCATAAAATCGTTGGAAATCCCATGCGTAAATATTAGGCCCTGCTGCCTCTATGATGAGGTCCCATCTCCGAGGAGAGTAGGGAAGATGCGGAAGACCAGCACCGCCGACTAAGCAAGGTCGTGGCGGAGGTAGTTTGACATTTACTTCCTCCGACCGTAATGGGGATGAATGATGATGATAAAGACAACACAACAACACCCAGTCACATCGAGGAAGGGAAAACCCCTGACCCCGCCGGGAATCGAACCCGGGACCCCGTGCGCGGGAAGCGAGAACCCTACCGCAAGACTACGGGCTGCCTCTATAGCAGTCCATAATTGCGAAAGTGTTGCCGGTGCATGATTTTTCTCACGAACTGTCCTTTGATTATCTGCCATAACTATTCGATTAGATTCATGTCGTACGATCTGACCAAATTATTCGCTCGAATTGTAGAGAACGTTCTTCAAACCAATCGTGAAAAATTGTGGCCTGGTGACACGGGGCATTATCAAATATAACAATTCCATCGTTGTTTGGGAACATGAAGTCTATGAATGGCTGCAAATAGTCTCCAAGTAGCCGAACATAACCTTTTACAGTGAATGATAGATTCAACTGAGGACCAGGACTCAGTCCATTCTATGTAAACAAAGCCCACATCATTATGGAGCCACCACCAGCCTGCACAGTGTCTTATTGACAACTGTGGTCCATGGCTTCGTGGTGTCTGTGCCAGCTCTTACCAACAGAAATCGGGACTCATCTGACCAGGCCTCAGCAGTTTTCCAGTCGTCTAGAGTCCAACCGATATGGTCACGAGCCCAGGAGAGGCACTGCAGGCAATGTCGTGTTGTTAGCAAAACCACTCGTTTTGGCCGTCTGCTGCCATAGCGCATTAATGCCAAGTTTCGCCGCACTTTCCTAAAGGATACGTTCGTCATGCGCCCCTCATTGATTTGGCTGGTTCAGATGGCTCTGAGCACTATGGTACTTAACTTCTGAGGTCATCAGTCCCCTAGAACTTAGAACTACTTAAACCTAACTAACCTAAGAACATCCCACACATCCATGCCCGAGGTAGGATTCGAAACTGCGACCGTAGCGGCAGCACGATTCCAGACTGTAGCGCCTAGAACCACTCGGCCACTCCAGCCGGCCCTCATTGATTTTTGCGGTTATTACACGCAGTGTTGCTTGTCTGTTAGCACAAACGCCGCTGCTCTCGGCCGTTAAGTGAAGGCTGTCGGCCACTGTGTTGTCCGTGGTGAGAGGTAATACATGAAATTTGGTATTCTCTGCACGCTCTTGACACTCTGGATCTCGGAATATTGAATTCCCTAACGATTTCCGAACTGGAATGTCCCACGTGTCTGGCTGCATCTACCATTCCGCGTTCAAAGTCTGTTAACTTCCATCGTACGGCCATAATCAAGTCGGAAACTTTTTCACAGGTATCATCTGATACAATTCACACCTCCGCCAATGAACTGCCCTTTTATACTTTGTGTAAACGATATTACCGCCATCTGTATATGTGCATATCGCTACCCATGACTTTTTGTCACCTCAGTTTATTATGCCGCGCGGTTTCTCTTACGCTACGTATAGGCTTTGTGCGCGCCAGACGCTAAGGAGGCCACGCAGCGGAGGAATGTTTCAAACTCGTGCTTCTTAAATCAGACCTGAGATTCCAGATATATTCACTTGCCGTTCCTATCCCGTCCTGTTAGTAGGAAATTACCGTGAATTAAGCTGCTCTTTCAGGATTACAGTTATCCGATGGCTTCATGATAATATTAACTCGCATGTATGGTGTGTCTGGAGTCAATAGTTTTCTGCGCTCCTTAGCAACGTGATGCACAGTAGATGCTTATCCGTAATCGAAAATTAATGCAGAGTGCGGAGTCCTTTGCGTTTTTTTATAGTCAAAGCGTGACTCCGAGACTCAATTAGTGTTCCAGCCGGAGCCCCTAATTACATTACGATGTCTTCTCGGCGGAGCTCTAAGCTATTTTATTTGCAGAAAACTTTCTCAATTTTTCACTCGCAGGGACTCAGTCAAGGATTGCGTTTTCCGGAAAATGTCACTTCTTCTGTATAGTAATCAACACAAAGCATTCGCAACGGAAAAAAGGAATGAGGTCGTTGCAATGAATCCTCGCTTTACTTAACAGTTTGCGGCCAGCGATTTATACATCTCTTACCATTACCCTGGTTAGTGCATTCTCTGATCTGTAATTTACTTTTATTTCATAGACCCATACATATTATAAAAAATGGATGTATGTATGTGCGTTCCACATCCCTTCCTAAACCACTGAATCGATTTCAACCAAGCTTGGTATACACTTATTCCTTACTGTCAGGCAACAATCGATGTGTGGATCAGATAGTTCAGGAGATATGACGTCATAAACAGTGAGATACATGAAAAACTGTCACGTCTTGCAAGACCTTTAAATTTATTGCTTCTTTGCTACTAACTCTGTATCCACATATGCTGCTGAATGTATCTGCAAAAATATATTATTGTATGACGCTTAGATCAGGAGATATGACATTCTAAACACTGAGGTACGTGAAAAATCGGCACATATTCATGGCGTTTAAATTCATTACTTCTTTTGTATGTTGACTCTATTCGCAACTTATTTTGCAAGCAGTATCCATACATGCCCCTGAAAGGAGCTACACAAATATATAATTGTGCGACACATAGTTCAAGAGATATGTCGTCATAACTACTGAGATCCGTGAAAAATCTCGCAGCATGCGTGAAGTTGTAACAGATTTACTCTTTACTATTAATACGGTTCAACAGCCAAATCAGCTTAAGGAAATCCCTGACACATGTCAGTGCTTTCAACTGCGAAGTGCAAACGGCTGTAGGCGAAAACAATTGCCGTCCATAGAATTATGAAGAGGCGTTGCCATAGAGACGTTTACAAAATCGCGTTCTGGAAATGCGTCTAGCTAACAGAAACTGTCCGGGGTACTGTACTTATAGATTTATATACTATGGATATTTCTTTGCACTATTGTTTCATAATTTCTTAGGTTTTTTCACGAATACACAGAAATTAAATTTTTTCGATATTACAGATCAACAAAATCCTTTTTGGAAATTGGCGAAATGAATACCTGGGCTGTGCTGTGTTTGTCAGCTAGTATATATATATATTTCTGCAATGGTGCGGTTAATATACGATTGCATTTATTGGGTATAATCATTGTTAGACGAGTTGCAGGTGTTGTGCTTATTAAACTACGGGGCGGGGCAAATCAGATCAGCTCTACTGCCTAACATCGTTCCGTGTTAGCAGATTTATTTTTCTCATCTGCCAATCTTCTATCTGCTGACCGTGGAGGCATCAGATCTGTTCAATTAACGCAAGTGCTTCAGTTACCCGGTTTAAGACATGAAGAATTAAAGGCACGGGGAAAACTACAGACCAGTAACAGACAGCATTTTTAAGCAAATTAAATTATATTGTTGGTCTAAAACAGAATAAATGCGAGGTGGCCTTTTTACATAATTGGAACGAAACCAATCAATAATTTTGTATTACTTGGAACCCAGCCATATTGCTGTAGGACGAGAAAAAGACATGGAAAAACTTTCACAATCAAATGAAAACTGCTTCAGTCCCTAGAGAGTGGTATTTGGACGATTGTTGTTAACTCTTAGGAGTAAACGAGAAAAAAGGGGGTTAGCCGTGAGGATTAGGGATACGAATGCAAAGACACGGGCAGCTTATGACAACAGCATTGGTGAAATCGTGGCAGCAGCTGCCCCCGGCATAATCCCGTAAGAAAGGCGATCAAAGTAGCAAAAACTATTTTATCATAAAGCATCCTAACCACAACTGACTGACTCAGCACAAGACAGTTTCTAAGGTGATGCAAGCCTCTTCATGTACAATAAAACAGCTGCGACGAAGTTTCCCCGTGGTTTTTTAAACATGACGCAGCACAGCAATGTGCCTCATCAGAATGAAAATAGTTTCTGTAGCCAACTTTACTGGGGCTTGGCAGCGGAGACGGTTCATGCTGCTTCCGGCCGCGAGCTGGCTCGCCCTCCTAGGCTTTGGTAACCTGTTGTTGCACCAGATCAACGAGATGGGAGAAAGTAGTTGAACCTACTCAAAGACGTGTCTGTAGCCGATATTTGAACGTAACGGCCTCGAATTTTACTGATTTCAGCCATCTTGTGTTTTTTTCTAATGAAACTGGACAATACAGGGTGATTCAAAAAGAATACCACAACTTTAGGAATTTAAAACTCTGCAACGACAAAAGGCAGAGCTAAGCACTATCTGTCGGCGAATTAAGGGAGCTATAAAGTTTCATTTAGTTGTACATTTGTTCGCTTGAGGCGCTGTTGACTAGGCGTCAGCGTCAGTTGATGCTAAGATTGCGACCGCTCAACAGAAAGCTTTTTGTGTTATTGAGTACGGCAGAAGTGAATCGACGACAGTTGTTCAGCGTGCATTTCGAACGAAGTATGGTGTTAAACCTCCTGATAGGTGGTGTATTAAACGTTGGCATAAACAGTTTACAGAGAATGGGTGTTTGTGCAAAGGAAAAATTCTGGACGGCCGAGAACGAGTGATGAAAATGTAGCACGCATCCAGCAAGCATTTGTTCGCAGCCCAGGAATTGGCTGTTCTCTCAGCTCGAACAAGAAGCACAACAATTCATATTTCAGCAGGATGGAGCGCCACCACATTGGCACTTATCTGTCTGTAACTACCTGAACGTCAACTGCCCGAGGCGATGGATCGGCCGCCAGGCAGCCTGTGACAGAGCACTTCATCACTGGCCTCCAAGAAGCCCTGATCTTACCCCTTGCGATTTTTTCTTATGGGGGTATGTTAAGGATATGGTGTTTCGGCCACCTCTCCCAGCCACCATTGATGGTTTGAAACGAGAAATAACAGCAGCTATCCAAACTGTTACGCCTGATATGCTACAGAGAGTGTGGAACGAGTTGGAGTATCGGGTTGATATTGCTCGAGTGTCTGGAGGGGGCCATATTGAACATCTTTGAACTTGTTTTTGAGTGAAAAAAAACCTTTTTAAATACTCTTTGTAATGATGTATAACAGAAGGTTATATTATGTTTCTTTCATTAAATACACATTTTTAAAGTTGTGGTATTCTTTTTGAATCACCCTATAAACATAAAAACAGAATGAAAACTGCTCCTCTCGTAGCACAGGCAAGGCAAGTATGTCCTGGGCAGAGTTAGGTATGTAACAGAAGGGAACTAGCTTTTCGACTTATCTGGAAACTTTTTTTACTTTATAGTGTCAGTACCCATGTCATGTAATATAATCCATCGTGTCAAGCAAAGTAATATGATACATCATGTCATGTCGTGTAATGTGACACAGGCCATCATGTCATCTAACATGGCATTTGTCACGTCGTGCAAGATTACACAACATGTCACTGAAGTTTAAGATACATACACCCCCACTCTGGAATACTTCCTGTTACAGATCCACCCCCACTCTGAGATATTGGCTACTGTAGATGCATTTCACTCTCTAGAGCACATTAATTTGTTGTATACGTGTAGCAGGGAGTGGGAAAAATGGTCCCCTAGGGGAAGATCCACTCCACCCCCCCCCCCAAAAAAATCAAAAAACTGTTTTAACGTTCACCCAGTAAAAAACCCACCCCAATGGAACTCCCCCCCCCCCCGCCCCCCCCCCCCCGGCAAAACGTTTTTAGCTAATATACGGATGCTCCTCAACCATATGATGTTATACACTGTTTACTATGGCTAGCGAATGTTCTGGATTTTCGGCAAGCCATCAAGGACTCAGCTTATAGACTGCAATACGCTAATGTGCCAACAACTTGCAGTAAGAACGTTCTTTCGCTGGGGAAGTAGGATTAACTTGTAAGAAAGTGCGAATCTGTCAAGATGTTTTGATTTAAATGTCTTTCATGCTGTCTTGTTAGACAAAAAGCTAGTTACCTACTTTCACAGCCCTAATGTATTTGCCTTTTCTGCGCTATGATAGGGGCCTTTTCATTCTGGTTCCTAACTTTTACTTTACCATAATTCTGACATTAGACCGCCATAGTTTGGCAAATCGATGTAGATTTCTGTTGAATCGGGTGCCAACTGATCTGGTATAGGATTTTTTTTGTTGTGTTTCGGAAAGTGTTGCTTCTGTCGTGGCAATGGATAAAGCTTTCAAAGAACAACAAGAGACCAGTAATTGCATGTAATTGTCTACCTTATTACAAAATTTGAACCGACTCGCATAAATTTGAAACTTAAAAGTCACACGCGTAAAAAAGCTCTCAAAATGTGTTTTCTGGTACGCAAAATCTGAATTAGGATATATTTCTGAAACGGAGTTTTCAATTTTATTGTAAGCATACATTTTTTACTTATTTCAAACATTTTAACCGTTTCCACTAATTGAGTTCACGAAAGAAACAATTTTACATTCTACATTTACCTCGACTGTAAACCATCGTATCTCGACAACGGATACATATTGCTGGACAAAAACTTTGGTTTTGGCTTCATCTATTTACCTAACTTAGTGCAAAGTTTGAACTGATTTGTACAAATTTAAACTATGGAAGTGGTGCGTTTCAAAAACTTCCTATCAAAACGTGCGATAAAAATGGTGCCAATAGCTCAGCATTAGTTGCAACCAAAATTAAAAAACTTTTGAAAAAAGGAAATCTTTTGCAGAAGGAATTAATCGTTCAATGTGAAAGGGCACAATGTCAGGTACGTCGTTCAAATCTTGCTTCATATACTCTATAGTATAAAGTAAGACAGATGGTCTAATGACTATACGAATGGCCGCCGTTCCGAGCTAAACCAAAAACTTCTTACCCCGTGTCCCTTGTACAGATACGAACCGAGAACCAAGAGCTGCCCAAACTGCGATTTTGCGCACGATCTTTTTAGTCATACTCGTATTTGTTACACCGCTTCCGCTATGTACCGATTACCCGTCCCAGCCATTCCATTTTCCTCTACTTAGGTAGTGCATCGGTGGTGTCAGTTTGCTGATGGATGATATTAATGACTAAACTAATTTTTTCGATTTTGTAGTCAATCAAGGAATACGCCCGAGATTACTATCATTGAAATCGCGATTACAACCTGCGATTCGAAAGACGACTGTTATGTAATCAGACTCTCTTCCTCTGTATGAGACTGGGACGGGCAGCCGCTGAGGCTTCTCTACGTGATTATACGTCTCAGAAAAATTTCAGAGTTACAGAGAATGTTGGAAAAAGCAGCCCACTGAATTTAATAATTTAGACTCAGGTGATAATCTGGTTGTATTTAGGCTAGTCAGTGACAAACATGCGGAAATTCAAATGGTTCAAATGGCTCTGAGCACTGTGGGACTTAACATCTGAGGGCATCGGTCCCCTAGAACTTAAAAATAAACCTAACTAACCTAAGGACATCACACACATCCATGTCCGAGGCAGGATTGGAACCTGCGACCGTAGCGGTCGAGCGGTTCCAGACTGAAGCGCCTAGA
Source organism: Schistocerca americana (assembly GCF_021461395.2). Lineage (NCBI taxonomy): Eukaryota > Metazoa > Arthropoda > Insecta > Orthoptera > Acrididae > Schistocerca > Schistocerca americana. Next base: position 868,296,093 of record NC_060119.1, on the reverse strand, counting down.
ACCGCTCGGCCACACCGGGCGGCCAAACATGCGGAAGAGCTGATGTGTTTGACACACTGCTACAGGAGCTCTACTGCGAAGGGCGTGCATCAGTATGCAAAAAATAGGCCTCCCAGAACTGAGCAACAGTTGGGCGGCCATTATTCTGCAGTAGAATGATTCCATCCGCCATTACTCCTGGGCATTTGAACTTGATGTCGACGAACCGCTCGCCGTGTGTTAAATGAAGCGAGCGATCAGGTCAGAAGTGTTGACGGACGGCATCGTACTGTTGCAAGATAATGCCCACCCGTGTTGCCAAAGTTGTTTAGCTTTCTCAGAAATGGTTCAAATGGCTCTGAGCACTATGGGACTGAAAATTTGAGGTCATCAATCCCCTAGAACTACTTAAACCTAACTAACCTAAGGATATCACACACATCCGAGGCAGGATTCGAACCTGCGACCGTAGCAGTCACGCGGTTCCGCACTAATGCGCCTAGAACCGCTCGGCCACCACGGCCGGCGTTTAGATTCCTCTGCAGAAGTTTCGATGGAAGGCCGTTGCACACACTCCATACACTCCCGATCACTTCCCATGCGATTTCCATATTTTTGAAGACCGTAAGAAAGGCATTCGTGGCCGTCGATTTGCTTCGAAAGAAAAATTGTATGAATGGATACAATCATGGGTCCGTAAGAAACCGCAAAGATTTTTCCGTGAATGCAATGATTGTCATGTCTCACTGTGGGATGATTGTATTAACAGTTATGGAATTACTTTTGAAATAAAATACAGCTTACGCACTTTTATTTTCCATGTGTGTTATATTTCTCTAACTGCCTCTTATACATGCACAGTAGGTAAGAATTACATACTTCGATGAATTGCACATTCCACTGAAAGTGGCATAAATTTTCAATTACGCAGTCGAACCCCACTGATAACGTTTGCCATGCTCTCAATTGCAGCTATTCACCTGTGGACACGAGCCTCGAGAACGAACTAGTATTCCGGCTCGGCAGCCGGATCTCATTTTGTTGCCTCCTGGGATTGGCTGCAATCTTCCGGCGAGCAGAGGGGACCCGTAGCGCCGGCTACGAGCACAAATAAGTATGCAAATGACGCGAATGGGAATCATTCCTCCGACGCTGCGGCGGATACGGTACCCTGCGTCTACCGCTGTCTTTTTTCTTTTTTTTTTTTTTTTTATCCACTGCCGTGCGCCAGCCGGCGTTTAGGCAGCGTGGGTGCGGGGTGTGAGGCGACCGCCGCTTCCATTTGGAGGAAGCGTGCTACTGGCTGGGACGCCTTTCCCCGCCGATGACCGTCTAAGCGCTGGTGGTGCCTACCAAAGACAGCGAGGCGCTCTGGACGGGCTCCCAGCAGCGGCGAAAGCCCCAGTTGTCAGCTGCTGGGAACGCGACGCCGAGCTGGGAGAGCGGGCGAAAAGCCAGCAATTAAAATCTTCCGAGCGACGGCTCCCTCGAGTACCAGCCGCGCGTGCCTCTCGCTCTGCTTCGATACTTCGCACCGAGCTTGGCAACGCGCCGAGCTGCAAGTACGTTTTTACAGACACTTTATCAGCAGTCCTCATCGCTTTCACTGCTGCGCACGTAGGCTGAAAGGCTGCGATCGTGCTTACACTCACACACCCCGACGGTGGTTGGATCCCCAGCCTTCCATGAAGCAACAGAATATCGGTTTCCGAGAATTCTCTATATTTTCTCTCCCTGTAGCATTTTGCGAGCTATTTTCGAAAAACTGTGGAATAAAAAACGGCATTAGGCGTGCGTATGGATGTTCAGTAAATATGTGTCCAAGTTTCCTTCATACACAGGTTGAGTCGTGTAAGACGTAACACCGCTTTTCTTCTTCAGTACGTTAGATCAATCACTTTCTTATATTTTGTGCATTTCTTTTAGTGTAGTATTGCTTCATTCTTTTCCATCTTGTTTTCCCTGTTTCTTCAAATTTGGATCGTTCGTTTGGTTTTGATTTTGACTCGGAACCTTTCGTTATTGTCTTTTTTTCTCATCAATTGTATCTGGGAATGTATTTTATGTGATTTTAAATCCTTTCTCTCTCTCTCTCTCTCTTTTGTATGTATGTATGTTCAGGTTCATTCTACGGGTATGTCCATAAAAATCAAACACGCTTTTGCTCATTCTGCCTCAATGTTTCCTGTTAATGGGGAAAGGGCTTCGTTTCTGACGTGGATTAGTTTATTGTTATCGAATTTGGGTCATAGGACTTTCCTTAATATCTTGCTTACTTTGATCTCCAGCCTCTCAATTTGGCCATGGTTGGTGGTTTACAGTGTTTCTACTGCTTATGGGAATTCTGGTTTGATTTTACCGTTACAGTGTCTTATTTTTGCATTCCATGAGAGGGACTTATTCTTATTATGTGTTTTTGGTGAGTTCGATGCCCAGTTCAACTTTATTTCTTCTAGATTCCGTTGCCTCTTTCTCGAAGGAATTCCATATGATACATTCTCCACGATATTTGAATTCTTTGGCGGATTCTATTTCTTGTTTTCCACCTTTAAAAAGGTCCGACTTTTTTTTATTATTTGTCATTATCTTTCTCTTTCCGAAGGAGATTATGAGAGTGTTTATTTCATGAGAGTTTCAAGATATAGAAAAGAGGCTTTCGGAAAATGTTATTACTCAGAGCGACACGTAATTTCGTCTTGTGGTTTATGCCTTTACCTGTTGTATCAAACGGAATATTAAAGCACGTATAGTTTTTTGAGAAAACGGAACGATGTACTTTTTAATGGCGTTATAAATCTCTCGAAAGGACTAGAGCGATATAATTTTTATTGTTGAATCGAACCTGTCGCAAGGGTATTCAAAAAACTGAATGGAGAGTCGACCGGAATCGATAATTTCGGCTTAAACATCGCCAAGTCGTGGCTCTCATGCAATATTCCGTCATTGTATCAAGCATTTCAACTGTTTGTTTCCACAAACGTTCTTCACTTAAAGATGACCGCGCGGAGTGGCCGTGCGGTTTGAGGCACCATGCACGGATTGCGCGGCCCCTCACGCGAGAGGTTCGAGTCCTCCCTCGGGCATGGGTGTGTGTGTTGTTCTTAGCATAAGTTAGATTAAGTAGTGGTTAAGTCTAGGGACTGGTGACCTCAGCAGTTTGGTCCCCTAGGAATGCACACACATTTGAACATTTTGAATTTAAAGATGAGGATGTAGATGCATTTGAAATAGTTCTCTTAAGGCCCTTCTGGTATGTTAGTAGTTAGCAGATAGTTCTGTTTATAGTAATCGAAGCTGAACCTATATCTATGTCGTATAAAGTAGAGCCTAAACCAAATGCGTTTTTTCTTAGCAGCGTAGATTTATCATTTTGCTGCTTATAATGACGGAGCCTGCGAGTGTTCAAACAGCAATAGCCGATTCCGACCACCTTTCTTTTCAATGTTGGTACACTCGTCGGATACTATTTATAAAAGTACCAACGTCAGCATCATCAAGCGTTACATCAATGAACTCGTCATTTCAAAAGGATGTCTTTCCATTGAAATAAGTCATACTTGTTCCACATTACGTGCCTTTTGCCTAATACCGTTTTCTGAAAACCTCATTCCGATATCTCGAATCGTTCACGAAATAATTCCGTGATTCATCCCGCGTATGGGCGCCTAGCCCGACACTGACCGTGCCTTGCTCTATCGTAGCGTTCAAGAAGGATAACTGTGGAAAACTAGCCAAAAAATGTCATTGCATTAGTGTGTATGAAATGTGGTGAGAAAGCACATGAATCACGAAAATATTCTTCACAACAAGACCAACCAGTTTGCAAACTTTTTTGAACAAAGCACGCTCTACAGCAAGTATTTTTATCGGATTTAATTGGGTTTCAGCCAGATTAGGCCATCTTCTTTACTTTTGCTTTTACTTTTAAGGGCTTCTCCACTCTTCAGCAGTTGCCCCTAATTCCCATTCGCTGGCATTCCTGATCATGGCAGTCTTCTCTTTCAGATCTCTCTTCCTCATCTTTCCTATTACTCTCGCTCTCCATGTTATTTTCTACCGTCCACGCGTCTTCCTCCCCGGTGGTGACCATTCCAGCATTTCTGTCGTCATCGTCTTTGTTCCATTCGCCGTACGTGGCTACACCATTTCAAAGCTCTTCATTCAATTTTTTGCACGACTGGTTGTTCAATATCCGTTATCTCCCTAATTTCCTCATTTATTATCCTCTCTGTTCTCGATATCCTGGCCGTCCTCCTTATTCTATCTGTCTCTACTGCCTGTTCTCTACTTCACTGCTGCTTCCTCAGAGTCCAGCATTCCGATCCTACCTTAGTATACTTCCAACTACTGTCCGCAGAATCGTCTTCATTGTTTCTTTTGATATTTCCCTGCTCCAAAGAACTCTATTTAACATCTTAATTGCTCTTCGTTCCTGTTGGTTCCTACCTTCCACACCTGCTCCACTGTTTTCTGGGTAATCGATCCTAAATATTTAAATTTCTTCATTGCTTTGATAGTTTCTTGCGACAGAACTATATTCGTTCCATCTCCTCCCGCTATTAGACATGTTGTTGTGGTTATATTTACTCCAAGCACGCCCCGTTCAGATGCATCCATTAAGTTCTTTATCAAAAACGTGAAGACCTTACTTTGTGCTATCTCCAGAGCTAAAGCAGTAAGTATTAAAAAAATATTCAGTCGAATTCACAAGCCTATAGAAATTGGAGGTAAATGTTCACTAAAACAATGAAATAAAAAGAAAAGATCTTAGTGCTAGTTCCAAATTATTTGCTCATGTGTTAGCCGTTAGGGGTCTCCATGCTGCAGATAGCTCGCTGGCTCGGTTACAAGAATCAGGAACCTTGATATGCTGGACATCTAGCTGTATTCACAATTGCGAGAAGATAACGAGGCAATGAAAGTATATTTTTCCAACAGGACGTAGCAGCACCACGCTGCCACGTGTGTGTAGGAGCGTTTATTAGCAGTGAGCTGCTTCAACGATGAATCGGCCGTAAAGGGCGCAGGGATTTAGCATTGTCCCAATAGCCTCGAAGGTCATCTGATATCATGATGCGAGGTCTTTTTTCAATGTCAGGGGAGCAGTTGTTTACAGTTCCTCCCATGTGCTCAAAAATGGTTCAAATGGCTCTGAGCACTATGGGACTTAACATCTGAGGTCATCAGTCCCCTAGAACTTAGAACTTCTTAACTAATCTAAGGACATTACACACATCCATGACCGAGGCAGGAATCGAATCTGCGACCGTAGCAGTCGCGCGGTTCCAGACTGAAGCGCCTAGAACATCTCGGCCGCACCGGCCAGCTTCCCATGGGCTTCCCATACCAACAACTTCGGGTGACCTTTGGCACCACAGAGCAGCCATATCAGCAGTGAATGTGGCTACTCTGAAAGGGAAGTGAAAGCTCTAATCCTAGACGTAACTGTGAAAAGCGCCCAAAGATTGTACATGCATGCGTATAGAACACGTACGCTCGTAAAATCAGATGTTTATTTTGAAAATAAGAACGTTGTATTCCTCTGCGGAAGTTGAAACTTATTCAGAGTTTCTGTTTTTATTCATGTAGCACAAGTAGTCTCCCGAATAGGATGAATCTTTATGATATACTGCGCGTCGTGAAACGTCTCCGTCTGGCACTGATTACCTCTGTATGATGACCCAGTACCGATGAAAGCAGTCATTACAATAAAATTACCTGATCCAGACTATGTTTTTTTATAAAATTTTGAAACAAGATCACTTTTTCCTCCTGCCAAACATAACGTAGCCTTTCAATTTGTGACATTATTTTCGTGTTGTCAATAATTCGTCTGCTTCAGTCTTTTTCTTTGGTTATGCTATAATGACTATGTATCTGTCACATGCACCATCTATGATACTCTGTTCCTTTATACTTTCTTCCCTTTGTTGTATATTTTCGCTGAATTGTATTATCAACATATATCAACATTATAGTGTCGTTATGTGTCAATAACGCTCGGTGTATCGAGGCGTAGACTCCGGCAGGCACTATGAACTGCAGTGTATAAAGCGCGATCAAAAAGAGACGAGCCGGAGGCATAATTAAAGAAACCAGTACCTGTATGTTAGATGTATTGACCCTGGCCGTTGAGACACTTGTCCCCCTGTGACACAAGGCGGTGAATGGCTGTCTCATAAAATTCCCGGGGGCTGCGATGTGAACCAGTTCAGCACGTACTGCTGGACGTCGTCTTCTACACAAGTGCAGGAAAGATTATGCTGACGTTCTTCGTTGATCAAGATTGCTCCCTTCTGATTCACTTCCTGCAGCACGGGACAACATTCAATGCCCAGCGTTACTCGCAAACCTTGACCACCCTTCGCCAAGCGATCAAATCAAAACGACCAGGCAATTTCACCCGTGGGGGGCTCCACGACAATGCAAAGCCTCATACAGCCTACAAAGTCGCGGCACTCCTGCAGAAATTCAAATGGGAGGTTCTCAGCCACCCTCCATACAGTGCGGACATGTCTCCCTGTGATTACACCATTTTTGGTCCCCTTAAAAAGGATCTGAGGGGCAAACGATTCACCTTGGACGACGACGTCCAGCTGTACGTGTGAAACTGGTTCACATCGCAGCCCCGGGAATTTTATGTGACAGCCATTCACAGCAGCCTTGTGTCACTGAGGGACAAGTGTCTCATCAGCCATGGTCAATACTTCGAACATACAGGCTCTAGTTTCTGTAATTATGCCTCCGGCCCCTTTCTTTTTGAACGCCCCTTATACCTCTGTCTTCTTCAGTTTTCTTTGGCTGTCTCCTGATACCTCGATGCCGATGAAGCCGCGAATTCGATAGCAATCTAATTAATGGCAGAACTGTAATGGCTTTTCCAGTTTGCTGTTTACTTTATAAGATTAATTAATGACCTGCCCCACTATCGCCTGCAACAACCCCTTCAATTTCCCAGCTGCCGCAGAGTATTACAGATTCACACGATGTGATCGATATCTGTACTCGCTGTTGGGCTCTGTCCTTCCCTTCTTCGAGCGAAAGCTGATAAGTTATCCTAAAGGTGAAAGAATGTGTATACTAGGTAAAAGTCGATTATGTTTTTCGGTTATCCTAAAGGTGAAAGAATGTGTATACTAGGTAAAAATGGATTATGTTTTTCGTCATTGCGTCCATTAATCAAAGAACCTTGTCTACAATTTTACTAGGGGTAGATCACATAATCTGTTCTGGGCAGGCTGGAAAATAATCATCCACCGCCGACCGGGATGGCCGAGCGATTCTAGGCGCTACAGTGTGGAACCGCGCGACCGCTGCGGTCGCAGGTTCGAATCCTGCCTCGGGCATGGGTGTTTGTGATGTCCTTCGGTTAGTTAGGTTTAAGTAGTTCTAAGTTCTAGGGGACTGATGACCACAGCAGTTAAGTCCCATAGTGCTCAGAGCCATTTGAACCAATCATCCACCTTCCATAGCCTTTTCACCGTACTCAAAGCGTTATACAGCAGCAAATTATTTAGACAGGGAATGGATGGATGAAAGACAACGACAAATTCTGAGTCATGAGGATACTGAACAATATGTACAGTATCTGATCAAAAGTATACAGGCGCCGATTTATAATGTAGAACTGACCACTAGGTTTCACAAGAGGTGGACCTGCCAGTATAAACGGATGCGGGGTGTATTGCCTTGTCAGTAGAGAAGCAGTAATAGAAGTATGGGTCGGTTAGGAGAGTTTAGTGACTTCCAACCTGGACAAGTTATTAGATGCCATGTGAGCAACAGATCCATCAGGGACATTTCAACTCTTCTAAAGCTGTCCAGGTTGACTGTTGGTCATGTGGCTGTGATGTGGAAACAACCACAACTAAAGTAACACGAGACGGACTTTATATACCCATGGACACCGACAGTCGAGCGTTACGCAGGGTAGCCGTAAGAATCGCATGAAATCGGCGGAAAGGATCACTCTGGAGTTGCAGCGTGCTACCAGGAGTCCAGCTAGCGTAATCACTGTGCGCAGGGCGTCAAAAAGCATGGGGTACAACGGCCGAACAGCTCCTCATAAGCCACACATTTCTGTACTCACTGTCAAGCAGCGCTTGAGATGTCGTAAAGAACGACGCCACTGGACAGTGACTGAATGGAAATGTGTGATCTGGAGCTGAGGACCACGCTATACCGTGTGGTAAGGGAGGGTTTGTGTTCGACGAACGTCTAGAGGACGTCACCTGTCGCCTTGCGTACTGCCGACAGTGAAGTACAGTGTTTTCGTGGTTAGGGTGTGTTTCTCCCTTATTGGTTTAAATACCTAATGATATGAACAGATTACATAGCATTGTGTAAAGTAAGACAGCTCAGAGACGATGACCGTTTATACCAGCAAGGCAATGCACCCTGTAATAAAGCAGCATCTGTGAGGCAAACGTTTGTGCACAGTGACATCACTGAAGAGGACTGATCAACCCGGAACCCCAACCTGAATGCAGCTGAATTGGAACATCGACTTCACTCTGGACCCCACCGTCCAACGTCCCTTTTCTGATTTGGTTGCTCACGAAGAGTGGGCTGCCACTCCCCCACAGACGTTCAAACACCTCACTGCAGGTGTTGCCAGCAGAGATCAAGCCGTCATAAAAATGAAAGGTTGACGTAACCTCATAATAATGTTTGCTAATAGATATCCTATTACTTGCGATCAGATAGTGTATTTCTAAACCAAGAACTCCCCGATTTCGAAATCACTGTCGTGATATCGGATTTTTTTTATGTAAAACGGAAGGTCTTTTATTAATTTTTAAATCCAATTTTTTCAGAAGACTAGCTTAGTGCTCGCCAGCCTTTCGATAAATAAGGTACCCAGCGGGCACAAAACATACTCACACACGATTCGTCATCTAGATCTTAGCCTACCCTTCCCCCGATACGATGGTTTCATCAGCTGTTACAGCTTTAATCGTCGACCATACAATGTTGTGGACGTTCTCGATGTTTTCATTTGTGGTTGTAGTATTGTGGCGTTCTTCGCTTTGGTGACCTACAACGTTGATTTTTCGCTTTACGAGAGCGCTCGCACTAACTGCCTTGGCTATACGTGCACGAATCACGGCCCGGTCGAAACTTCCATACGTCGTTGTTCCTGCATCACAACCTGTACTTGTACGCACATTATGTAATTCCCGAACAGGGAAGGACATTTTAATTCAAAGTCGCTCCCTAGTATCGGCAGATAAGTAAGATATTGCAGTGCCTGTTTTGTTAACAAGAACGATTCAATGTTATTATGTAATTCCCGAACAGGGAAGGACATTTTAATTCAAAGTCGCTCCCTAGTATCGGCAGATAAGTAAGATATTGCAGTGCCTGTTTTGTTAACAAGAACGATTCAATGTTCCTTAGGACATGCATGCGTATCCCAAGAACCATTGCACCGTTTTCCTTAGAAATACAGGCACAGCAGTATCGCATTCCTTGTATGTTGCAAGGTAAGATGGAATCGCCTTGAAAACTTTGAGTGAATTTTTAGAGTGCAGCCTCTGTAGAGAGGGAACTAACATACCCTTGCGGAAACTGTTCGAAGAGAGCCGGTTAGAATCCTTGTGGTGCCATGACAAAATGTTTCATGCTGTGGCTCGCTGGTGTTTTTCGTATATGTGAATTCGTCGCTTTCTTTTTCTTTTCCACTGGATAACTTATACTTGCTACGCTTTTCGTTGAAGGAAATGTTTTGCTTCCCCTTGTGTAAAAACCCTGCAGTGATGGCAAAGACTGCAAAGAGAATTGTTCTTGAATCTGAACTCAATGTTCATGTAACGTGTGCTCTATTTCTCTCTCTATAATGGTAAAACCAACAATTCAGACCTACACTCGATCATATCTCACAATATCCACTTCAGCTCCTCCTCGTCATGGAGTGAACATTCGTTCACATCTGTAAGCCACTGATGCACGTACTGCTGTGGCCCAGTAAACTTCATTGATGTGGAATGACGGATGTAGTTAACGACCTGGAATCGCAGTCAGAAAGAGCGGTGCCCACATAACCGTCTCTCTGTTCGCGAAAGCCTGGATGGTTCTATGGAGAGGTGAGCTCCCATTTACAGTACCGAGCGAGGTGGCGCAGTGATAGCACACTGGACTCTCATTCTATGGTCGCAGGTTCCAAACCTGCCTCGGGCGTGGATGTTTGTGATGTCCTTAGGTTAGTTAGGTTTAAGTAGTTCTGAGTTCTAGGGCACTGATGACCTCAGAAGTTAAGTCCCATAGTGCTCAGAGACATTTGAACCAACCCTAAATCTCTTCAGGCGAATGCCGGGATGGTACCTTTGAAAAGGGCACGGCCGACTTCCTTACCCATCGTTCCATAATCCGATGAGACCGATGACCTCGCAGTTTGGTCTCCTCCCCCAGAACAACCCAACCCATTTAGAGCCTCATTCTTCGTCAATCAAACCTAGTGTTCTGTCTCTTCTGACCTCGTCTTGCACCGAACGATTAAATCCAAATCTGGCTTACTCTCCTCTTTTCCTCATGGAGCTGACGGCGTGTGTCAGTTGCTGTTGCCATTTTGCAGACAAATCTCATATGCTCTTAGGTTGTGTTGGTTTTTACAACCACACATATCCAACAAGAAAATGTGGGTTGACTATTTTCTTTCTTTTCATTTCCGTACTGATTTAAGACTCTGTTCTCTTTCGTCGATCTCGTCTTCCCTGCTCTTCTTTAGATCTGTCACATTCTTCTCCAGTTTTGATAATTTCTGAAATGCTGGCGCCTGCCATAAATTTTTGCTTATTGATAACAATTTAGACCCCCACGTCTCTCCTATTATCATTTATTAATCCATAATTTCGTAACTAAACAGCTATGAGACTTCGATTACTTGTAATTCATATACCTCTTGACTCCTCTAACAACCTAATCAATCTGTAAAACATAGCTTATTGACCAGACGTACCTCATCTGTAGTAGAGAGAGCGAGGCAGCTGGGAGAGGCCACCCCACATACCGAACAACTGAATACTCTGACGTGCGGTTTTCCTTAACTGAAGCTGAGAATGTGGTGAATTTTCTGATGTGGCAAGACATTTTCAACAACTATGACACCGAATTGCTTTTTTCTTTTTTTTTGGACTGTACAGGATGTTTCAAAAATACTTTTACAAACTATGGGAAAAGGTTACTTACACCAAAATAAGAAAAAACTTCATGTAAAGATTTGTCCAAAAAATTGTTATTTTCTAGTTATTAACGAAAGTTAAAAATTTAGGTGATTGGACCTCATCAACACGGAAACGCATAATAAATGCTTGAACTGTCCTCTCCTTGCGTGCTCTCGTCGAATCATGGACTGATTCTTTCAGATACTCCCTGACGGTTTCGGACGATTTCGCAGGCTTCCTTGATACGTCGATGAAACTTTTCTGCATCTGGATGGTCTGTTTCATAGACCAATTGTTTAAGGTGACCACAGAGATAATAACCCAAAGGTCTGAGATCAAGGGAACGTGCAAGACATGGGACTGGTCCTCCTCTACCTCTCCATCTGTCATAGTAGATACCACCTAGTGCATCTGGAACATCGAGCTTGAAATGTGCTGGTGATCCATCATCCATAAACCATGCGTTTCCTACTGTTTGCAGGGACTCATCTTCTAGTAGGTATTGGAGGGTGTTCTAAATGAAGTTCCTTTAAACAGCACTTGTAAGAGTTCTGTGATTACGCATGGCCCTACCAGACAGTCACCTATAATTCCAGACCACACATAAATCTGAAACTGATGTTGATGTCTAGCCTGTACAGTAGGATGAGGATCGCGTTAGGGCTATGTGTGTTGGCTGTGGAAGTACGTTATTTCATGTCTTGCAAACGTTGTAAGACGAGACAAAACTGGAAAAACAACGGATTGGCAGTTTGTACAACAAACCTTCGGCCAAAGTTCTCCCGTGGTGGATGAACGGTAGGCATAAGGGAGATGATACGTACGTATACCAGGGCCAATTGACCAGTGCTGATACCTGGATCTCCTTGATCCCGTGGAACGTGTTCTTCATCGACGAGCGTACAAGCAACATGTGGTTTTCCTCGGTCAATAGCCTATGGTGCTACGGATCCTGCCTCGGCAGTGTGGCGATATACAACATCAAATGTTGGATGCTTCGGCTGCCTTCGGTCTGGAAACGCCGTCTGATGCAGCCGTGCTGTCTCGAGGCCATTACGATTCGCACGGCCTTATACAAAAATCATGTTTGCCTGCACAAGAAATGAATATCCTGCCACTTTTGAGCACAGCGCTTGATGAACACAACGAATATCGAATGTAAACAACGTCACCTAGGATGCAATGCATCAAACGAGTGGACAGAAAACCCAAGTTGTTGTGTTGTGCTTAGAAAGCCGCTGAATGTCAACTTACATTAATGACTCGAAAACGAAGGATTCTGGGACATATTTTTCTACGAACATTTTTCTCTGTTTTGATGTAAGGAAGCTGTCCGCAAAGTTTGTTAAAAATATTTTGAAGTATCCTGTATACCTTTTGGTTTAAAATGACATTGAGAAGAGTCTGAGAAGATGATTTCAGTGACTTAACTTATGTGGAACTTGATCAAATAATAAGAAAGTAACAGAGCCTCAAACCACTGTACTGCCGTTTGGGGAACAGATTTTCCCTACTGTGCCGTGGCCGTGCGGTTCTAGGCGCTTCAGTCTGGAACCGAGCGACCGCTACGGTCGCAGGTTCGAATCCTGCCTCGGGCATGGATGTGTGTGATGTCCTTAAGTTAGTTAGGTTTAATTAGTTCTAACTTCTAGGGGACTTATGACCTCAGCAGTTGAGTCCCATAGTGCTCAGAGCCATTTGAACCATTTGAACCTACTGTGCCGAATCCATGCAGGTACGTAACTCAGGCACGGTTCGTGTGTTTACGTGTGTGATTCAGACCGTGACTCTGTGCTGTGATAATGCCGTGATCAGTGTGCTTGTGAGGCTATTCCTACTTTCGCAAATGTATACGACATTCGAAAGAGTGGTTAAGGTTTTCACTTGTGGCGAGCATTGCCAAACAAATAGAGCAGCGATGCGGCTGCTTGCTCAACGGCAACCTCATCATGTCAATGGCATACGATTTTTCTTTTCGAACATTATTTAAAAAGTCACGAAACTGGAAATATGGAGAGTAAAATACGCTAACAAGAAAGGACAGTTGTTGATGAGAGAAATGCCAAAAGCATTTAAGTAGCGGCAACACTCAGTCCAAATGTGGCGCTAAATTAGATAGTCAGAAACTGTGGAAAACTTTCGCTACATCCCTGTGGTGACAGTAATCAAAAATTAATTATGGCAGATTAATAGAGAAATAGAGAAATAGAGTAAAAGAGAATTCGAAAAAAGACAGAGTAATATTTCTCTCTCTCTCTCTCTCTCGCTGATGAAATGCAGTTACAACTAGAGGAGTCACGTGGAGGATTATAATACCATGCATTTCAGTCAGGGAGTGAATATTTACTATGAATTCCAAGGCATACCAATGATAGAATCTGGTGTAGTCTGAGAATTGAAGGGGAAATGACTCAAAATTTGTGAGGGAAAATAGGATTTTTATAAGCAGCAGTTTTATTGCTACGTATGACACTCAGGGGAGACAGAGTGTCAATTGGTTATGGACCAGAAAGAAAAGGGACAATGTTTAAGGAAACGTAGCCTGCTGTGACAATGGTTGACAGACACGTGAAAATCCTGCTCTAGTATCAGGTGGTACTGAACTCGGAAATGGTCCACTGTGGCTGCAGTGTGTATGGATGGGAGGAAGTCTTGGCTGTGAGTTTGTATGGGCTTAAGCCACAGCACTTCCTCAAGAGAATTTCTTTCATTATTTTCTTGGGTTTTCATACCTTAGTCTGTAAAAATGGAACTTTTATAGGGTCACATTGTCGTCCGTCTGCCTCTCTGTCCGTCCGAGTGTTCAAAACCCCGTTTCTCAAGAATGCGTAGACATATCGAGTTGAACGTTACGTTACATACTACGGTCTACGGTCTACGGTCCTATGGCAGTATACAAAATTGAAGCTTATAAGTGAATGTAAGCAAAAGATACGTCCATTTATGTCACATATTTTGATACTCGGAAACTCACTCATTAAAATATATAGGGGACTTCCCTTGACGTTGAATAATGAAATTTGGCAATCAGAAATGTTTCACAGTAAAAGTCAAGTAAAAATCAGAAATTTGTTAATTTATTATTATATCGCACGAAAAAATATTTCTTTCGTTATTTATAACCCGATTTAAAACTTCGACATTAAAACATTCTCGAAGGTCTCGTAATCCGTGGGACCAATATATTGCCAGTATTAACGTCAGTAACAGGCAAAAATCGTTGAGACCCTTGACTCCCGAAATGGATGAGGTGCCTACGTACATAATTTAGTTGGTACGGAACTCTCAGTGCTCCAGTCCTACCCGCACCTCACCAATTTTTATTTCTTGTACGAGACATCTATATGGATGTAATACGACATTGCAGTAGGGCAAGGGCTGGAATCCAATTACATCACTCTTCCAGTATGATTATTATAACACAGTAATGCGTAAATACCGAAAGAAATAGTTATTCTACCTTCGAAAATCAACAAGAGAAGAGCAGGTGTTGCCCGTAAACTAAATGGAAGAGATATAGTAAATAAATGTATCCCCTATAAAAAGGAATTCTGTACGAAGCTTTTATATATGTAGGGTGAACATCAATAAAACCCATAAATTGTAGGGACGGATTCTTGATTGGGAATGGAGAAAGGCTGGCCGGAAATGGACGGTGTGCTTACAACGACAACAAATCGTCCAGGAACGCAGTACAGGGCTGCATCGCATCTAGGACGCAACACATGTTCAAAGTGGTCCTCATGTGACTGCAGGTGATAAGGATAGTAGCGGTTGTCATGCAGGATTCACATAATCGTACATTGCTTTACACCACTTGCCTGGACCTCGTACTTGGGTTCGTCTCAATTTTCTGTAGAACTCAGTCCTCCAAACCTGGTGTGAGCACAGTCCGTCGCCTTCCTGCACATTCATCAGTCTGGAAGGGCCCATGATCCCACAAACGCCCAGAAAGGGCGTGAAATATTGTGTGTGTCTGTTAAGTTCACTGTGCTGCCTCTCAATTGTTTCCATCTGCTTGGCCGTACGCAAACATCGTCTCAGCTTGTTCCCGACATAAATACAGACAATTCTACTGCTTATAGCACGCTGCGTCAATCGAACAGCCTGCAACATATAAAGAACCCACGGCACGTGGTCATAGGAACATTCTTTAGTCACCGTCATCTACCGTGGAAACGCTGTATTTCCGGATACATGTTCATAGGCCCTTCTTTCCTCCTCTTACAGTCAGAAATCTGTACCTGCAATTTGTCAGTTTCATTAATATTCATCCTCTATGAGGTATGTATGAAGACTGTGCGAGGAGGAGACAATGCGATGGTTTAAAATATTTTTTTAAAGTTAACTGTGTCTGGATCGCACTGCGGTCATAGTGACAAATTCTTCGGAAGGGCATAGCCTTTGTGGTCGGATGTACTATCTTCAGAGAGCTGACGGAAGTGCAGTAGGATATGCAGCGCTCGAATCCAGAGAGCTCGGACTCACAATGAAAAAGATGGAGTCTGACAGCGAGGAATCACGATTTTTATTTCAAAGGTACATAATATCAAAGGACAGTGAGATAGTTAGTAATTTTTTTGTCAATGGTTATGAAATGGTTGGTTGGTAAATTATAAGATATCGTATAGAGCATTCTGAAGGAGAATTGATGAAATAGCCGTTACGGTATTGAAGAATGTGTCGGTTGCTCAAGTGATAAAGCATACGAATGCTAACGCAAAAAAAGTGCAGTTCCAACCAAATTTGCATCTGTAGAAAAATAAAATTGACATGGACTGATTTAGACATGTTTGAAAATGTATGATGTTAATTAGTAGGAGGCAAACCAGTAATGAGCGACTGATTCTGTGTTCATTGATCTAAAAGGAAAGTGAGTAATATTTAACTGAAGCCGTTTTCGAGTAGTTGCTCTGGAAGTATTTGAGTCCTCAGTTGCTGATAGGTGGAATAATTAATAGACTTTTTAATTAATAGACTATTTCGTAGAAGAAAAAGAAATTAGCAGAAAGTACTCAATAGAAAATCATTACAAAGAATAATTTTAAGTAAGAGATACCACAATCATAAAAAAGATGGAAGAGAATGGATTTACAGACAGTCAGATAGCAATGGTATAATGATTCTTCGTTTGCAATTAATAACATTTTAAAAGCAAAATTACGAGTGACAGAAGTCAGAAATTACTGAACTTGCTTCGTTTCAGGAGTATCTCAGAGACACAAATGATAAGCAAAGCTGGAGCCTCTGGAAATGCTCTTGATATTTTACATAACTGGAATTACCAGTTATCAGTCATATACATATATATTTATAAAGCAGTGTGTATGTCCGGTTGCTCCTTACAAATCCACAGAACAATTTCAACCAAATTCGGCACAGAAACGGCGGGACTCACAAGTGTTAACATTGTGGCGTTTATAATCTTCCAGCTCCAATAGTAGCAGAGATATGTGCAAAAATGTATTTTTCCCACTCCTGGCGTATAGGCTACCCTGCATAACAGGCATGTTGTGTGGGAACAATATCAGGTTACCAAATCAATCTCCTTTGCTGGGAAACCTACATACTAGAGGCAAGAAACGGCTTTCCAGGCATCAAGTTGTAGGCCACCCTGCATGAAAGCTGTGTTATGTTGGAGTAGTGTAGACCTGCTTTACATGACAGCCTTTATATCAGGGGCAAATAAATGGTTTTCAGACTACTGGTGTGTAGCCTGCCCAGCAAGACAGGCATGTTGTGGGAGTGTTATCAGCCTGCTTTATTGGACTATACTGCAGAGCCTACATGTGCCAACGAGCATGATTGGGGGCAGGCTGAGATTGACAGAGGTGGGGATGGACAGAGCGAGGGGAAGGAGGTTGGGATGGAGGATATGGTCAGAGGGACAGGTTGGATAGTATGATCAGAGGGAAGGAGGACGAAGATAGGCTCACAGAGAAGGCGTGGAGGAAATGCACAAAGAGAGGGCAAGATGTGGATGATAAGACAGAAAAAGAGGATAGGAGAGGACAGACAGATACAGGTGGGAGGATAAAGTGGACAGGCAGAGGGAGGAAGAGGTGGAATCAGAAAGAGGGAGGAGTATATTCAGTATATGTGGCGAATGCACACATGGGTAATGCCATCTGAAAAAGGCTAGTTACTGTAAAAAAATCGGATAATCCGATTTTTTTAGAAAAGTGCTACGGACAAGTATAATCTTACTGCAGAAGCGGTAAATATACATGTATAAGTGTTCTGTATTTGCTGTGCCAAGTTTAAAGAGGAAAGAACAAAGTATGGCACTGTAATTGTCACTCTACTAAAACAAAGAGCAGATGTAGAGGGATTTAGAAGGTAGATACAGGTGATATGATAAGGGATGAGGTGGTTCTTCACAGTATCGGCGAAGAAAGGTACACAAGTAAGACGCTCACAAGAAGAGGGGACATGATGCTAGGTCATAAGATAAGACTCTAGGGAATAACCTCCGTGATACTGGAGGGAGCTGCAGAGTGTAGAAACTGTAGCAGAAAAGAGTGATTGGAATATATTCAATAAATATCTGAGTACATGGTGCTATTCTGAGATGAAGGGGTTGGCATAATAGAGGAATACATGGTGGGGCACATCGAACAGGTCACACGACTGATGACTTAAGAAGTAGAAATAAATAAAAAGAAAGTAAAAGAGGGAGAAATTTGTGGGATAACTTCGCCTTTGGATGGACGCCTAGAATGTCGGAGAAAGCTGTATCGAGCTCAACTATTTAAAAAAAGTAATTAGAAAAGAACTAGCCAGGTGCAAGTAGAACACATGCACTGAGGGTTCCATACAAACTTAACTATGTGTACAGTCAGTTCATCCATTCCGGAAGTCGAGAATCTCAACTAACTTTTTCCTGTTATCAACATTGATACTGGCAAGATACTGGTCCTAGGGCTTCCAAGATTTTCGAAAACATTTTAATGTCAGTAATATAAATGCAATATAATGTAATGCAGGAGGCAGGCGACCAAATGTTATAATAATTAGCAGTTCTCCATTCAGGCTGACTGGTTCGTAATGATAAGAGACTAGTCTGCAAATGTTTGAGACTCTGTATCTGTGCGCAGTAATCCCTTCGGGACATCTAATGATGGATAAATTCCGAAATGCTTCATAAGAGAAATAAAGATATTCATTACCTCATGTTTGACTTTCACTACTACAATCCAGTCAGTTTGAATGACTGTTTTAATTTCAAGTTAGCGTCGGCTAGTAAACGACAAAAGTCTTTTTCACGTGATATAATTACAAATTGAGGGGTTTGGCGCAAGAGGGAGGAGTTGAACATTATGTCACATACAAAAAAAAGCCTCTTCGTTTGTTGCAAGAAAGAGACAGCTCCACCCACTAGTTTCAGAGAAATTCAACAGTTGGAGCTGCCTGTACTCCGAGTTTGCATGAAAACAGAGGAAACTCCGGGAGCAGCCTCGTTCTTCCCCCAAACAACAGCAGGAAGGAGGTTGTGTTACGTATTGTTCAGCAGACCGGTGTAAATATCGCGCGTTTCGTGTCACTGAAGTGGACCAGAGATTTATTTTCCACTTTGTTGACACGTTGAAGAAATTTTTTGTAAAGAACCCTTATGTATCATTATTGAAGAAGAAAAGAGGAAAGTTTTTAATCACTAAGTATAAAATATTCCTCAACATCGGTAAAGGGATTATTCAATGCAGTGTGACCGTAGGGTTGACTGTCTTCGATAATGCGCAAATTTGCAACCGAGGACCTGCGAGTCTCATAACAATGGACCACCTTCATCAAGCTTATGATTGTCTCCTCCCGCTTAAAGGCCAAAAGTTTAAAGATGTCAAAGAGCTGGTCAGAAAGTATGTTGGGCAAAACGAAATGTGGTTTTACGACCAGTTGACGTCAGATGCTTCAAATGATCCTGAGGTGACTGAAGGGGAGCTAGAAGACTGAAGAAGAACTGTAGAATTAGTGTATTATTAATAAATGTTTTTTTTAAACTGAAATATGGTTAATTATGAAGAAAATGGTCCTACAAAGAGTTTTTCATTCACTTTGGAGCAAAACGGACGCAGCTCCAAAATTCAAAACTCTATTGCACGTACCTGAGTGCATGCATTTGTGTCAGTAGTATTAGATACCTCATAGCCTAAAACAAGGCTGACAACTTTATCGTTTTGGTGAAAACTGAATTTTTTTTTTTTTTTTTTAATTTTCCACAAACTGGAAAAAGTGGTGCTGCCTCCTTCTTGCACCAGTCCCTTCAGTTAACAATTTCTGCGTATTTTTCATTTACTTGCGCCTTGAAACCTTGCTTCTTGCATAATTTCATGATTCTTGTCAAACGGCAATCATCCATTATTTGATGAGTGATTTTACGAATGTCAAAATACATGACACAAACAGCTGCATTTTTTAATTACATTGACTTAGTAGCTTCTTTGTTTTACACGGCCAAGAGACCATAGATCTAAGTATGTGACAGAAATTTCAAGTTGATACATTCGAACAGACAGACAGAGAGACAGATGGAGAATAAAGCGATCCTCAAAGGTTCCATTTTACTCGGTTGATGTACGGAGCCCTAAAAAGTAAAAATAAAAGAGAGCCAAGTCCCTGTCGTTATTTGCGTACGTCAGAGAATTCTCCACATTGTCCGGTTACTTATCAAAAATCGCATTTCGACATATTTTCTCGTTCTGGATGTATCTGGGGTGCCCTGCCGCACTCTGTAGGTATGCTTTTCTCTAATTCGGTCACGATGCTTCATTTCTGTTGTTTTGATTTGTTGTAAGATGTTACCGTGAAGGAGTTGTTTAGAGTCCAACGCTGGGTGTCTGCTGCCCCTTGTTTTGGCCCATCTGCTGTCCTCAAGCGCAGCCTAGTGGCTGCCGTGTTTTGTTTTAGCTGCTGCGCCACGAAGCCATTAGCCGCGCCAGCAACAGTTAAAGCGCCACAGTACGCTGTGCCTTGCTGTTATGTGGCATCGCTGGCTAATCCCGCCGGCGAAGTGTCGTTCCGCCGCGCACGGTTTGATCCGAGCTCGTCCTATTGCGGAAATGACGGCAGATGGCTCCTGAAATGAGCTGTGCTGGTCGTGCCGATGGATGGCTGGCCATCCGATAGCACTGTGTGCGTTCGGCACGAGTGCGCACAGTAGCCTGGGTTGCTCCTTTGTGCCAGACGAAAACACTCCATAACGTAGCTATTCATCTAATGCAGTGGCTCCCATCCTTTCTGCTCTGCATGACAGGGGTGTTGTGTTGGCGTAATATCGGCCTGTTTCATAGGTCTGCTTTGTTTGGCGGCCAGTATGTCAGGGGCAAATAAATGATTTTCAAGCCCCTGATAGGTAGTCTGATCTGCATGTCAGGCGTGTTGTTGAAGTAATATTGGCCTGAGAGTAATTTAATGTTAGCTACTCCGTTGCCCCTCTCCCTTATATCCCACCCTCCACCACGATCATTATCGCCTATTTAAACTTTAGCATGAAAGACAATTTTCCTTTAAAACTTCCATTTTTAATCAATGAAAAATAAATCATGCTTTATTTTCTTAGGTGTTTTATTAAAACATGTTCTAATGAGTCACTGAGAGAATTACTTGTTTTTAAAACTGTTTTTTCTTTCTCTGAATGATGAGAGAGTTCTCAATGCATCATGTGTGCTACCCTCAGCTCCGTCACAGAGGGTAGACACTTGTTACAAAGCACACTTCCACTCCTCTCCCTACTGACATTTGCACCACCCACAAGCTGCACCTACATTTAAAATCAACCAAATCAAAATGTGTTCACAATACTTGGGCATACTGTCACTAAATTATTTCTTTTTAGGACTTCTTACTTCTGAACTGGCAAACATTGGAAGACGTTAGGCTGCCAATGCTTACTCTTTGATTACTGCTACCAATAACAAATAATAATAACACAGCTAAACAAACAATTCGTTGAAATAGAAAAGAAGGAAAGGAAAATTACGAGTAAAATTCTGGGACATATGACAGCAGGAACTGGAAATTAAGAAGTTATAAAGAATTTATGAATGAAAGAACAAATATTAGACACAATGAGGAAGAAAAGAGATGTATTGTAGGAACATCTAAAAAGGAAAGGTGAAAGAAGAATAACAAATGAATTTTTATCTTTCTAACAGAAACTCAGAAACATCAATTATGTGGATCAAAGAAGTTAAAGCAGACATGAGGGAAATGGAACTGATGAAGGAAGAAGTAGGAGAAAGAGAAAAGTTCAAAGCAAAAGTAAAAAGTTTCAAGGTTTCCAGGAGTAAATAAAGAGAAATACAGGTGCACTATGGACAGAAGAAATAAGAAAACAACATGGGGAAAGAATGAAAAACTACTGGAAAGAAAGAAAGGAGGAAAGAAAGGAGACATAAGTTATTTCTTGTGGTCCCCAGTAGGCGAAGTCAATAAAAAATAATAATAATAATACAGTTTGTAGTAGCCATTATATAGTTACTGTTGTGTTGTGCTGTCATTTAGTTGGTTTATTGTTGTTATGTGAGTAATGAAGCACTTTCTGATCCAATGTGGGAACTATGTACAACTAGGAGAAGGTTTGCATCAGATAATTAAGCATATGTGAAGTGTATGTCTCAATTTTACTGTCATAAATGCATAATACAAAGTGCAAAGCATGTGTGTTGGGGCGTACTATGTGAGAAGATGTTCATACATTTTCTACTCTAGTCGTAACTCTGACCACGCTGTGTCACACCTTAATGTTAGTGTGTATTAAAAACTGTAATTATTGGTAACTTTTCAAAGAAGCATTTCACTCTTATGAAATAGTGATAATCGTGATGATCTACTAGTAATAATTTAGTTTTTTGACTAAAATAAGTTTAACCCTTTTATTTTTACCTCATATAAAATTTAATTTCACCACTCAGGGGGATAATTACTCCAGATTGGGAACCACTGATCTAATGTGTTCTTCTGCCAAGGAAAAATACCTATTTTGGAAAAACATAGCTTCCATAGATCAATTTGTACTATAACCCCAAATGTATTGCTCGCATAGGAGTCAGAGGACAGGATTAGATTAATTACAGAACCCACAGAGGCATTTAAACAATCGCTCATGCCACACTTGGATTAAATTAGGTTGGATATAATTTTCATTCAATTGATCCATAGTAGGAGATCCTCTGTGTGTGTAACGTGTCAGAAAACAAGAATACACAATAAATATTTTCAAAATAAGAACAGATATGGTGATGTACCTTGTCTACCTTCCACAGATCACGAATAGAATTGCCCTTTTGGATGTGTGATCGGAAAAAAATTCTTAAATATATTTAAATTTAAAATGTTATACAACTTATCACTAAATATTATATGTCCAGTACACATTGGAGCATATGATGAAAAGAATACAATAATGTGAAACATTTTGCAGCACTTATTTACAATAATCGCATTACTGCAAAAAAATTGTGCAGTAGTCAGACTGTATGCAGCAGTCATGCTATATGATATTATTAATAACATACATTTATTAGTTGGTTCTACTAAGAAATTCATTAATGCAGTAGAAGGAGTTGGCCACCAATAAATCCTTTAGACTCTTTTAAAGTGGAACTTTATTATTAGTTAAACTTTTTATGGCTGCTGACGTGTTATTGATGTTTATTGTTGAATAGTGAACACCTTTATTAATCAAAGTTAGTGACTTCAAATATTTGTGAAAGTTTTTTTCTGGTATTGGTTCCATGAACTCAGCTGTTGCTCTAGAAAAAAAGATATATTTTTAATGACAAATTTCGTTAAGGATTAAATTATTGTGAAGTAGTAATTAGTATCTTCAGTTTCTTAAACAGTCCTGTGCAGGACGTTCTTGAATTCACAGCACAAATAATTCATATTGCACATTCTTTGGACTTGGAAAACTTCAGCTTGGTTTGATGAGTTACCCCAGAAAATAATCCAACATGACATTATGGAATGAAAGTAGGGGTAGTACACTAACTCTTTTATTCGTATTTCACCAATGTCTGACAACATTCGCATAGCAAACAGAGATTTGTTTAGGCACCCTCAGCAGTTCTGTGGAATGCTCCCCTCAGTTAAATTTATTATGAAGCTGTAGTCCAAAGAATTTAACCTGGTCAAATTCTTCTGTCTGCTTGTCGTCAGGTCTTAGGCATATGCTGGCAGGAAACATTTTACAACCTCTGAGTTGAATGTAGTATGTTTTTCCAAGGTTTACTGAGAGAGAATTAGCTAGGAAACATTTATTATTGACCACGAAAATGTTTAGCCAATCTTTCTAAGGCTATACTTCATTTACTATTTACTGCAATGTTTGCATCATCAGAAAATAAAACGCACTTGGCATCTGGTAATGTTACTGGTAAAACGTCATTGACACCTGTATACATAAGAAAAAGTAAGGGCGATAAGATGGAACCTCAGAGGAAACCACATGCGATTGGTTCCCAGTTGGATGATGCCTGCCGGCCGCGGTGGCCGTGCGGTTCTGGCGCTGCAGTCCGGAACGGCGGGACTGCTACGGTCGCAGGTTCGAATCCTGCCTCGGGCATGGATGTGTGTGATGTCCTTAGGTTAGTTAGGTTTAAGTAGTTCTAAGTTCGAGGGGACTGATGACCTATGATGTTAAGTCCCATAGTGCCCAGAGCCATTTGAACCATTTTTTGATGATGCCTGATAACTTAATAAACATCTCTTTCCCACTAATACTCTTTGTTTTTTTGTCAAAGATATAGTATTAGAACCAGTTTGCAACATTTCCTGTTACAGCATACTATTGTAATTTACCTGAAAGGCTGTTGTAATTTACACAGTCAAATGCCTTTGGCAGATCACAAAATATACCAATATATCAATAATTTATTGCCTCATGAGTTAAGTACATTCTCTTTTCTATATCAGAACCCTTTAGAAGTAATATTTTATTTGTGGTCAAATGGTTAAGAAGACGATTGTATATTCCCATTTCTGAAATTTTTAAGTACGGGGCAAAAGTGAAACTGAAGATGCGTTTGATGGTATTTCTTTATCTCTTTTTTATACAGAGGCTTAACTTTAACATATTTCAACTATTCAGGAAATGTTCCCCTGGTGAAAGGGTCGTTACGCAAATAAATTAACATGTCACTAAATTCAGAGGCACAATGCCTAATAAATTTTGTTGATATATTATCGTAGCCACCAGAATTGTTTGATTTTACGGATTTTATAGTGGACATTACTTCTACTGGTGCCATGAATGTCATATTACTGTTGTTATTTGCAGTGACTGGTCTGAGATATACCACGGCAGCGTCTACCGAACCTGACAACCCCATCTTTCTAGAGACAGTTATCAAGTGTTTGCTGAAAAGTTCAGCGAGACTGCGCACACCTGTTGCCCAGTATCATTCACTCTTAATGTTACGTGCCCCCTCTTCGTATCTGGTTCTACCATCCTGTTCCTTCACTATATCCCATATTGTCTTTATTTTATTATCCGACGTGGTCATCCTTTTCTGATAATGCATTTGCTTTTATGCCCATATTACTGTCCACAGTACGAGTATCTTGTAGTGGGTTTTGTAATGATCTACAGCGTTTACATCAGAGCTGTTTCTCGCTGGTAGACGTTATTTCCTTTTTGTCTTGCGAATGGAACGGGAAGTAATCGTAATAGCTGGTGCAGTGGGACGTGTCAAATGGTTCAAATGGCTCTGAGCACTTCTGAGGTCATCAGTCCCCTAGAACTTAGAACTACTTAAACCTAACTAACCTAAGGACAGCACACACATCCACGCCCGAGGCAGGATTCGAACCTGCGACCGTAGCGGTCGTGCGGCTCCAGACTGTAGCACCTAGAACCGCTCGGCCACTCCGGCCGGCAGGGACGCGTCCTGTGCTACGCCCTTCACAGTGGTTTGCAGAGTTAGCTGTAGAGGTAGGTCTATAAACTGGAGCCATCCTCCGCGTTTGTGTGCCTGTGTGTGAAGGCTAATCTTAGGAACAAATACAGATATAAGTTCAAAAATGGCTCTCAGCACTATGGGACTGAACTGCTGAGGTCATCAGTCCCCTAGAACTTAGAACTAGTTAAACCTAACTAACCTAAGGACATCACACACATCCATGCCCGAGGCAGGATTCGAACCTGCAACCGTAGCGATCTCGCGGTTCCAGACTGCATCGCCAGAACCGCGCGGCCACTTCGGCCGGCACAGATATAAGTTTGTGTATTTAATTTACTAGCGAACCTGGCAATGCTTCGCAATTGGACATCGTCCTAATAAGAGACACCTGTGGAAGGAGATGCTTCGGGAACTCAAATGGGAATCGCTAGAGGGAAGCCAACGTCCATTTCGAAGAATACTACTGAGAAAATTTAGAGAAACGTCATTTGAAATTGACTGCAAAACATTTTGCGTAAGGGCAACAAAGACAAGAGAAATTATTCATATGGAAGCATATAGATAGTCATTTTCCCTCGTTCTGTTTGCGGGTGGAATAGGGAAAGAAATGACTTGTCGTGGTAGAAGGTAGCCCCCACCATGAAGCGAAGGCTTACGGAGTTTGTATGTAGATGCAGATGTAGATCTAGATTGGTTCCTTGCTGTGACCTCTCTCACTTTGAAGATATGGAACTCTAAATTATAATAAATCATGTAGAATATGAATGGAAAAGACTCCTTTGTTTTTGTTTTCTTATGTTTTCAAGTGCTGTAAAATTTATTGTACGCAGTACAACGGCAAAACTTCAGAATACATAACTTTTTGGATAATAAAGAGACAGTTTCACTCGGTGTGTATGTATAAAGGGCAGTCAAATGAAAACGAGATAGACGTAAAAAAGGAAGTAAATTGTTCGTTACTTCAAAAGTAATCCCCATAAATGTGCCCGCATCTCGTGGTCGTGCGGTAGCGTTCTCGCTTCCCACGCCCGGGTTCCCGGGTTCGATTCCCGGCGGGGTCAGGGATTTTCTCTGCCTCGTGATGGCTGGGTGTTGTGTGCTGTCTTTAGGTTAGTTAGGTTTAAGTAGTTCTAAGTTCTAAGGGACTGATGACCATAGCTGTTAAGTCCCATAGTGCTCAGAGCCACCCCACCACCACCCATAAATGTTAATAAATTTATTCCACTGCGAGAAGAGGCGAGCAATGCCTTAATCGATACATTTTTGGTGTTGCCTAGAGAACCATAATTGTACCCAGGCGTGTACCTCTTCGTCCGAAGCAAATCGACGACAACAAAAGTCTTTCTTCAGAGCTCAAAAAATATGGAAATGGCATGGTGAGAGTTCGAAACTTTATGGAAGATGTGTAAGAGTTTCGCAGCGAAACTTCTGCAGCGTAGTCGTCCCGCAAAAATGTTGCTACGAGTGTTTTGCCTACGTTGCACAGAGAGAGGTGGCGCAGTGGTTAGCACACTGGACTCGCATTCGGGAGGACGACGGTTGAATCCCGCGTCCGACCACCCTGATTTAAGTTTTCTGTGATTTCCCTAAATCGCTTAACGCAAATGCCGGGATGGTTCCTTTGACAGGACACGGCCGACTTACTTCCCTAATCCAACGAGACCGATAACACCGCTGTTTGGTCTCGTCCCCCAAATCGATCCAATCCAATCCTACTACGCTGCAGAAGCTTTGCAGGAAAGCCCTTATTCATCCTCCACACAAAACCCACTCAAAGATGTAAAAAACCATGCATGAGCAGCGCCTATTAGACGGAGGTGGTCCGACAGCTGATCAGTTCCGGTCATTCCACGAGGAAGGAGGTACACGGCTCGTGTTTTCTGCAATTCAGCCATGCCTAGACAATCAATGCCGGGGTCCGATTGCGTCCGGATTGTTACTTTGTGCCAGGTAGGGCTCTCAACGAGGGAAGTGTCCAGGCGTCTCGGAGTGGCCAAAGCGATGTTGTTCGGATATGGAGGAGATACAGAGAGACAGGAACTGTCGATAACATGCCTCGCTCAGGCCACCAAAGGGCTACTACTGCAATGAATGACCGCTACCTACGGATTATGGCTCGGAAGAACCCTGACAGCGACGCCACCACGTTTAATAATGCTTTTCGTGCAGCCACGGGACGTCGTGTTACGACTCAAACTGTGCGCAATAGGCATCGTGATGCACAACTTCACTCGCGACGTCCATGGCGAGGTCCATCTTTGCAGCCACGACACCATGTAGCGCGATACAGATGGGCCCAACAACATGCCGAATGGACCGCTCCGGATTGGCATCACGTTCTCTTCACCGATGAGTGTCGCATATGCCTTCAACCACACAATCGTCGGAGACGTGTTAGGAGACAACCCGGTCAGCCCGAACACCTTAGGCACACTGTGCAGCAAGGTTCAGGTTCCCTGCTGTTTTGGGGTGGCATTATGTGGGGCCGATGTACACCGCTGGTGATCATGGAAGACGCCGTAACGGCTGTACAATACGTGAATGCCGTCCTCCGACCGATAGTGCAACCATATCGGCAGTATATTGGCGAGGCATTCGTCTTCATGGACGAAAGTTCGCGCCCCCATTGTACACGTGAATGACTTCCTTTAGGATAATGAAATCGCGCGATTGGGTGGCCAGCACGTTCTCCAGACATAAACCCTATCGACAATGCCTGGGATAGATTGAAAAGGGCTGTTTATGGACGACGTGACCCACCAACCACTCTGACGAATCTACGCCGAATCTGGACCAACAGTGGCTTTGATGAACCTGTGGATAGTATGCCACAACGAATACAGGCAAGCATCAATGCAAAAGGATGTGCTACTGGGTATTAGAGGTACCGGTGCGCACAGCAGTCTGGACCACCACCTCTGAAGGTCTCGCTGCATGGTGGTACAACATGCAATGTGTGGTTTTCATGAGCAATAAAAAGTGCGGAAATGATGTTTATGTTGAACTCTATTCCAATTTTCTGTACAGGTTCCGGAACTCTCGGAACCGAGCTGATGGGAAACTTTTTTAAGGTGTGTATTTGAAGCCCTGAAGAAGGACATTCGTGGCCCTTGATTTGCTTCGGGCCAAGAGTTGCACGCCTGGGCACTAAAACGGTTCCGCAGGCAACCGCAGACATACACTCCTGGAAATGGAAAAAAGAACACATTGACACCGGTGTGTCAGACCCACCATACTTGCTCCGAACACTGCGAGAGGGCTGTACAAGCAATGATCACACGCACGGCACAGCGGACACACCAGGAACCGCGGTGTTGGCCGTCGAATGGCGCTAGCTGCGCAGCATTTGTGCACCGCCGCCGTCAGTGTCAGCCAGTTTGCCGTGGCATACGGAAGTCCATCGCAGTCTTTAACACTGGTAGCATGCCGCGACAGCGTGGACGTGAACCGCATGTGCAGTTGACGGACTTTGAGCGAGGGCGTATAGTGGGCATGCGGGAGGCCGGGTGGACGTACCGCCGAATTGTTCAACACGTGGGGCGTGAGGTCTCCACAGTACATCGATGTTGTCGCCAGTGGTCGGCGGAAGGTGCACGTGCCCGTCGACCTGGGACCGGACCGCAGCGACGCACGGATGCACGCCAAGACCGTAGGATCCTACGCAGTGCCGTAGGGGACCGCACCGCCACTTCCCAGCAAATTAGGGACACTGTTGCTCCTGGGGTATCGGCGAGGACCATTCGCAACCGTCTCCATGAAGCTGGGCTACGGTCCCGCACACCGTTAGGCTGTCTTCCGCTCACGCCCCAACATCGTGCAGCCCGCCTCCAGTGGTGTCGCGACAGGCGTGAATGGAGGGACGAATGGAGACGTGTCGTCTTCAGCGATGAGAGTCGCTTCTGCCTTGGTGCCAATGATGGTCGTATGCGTGTTTGGCGCCGTGCAGGTGAGCGCCACAATCAGGACTGCATACGACCGAGGCACACAGGGCCAACACCCGGCATCATGGTGTGGGGAGCGATCTCCTACACTGGCCGTACACCACTGGTGATCGTCGAGGGGACACTGAATAGTGCACGGTACATCCAAACCGTCATCGAACCCATCGTTCTACCATTCCTAGACCGGCAAGGGAACTTGCTGTTCCAACAGGACAATGCACGTCCGCATGTATCCCTTGCCACCCAACGTGCTCTAGAAGGTGTAAGTCAACTACCCTGGCCAGCAAGATCTCCGGATCTGTCCCCCATTGAGCATGTTTGGGACTGGATGAAGCGTCGTCTCACGCGGTCTGCACGTCCAGCACGAACGCTGGTCCAACTGAGGCGCCAGGTGGAAATGGCATGGCAAGCCGTTCCACAGGACTACATCCAGCATCTCTACGATCGTCTCCATGGGAGAATAGCAGCCTGCATTGCTGCGAAAGGTGGATATACACTGTACTAGTGCCGACATTGTGCATGCTCTGTTGCCTGTGTCTATGTGCCTGTGGTTCTGTCAGTGTGATCATGTGATGTATCTGACCCCAGGAATGTGTCAATAAAGTTTCCCCTTCCTGGGACAATGAATTCACGGTGTTCTTATTTCAATTTCCAGGAGTGTATTTCCTTCAAGATATTAACTGTCCTGTCTCACAGCAGGATAATTGTGTTAATAGCTATGGTAATTACTTTTGAAATAATAAACAGTTTACTTACATTTTTTTCTGCTGTCTCGTTTTCATTTGACTACCCTTTGTAGTTCGCAGCAACTACGATTGCGACTCAGGCGCATCTTCTGGTCTAAGCAGCAGCAACTGACGAATATTTGATGCATCATCAGAGTGACCCCAAATTACTATTCCTTGCTTACTTAAAAACTGGACGGACGTTATTATCTTTAAATTCGCCTTTCGTGCATTTATCAGATTTTCTAATTTATGTGTTGAGGTTAATTAAATTAATATTTGGTAAGTTCCTACCGGACCAAACTGCTGAGGTCATCGGTCCCGAGTTCAAGTCTCGGTCCGGCACACAGTTTTAATCTACCAGGAAGTTTCATATCAGCGCACACTCCGCTGCAGAGTGAAAATCTCATTCTGTAGTAAACCGTATGTTCCAATTCGAAAGTAGTGAGACGTAGCGCCTTTGCATCGCTCCTATAGAATGCAGATGAGGGCTAATGGCTTTACAGACAACGAGTCGTAATTTTGGGGGGACACATGTGCGCTCCGATCCAGCAGTAGGTGCTATTAGTGGCGGCATGTTACAGATTATGAAATCATAAACAGTCAAAACAGTATATTTTGGAAACAAAAGTGCATATCCTCTGAATATTATGACTTCTACTAATTATTGCTGATCTAATATATTTAGTTATTAGTGTGAATGAAAATGTGAATGCGACGTAATGTAATACATCAATTTTGTTACGTTTGTCAACTGAGTAAACGTTAACTTGAGAACAGTGACTGTATAGACAGAATGTATCAAGTTTTCAGTGGAAATTTCTGATGTGCATCTAGTAGTTTATGGGACTGGTGAAACAAGAAACATTTTACGATAATTCAGTTATTTAAAGAAAAGTTTTGTGGGTTCCCTATATTAGTTCATTTAATAAATTGCTCACAGAAACTCTTAAGTTGTGATGGGTCAAACGTAAAAGACACGGGATTTTGTAGTTTAATACTGATATCGGGTTGGCTATAACGTATTTAGGTCAATCACAAGACAATATGTAGGCGAGATACATTATAGCCAACCCGATATCAGTATTAAACTGCAAAATCCCTTATCTTTTACATATGACCAATCACAACTTGAGTTTCTGTGAGAAATTTATTAAATTAACTAATTTAGGGAACCCACAAAACTTTTCTTTAAATAACTGAATTATCGTAAAATGTTTCTTGTTTCACTAGTCCCATAAACTGCTGGTTGCACATCATTCTGTCATAATTTATTTCTATTTTTTTGTAAGAGTTTCGGTTAGATACCATGAGCTGTTTATTATGAGTGGCTGCCATTGCGTTAATGTAACTTCAGATTAGCAACAACATATTGAACTTTTCACTCAGAAGTTATCTATTCTATAACAGCTCAGTTGACCTGGTACTAGGAAAACTTGACGCACCCTTCCGATACACTTAATGTAGCTGGTTCTCCTACAGATCTCCCTGTCGAGTAACTTTCATCGTTTTCTAACAGGGAAGGCGTGTTTCGATCTGCAGAACACGAAAAGATCAACACAAGGTGTCTGGAACTTTTTCTGTAGGGACAACAAAAAACCGCACCGTTGCACTATATAAAGAAGCAATACTCCATATTGTCTTTCAGTTTTCCACACGCGTCCTGTAATCGTGGCACTTCTGAAAATTTCGAAAGGTGAAGAGCTTTTGCTACATCCATCCAGTCAACGGAACTTCTTCTTTGTACCAACTATTAACACGGTAACTCCCATTTTTTGTAAAAATTAGACCCTCCCGGTCTGCAATCTAAGCTCTCGTGCTTCCAAGCCACTGTCTCTCGGAGAATAAACGAAACAATAACAATCTAGAACACATAAAAACAACTTCACTGATATCGTAAACAACGACACTCTTACCTGATTGAAACAAACAAAAATAGAAAAAAAACGACTATTGAGGTACTCTGTGAGAAACAGCTTTGTTGGGTTTCGGTTATTCTTCATTGGCGCTCAATATCGGTAAGTAGTTTTTTGAAACAATTGTTGACGAATGGAGTGAACGTGTTCAGTGTGTCACTCGTAAGGAAACATCAAAACAAGCCGAAAAGACGGGATTCTGTTCACTGTATACGAATACTTCCACTGTTAGTGTGGGGGCTACCTTTGACTTGGTCAGAGACAGAAAAGGAAAGTGGGAGTGTGTTCCTTGGTTGCCTTTGCACAAACACATTTGAAACAAACAATTATATTTTACAACCAAGACATTGTAACTTCCATCTCAATGTTCGTTTTTTATTCCGTATTGATCAATGAGGGTCATGTAATGACTTCGCTCCCTCTTCTTTTTTATGGTTCCGTGTCGCAATCAGTAAAAACGGAACACTTAAGGAATCGCCATGTTATCAGTCTGTCCACCTATCTGTCTGTCCGTCCGACACTTAAAAACCCTGTTCCTCAGGAAGCTGAAATTTGTTTCACGCACTGAGGTCGATGTGCGCTTGTTGGTGCAAGAGATTGAACATACTAAGTCAATGCATTCAAAAGATACGACCATTTATGTAACATATTTTGATACTCGCAAGCACACTCACCAAAATCTATAGGGTACATCCCGTTAGGCCATCATGAAATTTGGCAAGAAGCAAAGTTTTACAATACAGCCAAAGGAAAAAAATCCGAAAACTGTAAATTTTTATCTATATCACACGGAAAAAAGTTTCTTTTGTCATTTGTTATCCGATGTCAAACTTGAAATTGAAATAATCGTTAGTTCTGCATTCAGGCCGGCTGGATCGCATTGGTAAAAGTCAAACAACAGGCAAGAAATTACATTATTGCTCATAAGACGCATTTCGTAATTGATCCATCAGATATCCATGAGCGATTACTGCACGTAGATATGGCCTTTCAAGTAGTCTATGACACAAGCATTCGCAGACTAGTCTGCGATGTGTTTTGCCTACGTTTGTGTTTCACCACTGCAACTCAGTCAACCTGAATGGAAAACTACTGATTACTATAATAATGGTCGCCTGCCTCCCGCATGACTTTATGTCACATTTAAGTTGTTGAAATAACACATTCTCGAAGTTCTTGGAATTCCTGGGACCGATATCCTTCCAAGATCAGTGTCGATAACAGGCAAAAATGGTCGATATTCTCGATTCTGGGAATGGATGAGCTGTCTGTTTACATAATTAAGTATTAAAAGTTTTATGGAATCCTCAGTGCTTGAATTCTACTCGCACCAGGCCAATTTTTTGGATACTGCTTCCTTTTTTTCCCGTACTCCCTCATTTTCTCCCCCTGTTATCTTTTCTTTTCTTCTGACCATGTTGTTACAGATTTCTTGTTTCTTTTGCTTTGAAGCCTTCTACGTTTAGTATTTTATTCTCAAAATGATTTCTTTCTGTTACATCCTGTTTCATTGATGTTGTTTCTTTCTGTTTCTTTCCTTATCTCTGTAAACACGCTGCAGTCGACTTCTTCTTCCAGCAATACAAAATATTTGTTTCGTTAGTCTGTGGTGATTCATTCGGTGGAAGTATATTAAAAGAATTCATCTTCGCCTAGCCATCACTTCTGATATTTTCTCTATAATTTTGTACATTTCCTTATTACTTATTATTATTCCAACCTTCTATAGTTTGGACAGCAGCAATTATTTTTCTAAACTCCTTCTTCCATTTACCTCTGTTCTGCCCATCTTGTAGGTCATCGTTAGGCATTCGTATCGTTATAAACATTCTATCTATACCACTGTGCTCTAGTGCTTTGGTTTTGTTTTTCTAGATAAACATTTCTTAGTAAACATTCCTTGCCAAACCACATGTTCTTCCATATTGTTAACTCTTACATATATTGCAAATATTTTGTAGTCCATTCTGTTGTATAGTTTCGCCAAGATATTTAAATTTAGTTACTCGCTCTATTTAACTTATTTCTATTTCCCCCCATGAACCATGGACCTTGCCGTTGGTGGGGAGGCTTGCGTGCCTCAGCGATACAGATGGCCGTACCGTAGGTGCAACCACAACGGAGGAATCTGTTGAGAGGCCAGACAAACGTGTGGTTCCTGAAGAGGGGCAGCAGCCTTTTTAGTTGTTGCAGGGGCAACAGTCTGGATGATTGACTGATCTGGCCCTGTAACACTAACCAAAACGGCCCTTGCTGTGCTTGTACTGCGAACGGCTGAAAGCAAGGGGAAACTACGGCCGTAATTTTTCCCGAGGGCGTGCAGGTTTACTGTATGGTTAAATGATGATGGCGTCCTCTTGGGTAAAATATTCCGGAGGTAAAATAGTCCCCCATTTGAATCTCCGGGCGGGGACTACTCAAGAGGACGTCATTATCAGGAAAAAGAAAACTGGCGTTCTACGAATCGGAGCGTGGAATGTCAGATCCCTTAATCGGGCAGGTAGGTTAGAAAATTTAAAAAGGGAAATAGATAGGTTAAAGTTGGATATAGTGAGAATTAGTGAAGTTCGGTGGCAGGAGGAACAAGACTTTTGGTCAGGTGAATACAGGGTTATAAACACAAAATGAAATAGGGGTAATGCAGGAGTAGGTTTAATATGGAATAAAAGAATAGGAGTGCGGGTAAGCTACTACAAACAGCATAGTGAACGCATTATTGCGGCCAAGATAGACACAAAGCCCACGCCTACTACAGTAGTACAAGTTTATATGCCAACTAGGTCTGCAGATGATGAAGAAATTGATGAAATGTATGATGAGATAAAAGAAATTTTTCAGGTAGTGAAGGGAGACGAAAATTTAATAGTCATGGGTGGCTGAAATTCGACAGTAGGAAAAGGGAGAGAAGGAAACATAGTAGGTGAATATGGATTGGGGCTAAGAAATGAAAGAGGAAGCCGCCTGGTAGAGTTTCGCACAGAGCATAACTTAATCATAGGTAACACTTGGTTCAAGAATCATGAAAGAAGGTTGTATATATGGAAAAATCCTGGAGATATTAGAAGGTATCAGATAGATTATATAATGGTAAGATAGAGATTTAGGAACCAGACATATCCAGGGGCAGATGTGGACTCTGACCACAATCTACTGGTTAGGAACTGTAGATTAAAACTGAAGAAACTGCAAAAAGGTGGGAATTTAAGGAGATGGGACCTGGATAAACTGACTAAACCAGAGGTTGTACAGGGTTTCAGGGAGAGCATAAGCGAACAATTGACAGGAATGGGGGAAAGAAGTATAGTAGAAGAAGAATGGGTAGCTCTGAGGGATGAAGTAGTGAAGGCAGCAGAGGATCAAGTAGGTAAAAAGACGAGGGCTAGTAGAAATCCTTGGGTAACAGAAGAAATATTGAATTTAACTGATGAAAGGAGAAAATATAAAAATGCAGTAAGTGAAGCAGGCAAAAAGGAATACAAACGTCTCAAAAATGAGATCGACAAGAAGTGCAAAATGGCTAAGCAGGGATGGCTAGAGGACAAATGTAAGGATGTAGAGGCTTATCTCGCTAGGGGTAAGAAAGATACTGCCTACAGGAAAATTAAAGAGGCCTTTGGAGAAAAGAGAACCACTTGTATGAATATCAAGAGCTCAGATGGAAACCCAGTTCTAAGCAAAGAAGGGAAAGCAGAAAGGTGGAAGGAGTATATAGAGGGTCTATACAAGGGTGATGTACTTGAGGACAATATTATGGAAATGGAGGAGGATGTAGACGAAGATGAAATAGGAGATATGATACTGTGTGAAGAATTTGACAGAGCACTGAAAGACCTGAGTCGAAACAAGACCCAGGGAGTAGACAACATTCCATTAGAACTACTGACGGCCTTGGGAGAGCCAGTCCTGACAAAACTCTACCATCTGCTGAGCAAGATGTATGAGACAGGCGAAATACCTTCAGACTGGAAAAACTGGTACAAGCCGACCTCGGGGAAGATCAGTTTGGATTCCGTAGAAATAGTGGAACACGTG
Source organism: Schistocerca americana (assembly GCF_021461395.2). NCBI lineage: Eukaryota > Metazoa > Arthropoda > Insecta > Orthoptera > Acrididae > Schistocerca > Schistocerca americana. The sequence goes on along the minus strand of NC_060119.1, from coordinate 868,260,440 downwards.
AGGCAATACTGACCTTACGACTTATCTTAGAAGCTAGATTAAGGAAAGGCAAACTTACGTTTCTAGCATTTGTAGACATAGAGAAAACTTTTGACTGTGTTGACTGGAATACTCTCTTTCAAATTCTGAAGGTGGCAGGGGTGAAATACAGGGAGCGAATTTACAATTTGTACAGAAACCAGATGGCAGTTGTAAGAGTCGTGGGGTATGAAAGGGAAGCAGTGATTGGGAAGGGAATGAGACAGAGTTGTAGCCTCTCCCCGATGTTATTCAATCTGTATATTGAGCAAGCAGTAAAGCAAACAAAAGAAAAATTCGGAGTAGGTATTAAAATTCATGGAGAAGAAATAAAAACTTTGAGGCTCGCCGATGACATTGTAATTCTATCAGAGACAGCAAAGGACTTGGAAGAGCAGTTGAACGGAATGGACAGTGTCTTGAAAGGAGGATATAAGATGTACATCAACAAAAGCAAAACGAAGATAATGGAATGTAGTCGAATTAAGTCCGGTGATGCTGAGGGAATTAGATTAGGAAATGAGACACTTAAAGTAGTAAAGGAGTTTTGTTATTTGGGGAGCAAAATAACTGATGATGGTCGAAGTAGAGAAGATATTAAATGTAGACTGACAATTGCAAGGAAAGCGTTTCTGAAGAAGAGAAATTTGTTAACATCGAGTATAGATTTAAGTGTCAGGAAGACGTTTCTGAAAGTATTTGTATGGAGTGTAGCCATGTCTGGATGTGAAACATGGACGATAAATAGTTTAGACAAGAAGAGAGTAGAAGCTTTCGAAATGTGGTGCTACAGAAAAATGCTGAAGATTAGATGGGTTCATCAGATAACTAATGATGATGTATTGAACAGAATTGGGGAGGAGTTTGTGGCACAGCTTGACAAAAAGAAGGGACCAGTTAGTAGGACATGTTCTGAGGCATCAAGGGATCACAAATTTAGCATTGGAGGGCAGCGTGGAGGGTAAAAATCGTAGAGGGAGACTACCACAGTTTACCATATACTTTCGTAACTAAGCGTTGACAACGTAGTTTTCGTAGAAGCTCTCGACAGTTAAGATGGTAACTGCGCTACGTGTATGTTAGGTGTGTTGCATACGTATCAGGGGTTACCTCATTTCGATCTGTCTCTTACTAGGTTTCCCGAGCGGAGAACCGTCTAGAAACTGAACGAGCATATATAAAGGTCCACATAACATAACGAATATTTTTGTTCTACTCAGTTATCTTCCTGTCTGTCACTAAAAAGTAAACAGTATGTATAGCAAAATCGAATTATCGCTGTTTAATTCTGTTTTTATTGTAAAAATTTGATTTTGTAATACGAAATACAGAAACGCTGTAGTAAAAATAAAAAAAGTCAACACGAATTTATCATATGGCGATAGAAAACGCAATTATATAAAAATGCAAAAAATATATCAAACATCACTTCAATTCTTTGTCGAGCTTACATGAAACATGTTCCTGTTGTTCATAAACAACTTTCGCAATTATCGACAGTGAAAGGGCACTCTTTGGCCATGACGAAGAACGTTCGTTGGATCCCAATTTCTGTCTCGCCCTTCATCTAAGTTTTATTCCATATCAATGCCACCAATACTACCGAAAAGTACGGTTCGGTAGTTTTGGAACTGTAGGCGCGATAAAGTGCCTCTTGCCATGGTACAGAATAGTGCAGCGTCTTTAATTATTTAATAAATGATTGAAGATATCGCAACAACGTTTTAGCAAGTGACGCTACGTAGAGAAGCTACTGGTTTGTTGTGTTGTTTGTACATGTAATATTGTTATGAAAATCAACTTCCCCTCCTTTCATTTCTGTTTATTGTTTTAATTTACTTTCAACTATGGCTCCTTCTTCAGGTACTAAAGCACTGTTATCGTTGTGATATACCATCGAAATTACACTCTGTTTATGTAGCACAACATCCTCTAGACTGGTGAGTATGTGGCTGAAGAAGAAACCGTAGTTACTTCGAAATCGATAACAGATCAATTAAAACAATAACCACAGCTGAGTTGAAGAAAAGTAGTGAGGGAACAGACTTCGTTGTCCATGACAAAATATATCACAGCTGTCCTCAATTTGCAGCGCTATAGATTCGGCAAGATCACACTTGTAACTATCTTAAACCACCTAGACATTGAACTAATTGCGTTTTGTGAACAATGGTATTTTTGTAATGGGATTTCAAGAATCGTGAAAAATTCATACAACTACATGACGTTTGTTAATGTTTACTACGAAACGTAAGCAGCACGTGCAAAATTTGAGGACGAAGGCATCCATTCTGCTGCACTTTCACCTCCGTTATCAACGTTTGTGTGCCACTGCAGACAAAACTAACCTGTGGCGGCCTTGATCGTCACATTTCCTACATCAGCCGGTTGTTCATTCCGTATACTGACTAGTATTGTGTAACACTATTCCCTTTATAATCAGTTCTCAGGAGTTAAATACGTCAATCCATTACGAAACTCATTGTTTCTTCATCACTTAGTAAAAAATTACGAGTGTTGTGCGCGCAACAATGTTCTTATCCCTGTCCGTCCTCACACTACTCTAGCATATTGTTGTGGTATTTTGAGCTGTGTATGAAACAATATGCTTGTCCATATGTTACAGCATCTGTTTTTGACTTATCTACAACGCAAGGACACTGTATCTTCCCCGTCTTACTGTAACACATCTGCAAGTAGTGCAAGAAATCAACACATCTGCGAAAGTTGCGGAGTTGTATTGATCTATCACCATGGTTAACGTTCCAGAATTCAAAAGAGAGAAAATCGTCGCTTCTTGGTTAGCTGGTGGATGTAGGACAATAGCCGCAGACTTAGGGATGCTGCACTGAATGTTGTAATGGAAGTGTTCAGTTCGCCTATCTCTGTCACACACTGCAGAATACGATACTCGCATTGCATTGGCGACACCATCCAAACGGAATCAAAATCGCAAAACTGGTAACGTTAGTCTGTCTTATTTTTAGTAGATAGAAATGAAACATGGAACTGACGAGGGATTTAATTTCCAGAAAGTATAATAACATTTCATATTTTCAATCTAATTTTAAATCAAAATTACATTAGTAGTTATCATTAAGTCTATATGTGTAAATTGATTCTGAAAACAATTGTAAAATAAATGGTAAATAGTAGCCTTAGACTCTGTGGACACAATATTGTTTTTCTTTATAATATCGCTGTTTTGCGAGTGTTATTTTGTTTTTGTTCTTGTTCACTGGGAATGTGTCTTACGTTACGGTGGGAGGATGTTGTAAAAGAATTCTAATGAGTTGCGCTTGAGGACGTCTTGTCAGTAGTAGTAGCGAGTTTGAAGGACTTTGATATGTTGAACGTGCCGTGTGGCAATACATGTATTCTGAAAAGAACATATAATCCTGCGAAAAATTAATGTTTACTAATGTAAAAACTTAGGGATATTTATTAAAGCCGTTGCAGAAAGGAATGATGGATAAATCACTATGCCGCGAGCATCAGTGAGAAGAAACAAGGTAACAACGTTTTTATTAAAGTCACAGGAGATAATTAACCGGCTTTCTCATTCGCATACTCATGCTTTACAAATCCGAGTATATTTTTTGGTTTCGATGAAACGGTAGTTAACGCATACATCGGAAAAATCATCACCAATAATAATTTTCGAACGTCTGTATTTTTATCAGTTTGATGAGGGTAGAGGGGTATGGGTGCCATGACAGCAGACAGAATTATTTGGGAAAAGTCGTATGCTGACACATTCGTAGAAGAAAGAGACAGATGGGCATTAGAGCTTCGGTTTACTGTAGTAGGGGGCAACACCAAGAACGTCACTGCTGCACATAATGATAGGAGTTGTTTAGATAAACAACTCCTCTGCATATATGTGGTATTTGTTTTTTCGGACATGTCTGAAAGAACAGACTTCATTTTTAGCCTAGCAGCCATTATTGAGAGGCAAAGAAATTACAGATCTTGGCTGTAACTGGGCACTGATTGAAATAAACGTGAAAAGTTGAAAATTTGTGGGGGACCAGGATCCGAACCCGGGTCTCCTACTTACTACGCAGGTTTTCTTCTTACGAAGGCGTGACAGCAACGAGGCAGTTGTATAACTATAGGAATTCACGATATCCATTGATCCATTCGACAAATTCATTTATTTGGATAGAAGCCTATAGGGCCTGAAGATTGCATAATGAAATGCGGAAACTGGTCGCTTTAAGGACAAAATAAAATAATATCTTAAAGTATACGGCTGTTGGTACATTTTATTGACATTGGAAATCTATACAAATGTCGGACGAACTGTTCTAGCGACGACACGGAAGCCGAGCGTCTTCGGTCAGGGCAAAACGCGACTCAAGTTCTCAACAATGAACTTTAAAATGTGCCATTCGACGTCTGCACAGGCCTAATGAGAAATAATAACGAAGAAATAGATAGACAGACAGGGCGAAAAGAAAAGTCGGTTGAGTGCTACTGTTGCAAAACTCGTGTAGCATTAAAGCGCATGTCGAGAAAGCGAGAGGTCGCTAGGTCGAATCTCGTTCAGGCCAACCATTTGTCAGTCCTGGTTTTAACCTAAACTTCACCTCTCAACATCGTTAGGAGCCCCCACGAACCAGAAGCAATAATGTTTTGGATTCCACGATCAACTTTATGTCTCGTGTCCCCTGCTGGATGGCTGGAGTAAGTTGGGGACACGCAAGTCGCTGAAGCGGCGTCCAAGAGAATAACTTGCGCCAGGCCGTTTAGAAATAATAATTATTATTAATACCTTTGCACAAAATCAAGTCGTGCGGAACTCTCAGAGCACGACCACTACTCGCACTTGTCGATTTTTGAAATTCGTATGGCCTCTTCCTACAACCTAACGTAGTAATGACTGGACGACGATAAAACTATAGTATCGGTAGTATTTGCGTCCGAAAGAGGTATTCATTCCACTTCATCCAGCAGAAAGTATTCGCAGTGATAGGTGGTGCGTGCTAAAACAGTTTTCAGATATTATCAGTACTTGTTATTTGATATAATCTGGTATCTCCCGCTACATTTTAGTCAAAGATTACTAAAGCCTCGTAAAATTTACGATTGCAATTGGAACCGATTCGCGGTACCCTACGATCTGGTATCGTCAGTATAGTGGCTAAAACAGGTTGTGTTGTACTTATTTTGTATGTGGTATATCACTGGAGATCTAATACGAGGGAAGTTTGATAATCATGGTAAATTTTCATGAAAGAACGGAGCATTTTTGTTGCGCCATTGTGACTGGTAAGCATGATTATTCCAAAGATGGGGAAGGGACTCCATCAATGTACAGCATACAGTTCATTTTTGACAGCCATCTGAATTGGTCAGTGTGTCGACTGCGATTGTAAATGGAGAAAACCGGTCCCATGTCGTTATTAAACATTTCCATTTAAAGGGTTGGACTGCCGCACAGATCAAAACAGAACTGTATAATGTTCACACGGACTTTGCACCATTATTGAAGATGATTTACTTTTGGATTAATGAACTTAAACTTGGTCGGACAAGCACCGAAGACAAGCGTGCTCCGGAAGTCCATTTGAGGTTACCACGATGAAAACCGTTGACGAAATCCACGATATGGCAATGCAAGACCGCCAAATAAAAATTCGTGAGATCGCCGAAACTGCAGGCATCTCAAATGTGCGAGTGAGTAATATCCTGCACGGAGAACTGGCTATGCAAAAGATGCGTGCGAGGTGGGTGACGTAACTGCTTATGCATCCAGCACAACATTTCACCACAACGTCAAGCGATGTTTAATCCAAATCCGCTAGGCTTTTTGGGTCAATTTGTGACTGTTGATAAAACCTGCATCCATAATTACGTATCAGAATCTAAATGTCAGTCGAAACAATGGAGGAAGGCTGGTGAACGCGCACCAGAGAATGCAAAGACCATTCCGTCAGCTGGTAAGATGACGATGTTTTTTTGGATTCCCAAGGAATAGTCCTCCTAGGTTACCTGGAAAGGGCAGAACCATAACTGGACATCTACATCTATATTTATACTCCGCAAGCCACCCAACGGTGTGTGGCGGAGGGCACTCTACGTGCCACTGTCATTACCTCCCTTTCCTGTTCCAGTCGCGTATGGTTCGCGGGAAGAACGACTGTCTGAAAGCCTCCGCGCGCGCTCTAATCTCTCTAATTTTACATTCGTGATCTCCTCGGGAGGTATAAGTAGGGGGAAGCAATATATTCGATACCTCATCCAGGAACGCACCCTCTCGAAACCTGGACAGCAAGCTACAGCCCGATGCAGAGCGCCTTTCTTGCAGTGTCTGCCACTTGATTTTGCTAAACATCTCCGTAACGCTATCACGCTTACCAAATAACCCTGTGACGAAACGCGCCGCTCTTCTATGGATCTTCTCTATCTCCTCTGTCAACCCGACCTGGCACGGATCCCACACTGGTGAGCAATACTCAAGTATAGGTGGAACGAGTGTTTTGTAAGCCACCTCCTTTGTTGATGGACTACATTTTGTAAGAAGTCTGCCAATGAATCTCAACCTGGCACCTGCCTTACCAAAAATTAATTTTATATGATCATTCCACTTCAAATCATTCCGTACGCATACTCCCAGATATTTTACAGAAGTAACTGCTACGAGTGTTTGTTCCGCTATCATATAATCATATATATCACATAATCATATATAATCATATAATCCTTCTTTCTATGTATTCGCAATACATTACATTTGTCTACGTTAAGTGTCAGTTGCCACTCCCTGCACCAAGTGCCTATCCGCTGCAGATCTTCCTGCATTTCGCTGCAATTTTCTAAAGCTGTAACTTCTCTGTATACTATAGCATCATCCGCGAAAAGCCGCATGGAACTTCCGACACTATCTACTAGGTCATGCTAGGTTATGCTTCACTTTTGGATCGTTTATAACTTGCGCTGCCTGAAAAAAGACCAAAGTTGGCGCGAAAGAAAGTGCTCTTTCACTAGGATGACGCATCATCACATAAATCCACCATAAAAATGGCGAAGGCACATGAATTGTCCTTTGAACTGATTCCTCATCCACCCTGTTCACCCCAAGTGACTATTTTCCATACGGTAAAAGCTGGAGGATCGCTGGTGCAAATGTACATCCCTCAAAGGAGACTATGTAGAGAAGTAAGGTGAGTTGTTTACGAAACAAACATTTTTTTCTTGCTTTTCTACCAGACTTATCAAACCATCTTTGTAATTCTAATTAACTAGTGCATAAACTATAAATTATGACGTCCTTTGAATACAATGTGCAGCAGTAAAATTTACGACAGTTTAGCAACCCTATCGTTTCTCCATCATTTGGTGTTCTAGGTTTAATTACAGTAGCAAACTGGAAATAACCTCTACCACGACTAGTCTCATTTTGCATTCAGATGCACACTTTCCTATTGCAAAGAGTTGAGAGTGAGTGTCCCTGCGGGACAATGGTTTTCAGTACAGAAAGGGTAATCGTTGTGTGTGTGTGTGTGTGTGTGTGTGTGTGTGTGCATGTGTCAAATGGCAGATACCCGCTTTGCCCAGATATGAGCGACACGTGTCGTCGGATACCCCGCCCCCCCTCCCTCCCCCAGGGACCGGCCGCAGCCAATAGGCAGATCGGACAACAGTGACATGGATGGCGCGGCGCGACAGACGCGAAACGTGATAACCGATATGTCGCTCCCAGCGGAAATGACGCGCGCGGCCCAACTGCCTGTGCATCTCCTCGTTGGCTGGTCGCCGTAAACTCATTAGCCCGTGCTCTGCCTAACTCCGCTCTTGACCGACGAACACACAGTGACGTACGAGCAGTGTGTCTGTAATTCGAGGGGACATACTCCGGCGGCCGTTCTGATTTTACCACACTACACGCGGGGCATACAGTTGGGTAGCGTAGCAAAGTGTAGCTACAGCAAGATATGGATCTGCTATAGTTCAATTCTTATATCTTGGCGGTTCGCGTATGCCCGCCCAGACGCGGGAGATTGCTGCGTTGCCAGTTGCACGCGCCAAGAGAAGCAGCGCCGTAGTATAGTTTAGTTCGCAAAGTTACGTTTAGGGGGGAGCCACCACGGCGGCATTAACCCTTTCGCTGCTACAGAGACGTGCTCCCCGCATTCCGCGCTGTGCGCGATTTTGTCATCACTGCACTGCTCGCCTTTGCAGACACATGGTGTTTCGACTGCTTTGACACGCTTCATCATTCGATTTCACAAAAACTATTTGGCCCAAAAATGTGATTTTACACATCTTCTTGACTGACACCTCCCCCCCTCCCCCCCCCCCCCCCCCCCATAAATGACTTAATTTTATATCGTTGTTCAATGCAGTTATTGTGCAGCATTAAATGTAGTAAACCATTGCACGAAATTTTGAAGAGTTTGCAGAGGTAGTGTATACTTTCCGTGTGGTCGATTTTAGTTGCCACTAGAAATTTCAAAAAAATTACATTCAAACGAATAAAATTCATGACGTAAGACACTTCGATATTGTTTTCAAATAAACAAAATATTAAGCACCGAACAAGGTTTGAACTCAGAAACTTTCACTTAGCAGCCAAATACTTTAACCCTTATGCTGATGCAGCTCGTCATTCAACAGCTTTCCTGGAGGACTTTAAAATATCACGCAAAATACCGACAAACACTGTTGGTATGACTATGAATTACTTACGTTTCGTCGAAGTACAATACGACCTAAACAATTACCGCTGTTCTTTATTGCGAAAAAGCGGTTCGTGAGAATGATACAAACACCTTTCCTTGTTATCACCTGTATTAGGAGGCTTATTGCTTGTTTGGTTTAATTAATTAATAGAATATGAAGCAACTGGTATCAAGAATGCTTGTTCCAAACTTTCTATAAAAGAAAGTCTGCTATCAAGAAATTGCTTTTGTTCAATTACTTTATGACTGAACGTTTCTAAAACTGAAGATACTCGTCCGTGCTCTGCACTGCAGTCGAGATCTGGAAACGTCGTTCTCTGTTCATTGGCTGACTGTGTTTTGTGACGTCACAAGCGCAGAACGAACCTAAACTCGGCCGCCGTCGTAAATGACGCGCACTTTAGCTGACTATCAGTTTAGCTTTAGGAGATGTAAAGGCACCACATAGGCAGTTCTGACGTTGCGTTTGATAATGGAACCATGGCTTAGGAAAATTCGGGTCATTGTGATACGATTTACTCTGAAAAAATCTTTCTGCAATGTAAAATGGTGCAAGATATTCAAAATTATCCGTGAAACAGCTATGAGACGAGTAATATATAATCCGCACCAGAAGCAAGAGGAAAGAAATGAGAATGGAAGACCTAAAATGGATGAAAGACAGGGAGGCGATTTTTGCCCTTACTGTTCAACCTATACATCAAATAAGCAAAGCTAGAAATGAAATAATTTGTAACACATCGTGTTACGAACCCTCCCAAGACGACCACGTGCCACGACGAGTGGGTGGCCGGCCGCGCAAGGTCGGAAACAAAGGATAAATCGAAAAATCATACATGAATATGAAATCAGGTGACACATTCGGTACCTTTTGATGAAGAACAAACCGCTGCTCTATCTATAATTTGTATATCAGTTTTGTTTCGAAGTATCGAAGGATTCATCCTTGAATTAAAGAAAGGAAAGAAGCCTTATGATAATAAATCCCTACATACAGAGGGCGCGAAATCTGTAAATCGACTTCGGCTGCCGTAATTCTGACAGGAATTAATAAATTTTTCAATATGGCGGCGGCCGTTAAAAAACGCTGCAAGTTTAAACGGTGAGTCTCCCTGGTCTTGAGACACACAAAAGCCCGCCGTTACAGCGGCCACGGTTGCGCCAGATTAGGAAGCCTCTGGAGTAGAAATGAAGCCGCCAGTTCAGTGGCCCGGCAGGCGACAACTAACTGCTTGAACACCCAGCAACTCAGCACCAGAACTACTTTCTCCACCCGTAAGTACACTAGCGTGAGATGCCGACCAGCTAACAAAACTCCTGAGCATCACCTCCGCGCCCTTATCTACAACGCCTTGGAAGATCCACCAATTTCCGTCTCGCTAGCGACCGTGTCTTATCTAGAGGTACGTGCCGCCATGCTGCAGTAAAGTTTAACGCCTTCGGGCACAGCCTAGTAATTCTATTGCGTTTCGACCGTTTGGCGGTCGCGAGTATTTCGCGACACTACGGGAGAGCACCAGCGCCAGCCATGCGCTGAGGTTCACCGTAGGCTGCCACACGCTGTTCGTTCTCATGGTACAGTTTTCTCTATCCCAAGTATTCTTAGTTAAACTTGTGTAGTTACAGGTGAACGATATTTCTCTATGTCGTTCTGTGATTGCTTTTATGTTGACGCAGACCGCCCTCGGTCAACAGTACCTTGTTCTGCACTGATTTCAGAATATATGTCTTTGTTTTATTTCAAAATCTTTTATGCTTTATAAGTAGCCTGTTTATATGTTTGTATGTTGGCAGCGATATAGATTGTATTAATATCGCTGACAGCGCTCTGGGCCCTCGGTATGAGACACTGTGGTTGGACGGAGTAGCAGTATGTAGTTAGCGAGCGGCGGCTTGGACATGTGTCCTTCATAGAGACTCAGTGTTGGTAGGACATGCATTGTAAAATGATGGTTCAAATGGCTCTGAGCACTAAGGGACTTAACATCTCAGGTAATTAGTCCCCTCATTGTAAAATGAAGATGGATGTAGTTGATAATGTTTGGGTAGTGGAATTACTGACGGCTATATAGTTTTTGGAAATGGATGTCACATGAATAAGTTAAAATCTCATAAAAACTTTGTTTGCTCTTCAACAAAATCTTTCTTTTGTTAACCATATGCCTCCTAGTAGTTAGAGCCAGCAGTAGCTGGAATCGTTTTTTTAGCTGGCTATAGTTGCTGCTTGCTGTAACTGTTGTAGTTTGTGTTATGACGATTTTCTGTGAGGTAAGTGACTTATGAAAAAGTAGGGGTTATTGTTAGGATTTCTTCCAATTCAGGGCCATTCTTTTGTGTTAATTATTTGAAGTCATGTTGTCATTGTAGATCAGTCAGATTGCGTTGGACTTGTATATTGCGCCACACACTGTCAGGTGGCTTGCGGAGTATGGATGTAGATGTAGATGTAATAAATGAATAGGTTAAATTTGAGTTGTCATTGTCAAGGAAAATTCCGTAGGTCAGTGTTGAAATGATAAATAAGTAACGAAACAATAGGTTCAGTTTCATTCAGCAGTTTAGGTAAACACAAAGAAATTTCACCTACTCAGTTACTTCAGTGGACAGACACAAAGAAGTTTCATTATTAATATTGCGATTGCTACCACCTTTCCGTAGTATCCATTCAAGTGAGAGGCTCCCTGAAAGTAGGGTAGTGGTCCATGCCTTCCCACGGTTTGATACTGGGTGGAATGTTGAGACGAGATGCCCCACTGTCTATCAATATTTATCTCGCCCTCTAGATCCGACAAGCTCTTATCTTTTGTGACCCTTTGGAAACGAGACAGTGGCTGACAGTTTAGGTTACTTAACGGAAATTATTCAGTAGTGGGACTGAAATACATGGTGGCTGTATATCAGTGATAAGATTCGTTGCTATCGTAAAAGAAAGTGTGGAAGAAATTCATGACCTGTTGGTTGGAATGAACAGTTTAATAAGCTCGCAGTATGGCTTGAGAAGAAATCGCGTAAAATCTAAAGCAGGAGTAGCAAAACGAAACTAGCGATAAAATTAACATGTACACTGGGGACTTCGAAGTAGCCGAAGTGAAGTAGTTCTTCTGCCTTGCAAAGCAAAATAACGAATGACGCAAGACCAGTACAAGCAAAGAAGGCATTCCTGGCCAACAGATGTTGCTGCTATCAAAAATTGGCCTCTATTTGAGGACGAAATGTCTGAGAATCTGTGTTTGGAGCATAACACTGAGCTGAAGTGAATCGTGGGTTGTGGAAAAACTGAAAACGAAAAGAATGGAAGGGTATGAGATGTGCAATGGAAAAATGGTGAAAATTAGATGGACTGGTAAGAGAAGAAATAAAAGCAAGGAATATTAATGTCTAGCGTCGTGTCGACAACGAGGTGATTATAGACGTAGCACAAGCTTGGATTATGCAACGATTTAGGGAAATCACAGAAACCTAAGTGAAGAACGCCGGACGCGTAATTTTACCATCGCCCTGCGTAAGATAAGAAATGAGGAAGTTTCCAACAGAATCAGAGAGGAAAGACATACGTGGAAAAAACTTACCAAAAAGGACAGACAGGATTATGGGACATGTGATAAGACGTCCGGGACTATTTCCAAAGGTAGCAGAGTGGTAGCAGGCTCCGCATTTTTGCTGGACGGCAGCATGATGGGGGCTCCAATAGGGTGTAATACGGAGGTGAATAATCTTAATTCCATGAAAAATAAATGACATGCTACTAGAAAACCAGTTTTATCAAAGGATAAGCAATAATGAGTCCCCCTCTCATTGCCAGCGAGCAAAATACAATTTTGTCATACGATACAGATCAGAACTCGTTAAATTAGTTTCTATTTACGTTAGTTTTTACTCGTTTGGAAAGTTTTTGATTCGTTATTATGTCATGTGGTAACAGGAAAGTAGCCGTAACTGCTATATTTAGTCTTAAAAATTTCTAAAATTACGCGTAATATATGTGTAACACTCCAATACTGGAAAAGAGAGAAGATTTTAAAGATGTGGTATATTGTATTCCCGATAACTTCAGACCTTCAAGCAGAGTATTCTAGTCTAAAATGCGCAACCAAACGCCGTTTTTGACTGCCCTATCAGGGGTGCGAGAAAAATTTTAGAAGCTGCAATAAAACTGAGGGTGTGAAATTGCATTTCTGCTGTTATGAAGTGAACGAGTGTACGGTGGAAGGGCGAGTAACCTTCGTTACCCCGAATGGGTAAAGTGAATGAACCGGTTTTACTAGCCACGATAGAGGCACAGAGAATAAAATGGCTCTCTGCTATGTTCTTTGATCTGGTGTTCCGCTCTCGGGGGGCGGCTTAGTTAGCTTTACTGTGCAGCCACCTACTCCAGCGCGCCTTGACATCCAGCCATACTCTCTTCAAATAACAGGCAAAGGCATGTTTTCTCTCGCAGCGGAGGCTCTGTTCTTTCTGTCCACTGTTGGAATTCGTTTTCACAGATTATAAACTCCCAAGAACCGTAGTGCACAAATAAATTCGCTGACTGGAAAGAAGAATAATGACGAAACGGGGCCCAGTCCAGTGCTGAGGAATTGAAGCAAGAAGATGGGTAATCAGGCTATACATAGAAATTTTAGGTACTACTTCCTATATATTTCCTATATTCTTCCAAGTCAACTTCTAGGAGAAGTGGACTAAATTCTCTCTAGCAAATAACACCAGGTCGTAGTAATACTAGACGAACGAATTCAGTGTTCGATGCTGTCGCAGAGTAATAAGTAGAGCGAAATCATACTGATACAAGACAAGCGAGCGCAATTCTCGTTGTGTTCGCAAAATGATAAGTAAATTATCTTTATACATGAAGGCTGTGCACAAGAAAGACACCGAACAGTGAAGCTAGCCAATTTGTTGTAAAACAGGTCATTCAGGGTGATTCCGTTACGATGTTACGAACATTTAGGATAGCTGGAGGAACAAAATGTATCAGTTTCAGGTAAGAGACCCGGGTCGGGGAACGACCTGCTAAAATTTTGAATATAATTCATCAGCAGTAGTGGCCTGACGAGTTTCGGTATAACAAACCACCCTAGCTCTGCCAATGGCCTTGTCCAAGAGGGCTGAGGAGCGGACAGAGGTTCAGACCACTTTCTTGTCCTTGAGGGTCCCCTAAAAGGCGGAAAAATTAGCATTGATCAACCAACGGCCTGAGGATGCAGAAGGCAATGGAAACCATTGCATTAAAGACACATAGAGTGTATCCACAACACTGGTGGCCTGACACTGAAAAATAGATTCCGAGTTAGCTCCATGTTCGGATCTCCGGGAGGGGCCTGCCAAGGAGAAGGTGACTGTGAGAAAAAGATCGAAAAACCAGCGACGATATAACATCCTACATGTCGGAGCATCTAATGTCAGATGTTTGAATGCAGTAGGAAATCTAGAAAATTTGAAAAGTAAAGGCTCAGCCTAGATGTAGTGGGGTTGAAGGAGGGAAATGCAAAGATGACAACGATTTCGGATCAGACGAATATAATGTCAACAACAGCAAAAAATGGTATAATGGGAGTAGGATTCTTTTTGAATAGAATGGTAGACCAGAGAGTGAGCTAATGTGAACAGTAAACTGATAGGGTTGTTCTCATCAGATTCGACAGCAAAGCAAAGCCGACAACGATAGTTCAGGTGTACATGCAAATGTCGCCAGCGGCAGACGAAAAGATGCTGAACGTGTAATTCAGTATGTAAATGGAGATGAAAATATAATATTCACGGGGAAATGGAACGCAGATGTAGTGGAAGGAATGGAATAAAGGGTTACGGGAGAATTTAGGCTTGGTAGTACGAATGAGAGAAGATAAAGGTGGTAATAACAAATACTCTGTGTAAGAATCACAAGAGGACGATGCATACTTGGCAAAGATCAGGAGACGCGGGAAGGTTCCAGGTGGATTACATCATTGCCAGATAGAGATTCCGAAATCAGATACTGGAGCGTAAAGCGTACTACCCAGGTGCAGATGTAGACTGAGATTAAGTTTCAGTAATGGTGATGAGTAGACTGAAGTCCAACCGAATCGTCCGAAAGAATCAGTGTGGGAGGAAGTGGGATACTGAATGACGGAGGAATCAAGAGATGCATTTAAAGTTCGCTAAGGATGTAGATACTGCGATGTGGAACACCGGAATAGGCAGATCAGTTGAGGAGGGATGGAGATCTCTAAAAAGGGCAATCACAGATATTGGACTGACAAGCATAAGTACAAGGAAGGTAACTGCGAAGAGCCCTTCGGTAACAGAATAAATATTTCAAATGATCGACGAAAGAAAGAAGTACAAAAATTTGGACAGTAAGTCAGGGATACAGCAATATAAGTTCATTAGGAACTAACTAAATAGCAAATGCCAGGCATCGAATGCGAAATAGGTGCAGGGAAGATGTGAAAAAATCTAAAAAGAAATTACACTACTGACCATTAAAATTGCTACACCAAGAAGATGTGCAGACAATAAAGGGGTATTCACTGGACAAATATATTATACTAGAACTGATATGTGATTACATTTTCACGCAATCTGGGTGCATAGTTCCTGAGAAATCAGTACCCAGAACAACCACCTCTGGCCGTAATAACCGCCTTGATACGCCTGGGCATTGAGTCAAACAGAGCTTGGATAGCGAGTACAGGTACACTTGCCCATGCAGCTTCAACACGATACCACAATTCATCAAGAGTAGTGACTGGCGTATTGTGACGAGCCAGTTGCTCGGCCAACATTGACCAGACGTTTTCAGTTGGTGAGAGATCTGGAGAATGTGCTGGCCAGGGCAGCGGCCGAACATATTATGTATCCAGAAAGGCCCGTAGAGGAACTGCAACATGCGGCCGTTCATTATTCTACTGAAATGTAGGGTTTCGCAGGGGTCGAATGGAGGGTGCAGCCACGAGTCGTAATACATCAGAAATGTAACGTCCACTGTTCAAAATGCCGTCAAGGCGAACAAGAGGTGACCGAGACATTTAACCAATGGCACCCCATACCATCACGCCGGATGATACGCTAGAATGGCGATGACGAATACTCGCTTCAAATGGTTCAAATGGCTCTGAGCACTATGGGATTTAACATCTCAGGTCATCAGTCCCCTGTAACTTAGAACTACTTAAACCTAACTAACCTAAGGACATCACACACATCCATGCCCGAGGCACAATTCGAACCTGCGACCGTAGCGCTCGCGCGGTTCCAGACTGAAGCGCCTAGAACTGCTCAGGCACCAGGGCCGGCATACACGCTTTCAACGTGCGTTCACCGCGATGTCGCCAGACACGGATGCGACCATCATGATGCTGAAAACTGGATTCATCCGAAAAAATGACGTTTTGCCATTCGTGCACCCAGGTTCGTCGTTGAGTACACTTTCGGAGGCGCTTCTGTCTGTGTTGCAGTGTCAAGGGTATCCGCAGCCATGGTCTACGAGCTGATAGTCCATGCTGCTGCAAACGTCGTCGAACTGCTGTTGTCTTGCAAACGTCCCCATCTGTTGACTCAGGGATCGAGGCGTGGCTGCACGATCCGTTACACCCATACGGATAAGATGCCTGTCATCTCGACTGCTAGTGATGCGAGGCCGTTGGGATGCAGCACGGCGTTCCGTATTACCCTTTTGAAATTCCTTATTCTGCTAACAGTCATTGGATCTCAACCAACGCGATCAGCAATGTCGCGATACGATAAACCGCAATCGCGATAGGCTACAATCCGACCTTTATCAAAGTCGGAAACTTGATGGTACGTATTTCTCCTTCTTACACGAGGCATCACAACAACGTTTCACCTGGCAACGCCGGTCAACTGCTGTTTGTGTATGAGAAATCGGTTGGAAACTTTCCTCATGTCAGTACGTTGTAGGTGTCCCCACCGGCGTCAATCTTGTGTGAATGCTCTGAAAAGCTAATCATTTGCATATCGCAGCATCTTCTTCCTGTCGGTTAAATTTCGCGTCTGTAGCACTTCATCTTCGTGGTGTAGCAATTTTAATGGCCAGAAGTGTATTATGGGGAGGGCTGAGTCAATATTCAGAAAAGCCAGAACAACCTTCGGTGAAATTAATCGCAAGGTTGGTAACATTAAGGGTGCAATGGGAATTCCTGAGTTAAATGCAGAAGACGGAGCAGATAGTTGGAAAGTGCACAGTAAAGGCTTCTATGAGGGGGAGGAGTCGTCTGGTGACGTGTTACAAGAAGAAGTGGGAGCCGACAGGGCTGATCGAAAGGGCTGACGTAGGATACCCAGTATGAGAGTCAGAATTTTATAGAGCTGAAAAACAAACGATATGAGAGCGAATAAGGTAGAAGGTAAAGATAACATTCCGTTGGAATTTCTAAAATCTTTGGCGGAAGTGGCAACAAAACCGTTATTCAGGTTGGCACGTAGAATCTATGCGACTGGTGTGTACCATCACACTTTAGAAAAAAATCATCCGCACAATTCCGAAAACAGCAAGAGCAGATAAGTGAGAAAAGTATCACACAATCAGCTTAACAACTCTTAATGATAGGCTGCTGACAATAATAATATACAGAAGAATAAAAAAAATAATATATAGGAAAAGATGACGCTGCGTTTTGCATTAGCAAAGGTAAAGGCACCACAGAGGCAGTTCTCACTTTCTGCATGATACCGGAGAAAAGATTGAAAAAAATTCAGGACACGCACATAGAATTCATCGATCTAGAAAAAGTGTTCGGCTTTGCGAATTGGTGCAAGATGTTAAAAATTCCGGGAAGAAATGCAGTAAGCTTCAGGAAAGTACGAATAATATAGAATATGTACAAGTGCAAAGAGGGAACATAAGACTGGGAGATAAAGAACGCCCGGATTAAAAATGGATTAAGAAAGGGATGCAATCTTTCGCCTCTACTGTTCAATCTGTACATCGAAGAAGAAATGATGGGAATAAACGGCAGTTCAAGAGTAGGATTAAAATTCAGGGTGTAATGATATCAATGACAAGATTCGATAATAACATTGCTATCCTCATTTAGTATGAAGATGAATTATTGCGTATTTAGGAAGGAATGGACAGTCTGATCAGTATAGAATATGTATTGAGAGTAAATCTAAAAAAAAAAAAAAGCTACTGAGATATAGTAGAAATGAGAATAGCGCGAAACGTAACAAAAAAAAAGAAAAAAAAACGAAACAGAAAAGATGAAGGAATTCTGCTACCTTCGAAGAAAAATTACCCATTAGAGACGAAGCAAGGGAGATATAAAATGTTGACTAGCACTGGAAAATAGGGCTTCCTGGTCAAGAGAAGTCTACTGGTGTCAAATATTGGCCTTAATTTGATGAAGAAATTGCTGAGAATTTACGTTTGGGTCACAGAATTGTATGGTAGTGGCTCACGGACAGCGGGAAAATCGGAACGGAAGAGATTCGAAGCATGTGAGATATGTTACTACAGAAGAATGTCGAAAAAAGAATGTTGAAAATTAGGTGGACTCATAAGATAGGGAATGAGGAGGTTCTTTGCAGGATCGGCGAAGAAAGAAACGTACGAAAACACTGCCGAGAAGAAAGGACAGGACGATAGGATATGCACTAAGACATCAAAGAATGATCTCCATGGTACTTGATCAATGGTCGTCAAAGTGCGACTTGCGGGTCGCATTTTGCCGACATCAAGTATTCGTGCGGCCCGCAGTTCTCAGCCGTATTTTATAGCAAAATGCATCTAGCAGCTAACAGCCGGATCAGAAACCGGAAACTTACGTTAAGAGCTTCTTAAGAGTATAATTTTCCTGCTCAGCAACAAACAAAAATAAATACAGATTTTTTTTGGAGTCATCGATCTTCTGACTGGTTTGATGCGGCCCGCCACGAATTCCTCTCCCGTGCCAACCTCTTCAGAGTGCAGAGTAGCACTTGCAACATACATCCTAAACTGTTTGTTGGATGTATTCCAATCTCTGTCTTCCTCTACAGTTTTTGCCCTCTACAGCTCCCTGATGTCTTAACTGTTGTCTTACTACCCTGTCCCTTCTGCTTGTCGGTGTTTTCTGTGTATTCCTTTCCTCTCCGATTCTGTGCAGAAAGTCCTCATTCACTACCTTATCAGTCCACCTAATTTTCAACAATCGTCTGTTACACTACATCTCAAATGCTTCGATTCTCTTATGTTCCGGTTTTCTCACAGTCCATGTTTCACTAACATACAATGCTGTACTCTAGACGTACATTCTCAGAAATTTCTTTCTCAAATTAAGACCTATGTTTGATAATAGTAGACTTCTCTTGGCCAGGAATGCCATTTTTGCTACTTAATTGGCCAGGCATGCCATTTTCGCCAGTGCTAGTTTACTTTTGATATCCTCCTTGCTTCGTCCTTTATTGTTTATTTTGCTTCTTAGATAGCTGAATTCCTTAACTTCATCTGCTTCGTGACCATCAATCCTGATGTTAAGTTTCTCGCTGTTCTCATTTCTGCTACTCCTCACTACTTTCGTCTTTCCTCGATTTACTCTCAATCCATACTCTGTACTCATTAGACTGTTCATTCCATTCAGCAGATGAATTATTCTTCTTCACTTTTAATCGGGATAGCAATGTCATCAGTGAACCATATCATTGATATCCTTTCACCTTGAATTTTAATTACACTCCTGAACCTTTCTTGTATTTCCATTATTGCTTCTTCGATGTACCGATTGAACAGCGGGGGCGAGAGACTACATCTCTATCTTACACCCTTTTTAATCCGAGCACTTCGTTCTTCGTCATCCACTTTTATTGTTCCTTCTTGGTTGTTATACATATTGTATATTATCCATCTCTCCCTATAGCTTCTCAGAATTTCCAACACCTTGTACCACTTTACGTTGTCGAATGCTTTTTTTAGGTCTACAAATCTTATGAACGTGTGTTAGTTATTCTTTAATCGTTCGTCCATTGTCAACTCGAACGTCAGAATTTCTTCCCTGGTTCCTTTACCTTTTCTAAAGCCAATCTGATCGTCATATAACACATTCTCAATTTTCTTTTCCATTCTTCTGCACATTATTCCTGTCAGCAACTTGGATGCATGAGCTGCTAAGCTGATTGGGCGATAATTCTCGCACTTGTCAGCTCTTGCAGTCATCAGAATTGTATGGGTGTTATTTTTCTGAAAGTCAGGTGGTATGTCGCCAGACACATGCATTGTACACACCAGCGCGAGTAGTCGTTTTGTTGCCACTTTCGCCAAAGATTTTAGAATTTCTAATAGAATGTTAGCTATCCATTCAGCTGTATTTGATCTTAAGTCCTCCAAAGCTCTCTTAAATTCTGATTCTAATACCGGATCCCCTATCTCTTCTAAATGGACTCCTATAACTTCTTCTGCCACATCAGACAAATCTTTCCCCTTACAGACCTTCAATGTACTCTCTTGGCTTTCTCCTCTGCATTTAACAGTGGAATTCCCGTTGCACTCTAATGTTACTACCCTAATTTTTAATTTCACAGTAGGTTGGTTTCACTTTCCTACATGCTGAATCAGTCCTTCCGACAATCATCTCATTTTTGATTTCTTCACGAACAGCCATAGTAATATTTTAAAATGTTCTTAATTTTAACTGACGCTGGTGAATTCGGTCGTAATCTAAGGAAAGGTATCCACCTACCTCAGGGACAGAGAGGTAAGTAGCGCGGTCACTACGTGGCTAGAGGATGTAAGAGGGAGACTGTTCTACTGCTTGTCTTCCAGTACTGACGGCTCACGAGCGTGCACAACTCGTACCGGTCAGCTGCTATGGTACAAATTTTGACACGGAAGTAACATGGATTCATGAATGCAGATTACAGTAATGGTCATCTTCAAATGTTTTTACGAGGGCTGTCCAGAAGGTAAGTTACGATTGATCGCGAAATGAAAATCACAGTGAAAATGAGAAATGTTTCATTTGTAACAGTTAGCTACACCTTTCAGCTACTTCTCTACGTAGTCGCCGTTCTGACTCAGACATTCGTCGTAGCGTTGTACCAACTTTCCAATACCCTCATCATAGAAGGCAGCCGCCAGTGCTTTCCGCCAATTCTCTACGCTGGCCTAAAGCTCGTTGTCTGTGCCAAAGTGTTGTCTTCATAGCCAGCGGTTCGTTTGAGCAGAGATGAAACTCAGTGGGAGACAAAACGGTCTGTATTGTGGGTAACCAAAGATTTCCAATTGAAACGACGCAAGAACATCTTCATTGCCCCTGCAGAATGAGGCTGAGAATTGTCTTGAAGAAGAAACCGCACGACAGTTATGTAATGTTGGTTGCATAGCTTCAGGGGAAAATTCTCACCAGGCCCTCGTACTTGGCGGGAGACACTATTTTCTATAACATCTTTAGGTGCTCACTAAGAGCTCAGAATGAAAAGAGCGACATAATTCTACCTAGAGTCATACTAGAAACACTGCCCAACACATCTTTGCAAAGCTTTATCGGATTTTCATAGTCGTCTCCAGTTCTTGACAGCCCTCGTATTATCAATTAGCTAAATTAATTCTGTTGTAATGCGATGGAGTGAGTGAAAAAAAATTAGTATTAAAATAATTTATCGAACTTTGTAAGTACAAATAGTAGTATTAATCAAAGTCACTCGCAGACATAGTGAAACCAACAACATTTCACCATGCATATATACTGTCACGACTCGTAGACTGCTCAGCATTGCAGGAATCTGAAATACTGAATAATCAACACAAAAGTTCGGAATGGCACCGACATGTAGCGATCAGTAATTTGGGGCTGCCGCGCAGCTTCCCGGGTGTCTTATATAGGATAATACTGTCAATAAAAAAATGTGACCAATAATTACAGAAATGTAGTTTGTGTAGTTTGTGCCGGTCTTCGAATAACAAAGACGTTTCAGGTCGAGGTTTTAATTGAAACTTCCTCGATGCACTTATCACCGCTTAGCACATACAGAGGAGTTCACCCAAAGTGTTGTAGACGTTAATAGCAACTAAAGTGCAATATGCGATTCCAGGCTTTCTCGGCGTATTTCAGCTATGAAAAATTCACGGGTTATCAGCTGAGTGGCTGATAGCCCGTGAAGATTTCATAACTAAAGTGCAATTATAATTAGAGCATACGTCGCCTGTATCTGAGTGGGCCTGTCACATCTTGGAGTCTAGCATATGAACTCTGTATAGTTGAAACTGAAACTTCCTGGCAGATTAAAACCGTGTGCCGGACCGAGACTCGAACTCGAGACCTTTGCCTTTCGTGGGCAAGTGCTCTACCACTGAGCTACTCAAGCACGACTCACGCCCCGTCCTCACAGCTTTCTGCCAGTACATCGTCTCCTACCTTCCAAACTTTACAGAAGCCCTCCTGCGAACCTAGCAGAACTAGCACTGAAAGAAACGATATTGCGGAGACATGGCTTAGCCACAGCCTGGGGGATGTTGCCCAACATGAGATCATTTACGAGGGTTGTCCAGTAAGTAAGTTCCTTTCGGTCGCGAAATAGAAACCACACTGAAAACCAGAAACGTTTTATTTGCAACAGTTAGGTACACTTTCCACCTACTTCTCTACATAGTCGCCGCTTCAGCTTCGAGATTTGTCGTAGTGTTGTATCAACTTTCCAACATGCTCGTCATTGAAAGCAGCCGCCAGTTATCTGCACTCGTCTGCAGCACGTTGTCTACGGAAAAATTTTGTCTTCATAGCCAGCGGTTCTTGTGAACAGAGATTAGTTTCAGGGGGAGCCAATTACGGACTGTATTGTGGGCGATCAAACACTTCTCATCGAAAACGCTGCAAGAGCGTCAACATTGCCCCTGCAGTGTGCGGCCGAGAACTGGTATGAAGAAGGAACTGCTCGACAGTTGTGTTATGTGGGCTGCATGACACAGGCGAAATCTGTAACCAGGCCCTCATACTTGGCGCGAGACGCTGTTCCCTACGCATCTTTACGTGCTCACAGTTCACTCAAAACTGGAAAAGCGGCGCGACACGATCGACGGGCATACTAGAGACACTGCCCAACACATCTGTGCAAAGCTTTACCGGATTTTTCCCAGTGGTTTCCATTATGCGACCGACTGGAACTTACTTTCTGGCCAACCCTCGTACAACTGTCCGTGCGCCACTACAAGTGACAACGCAGTGCATCTCTTTAGTCAGCGCACAGGTACAAAGTAATTTTAATTGCACTATAATGAGAATACTGTTTCACATGATAGACTAAGTTTCCGTATTTAGAAGACGAATTAAGGACTACATACATTTGTTTAGATGCCAATATGGACGAGAAGGCCAAAATAGTACATTAGAAGTCACATTAATAAAGATTTTTATATACTTCAATTTTCCAGAAAAGAATAAATACTTACCATTTGCAGCTGTTGGCTATATTTGACCCTGCTGTCGAATTAAAAACATACTGGAGGAATTATAGTAGGCGCCCCAAAAATTGGCCGGTCAGCTGAGGGGTAACGATGCGTACTAGGGCAGACAGCTCTGCCGTTGAAGTGGGACTTGATAGTTGGAAGGTTTTCTTGTTTATCTTCCAGTACTGAAAACTCAGGGAGGGTGCGCCTCGTACCCATCAGCTGCTGTGGTATGAATGTCAAACGGAGCTAACGTGGATCCGTGAGTGTTCATTAGACACAAGGTCACCTTCAGTCATCTTAAAATGCTGTACACATTAAAAAAGATGCACCACAAGGAATTATCGGAATGGGACGGAACATTATATGATTTATTCAAGAGAAAGGCCTTCACAAACTGAGCAAGGCAATAATGTGGTGGCCCTCCTCTGGTCCTTATGCAAGCAGTTATTCGACTTGACACTGATTGATAGAGTTGTTGGATGCCCTCCTGAGGGATATCGTGCCAAATGGCGCGTTACATCGTCAGGATCCCGAACTGGTTGATAGGGCCTACTCTTAGTGTTCCAAACGTTCGCAATTGGAGAGATATCCAACGACGTTGTTGGCCAAGGTAGAGTTTGGCAAGCACTAAGACAAGCGCTAGAAATTCTTGCTGTGTGCGGGCGTTATCTTGCCGAAATGTAAGCCCAGGATGGCTTGTCATGAAGGGCAACAAAACGGAGCGTAGAATGTCGTCTACGTACTGCTGTGCCGTAAGGGTGCTGTGGATGACAACCAAAGGGATCCTACTATCAAAAAAAAAGGTACCCCATACCAACACTTCTACATCCACATCTACATACATAATACGCAATCCACCACACGGTGCGTGGCGGAGGGTACCTTGTACCACAACTAGCATCTTCTCTCCCTGTTCCATTCCCAAACAGAACGAGGGAGAAATGACTGCCTATATGCCTCTGTACGAGCCCTAATCTCTCTTATCTTATCTTTTTGGTCTTTCTGCGAAATATAAGTTGGCGGCAGTAGAACTGTACATCAGTCAGCCTCCTGAAGCATTCCCCTAACACTCGCGTTATGATCAAACGTACCAGTAACAAATCTAGCAGCCCGCCTCTGAATTGCTTCTATGTCCTCCCTCAATCCGACCCGATAGGGATCCTAAACGCTCGAGCAATATACTTGCTCGGAAAGCCTGATGGTAAGGCAATCGCTTGAGATAAGCGGGAAATCCGGATACGAGTCCTTGTCCGGCACAAATTTTCATTGCAATCATTCCGTCATACAGCTGATGATTGTTTATATTTGCAATGTGAGTACATTTCATGTATCACTCCTGGTTATCGGGCTATATGGCGGGCGACAGTCAAGTAGGTAGCCCATCGCTTTCTGGAGAGCTTCTAAACACGTCTTCGGCCTGGTTTCTCATTGACTGCAGTAGAATAGTCTTCAGTGATGAGTCCCACTTCAAACTGAGCCCCATCACCAGCGAAGAGATGTCTGGAGACGCTCCACACAGCGGTGGGACACGAAGTTGACGGTCGCCTGTCATATGGCCCGACAACTAGGTTAAGTGGTATGGGTCGCCATTTATTTTCATAACGTGACACCTTTGGTTATCATTCGCCGCACTCTTACAGCATGGCGGTACGCGGACGACATTCTACGCCCCGTCCCGTTGCTCTTCGTGCCAAGTCATTGTGTTCTTCCTTTCAGCAAGATAATGGCCGCCCGCATATTGTGATACTTTCTACTGGTTGTCTTCGTGCCTGTCCTTGGCCAGCAAGGTCGCCGGATGTCTCCCTAGTTGAGAACGCTTAGAGGATTATGAGCAAGGCCCTCCAATCAGCTCCGAATATTGACTGTCTAACGCGCCAGTTGGACAGAATTTTACACAATTTCCGTCAGGACATGCAAGAATACTATCCACCATTCCGAACAACTGCTTGTTTAAGGGTCAAAAGTGTACCAACGCTTTATTGGCTCTGAGCTTTATGGGACAACAGCTGGGGTCATCAGTCCCCTAGAACTTAGACCTACTTAAACCTAACTAATCTAAGGACATCATACACATCCACGCCCGAGGCGGGATTCGAACCTGCGACCGTAGCTGTCGCGCGGTTCCAGACTGCAACGCCTAGAACTGCTCGGTCATACCGCCCGGCCCCAACGCTTTACTGCCTTACTCAATTTTTAAAGGTTTTCTTTTTGAATAAATCATCCAGTTTTTCTAAAATTGTACATGTAAATCACATCTAACGGTTGCCGTCCGATTTGGACATTTCCTTCGGGGTTACTTTTTTTTCTTGTTTTTCCCTGAGAGTTTATTTGTAGCAACAAATATGACATTAAATTAAGGCTGTTGTAACACAATGTAATAAGTAGAAGAAAAGTGAGATTCAAAATATTTAGTAAATATTAGTGACCATGTTTCCTATTGTATAACACATTTAAATGTAAGCAAAGTTACTGTTATTAATCAGTTAACCATCCGCTTGCACAGCCAGCACAACAACACATAGCCAGTCAGTTATAGTGCCACAGTTTTAGGGTAGCTGAGAGTGCCAGCAATCTGAAGCAGAGTACAGGTAAAAGTAAGTGTTCGAAATGGTGCCGACATTTAATGATTGGTAGGCCTACTTGGGTGCTGGCGGTCTATTTATAGCGCCCTCCTTTTGGGGGGCTTATAATATACTAATTTATGTTGGTCACAGCTGATTAAGCGGGGTGCACTCAGCCTTTGTGAGGCAAACTGAGGAGCTACTTGATTGAGAAGTAGCGGCTCCGGTCTCGCAAACTGACATACGGCCGGGAGAGCGGTGTGCTGCTCACATGCCCCTCCGTATCCGCATCCAGTGACGCCTGACTGCTGAGGATGACATGGCGGCCGGTCGGTACCGTTGGGCCTTCCAAGACCTGTCCGGCTTTCATTTTGAGACACTCTTTAACAGAACAATACAAATAAAATTCTTGTAACGAAACTCAAAAAGTTATTACAGAATGTCCTTTCAGTAACGCGGTTTTTCTTTTTCTTTATTACATAGGAAATTTGTTTTAGCTGTTTTCTTTTTGTTGTATATTACGTCTTTGATTTTTTTATTATTTAAGACTGTGGACCTTTTTCGTTTGGTTTTACCTCCTCAGGCAACATTGAGGGTAGCTCTCCGATGTAAGGCTTTTTGGGCTGGACTGGATAAGTCCACTTCAGTGTCTGTGGGTCTTGCATCGAAAAATGAAATCGCCAACATGAAGCTAGGTCCGAAGCAACACGCCGACAATAGTGGACTGCTGAGGCATGTTTAATGGCACAAGATGTAAACGTGGAGCTGGTTGTGGAATTAGCCAAAACGAGTGCGCTTCCAGCCTATTGCATCAAGCGGACGCAGCAAAGAGTGCTCAGCAGAGGTGGGCGCCACGGCTTGGCCAAAGCACCATGCGGGCGACGCTGCTCGCCGTGGCCACAGATAAGTGCAGCCGAAAGTAGTTGCTGGGTTAAATACATCAACTACACTAGAGTCATCAGAATACACTACACTACAGTGTCTAGTCATGACTATTACATTCCGACAACTTAATGAAAGTCCCCTTTTCTTCCTGATAGCCTTATCCACACAGTCCAGTGACGTTCCGTATACAAGTTTCTTTCCTGAGCTGTAGAAAACCTCCTTTAAATCTAACAAAGTTAATGATACTTCATCATACCAACTTTCGCCTTCAGCAAGGTACCGGCATCTATTTTAATCTCGTGCATTCACAAACATCTAGAAGAACAGCTGCTCCTTCCTGACATGCATCCCCAATACCCCACTGACAATCACCTTCTCATTCGCATCCATCACCTATCCCAATAACAGAACAACCTTCCTTCCACTACCTTTGTCTCCCTAGATCTTGAAAAGACCTTTGACCGAGTATGACAAACACTTTCATTCAATTATGACCTCCCGATATCCTCCTATCTGACACATAGCCCCTCTTTTGTCAGCATCAGTAAGTCCTCAATCTTCAACCAGTCAGATGGTCGGAGAAGTGCCCCAAGAAATGCACCTTTTTCGTCATAACTTGTGTACACATCCGACAAAGGTCACGTATTTGCCTCCCCCTCCCTCCCGCCCCATGCTCCAGCCATCTGCTCTGATAATTGGTACCTTCCTTGAAATTCACCCAACCCGTTAAGCTTCGCAGATCCGCGTCAGTAACTTCAGATCATGGTGCCGCATCTGGTCTCTCAAAACTGTTCCAGCAAGACCTAGGTAACAATCAAAGGATGTACTTCCCAGCGCTTCCATCTCTCTGGCTTTCACCTCACAAATCATAAACGCCACATACCTCTTACTAACACACAGAAACATCTTTCACTAACCGTCGATCGCAAACTAACATTGGCACCAACACTCAGCAATGGGCCCACAACATATTAAACTTATAAACAGGTTCTAGGTGAGAATTCGTCACGTCCTCTACATTTACAAGATCCTAATTTGACTCATTCTAATCTTTGTGAACATAGCCTGGACTAATACTCCAGCACTCCCTGCAACTTCTATAACGCCATGCTCTCTGTCTCGACTTCTGTAATTGTCTTCCGTTTCCTACATGCATCCTCTACGAGCTGTTAAAGTCCACCATTCCCTTTAACCCCTTGAATATCTTTGCAAATCCTATACTTCTCATAAAATCTAAGTTCGAAATTCCACTGTTCCAAAATTCCGGGCACCTGCTTGCTGTGGATTTAACAACACGTCCCCTCTCCCCTCCCCATGTCCAGCCGTTTTCTATCCCAAAATAGCTATAGCATTATCCCCATTATCCTTTTCTCTTATGAAAGTTCCAATACCCGTGGCAGCCTTCCGACCACCGTAATCTCATCCTTGTTCCTTCCTTCCCCACATACTGAACACACTTTCGAGTCTGTCGTCGCTTCTCCTTTCGTTCTAGACTTGGCATTATGTCCATTCCATATTCCTGCGTCCTTCTTTCCTACCGTCGTTGTACGTACTGTCGACAGATGATCTTTATAACTTGGCAGAAGCAGGATCGTCTTCAGTATCATAACATCAGACATCTTCTGTGTCGTTTTATAATAATTCATCAAAACTAATAATTATTACTTAATTTTTCTTCTATTATTTCAATCGTTTTAATTGTAAAAATAAGACTGTAACGAGCAGTCCTTGTCCTTTCCTTAGCACACCTTATCCGCTTCCCATGGCGTACATTGTAGTTGACATCACTCTGAGATAGAGCCTGCCTCTTTACTTATATTTCGGACTGTGATGGTCCTGTGACGACGCCTCATCTTTACTTGCTTGTGTCAACTTATGCAGGGTTATTCAGCTGCCCTGACCGATGTCGTTTTATGCAGCATGTAATGTTGTATCTGGCCTTAGAAAGCCACGCGTGAGATTTTCATATTCTCTCACTCGCTTCGCGCGAGCTATTAGTCCTACAGAAAAATTTAATACTGTTTAAATTTTGTACTGGGATACGTTTTCGCCCAAGGCCACGATTCTCGAGTTATTCAAGGAAAACGCACAAAAGTGACCTTCAGACGCGTCTTCATCCCCACCCTCATCCCTCACCAGTCAGGATTTCTGATATTTTGTTAGGCCTCTAGCGAAAAAGTATCCAAGTAAAAAATTTAATTAATTTATGTTTCATGTAAAAGAATTCTCTTAATTTCTTCTGAGGGAGTATTAGTTTGCTCGTAGCATTCCAGAAAAAAAGGGGTCTTAACAGAAGGACGGACTGACTTTCGGGTAACAAATGACAAACAAATATTTTTTTCGTTTGATATAATTACAAATTAACAATTTTATGTTTTCTTTCTTTGCTCGTATGTGAAAACCTGCTTCTTGCCAAATATCACGATTCTAGGTCAATGGGAAGTACCCTATAGTTTCGATGACTGACTTTATCAGTAAAAATGGTTCAAATGGCTCAGAGCACTATGGGACTTAACTTCTGAGGTCACCAGTCCCCTAGAACTTAGAACTACTTAAACCTAACTAACCTAAGGACATCATACACACCCATGCCCGAGTCAGGATTCGAATCTGTGACCGTAGCGGTCGCGCGGTTCCAGACTGCGGCGCCTAGAACCACTCGGCCACCCCGGCCGGCTATCAGTAAAAATATGTGAATTAAATGGCCGTATGATTACATTGACTTAGAAGCTTAAAGTTGTTATACCGCCAAGGGAACATACATATTAGTATGTGACACAAATTTCAACTAGCCAAGTGTATCTGTTCCTCAGAAACAGGGCTCTTAACAGCGGGACAGACAGATAGCCTAATAACAAATGATAAAAATATATTTTTTGTGTGATATAATTCCAAATTAACAATATTCGGTTTTTACCGTCACCTGTACTGTAAAATCTTGCTATTTGCCAAATATCTTGATTCTAGGTCAACGGGAAGTAACCTATACGTTTTGATGATGGAGATTGCGAGCATTCAAAATGTGACAAATAGCCGTATCTTTTAATTGCATTTACTTCGAGATTAAATTTCTTAAATATCCAAGAGTCCGTAGACCTTAGTATGTGATAAATTTCAAATAAGTAAGTGTACCTGTTTGTGAAAAGTAGGATTCTTCACACTCGGACACGCAGGGCAACAAACGATAAAAAATATTAATTTTTTGGTGTGATATAATTATACATTTGCAATTTTTGGATGTTTTCCTCCAGTTGTGCTTTGAAATCTTGGTTCCTGCCAGATTTCATCATTGCGAGTATCAAAATATGTGACAAAAATGACCTATCTTTGGATTGCATTGATTTAAAGATTACATTTATTACACCGCCAACGAAATGGAGGTTACCAGTCCCTGAAAAAAGGTGTCTTAAGTGAAGGACGGACCGACAGACAGTCGGAAATCAAATGACCAAAAGTAACTTTTTCGTGATTCATAATTAGAAATTTTAGAATTTTGTCAGTGTAGAAGTTTGAATTTATTACCCCACTCGGGACTAGAGGCCTTAATGTTTGACACATTTCAATTTGAATCCTCTGCCCATTCCTGAGACAAAAGGTTTCTAACAGTCATACAGAAAGATAGAGAGATACACGGAATGGCAACAAAGTGAACATATTAGGGCTCCGTTTTTACCGACTGAGATGCGGGACCCTAAAAAAGAGAAAGCAGCACGCCATTCAATCGTATGTGATAAGTTAAAATACTCAAATTTTATTTTAACAATTTTTCTCCGTTTGAATTCGCCGTAACCTGATGAAGCCCATTTTTATTGCGCTGACATCGCAATCAGAGGTCACTGAAAGAGAGTTATTGGAAAGCAGTTCGCTTATTCTTCAGGATTGAAGTGTGCAACAAAGGTTTAGAAACTTACTCCTCACGAACGAGGGTCCAAAGCTTGAACCCTTTTGTCACCCTCAAGCACTTGTAGTCACAATGAAGTCACACCAAAATGCTGGTCAAATGTCTGAAATGTATGTTCGTATTTCTAAGTGCGTGTACAAAGCACGTCGCAACACATGATATGGAATGAACGAGCTAACAAGCTCACGATGAGTTTTTTTGAGAACACGAATCCATACTCTGGTCAGAGCAGTGATTTGCCTTAGAGTTGCGGAAGAAACAGCAACAGAAACTGCTCACCTGTGGTGCTGCAGCAATGAGTCCTTCATTGCTGCTGGTTTCCTGTGAGAGAGCACAACATTATCTAATTTCAGACTTCCATTATCGTCGTTTAATCGACTTTGGACTATTGAATATCATGAACGAACGCTTTTAGCTGTAATGGGTTCGTCAAATTGAACTTATGCCACCGGTACACAACACTGTTCAGCGAGAGAGAGAAAGAGAGAGAGAGAGAGAGAGAGAGAGAGAGAGAGAGAGGGAGAGAGAGCGAGAGAGATAAGTGTTAGAGAGAGAGAAACAGAGAGAGAGAGAGAGAGAGAGAGAGAGAATCACGATTGTGATCTGAGGAGTGTTCACTTACCATTAATGTGTATTTTACGAATTAGTCTCTCTAAATACAGTATTTATAGGATTACATACACATGCCATGATTTGTTCATTGAATTTGTAATTGTCATCTGTAATCTGCAGTATGAGCTAAAATTATTTTGCTTACGTTATAAATAAGACACAAGAGTTGTATATTAACAGATCTGGAGAAACTACTTAACGTTAATCTTAGTTGTAGCTTTGTGTTCACAGAAACATTCGTGAAATATATGCCAGACTACAATTTTAATTTCGTGTTTCAGGTTCTCTCGTAGAATCTTAGGAAAAGTAATCTAAGTCTGTCTAATAAAAGTTCACATTCAGCCAAGTTTTAATTATTGCCTGCTCACATACTTTCTTTTGAATTTCGTCGCTCCTAAGTGAAAATTAACGGGGAATAAATATAAAGACAGGGCACAAGAAGTAGGATCAGTGGAGCATTCAAAACATAGCGATGCATAATGATAAACAAAGAACAGTTTAAGACTTTTAATTCATACAAGATGAATGACCTCATGGAAGTATATATCACGATAAAAGATAGTTTCTATAATATTTGATAGGAATTTGAACACCGATGTCTTTCTCACATAGCGTGAAGTTCTCGAAAGCTATTATGGAGATTAAGATGAGGTTTAAGAAAATCTAATGTCCTTTCCATTGTGTTTGGAATTGGAGGCACTCTTCGACATGACGCAAAGCACCACCGTATGTACAAGCAGAAATAAAACTAAAAAAATAAAATAAAATAACAACATTCTGCGACCATATTTCGAAGAGCCGGTCATGTCGATTCGTAAAATTAAACTGCGATGCAGACCCATCAGTAGACTACACGGCAATCTGGAAAGAAGGCAAGATATACAAACTTTTTCGTATAACTGCTTGCAAACCACCCGCTTGACTAATACACAGTACGTTAAACCAATGATGGTTCCAAGTATTCAAATGGTGCAAATGGCTCTGAGCACTATGGGACTTAACTGCTGAGGTCATCAGAACATAGAACTACTTAAACCTAACTAACCTAAGGACATCACACACATCCATGCCCGAGGCAGGATTCGAACCTGCGACCGTAGTTGTCGCGCGGTTCCAGACTGAAGCGCCTAGAACCGCTCGGCCACACCGGCCGGCTCCAAGTATTCTTGGGATCTGACATCAGCTCACCAGAAAACTTAAATTACCGTCAACCAGACGATTCCACTTCTCTTCGGCATGCGCATTGCGAACATGTCAAAAAACAAAATCAAGGAAGTTTGGTTATGCCGACGTCTGGGCACTTTCAGTTAGGTCCAGCTCAGTTAAACAGTCAGATGAGTGTTCATAGCGGTAGTGGGCACGTACTTTCGCAAACAGAGACTTCAGCCAGACGCCGCCAAAGCGGAGATTTACTTCTTCCATTAAAATAATAGACACCCTGGAAACACCATAGTTGCTCACAAAAGAACATCAAAGTACCTGGGTGTAACTGTTGATTGAATTCTATCTTTCAGAGAGCGTATAACAAAAATGGCAGACAGACTAAAAACAAGAAACAAGCTATGCGGTAGATCCCGAAGAACATCGGTATCTACCACGCGTCCTTAAATTCTGTGTTTTGTCCTCTCTGTCGCTGAATGTTGTACCATAGTCTGGCTAAACAGTCCGTATTTACAAAAAAAATTGAGGTCCAGCTAAATAACGGCATGAGAAAGATTGATGGTGTTATCAAATCAACACCTACGCAATGGCTACCAGTATTAAGTCACATTCCTCCTCCTCAGCTGCCACACGCAAATGCTTTCACGGACGAACATTAAAAGATGGTGGACTATAAAAACCTACAAATCAATCAAACTATCGATCTTGCAAACCATAACCGACTCTGGTCTACGCGAGCACTGCAACAACAGCATCGGTCGCCGTGAAAGATGAGCTCAACCAATGCGTGGACTAAAGAATGGATGTGACAACAAAATAATAAATGCCATGTATTATTGTACGGCCGAAAAACGATCTGTATTTGCCCTTCCACAGAAAAAATATTCAATGATAGAAGAATTAGTTTCCAACATGGCAAAAGTACATATTTTCTTACACGAATGGGGTAAGCAATCATCCCCCTTTGCGATTTCGAAGAACCACAGAACATCAGACACATTACAGAAGATTGCCCCAAAATATCATACGATCGATATTTTATGTAAATACTCTATATGTTTGTTACTAATGTTTTGCATTATTTGTATTACGTTCTACATTTTAAGTATTTTTTTACAATGTGACAAAAAGCCACACAATAAATAAATAGGTAGGCAGTGTTGTTAATTATACTTTTTAAGCTAACAATCCTTTTTTAATTATTGTTTTGTCTCGTTATGTGTAACCTGTCAGTCTCATTGCAAATGTGGACCGTGTGCTATTGCACAAAGCGTCTGTGATACGTACACACATTACTGTTGTAGTTTATTAACGTTAAATCGTTATCATAATTGTAAATTGTTATAGCTGTGTTGCGAAAAAGCTAGTGCTCCAATCTCTCATAGACGGCACTGCAAAGTAATCGTTATACGTACCGAAGACTTTCTAAAACTGGAGACACATTCAACATAATTTTTCTGCGAAGTCCTGACCCTGTATAGAAAGGATAGACTAAATTTAGATAGTGATGGCGTTTTGTTAGATACAGTCCCTCTTGTACTAAAATTGAAGTAGTTTGTTTCTGCGAATTAGTATAGGAACTGTTACTGCTAACCATATTGTTTGAAATATGTTTTTTTAATCTGAAACAGTAATATGATTGATTCTCATTTTATTTAAGGAACAGGTAAGGAATCTCATATAGGTAATATGGTTGAGCTTAAGAACTGATTTGTAGAAGTGTGTAACATTTCTATTTTATGTTTGATATTCAAGGAAAGTAATGTGAGCTTTATATTTTCATTGGATGTGTCACATATCATATTTATACGCTAAACACTTTTCAAATAGTAGTTTTCGACTGTTGATATGTTACGCCACAGAAACTCTGAGTAGAAGAATTATGATATTTTCTTGTAATTAACACTGTCGTTGCAGTAGGCATTTTAAGAGAAACTAGTTAGAGAGTCGCACGTTGGCTACAGTACTGAAAGGTCTTGAAATAGCTTGCAGAGCACAGAGAGAAAGTTACAGAGGATGATGAATTGTTAAATATGATTCGGTAAAGAGTGATTTCGGTTGTGAAAATGTCCAGGTAGAATTTTTACTGCTTTTCTTGCTTGCACGTAACGTTTAAGTGGGATTTCTTTTTATTGGTTTGGGTCAATTGGTTTAATTGTTCAGTAAAGATTTCTATTCACATGGCTTACACTCAGAGGTAACAGATTTTATCACTTCTTCACCGTTTTAGGAATTAATGACTTAGAAGAGTAATATTTATTATGGAAGATAATTTTTCTGAAGATGATTGTAATAATTAGACCATGAGTTTCAGTTTTTGAGATACAGTTTCCCAAAGTTTTGTTTCCATTTAATTATTTTGCACGTTCAGAATCCATCGCCGCCCTCTAACGAAAGAATTCCATATTTTCTGATTATTTATGTAGCTACATTGTACACTGCGCAGCACAGTGATTGAAGCATGAGCTGTTTAGCTGTTTATAATAGTTGCATCTCCTTCCATTGCAATGCACAAGGAATTTTCTTTCCTATTTAGCCTGCTTGCTATTGCGCTGCATGTTTTGCGTTCTTCGTTTCGAGCAGTACTAAGTTCTCGTTGCCACTGCTAAGAAAAAATAAATAAATAAATAAATAAATAAATAAATTGTGAGGACTAGTTACAGTACACTCAAAACGTAATAAGGTCATTCAGAATATGTTGCTTTTCAAAATTTATTATCAGGTCAGCTTAAGCAAGTTAAGCTCAGATTTAATTTCTTATGCAGACAGTTTACTTTCATGGCGCAGTGTTACAATCAAAACGTAAAAAGATCATTCGTAATGTGTCGCTTTTCAAAATTTATTATCAGGTCAGTTTAAGCAAAGTTCAGTTCAGATTTAATTTCTTATGCAGATAGTTTACTTTTACGGCGGAGTGTCACATTTGCGTGTGCATCATTCTGTGTTTGGAAGTTTTCTTAGACAGACTGGGTATGTAGATCAGACGGCATTTTTATAGAAACATTTTGGTGATTTATTCATTCAATATTTGGTTGGTAATTTGTATAGCATTTTCATTCTGCTAAATTTGTCTGTTGGAATTACGAGTTACATATTGTGACATCAGGCACTGTAGCACTTCACTGTACTGCACAATAGAATTTCACAGAACATCGTATTTAATGTATCGTAACGTTTTCTAATTACTTTGCCAAAGTCAATTAAAATGCAATGGTATATTTAATGGAGAGCATTTTCGTAACTACACCACTTGCATTGTTCGGGACTACAGCACAAATATACAAATTATAAGGAATAGCAGTCTAATCCAGATTCAGTTCACATGACTACGACAGCGAAACTTGATAGTGGCAACACGCTTTCAAGCACCGCGCATCTGAGCCAATTCATCAGTTTCATGATGAAAACTTTAGTGCCCTTGGGCACGTCACACACTTTTGCTCACACCAGTTCAAATTCCGCCGTCTGACTTTTTTCCGCAGCTTGCCTGCCAGCCGCACCTGTCAGTCTTCCCTGCGGTCGTATTTCTCTGCCCACTCTGTCTCTTAGGGATTAATTGTGTAACGCAAGTCTTATCTTTCTAACATCAACAGGATACCAGTGTCAGAAATGTATTCACAATTGTGTTTTTCGAAGTAAACAACTTTACAACATGAAGTATTTTATATAAATATTAGAAAGAATGACAATCATGTTATTGCATACAAAAAAATCGATTATTTTATACGTCTAAAGTGTATAGTATTGTGTATATTTGTTTTACGGCTTTTTTTATTTTCACGAAACAGGAGAGAGAGTGGCGCGGATACGATAAGCAAAGTGCGATGACAGTTTTCAAAATATAGGCCGCTTTAGTTGTGATGACGTGTTTTCACGAAATTTCAGCAGTCATCATCTTCCTCCTTTGAGTGTCTCAGTATTTTATTGACCCCCACTTACACAGGGAGAAATAATGATCGTGATAAAATATGGGGAATAAGAGCTCGCATCCAGAGATTAAGGTCTTCATTTTTCGCAGTTGCTGTTCAAAAATGAAACAGCAGAGAAAGAGTTTGAAAGCGGCTCAATGAACTCTCTCCAAACACTTAAGTCCGAATCGCAGAGTAATCACATAGATGTAGAATTAGCGTTTCGTTTTCCGTCAGCGGGCGATCATTGTTGTCATGCTTCCTACTCGCTACTCCACAACTGTTTCTCGTTAAGGTCGGTATTACACAATTATATTTCTTTGACAAGAAAATATGATCAAATACTCTTCTGATTTCTTTGACAAAGACGTCTGAGTGGCGCTAAAAAGAGATACTACACTGTCGTCATATTTTTCCTCAAATTTCAAGGTGGTGTAAAAATTTATTATGCGCTGCACTTGCGTATACCACAATTGCATTGTGTGTGTGTTTGGAAGAACAGCGGCGGAAAAAAAGGAAACATACTTGGATGAAGCCATAGGTATTACTTCGCAATAGTAAAAGCATTCAGCAAAATTTGATACGAGAGCTGCAAGTGGAGGACGTCTACACTTATATATAAATTACTTACGAATGGATGAGAGTCTATTTCAGTATTTGCTCAGTAAAGTGGCTTCCAATATTAAAAATCAGACACTGGACTCACATTCGGGAGGACGACGATTCAATCCCGCGTTCGGCATCCTGATTTAGGTTTTCCGTGATTTCCCTAAATCGCTCCAGGCAAATGCCGGGATGGCTCCTTTGAAAGGGCACGGCCGACTTCCTTCCCCGTCCTTCCCTAATCCGATGAGACCGATGACCTCGCTGTTTGTTCTCTTCCCCAAACAACCCAACCAACCTAAAAACCAGAATACTCTATAGAGAAATGTTATACCTGCAGAAGACAGGCAAACTGCGACACTGGGATTTTTTGATACACGAGAGAGCTACTTAGTTTACAACACAGCACTCGAATACCACATTGCACATTAACCAAAATGATTGCAGAAACGTGTGAAGTGATTTATAAAGCACCGAAGGGGAATATGTAAAGGTAAAAAAATACACTATATGGGCAACAAGACCTATTTTTAGTTTAAATAATTTGATTAATGAGATTACTCTTCCAACAACTACAAAGTCAACAAAACAGATGAAGCGCTTTTTAGCTTGTGGCTCCTAGAGTTCAAAAATATAAAAAAAAATACAAAGGAATGCTAAGAAAGAATTTTTTATTTTAGAGTGTGACCACATCCTATATTCCGGCTTGCTGAAAAGCTGACGGGATGTTTTCAGATGTAGAGATGGATGGCTGTAGCTGTGATTGTGGACATATGGCGCCTGCAGCATATTCCACCTGTCCATCAACACACACTTAGTAGCATGCAGGGTGCCCCTTGCTCACCCCTCCACACTAGTCGAAGCAAGTTTGAGTTGAAGGAATACACCAACTTTGAAACCATGTTTACAAATACACTACAGAGACGTCAAATAGGTGTAGCGACGCCAGCGTTCCAAACAGTTACATTTCACATTGCACTGAACAGAAGACGAACGACTTTCACGATCAAATCTACGGCAAGACCCTAGATTTGATCATATTTGTTTGACAACTGGTGAGATTTGGCCAAGTTCCCCATTACACCATCAAATTGACATAAATATTTGACATATCGACTTTGAAAAAGAAATATAAGAGTGTAAAACCAGGCCTAACTAAAGTTCACACACTCGGCAACAGTTGTCAGAAGGACATAAGACATTCTGAGAAATGACTGTTTCATTCATTAGGACTGTTAATTCAAATGGATGCATCTCAAAACTCGGCTGAGAAATCCAGAAAATTAGTCTGATCCTGACAAGGACTTCAAAGTACTTCTCTAATTCACCGATCTTAATATTGTGCGACCAATTCCATCTTCTTACTTGCTTTGGAAACCCTCCATAAAACACACCACAAGTGCAGCGGGAAACATTTTAGACAACATGCCTTTACATGTACTTATGTATCTGTCAGCATTTGCCTGAACCTGTTACAACTGGATAAAGCACTTGCTGCGTTCAGCAGTGGGTGCTTACTATAAAATGGACAGACAATTTGGACTTGTCGACTCTCATTCGACTCTAGCGAAAAAGACATTTCACTTCACGAGAGCGTTTTGATACAGTCTCCGAGAGCACGTAGGCTCTGTCCGTAGGGATCTGAGAAAATTAACTTGTTGCTGTCGACTGCAGAGGGCTGAGTGTGTTATGTGTCCAGCAGTCTCGTGGAACGTCACGAGCGCCGGCTGTGTTTGCTCACGCAGCAGCCACCGAACGCTGATTAATTGACTCATAAACACGCCAACAGGTTGCGACTCGCCGCACCGTCATCGGGCAGCGGAATTAATCCGAAGGAAACACATGGACGCGCTCGGCTCCGAAGTTCTACCACTGACGCTGTGTAAACGGGCTCGCTGCCAGCAAACTGCCTCCCCTCAACAGCGGGGCAACTTCAGTCTTACGGATTGGCAAACTAATCACATCGACTGTCATATGACTCTAGCTTTCATCTCGCTTCACGAGTTCTAATCCACTGGATTTCTAACACAGATACACAAACTGAGACGACACAGTCTCCTGATGAGCATCTATATCACCTACCATTATTTTAAATTTGTAAACTATGTGGTTGCGTGCAGTGTCACACACATAATTAAACAATACTGTTTGTATGTTTAAATTTTTCCAAAACGTATTTCAGCTCTTTTTGTGCTATCTTCGGTG
This sequence comes from Schistocerca americana, assembly GCF_021461395.2. Lineage (NCBI taxonomy): Eukaryota > Metazoa > Arthropoda > Insecta > Orthoptera > Acrididae > Schistocerca > Schistocerca americana. Next base: position 868,221,540 of record NC_060119.1, on the reverse strand, counting down.
GGAATTTTAATTTTTCAGTTTTACATGATACTAACAAGTTGTTCTGATGTTAGTAGCTTTACAACTACCATACGTTTTAGTACACAAGGTTTTAAGATCTGTAGCCTTTTTCCCGTTAATACTGATAAGACACTTATTCTTTATACTGAAAGTTATCATGGTTTCACACAATTTTTTTTGTTTATTCTGCCATAAAACAACCGCTCACTCGACGGAAGCTCCGTACCTAACGACTGGAACGTTGCATAAGTGACACCAATACTCAAGAAAGAAAACAGGTGCAATCTGCTTAATTATAGATCCATATCACCAACGCCGATTTGCACTAGGATTTTGGAACGTATACTGCGTTCTAACACCATGGATTGCCTCGAACGAAACAATTTATGGACAAACAGTCAGCACTGATTCACAAAACACCGTTCTTGTGAAACACAACTGGCTCTTTACTCTCACGAAGTTATTAGTGCTATCGACAAGGGATGTCAAATTAATTCCATGTTTTTAGATTTTCAGAACCTTTTTGACACCATTCTTCACAAGCGACTTCTAATCAAATTGTGTGACTGTGGATTATCGTCTCATTTCTGTGACTGTCCCTATCAAAATAGTCGTAGCTCGTAGTAACTGACAAAAAGTCTCCGTCTAAAACAGAAGTAAAATCTGGCGTTCCCAGAGGAAGTGTTACAGGCCCTCTCCTGTTCGTGATCTACATAAACGACATAGGAAGTAGCCTTTGCAACCCTCTTATAATGTCTGCAGATCAGGCTGCCGTTTACCGTCTTGTAAAGACATCAGATGATCCAAACTAATTGCAGAATGGTTTAGACAAGATATCTGTATGGTACGAAAAGGCCATTCACTATAAATAGTGAATAGTGTGAAGTCATCCACATGAGTACTAAAATAAATCCCCTAAATTCCGGATACACGATAAACTATACAAACCTAAATGTTGTAAACTCAACTAAATAGCTGTAACTTAAGCTAGAACGATCGCATAGATAATGTTAAGCAGAAAGCAAATCAAAGAGAGTACTTCGGAAGTGATGTTTGAATTGAGGTAGTAATTCTTGTCATGAAATTTCTATCACCAACTTCCTCCTCAGAGTGTGAAGATTAACCTACCTATATAGGCAGAGAGCCGCACAAAAAGATCATGTGTTCGCTTTTTCCGCACGCCGTTTGCGAATGGAACGGTAGAGAAATAGATGGAAAGTGGTTTGATGAACTCCCTGCCAAGTTCCTTATTGTGATCTGGAGTAATGGTGTAGATGTAGATGTGGGTGTAGATGTTTCAGCCGTCATCTAGTGTGTCATCGCGGCCGTTTGTAACAACACGCTAGATGATGACCCGAACCTTGTGTTTTGTGACAAAATAAATAATAATGGGCGAGAAACCATTAGAACTTCCATTCTATAGAATTTATAAATAAAGGAAACAAGGTTAGACAACGAAAAAAATAATGATAGCCTGTAAGAAAATGTGTGGTAGTCGTAATACTACCCATACAAAAACAACTGATTAGGATCATGTAGTTCGGAAAATTATGGAAAAAGTCGCTATGGGATAGCACAAAAAGCGCTGATACATGTTTGGGAATAGAAAAACAAACCATCTTGCGTCAGGCAGAATATCTCACCAATTTTTCTCAGCAATCGTGGAAACAGAGAAGAGCATGAACTTCCGAAAAGATGGTTATAACGAGTACTATAGCTTCCTTAGGTTTTCGTGCTACGAAATCTGCTAAAGCAGTAAACGTGAATTACGCTTTCTATTTTTTATATTTTTGATTATTGTTCAAGGATGTTGTCAATAAAGATACCACCATCAGATCGGAAGGACGAGAAGAAAGTCAGCAGTAGTCTTCCTTGAGATAATCCTGCTTGTTTCAATAACCTAAGGACATCACACACATCCATGCTCGAGGCAGGATTCGAACCTGCGACCGTAGCAGTCGCGCGGTTCCGGACTGAGCGCCTAGAACCGCGAGACCACCGCGGCCGGCGATCATCATCCAGATTCAAGACAAAAGTTTATCTAGAAAATCTGGTCAAGTGCACTTTGAAAACTTATGTATGAAAACGAGGAGCTGGTAACAGTGTTTCACAGCACATTGTGTTGGAATATACAGAGGACCGTGCATAACCCCGCCACTACTGCGCCAGCTGCTGTAGCAGACTTCTGGGACACCAAACCCTTTGCCGGCACGGTAGCTCAGCGTGTTCGGTCGGAGGGTTAGCTACCTTCCGTCCAAAAAAAAAAAACTCAATGAGTGGATGAACGACGAACTTGAACGGCTGTCATGGGACGTCCGACGCATTGTCTCACTGAGCTAGTGGGACAGGTCCGGCACAGTGCAGAGTTTATGCTACCTGTTCTCGGTCATACTGCACACAGTTACAAGAGTTGCCAGAGCTTCGTTGTTTAAATCGAATTTCTGTTAAACGTATTGGAGAAACTAGGTTCTGTTACATACACTTTTGTCATGAACTGGGATGAGGAATCGCACGCAGATTACCAAACGGGGGATTTTTCTTCACCCTGTCATACGATAGTACATTGAATATCTAATCGGCAACTGCTTAACTTTCAGTCTATAAGATCAACTGGACGCTAAGAAAATCAGAATTATGTAAACAGGTCACAACAAGCGTTTCCTCAATTTAGGTAATGACGACATATATGTTTAACTAAGAGAAACTCATAATGTTAAGAAAAAGAGAGAAATAAAATAAAAAGAAACGAAATAATGCTATGGTCATCCACACTGGTGTGCGCAGACTCGAAGATTGCCGAAGCACGCACACACCAGTGTGTGTAATGTAGAGTAGTGTAGTAACAATACATTGGTAGTCGGCAAACCTCGAGTTCTTCCGAGGCTGCCAGTAACATATCTAGTAACATAAGATGGAAGTCATCCATTTGGGGCTCGAATTAATTCCTTTTCTTTTATGCTACTTTTTAAAAGTATGCTCATGTTTCAAATGTTCTGTTTTATTATTACATTAATATAGCCAATGATTGCTGCTAACATGAGTTACTACTACACACACAATATAAAACATTGTATTCACCATGATTAACAAAGGTGTAAGACCTGTTTGGAGTCCCCAGATAACTGGCCTAAAATTCTTACCAATGAACTGAACTAAATTGAACTGATCCCTGTACGGCTAATAATAGGATAACAAAGCTATACTATACTATATAACCCAACAGGAAAGAGAAGTGTTGAACTTCGCTTAAAGAGTTGGCATTAAAATTATCGGGCAGATTACGCCAAAATGTCTAATCAGTGAAGACGACGATGATGATATTTATTTCGAATTATAAATAATTTTTGGTCTACACAAATATATAAAGAGGAAACGTTGTTACCAAAAATATCTAAAAGTTTTACTGTATTTTTCTTCGAATTTTTACACGGTACTCTAACAAACAGACGGAGGGACATACGATATATATTTTAAATATAGATAATATATAAACATATAATATATAAAGGAGAAATATTGTTAGCAAAAGTTAGGAATTGTTCTTGACCGATTCACATCAAATTTTTGCACGATACTTATAAACATTCGGACGGACATTAGCTATATATTTTGGTAAACAACGCTCTACAGAATTCTGTTAAAACTGGCTCCGAGAAAGAAAATGCTGTGCTTAGCTTTAGAAAATTTCCGCCCTTACACAATTCCCAGGGACACCATAGATTAAAACTTAACATCCAAACACGATACGTTTTTAGCGGTTGCGACGCCTTGTTGGATCAGCAAATTATTCAATAATTTACCTTCACACGCTCTGTATTCAGTAGATTAATGAAGTTTTCAAATACAGAGAGCGGTGAATGGGGCAGAATTTGCATTGTTGGAGGTTGCAGAAGAGCGCATGGTGTTTTCCACAGGTATGGTCCAAAGGGACAGCTGTCACGCCCTCCCAATACAATGACACTGTCACGCATTCTCCAAAAAGCTGCTAGAATATGTCGATGGTGCCCCACCACAGTAAGGCTCTTTGTAAATAGGTTTTGTTTGCTCAGTTCGCAAAATGCATACATTCATATTCAGCAATGGCATTGCAGTTACGTTACTGACTGCTTTAAACTAGTATCAACACCATTCTCCTGCTAGTAGTTTCGCAGTTCAACGTTGTGACTACAGATATCGCAGGCAAGGAGAGTGTGCATCAGCCCAGATTGAGATCGCGTGAATCATGAAAGATTCTCATTTAACAACTCACAAACACACAAAATACTTTACTAAATTTAATATAGTGACGTATTGCAGATCAACATGGCGACACATAATAATGTATCTTTTTATTTTTACTTTTCGTCCAAGAAGGGAAGAAATTACTATGGGAACTGTGATGTGTGTGGAAACTGAGGTGCATTCAGGTTTGCTGTTTGCTGTGGGGGAAGGTTGCTTAATTACACAACCCGTGTTTACTTAGTTTTCAGCAATAGGTCATTTAATACTTAACGAACATTTCTATCTTGCTTCTACCGCCATTGGTCCGCCTGTCGGCTCAGACCTTGAATAAGCAGGCTGGTATGTCGGTCTCTCTCGGTGGCCCCAGGGGCGCGTTAGTCGTGTTCACAACTTGGCCACACGGGAAACCAACAACAAAATAAAGCATAATTGGTTTCGGTCCGGTGAGGCGAATAAGCCGGCCAGTTAAAAAGTTAATTCTCTGGACACAGAGTATAAATGGGTGTCCACCGCTCGAATTACTTCTCTCTCTCTCTCGTTCTCTCCCTCTAGTGTTTTGTTCGACCTGCACCAACTACGCTACTGTCCCCAACGCTGCTTCCTGTCTGACGTTAATAACATGATTCCAACTAAATGGCATTACGGTCTTTCCCCATTACGTCAGGCTCACACAAACACACACACACACACACACACACACACACACACACACAGAGAGAGAGAGAGAGAGACTATCAATGTTAGTGGCTCTATTATTTCTTAATGTGGTATGTCAGTGACATAGGTTGCCATCGTATAGAGATCATATGGTTAGCACTGGACACAACTTAACATACAATAGTTAACATATCAGTGACCATATTAAAGAGAATACCTGATGTCAGTTATGGGACCTATCAGGCAACTTTTAGTGTCTAAGTCAGTCTGAAAAATAGTCAAATAAAACATTCTCCAACTTTCTAAAGTATGTTCTCCTATTTCTGTTCCCTTCTTCTATCTGTCACAATTATTCACAGAACTTATTCGGTTCATCTACTTTATTAGGTTTCCCTGTGTGCAGGGTCAGACAAAAAATCTGTTTCTCGTCTGAACATCCGTAAGACAATATAGTGTACTGGAGTCTCTTAACGCCGATGAAACGTTCCCATTCGCCGGCTGCTGTGGCCGAGCGGTTCTAGGCACTTCAGTCCGGAGCCGCGCGCCTGCTACTGTCGCAGGTTCGAATCCTATCTCGGGCATGGATGTGTGTGATGTCCTTAGGTTAGTTAGCTTTAAGTAGTACTAAGTCTAGGCGACTGATGACCTGAGATGTTAACTCCCATTGTGATGAGAGCCATTTGAACCTTTTGTTCCAATTCGAATTCCTGTCAGTTTCTACTTAACTTTACTCTACAGGGCCTAATAAAAATGTACTGAGAAACTTCAAGAAACTGCAAGGTGCTGTAGAGGGTGCGCCGTGGAACAAGATGAAAATGCGAAGCCATGTCCTGCAGAGCGCCAAAGCTACAAGGAAAAGCGCGTGCTGCTTTCCACCCCTTTGGCGACTTACGAGTTGAAGGAGAAAATAGAGACAAGTGATTTCAATACATTCGTAATGATGGATACCTTGCGACTACACCTGTAACGAAAATTCAGCTTCAGATCCAAGGCCGTTGAAGACTTAGGTCCGACCTAGCCGCAGCATACGAGTACACACCAATGTCACCTGCCACTTGTAGATGCTACTGTCTGTAGGGCGCAGCATAGAAAACACGTAACTGCCGATGGCTGGAACACAAAACTCACTTACTGTCAGGTAAGTGCACAAAAACACCCTCGTAGAAATCCCCACGCTGATGTTCTGAAAGTCAAATTAATACGCAGAAAAGTGAGCTCTGTACTATTGTGGCATATCGACCGTATTCGGTCGAAAAATACGCCAGAGCAGAAAGAGTTGCAACAGAGCCAGCCACAGATGGGAGAGAGTGCTATGCGTTGCATAGCAAAACACAGCCGACTGGCGTTGCGAAGTAGAGCCAGCTGGGCGCGGTATAGCAACAGCTGACGCTGCAATTTGCTAGCAGAAGGATGGAAGCCTTTCCTCATTTGCCACCACGAAAGAGTTGAGAGTATGTGCCTTAAGCCCAAAACGAACGTAGTCTGGAGTGTATAAGTACTCAGCCATTCGTGAACAAAATCGTTCTCATCGTAGGATCACAGCCTACACTACGAGACTGTGACACTCAGATTGACATCCTGGAGTGCAGTACATGGTCTGCTGTTAGACCACAAGACAGGGTGGACTACCCTGAGCCACGAGGGAGCCGTCCACCTGTTGGAGGAAATTCACGGTCATCGTCATCTGCCTGCTGTGCACCCACCATGGTCACAGCCGGAGATGTTTCTGACACCTGCATTAGAATGACGCCATGCTCGGCCCCGCCCTTTTAGCTGTCTGCAATGACGTATGTCTAATGTTTCACATGGACACCTCCACCAAAATGTTCCTGATATACTACAGTCGAGGACCAGAATGAAGAAATTAACAAATCTACTGTCGTCCTGACATCTCATTTCAATCTCCATGGTTGACAACCTAAGGTTACTTTAACACTATTATTAACAGCACATGGTATTCCTCTGAAATTTCGGTTTGCAGTGGAGAGATGATGTTTGTTTTATTTTAAACATTTCAGAGTCAGGGATTAAACGCTACGTATAGAGTAACTACAGTAGTCTACCTGTGGTCCAAACTGATATATGAAAATACAGGGCGATCCAAAAGTCCATTAACATTTGTAATTCAAAACTTTCTGGGATAGTGTAGTTAGAGAGGTACAAATTGACATACGTTCTTGAAATGACATGAGGTTTTACCGAAACCAAAAAAGTGCACAAAATGACTAACAGGTCTCGCTTCATATGATACAAAAGCAATAATTCGACTAATAGCTGCCGGCCGCGGTGGCCGTGCGGTTCTAGGCGCTGCAGTCCGGAACCGCGGGACTGCTACGGTCGCAGGTTCGAATCCTGCCTCGGGCATGGATGTGTGTGATGTCCTTAGGTTAGTTAGGTTTAAGTAGTTCTAAGTTCTAGGGGACTGATGACCTAAGATGTTAAGTCCCATAGTGCTCAGAGCCATTTGAGCCATTGTTGAGCCTAATAGCTGATTTCTAGCAACCACGATGTTCTTTATAACAAATGCTCTATATGTCAGCTGTCATTCGTTAACAATACCTGTAGTTGAGAGACAATGTTGTGAACAACACTGTACAGCATATCAACAAGTATGATGAGAAATTTCTGCCGGCTGTTGTCTTTTACCATTCCTAATGAAGCCAGACAATCGCATTGAACTAGTGACTTTAGGTAATCCTAGAACAAATTATCACATGTACTAAGGTTTGGGGACCTGCGGGGCCAGCATGAAGAAAATGGCAGCTCAGAACGCGAACCTCTCCAAACGATGTGCACAAGAGATCTTTCACACGCGTAGCGATGTAGCGTGGAGCGGCATCGTTCATAACATTCGTTACCTTGCAACAAGTGTTTATTAGCTGGACTAGGGATGGTGGTATTCTAAAACATGTCGACATTGCACCCGTCATGCTGACAGTTTGAAAAGCAGAAACCCTGTCCAGACCCAACTGTTGGCAAGTTTTCGCACTCCGATTTGGTTTAAATAAAAACTCACGTCATTTCAAGCATGTGTGTCTAATTTTACCTCCCATCAACATTATTCCACGAACTACTGTGTTTTCCAATGTTAATGAACTTTTGAGTCATTTTGTATTTGTTGTCCTCCTCAGTTACATTCAGGTACTTTATGCATCACTTTGTTGGCTGCATTAAATGACATTTTTGAGTAGTCTATCTTAATGCTGAAGATTAGATGGGTACATCACGTAACTAATGAGGAGGTATTGAATAGAATTGGGGAGAAGATGAGTTTGTAGCGCAACTTGACTAGAAGGAGGGATCGGTTGGTAGAACATGTTCTGAGGCATCAGGGAATCACCAATTTAGTGCTGGAGGGCAGCGTAAAGGGTAAAAATCGTAGAGACCAAGGGATGAGTACACTAAGCAGATTCAGAAGGATGTAGGTTGCAATAGGTACAGGGAGATGAAGAAGCTTGCACAGGACAGAGTAGCATGGAGAGCTGCATCAAACCAGTCTCAGGACTGAAGACAATAACAACAACAACATCTTGATTACAATTTGCACTATTTAAAAAAACAATTGTAATTCAGTTACCCCACGAAATGGATAAAGCAAGGAATTCAATAATAATAGGACTAGCTTCGCTAGTTTAATGGTGAAGCCACCCCCTTAGGAAATGGAACAGTGAAAATTATTTGTTCTGGGTCATTAGTCTCCTGACTGATTTGAAGTCTTCTTCTAAACCTACATAGATGCTCCACAAGGCACTGTACGGTGCACTCGCCAAAAATTCCTCTTCTTCTCAAAGGACCACTTGCACCCCAACATCCTCAATTATTTCTGGGATATATTGCAATCTCTGTCTTCCCCTAGAGTTTCTACCCTCCACAGCTCTTTCAAGTACTATGGAAGTTAAATATAGATGTCCTAAGACGCCGAACTATCCGGTCCCTTCGTCTTGTCATTATTGCTCATTTGTTCCTCCCCTCGCCATTTCTGTGGAGAACTCACTGATTTAACTGATTTACTGTCAGATATTTCGGCTGTGTTTCCCACAGTCCATGGTTCACTTCCGTACCTTTCTCTTCTCTAGATTTACATCCTCAGAAATAGCGATCTCACATTCAAATGGCTCTGAGCACTATGGGACTCAACATCTGAGGTCATAAGTCCCCTAGAACTTAGAACTACTTAAACGTAACTAACCTAAGGACATCACACACATCCATGCCCGAGGCAGGATTCGAACCTGCGACCGTAGCAGTCCCGCGGTTTCGGACTGCAGCGCCAGAACCGCACGGCCGCCGCGGCCGGCGATCTCACATTAAGGGCTACGTTTGATAGCAGTAGACTTCACTTAGCCTGCAATAACCTCTTTTAATCAGAGAACTTCGTTCTTGGTCGTCCATTCTTATGGTTCACTCTTGATTCTTGCATATATCGTTTATTATACTTCTTTTCCTATAGCCTACTCTCAACATTCTCAGAATTTCGAACATGTAGCAACATTTCATAATGCTGAACGGTTTTTGAAAGCCGAAAAATCCTATGCGTCTTCATTTTTCTTAAGTCTTACTTCAATTATCAATCGCAACGTCAGAACAACTTCCTTTCCTTGTGATCTTAGGCTTTCTCAGCGAATCAGCTGTTTGTACTATTGTCTGGTGTCCAGCCAGGTGCAGTCGTTTTCGTAACACGATGTTTCGGCAGCGTACGTTACCATCATCTTGAGGTGATACCTGTAGAATGAGCGTTTTTGCTGCATCCCGTCTCTTTTATACTCTTTCTGCCCCCACCCCTTCGTCCACTGCCGGCGGCATGCCGCGACGGGTGGAATCGTGGGGAGACCGGCACCGCAGGAAGCTGGGCGAGAATTCTGGTGCCTCAGTACTCCTGGGGCATGCGGCGGGTGCGGAAGTCGCTCTCGACAGACGCTGTGATTTTAATTGGTCAAATGCTGGGTCCCGCGCTTTGCTGAGAGTGAACCTAGTGTCTCTTCTGATCAACCTGTTAGCCACTCGTATATCAGTACCCTCCATCAGAACACAGTACCGAAACAATGAAGTCCATTTTAGCACTTCCGTTTTTTCGTACTTCAGGAGTCCCATGTTGCTATGAAGAGCTCATCAACGGTTGGTTAAGTATAGTGTTTCCTCTGTATTCCTTGCATCTTTCTTCGATTGTCCGTACAGTCTGTCTGATATAAGCCTTACCGCATTTACATAGACTACCGTAAACACGTGGTTTACGGAGCCTCAAGAAATCTTCCACCGTACCAAAGAGTGAACGCGTTTTTGGAGGTGGACGGAAAACGCACTTAACAGCACGTCGAGCCAGTATTCTGTCAATTTTGTTCGATACTTTGCCAAGATACGGCAGATACTCCATTGTCTATTCCTCCTTGTCGTTTTGTATCTGTTGCGCTTGTACACTGAAGAGACAAAGAAACTGGTGCACCTGCCTAATATCCTGCAGGGAACATCAGATATGGTCAATAATGTTCATGACTGGGAGTTTGGTGGCCAGAGAAAGTGTTTAAACTCAGAAGAGTGTTCCTGGAGACACTCTGTAGCAATTCTGGACTTATAGCGTGTCGCATTGTCTTGCTGAAATTGCCCAAGTCCGTCCTGATGAAGATATAAATGGATGCAAGTGATCAGACAGGATGCTTACGTACGTGTCACCTGTCAGAATCGTATCTAGATGTATCAGGGTGCCATATCACACCAACTGCACACGCCCCACACCATTATAGAGCCTCCACCAGCTTGAACAGTCCCCTGCCGATATACAGGGTCCATGGATTCATAGTTTGTCTCCATACTCCTACAAGTGCATCCGCTCGATTTAATTTGAAACGAGATTCGTCCGACTAGGCAAGATGTTTCCAGTCATCAACAGTCCACGCCGGTGTCGACGGGTCGAGGCGAGGCGTAAAGCTTTGTATCGAGCAGTCATCAAGTGTAGACGAGTGGCCTTTCGGCTCCGAAGAACCAAGCCCATATCTATGATCTTTCGTTAATTGGTTGACACCCTGACACTTGTTGATGGCCCAGCATTGAAATCTGAAGCAATTTGCAGAAGGGTTGCATTTCGGTCACGTTGAACGATTCTCTTCAGTCGTCGTTGGTCCCGTTTGTGAAGGATCGTCTTCCGTCAGCAGCCATGTCAGAGATTTGATGTTTTACCGGATTCCTGATATTCACGGTACACTTCTGAAATGGTAGTACGGGAAAATCCCCACTTCATCGCTACCTCGGAGATGCTGTGTCCCATCACTCGTGCTCCGATTATAACACCACGCCCAAACTCACTTAAATCTTGATGAGCTCCCATTGTAACAGCAGTAACCGATCTAGCAACTATGCCAGACATTTGCTGTCTTACATAGGCGTTGCACCGTATTCTGCCTTTTACATATGTGAACACGCATGCCTATACCACTTTTTTTTGGAGATTTAGTCTACTTTCCGCCTGAAAGCACGTCGGATTTGTCTCTCGTCGTATCCATTATTCTTGAAAACATGCTTAATGTGTTTAAGCTGTCTTGACAGGCCTTCTTCATCCGATATTGCGCGGGCCCTGTATACCAGTGAACGTAGCACGCCATCACGCTGTAATGGATGGTGGCACCTCGTAGCGCGGAGGTACAAAATCAGTGTGAGAGGTCTTTCTGGCTCGCTGTGTACTATAGTACCGTTCGTTCTGCGCTTGACTAAGACGTCCAGGAAGGGGAGTTCGCCATTCTCTTCCGCCTCCATGCTGAATTTGATTTGGGGATGCAGAGAGTTCAGATGCTGGCAGAACTCCTGAAGTTTTTCACTCCCATGCGGCCATACCACAAACATGTCATCAACACATCTGAAGAAACATGTAGGTTCCAGTGCAGCTGTTTCCTGAGCTTTCTTTTCGAAGTCCTCCATAAAGAAATTTGCCACAACTGGTGACAGACGGACGCCGTGTCGAAGCCATACGTTTGTTCATAACAGTCGCCATTCAAGAGAAAGATTGTTGATGTTGGGATATATTCGAAGAGACTCGTCACTGTCGAGTTGAATTTCTCCCTCAACCGGGACGTCTCCAGAGAGGTCTTCGGCTTGGAATTGCATTGACTGGGCTGTAATTGCCTTCAGTGGTGAGTCCCGCTTCGAAGTGTGCCAAAATGAGCAGCGAAGACGTGTCTGGAGATGTTCCGGACAGCAAGGGATACCAGCCAGACTGTCGGCCGCCATGCGGCCCGACCAGCAGGATTGCTTTGGTTGTCATACGCGGCACCCGTACAGCGCAGAGGCACGTCTATAATACTCTAAGCCCCGTTTTGTTGCCCTTCATGGCAGCCCATCCTGAGCTTACATTTCAACAAGCCACGACCACCCGCGCACGCGATACTTCCTACTGCTTGTCTTCGTGGTTGCCAAACCCTGCCTTTGCCCCGTTTTCTCCACAGTTGAAAACGTTTGGAGCGCCAATTGGACAGGATTTCGCTGATTTCCCACAGGAGGATATCCAAAACACCTATTGATGGATGCCAAGTCGAATAATTGCTTGCATACGGGCCAGAGGTAGACCAATGCGTTATTGACTTATTCAATTTGTGAAGTTCTTTCTCTTGAATAAATCTACATGGTTACTCTGCAATTCACACTTAAGTGCCTGGCAGAGGGCTCATAGAACCATTCTCATACTAGTTATCTACCATTACACTCTCGAATCGCGGGTGGGAAAAAGGAACACCTAAATCTTTCCGTTCGAGCTCTGATTTCTCTTATTTTATTATGATGATCATTTCTCCCTACGTAGGTGGGTTTCAACAAAATATTAACGCATTCTGAAGAGAAAGTTGGTGATTGAAATTTCGTAAATAGATCTCGCCGCAAAGCAAACCGCCTTTGTTTCAGTGACTGCCACCCCATCTCGCGTATCCTATGAGTGACACTCTCACCCCTATTGCGCTATAACACGAAACGATATGCCCATCTTTGCACCTTTTCGATGTCCTCCGTCAATCCTACCTGATAAGGATCCCATACCGCGCAGCAATAATCCAGCAGAACACGGACAAGTGTAATGTAGGCTCTTTCTTCAGTAGGTTTGTCGCTTCTTCTAAGTTTTCTGCAAACAAAGCGCAGTGTCTGTTTCACCTTCCCCACAATATTATCTATGTGGTCTTTGCAATTTAAGTTGCTCGTAATTGTAATTCCTAGGTATTTAGTCGAAATGACAGCCCTTAGATTAGTGTGATTTATCGTATACCCAAAATTTATAGGATTTCTTTTAGTACCCATGTGGATGACCTCGCACTTTTCTTTACATAGTGCCAATTGCCGCTTTTCGCACCATACAGAAGTTCTCTCTAGATCATTTTGTAATTGGAATTGATCGTCTGATGGTTTTAGTAGACGGTACATTACAGCGTCATCTGCAAACAGTCCAAGGAGGCTGCTCAGATTATCACCTAGATAATTTACATACATCAGGAACAGCAGAGGGCCTATGACACTACCTTGCGGAACGCCAGATGTCACTTCTGTTCTACTCGATGATTTACCTCTCTGAGAGGAAATCACGAATCCAATCACACAGCTGAGACGGTACTCCAGTTGCACGCAATTTGATTAATAGTGGCTTGTGAGGGACGGTATCAAAAGTCTTCTGGAAATCTAGGAATATGGAATCGATCTGAGATCCGATGTCGACAGCACTCATTACTTCATGGGAATAAAGAGCTAGCTGTGCTGCACAAGAACGATATTTTCTGAATCCGTGTTGGTTATGTATCAATAAGTCATTTTCTTCAAGGTGATTCATAATGTTAGAATACACTATATGCTCCAAAATCCTACTGCAAATTGAGGTCAGTGATATGGGTTTGTAATTAAATGGGTTACTTCTATTTCCTTTCTTGAATATTGGTATGACCTGTGCTACTTTCCAGTATTTAGGAACAGACCTTTCGTCAAGTGAGCGGTTGTATATGATTGCTAAGAAAGGTGCTATTGTGTCTACATTCTCTGAGAGGAACCTCGTTGGTATACCATCTGGACGGGAAGACTTGTCTTTCTTAAGTGATTTCCGTTGTTTCGCAACACCTAAGATATCTACTTTTATGTCACTCATGCTAACAGCTGTTCTGGTTTAGAATTCTGGAATATTTATTTCGTCTTCTTTCGTGAAGGATTTACGGAATCACCCAATTGTTCTGAAATTGTCTGTGCATGTAAAGTGCATCTACCGATTTCGATCCTATTCGGATAATTCCTTCTAGGTGCGTCCGGTTTTCTGGTTTTGTCTTAAAGCGTATGTTGTGCATCTGTTTCGGCGAGCCTTCTTAAGTGTTTCTAAGATAAGGATGAAAGTACTATGTGTTCTGCGAATCTTGTATAAGTGTTTGCTTCCGTTTGTCTTTTGTTCCTCGAGCGTCTATTTATTTCGCTTTCTTCATTGCTTGGAAACTGAACAACACAATAAATGTCCAGTTAAGACACACATCCATGAAAGTTTACGCTTTTCGCAAGAAGACAGGGTGACAGTTTTACCTTTGGGTAAGTGACAACTGGAGCAATAGTAAGTAAAGATGGCCGTAAAATTCAATCGAAATTCATGATCAGACGGAAAGCGGGAGGGGGATGGGGATTGTGTCCAAAATTGATAAAGGAGGGGCAAACACTAAGGAAAATCGTGGAAGAGAGAGAAAATATGAGTAAGTGAAATAAAGTGCACGACGCAGTGCATCATAACAAATAAGGCAAAGATAAGTGCATAAGAAGCGGCCGGGATAAATACGGATTGAAGGACACCAAATAAGCTCCTTAGGGAGATGATGGATAAGGAAAGACAGGAAACGTTGGTTACATATGGATAGAAGATTAAAAAGTAAGCGAGTGTGAATGTACGAAGGCTTCTCAATGGCGAATCTCTATTTTTACTCATTTATTTTTACTTTCAGCGATGTTGGTTTCGATCGAAGAGTCTTTGTGGAGTTGTGAGGCGCTAGGCGTAGGCAGGCGACGCTGTTTTGTGGATGAGGAGTTAATTTTTGATGGTACGTCGGTGGGGCCACGGGAAGTATGAAACTGCGGCGCGCTGAGCAAGTTGTGTGCCGCCGCTGCATTATTCAGCGGCGCCCGCCACTGCGCGCTGCCGAGTCGGCTGGCTCAGGGGAAGGCAGGCAGGCAGCTGGTTCCGGCGCTGCCGCGGCTCCGTCCAGCCGCAGACGGCGGACAACTCGCGTCTCAACTTCTGGCCGTCAGCCGCAGCATCCGACGCTGGTGGAGCCGCCTAGGTGGACCGGGAGATGGTGTCTGACCGGCAGTATCACGACCATCACCCGTCTGAAGGCTCTTTTTTTTGTCATCAGTATTCTGCTGCCTGCCACGAATTCCTCTCCTCATCTCAGTGTAGCAACCTACGTCCTCAATTATTTGTTGGATGTGTTCCAATCTCTGCCTTCCTCTACAGTTTTTGCCCTCTACAGCTCCCTCTAGTAGCATGGGAGTCATTCCCTCATGTCTTAACAGATGTCCTATCAGACTGTCCCTTTTTCTTATCAGTGTTTTCAACATGTTCATTTCCTCTCCGATTCTGCGCAGAACCTTCTCATTCCTTACCTTATCAGACAACCTAATTTTCAACATTCGTCTGTAGCACCACATCTCAAGAGCTTCGATCCTCTTCTGTTCCGATTTTCCCACAGTCCATGTTTCACTACCATACAATGCTGTACTCCAGACGCACATTCTCAGAAATTTCTTCTTCAAATTAAGGCCGATATTTGATATTTAGTAGATTTCTCTTAGCTTGGAATGCCATTTTTGACGTTTCTAGTCTGCTTTTGATGTCCTCCTTGCTCCGTCCGCCATTGGTTATTTTACTGCCTAGGATGTAGAATTCCTTAATCTACTTCGTGTTCTCATTTCTACTACTTCTCATTATCTTCGTTTTTCTTCGATATACTCTCAGTCTATCTCCTGTACTCATTACACTGCACATTCCGTTCAGCATATCATGTAATTCTTCTTTACCTTCACCCAACATAGCAATGTCATCAGCGAATCGAATCATTGATATCCTGTCACCTTGAATTTTAATTCCACTCCTTAACCTTCCTTTTATTTCCATCATTGCTTCCTCGATGTACAGATTGAACAGAAGGGGCAAAAAGCTACATCCTTGTATTACAACCTTTTTAATACTAGCAACTAGTTCTTGGTCGTCCACTCTTATTATTCCCTCTTGGCTGTTGTACATATTATATATCAACCGTCTCTCCCTATGGCTTACCCCAACTTTTGTCAGAATTTCGAACATCTTGCACCATTTCACATTGTCGAACGCTTTTTTCAGGTCGAAAGATCCTATGACTGTGTCTTGATTTTTCTTTAGTCTTGCTTCCATTATTAACCGCAACGTCAGAATTGCCTTTCTCGTGCCTCTACCTTTCCTAAAGCCAAACTGATCGTCATCTAGCGCATCCTCAATTTTCTTTAACTTTCTTCTGTATATTGCCCTTGTAAGCAACTTGGATGCATGAGCTGTTAAGCTGATTGTGCGATAATTCTCGCACGTGTCAACTCCTGCCGTCTTCGGAATTGTGTGGATGATGCTTTTCCGAAAGTCAGATGGTATGTCGCCAGACTCATACATTCGACACACCAACGTGAATAGTCATTATGTTACCACTTCCCCCAATGATTTTAGAATTTCTGGTGGAATGTTATCTATCTGACTTATTTGATCTAAGTCCTCCAAAGCTCTTTTAAATTCTGATTCTATTACTGGGTCCCCTATCTCTTCCAAATCGACTCCTGTTTCTTCTTCTATCACATGAGACCAATATTCCTCCTCATAGAGGTTTTCAATGTATTCTTTCCACCTATCTGCTCTCTAATCAACACTGACTTTCTTGTATGCTGAGACTGTCCTTCCAGCAATCATATCTTTTACGATTTCTTCATATTTTTCCTTCAGCCATTTCGTCTTAACTTCCCTGCACTTCCTGTTTATTCCATTCCTCAGCGACCTGTATTTGTGTATTCCTGAGTTTCCCGGAACATTTTTGTGCTTCCTCCTCTCGTCGATCAATTGAAGTATTTCTTCTGTTACCCATGATTTCTTCGCAGCTACCTTCTTTTACCTTCCCAACTTCCGTGATGGCCTTTCATAGAGACGCCCATTCCTCTTCAACTGTACTGCCTACTGAGCTATTCTTTATTGCTATATCTATAGCCTTAGAGAACTCGTCATTCCTTAGTACTTCCGCATCCCACATCTTTGCGTATTGACCCTTCCTGACTAATGCCATAAACGTCAGCCTACTCTTTATCACTACTATATTGTGATCTGAGTCTATATCTGCTCCTGGGTACACCTTACAATCCCGTATCTGATTTCGGAATCTCTGTCTAACCATCATGTAATCTAACTGGATTCTTCCCGAATCACCCGGCCTTTTCCAAGTTTACCTCCTCATCTTGTGATTCTTGAACAGAGTATTCGCTATTCGTAGCTGAAACTTGTTATAGATCTCAAGAAGTCTTTCTCCTCTCTCGTTCCTTGTTCCAATCCCATATTCTCCTATAGCCTTTCCTTCTGCTCCTTCCCCCACAACTACATTCCAGTCCCCCATGACTATTAGATTTTCATCCCGCTTTACATACTGTATTACCTTTTCAATATCCTCATACACTTTCTCTGTCTCTTCATCTTCAACTTGCGACGTCGGCATGTATGCCTGATCTATCGAGGTCGGTGTTTGTTTGCTGTCGATTCTGATAAGAACAACCCTGTTACTGAACTGTTCGCAGTAACACACTCTCTGCCCTACCTTTTTATTCATAACGAATCCTACTCCCGTTATACCATTTTCTGCTGCTGTTGATATTACCCTATACTCATCTGACCAGAAATCCTTGTCTTCTTTCCACTTCACTTCATTGACCCCTACTGTCTCTAGATTTAGTCTTTGCATTTCCTTTTTCAGGTTGAGTAGTTTCCCTACCACGTTCAAGCTTCTGACATTCCACGCCCCGACTCGTAGAACGTTATCCTTTCGTTGATTTTTCAATCTTTTTCTCATGGTAACCTCCCCCTTGTCAGTCCTCTCCCGGAGATCCGAAAGGAGGACTATTCCGGAATCTTTTGCCAATGAAGAGATCATCGTGACACTTCTTCAGCTACAGGCCACATGACCTGTGAATATACGTTACGTGTTTTTAATGCAGTGGTTTCCATTGCCTTTTGCATCCTCGTGCCGTTGATCATTGCTGATTCTTCCGCCTTTAGGGGTAGTTTTCTACCCCTAGGACACGAGAGTGCCCTTAACCTCTGTCCACTCCTCCGCCCTCTTTGACAAGGCCGTTGGCAGAATGTGGGCGACTTCTTATGCCGGGAGAATGCTAATTATTTAACAAAATTTGAGCACATGCGTGATTGGAACCCGGGACCGAGGACTTTTTGTTTATGAATCAAAGACGCTACCCCTCATTTTTTAAAATCTCAATTTGATTTATATTGTTCGTTGAATTTGTTCGGGGCGAACGTCCGATTACACTTGTTTATGTTCTACGTTGATCCATTCACTCAGTTTTTTGTTACAGAGGGCAGATAACCCTCTGACCGAACACGCTGAGCTACCGTGCCGGCGTCCCTAGACCAAGGGTGCAATGCTACTGATGAATAAAAGCCTCCTCTCGACATGTGGATGTATTACGGCTTGCAGCTGCGCGAAAACTCATCCATCTCGCCGCCGCATGCTCTCTGACGTCATCTGCCTACCTTCTGCTACGTCTTGGTTTCGGTCCTTTCTTATGCCTTTGAATACAAGGGAGACTTTCTTCGACCGTTCCGACTCCTATTCATCTGGCACATTGTAACGTAATAAATTATTACGAATTGTCACCTTGCATTGAAAACGTTGCTTGCCGTGGAGCCGGGCGGAAAGCAAATTTTTGTTCTCACATTCCACAGCTGACGCTGGTTACTGGACCTAGCGAGCCGTGTACTTGCCTAATGCTGCGTGTAATATGTTACACATACTCTCTATTGAATCAGGAGAAGTACTGTTAAATATTAATCGATATTTTTCATACTTTGTATACCAAATTCTATGGATAATAAAACCATATTGCTAAAACTTCAAATCAATAACTTCTCTACTTTCGAAGATATAAATTTTTACCTAAAACGCATAATAAACATGCTGGAATTGTGAAACGGAGTAGGGACGGTAATGCATTCATCTATATTATCAACTCAAACTACAACCAAGAGGATGGGCTCAAATGGCTCTGAGCACTATGGGACTTAACATCTATGGTCATCAGTCCCCTAGAACTTAGAACTACTTAAACCTAACTAACCTAAGGACACCACACACATCCATGCCCGAGGCAGATTCGAACCTGCGACCGTAGCAGTCGCGCGGTTCCGGACTGAGCGCCTAGAACCGCGAGACCACCGCGGCAGGCAAGAGGATGGGTTGATGTAATCTAATTTTCTGGAATTTTCTTTAGTTTCATTGCCACAAATTTTTGACGTAATTAACAGTACACTGGAAAATTATTATAGCATTGTGTTTTGGTTGTGTGAGTGTTTTGAGAGGCAGAGAGTGAATGGAGGGACATACGTAAAGTGAGAATGTGGTATTTTATTAAATATGTAAATTTAAGCGTGAGAAAGTTGTTGCGTATTGTGGGAATTAGTGACTTCCGTCCGAGTGTGGTTGATTTTGTCAAGGGCAGCCAGAAGGGGCGTCAGTTATTAAATTTATTAGTAATTTATTTTGTGGAAAGTTACCGTATTTTGTTTTCATTGAATTTTATCTAGTTTCGGATTTACGAGATTTCTAGTCAAAATTACGTGTGGTAATCTGATTGGGTGACATCAAAAATACCGCGAGTAGAGAAGCGCTCGAGATGATTTGATTGACTGGTTAACATACTAGCCAATAGGAGTTCAGCATTTCCCGAGCGTTTGATTTGGTCTTTATGCCTCAGATCTATGAGTCGAGATGGTCCCTCGGGAACCTTCTTCTGGAGAACACCCATGTTAAACCACGCTGATCAAATTTGTACCAAAATGAAGAAATTCGTGCGTTTCATTGATTATCGTGTCGTTGACGAAGAGCGACAACCGTATTGAGTATTTTGTGAATTTTTGAGCTTCCTGAGTGAATTATTTTAGGAGATTTCACGTGTGAACATTTCAAGTCGTACATAAACTCGTGGTGTCGTGTTTAGTGCGACGTACGAAGCATTACGGCTGTATTTCAGTACAAGAAGGCTACTGAACGACAGACTGCGCTAAATCGCAAGTAGTCGTGGGTCAGTGACTGTCTAGGACGTTTAAAATGTCGAGTCGGAGTAAAAATCTTCTGGCTGCTTTTGGCTGTGAGCTTGGCATGAGACAGTCAGTAACATCGCCTAATTAATGTCGGGATATTAAATAAGGACTTGATAGCTATTTTCCGTGTTTTAAAGGCAATAAACTAGTTTAAATCAAATTTTGGACTTTTTTCAAACGAGTCATGCAAGAATCTTTGAACACCCGATAGTTTAACTAACTTTCGGATGCTGCCCATGCACTGGAGTTATGTGGCATTTGCGTGGTACGTATTTAGCTGACTTTTCGTCAACGCTGCTTTTATCGGTTAAACGAGTATCTACCACTGTAGTGTGAAGGGTGAGACTACCTGAAGCCTGTCCAGGTAGGTGGAAAGATTATTTAAAGGATAGTGGGAGAGTAACCCGGCTGGTCCCGGCGGAGGTTCGAGTCCTCCCTCGGGCATTGGTGTGTGTGTTTGTCCTTAGGATAATTTAGGTTCAGTAGTGTGTATGATTAGGGACTGATGACCTTAGCAGTTAAGTCCCATAAGATTTCACATACATCTGAACATTTTTGGAGAGTAACCCGCCCCGCCGCAACATGTCCCACCACCACATTTCCATTACTATCAGAATGGCGTCTCCTAGTAAGAATGGTGTCTCCTCCCTGATCCATTCTTTGCGCTCCTTTCTAGCCTAGTAATTTCCATCCTGCAAATCTGAATTTCTCGCTGAACAACCTTCACTTTTTGAGTTACATTCTCTTTTAAAGTCCGCGTGTCACAGTCGTAAAATGAAGCTGGTGATACAGATTTTAAATATCCTTTTACAGACACATCAGAAGATAAGTTTTGAAAATGTAATTTGTTTACCAGGATCATTACAGGGCGTTTTAGCTCATTTGTCTATTTTTTTCCTAGCCACCTAACAGTGTCTCGAAAAGCTCTGACTATAAAAACTTATTCTCTGGCTTCGTACCTTCATTGATAATTTGACAGTTTTCCTTCCAGTACGATAAGTGTACACTATCAAATCAAAATCATCCGAATACCTCTATGTAATGTGACCACTAGATGACACAAGAGGCTGACCCGCCAGTGAACAAGTAGACGGGAAGGATGGTGTTGTCACTAGACGAGCAGTACCAGAGGTATGGTGGGTCAGGAGACCTTATTGACTCCGAACGTGGACTAGCCATTGGATATAACTTGAGTTACAAATCCATCAACGTCATTTCAACTCTACTAATGTCGACGAATCCGACTGTTGGTAATGCGATTGTGATGTGGAAACGTGAAGGAACTACCGCAGCTAAAGAAAAACCAGACAGACCTTATGTACTCACGGACTGTCGAGGTTCGGAACCACGCTGCTACTACGGTCGCAGGTTCGAATCCTGCCTCTGGCATGGATGTGTGTGATGTACTTAGATTAGTTAGATTTATGTAGTTCTAAGTCATGGGGACTGATGACCTCAGATGTTAAGTCCCACAGTCCTTAGAGCCACTTGAACCATTTGGACTGTCGAGCACTGCGGAGAGAGGTTGTAAAACATCGCATGAAATCAGCGGAATCACTCGTGAGCTCCATAGTGCTACCAGCAGTCCAGCTAGCACACTAACTGTGAGTGGAGCGTTAAAAAAGGGGTACAACGATCGGGCCACCCTTTTCTGAAATCAATAGCAGGCGACGCTTGAGGTGGTGACCATTGGATCCTGCGTGAGTGATTTGGAATTATTAATCACGGTGTACCCTGACGCAGTCCGATGGAAGGTTTGGGTTTGGCGAAAAAGTGGAGAACATTATCTGGCGACGTGTGTGGTGCCAACAGTGAAATACAGAGGACGATGTTTGTTTGTATCAGCGTGACAATGCAGCCTGTCATACAGCAGCATCTGTGAAGCAATGGCTTGTGGACAATGAAATAACATTCCTGAAATGGACGGGTCTGCCGAGAATCACAACCTTTACACAGTTGAACACCTTTTTGGTTGATGTCCGGATACTTCTGATCATATAGTGTACAATGTTTTACTCTTTTTATAATTGATTCACAGCCTTCGTGTCAAACATGATGTTATAACGGATGTCGAGGGATTACACTTACATTCTTATTAAAATATACAAGCAGAAAAGAAGAGGATTGAAGCATCTGAGATGTAGTGCTACAGAAGGATGCTGAAAATTAGGTGGGCTGGTAACAAATGGAGAGGTTCTCCGCAGAATCGATGAGGATAGGGACACATGGAGGAGGAGGATATTAGTGTTTAACGTCCCGTCGACAACGAGGTCATTAGAGACGGAGCGCAAGCTCGGGTGAGGGAAGGATGGGGAAGGAAATCGGCCGTGCCCTTTCAAAGGAACCATCCCGGCATTTGCCTGAAGCGATTTAGGGAAATCACGGAAAACCTAAATCAGGATGGCCGGAGACGGGATTGAACCGTCGTCCTCCCGAATGCGAGTCCAGTGTGGTAACCACTGCGCCACCTCGCTCGGTTGACACATGGAGACCACTATCAAGAAACAGGGATAGGATCACAAAACATTTGTTGAGATATCGGGAAATAACTACTACGTTACTAGATGGGGCTGTAGAGAGAGAAAAATAAAAAAATTGACTCGAGAGAGATCGGAATATACCGAACAAATAACTGAGGATGTTGGCTTCCCATGATACTCTAAGATGAATGATTTGGGAAGGAGAGAATCGTGGCCGACCGCATGTAACCAGTGAGAAGACTATGACCTAGAAAAATTCTGTATGCGTAGTTCGGATCCGCGCCACAGATTTTTCGGGAAAACTTTTGGATAACTGCAGAACATGTGTTTCGTATTAATATGTAGTTTAACTGTCAAATTTTTTACTATTTTACGTAATCGTAACCAGCTTGGTGGAATGACACAGTCAAGGCAGCCTGTAAAAGGAAAAAGAAGGCGAAAATGGCTACATACTAGATCTCAGGTAGACAGAGAAAGTTATGTTGAAGAAAGAAACAAAGCCAAACAGATAATTGCAGCATCCAAGAAGAAATCTCGGGAAGACTTTGGAAACAGGTTGAAGACTATGGGTCAAGCTGCTGGAAAACCATTCTGGAGTGTAATTAGCAGTCTTCGAAAGGGAGGTAAGAAGGAAATGACAAGTATTTTGGACAGGTCAGGAAAACTGCTGGTGAATCCTGTGGATGCCTTGGGCAGGTGGAGGGAATATTTTGAAGAGTTGCTTAATGTAGGTGAAAATACGATCAGCAATGTTTCAGATTTCGAGGTAGAATGGTATAGGAATGATGATGGAAATAGAATCACATTTGAGGAAGTGGAGAAAGTGGTCAATAGATTGCAGTGCAATAAAGCAGCTGGGGTGGATGAAATTAATTCGGAACTCATCAAATACAGTGGAATGTCAGGTCTTAAATGGCTACACAGGATAATTGAAATGGCCTGGGAGTCGGGACAGGTTCCACCAGACTGGACAAAAGCAGTAATCACACCAATCTTTAAACATGGGAACAGAAAAGATTGTAACAACTACAGAGGTATCTTTAATCAGCGTTGTAGGTAAAATCTTCTCAGGTATTGTTGAAAGGAAAGTGCAAGTATTAGTTGAGGACCAATTGGATGAAAACCAGTGTGGGTTTAGGCCTCTTAGAGGTTGTCAGGACCAGATCTTTAGCTTACGGCAAATAATGGAGAAGTGTTATGAGTGGAACAGGGAACTGTATCTATGCTTTATAGATCTAGAAAAGGCATATGACCGGGTTCCTAGGAGGAAGTTATTGTCTGTTCTACGAGATTATAGAATAGGAGGCAAACTTTTGCAAGCAATTAAAGATCTTTACATGGATAGTCAGGCAGCAGTTAGAGTTGACGGTAAATTGAGTTCATGGTTCAGAGTAGTTTCAGGGGTAAGACACGGCTGCAACCTGTCTCCACTGTTGTTCATATAATATATGGATCATATGTTGAAAACAATAGACTGGCTGGGTGAGATCAAGATATGTGAACACAAAATAAGCAGTCTTGCATATGCGGATGACTTAGTTGTGATGGCAGATTCGATTGAAAGTTTGCAAAGTAATATTTCAGAGCTAGATCAGAAATGTAAGGACTATGGTATGAAGATTAGCATCTCCAAAACGAAAGTAACGTCAGTGGGAAAGAAATATAAACGGATTGAGTGCCAAATAGGGGGAACAAAGTTAGAACAGGTGGACGGTTTCAAGTACTTAGGATGCATATTCTCACAGGATGGCAACATAGTGAAAGAACTGGAAGCGAGGTGTAGCAAAGCTAATGCAGTGAGCGCTCAGCTACGAACTACTCTCTTCTGCAAGAAGGAAGTCAGTACCAAGACTAAGTTATCTGTGCACCGTTCAATCTTTCGACCAACTTTGTTGTATGGGGCGAAAGCTCGGTGGATTCAGGTTACCTTATCAACAAGGTTGAGGTTACGGATATGAAAGTTGCTAGGATGGTACTAGTAGATGGGAACAATGACAGGAGGGTTTCCACAATGAGGAAATCAAAGAAAAACTGGGAATGAACTCTATAGATGTAGCAGTCAGGGCGAACAGGCTTAGATGGTGGGGTCATGTTACACGCATGGGAGAAGCAAGGTTACCCAAGAGACTCATGGGTTCAGCAGTAGAGGGTAGGAGGAGTCGGGGTAGACCAAGGAGAAGGTACCTGGATTCGGTTAAGAATGATTTTGAAGTAATAGGCTTAACATCAGAAGAGGCACCAATGTTAGCACGGAATAGGGGATCATGGAGGAATTTTATAAAGGGGACTATGCTCCAGACTGAACGCTGAAAGGCATAATCAGTCTTAAATGATGATGATGATGATGACACGTAATCGTTCTGCTCTGTTTTTCATTTCCATTTTGACACTAGCGAAGTTCTCATATTCATTCGACACTGGACATTCGATTCCTTCTGATGCGAGCTTTCCTCTAACTTGCACTTTCCATAATTTCGTGTTTATTTACGAGTCATATGAAACGAAAACTTTCATTATTTTTATTTTCAAATTAATACTTGTTTTCCCTTAAATTTCGGTGAATGTTTTTATCGTCTCAGTTTGGGTCTTATAGCACTCCGCAAGCTCTTCACAATGGCATCCGAATCAACATCCTAGCTAGACCCGTTCCCACGCTTCACCAGTATATAACTTTACATAACGCTTATTCGCAACAACCACGAGCGCGCCCCTACACTCATACGATGACGTCATAGGTGTAAGAAATACTCCCCGACAAACAGATACGGCCCTGATGTATCCATTGTGGGCTCAATCATCGTTTACGTATTATAAGTCTCGAAGCTATTAGCGATTCAAACCTGACGGTATTTTGTCACACAAGAAAGTTAGACCAACGAGCAAATAGACGTTTTCACGTAAAAGAAATAATAATAGTAATAATAATAATAAACCTCTGCAGTGTACTTACCTTTAAGTATGAAGGTTTAAAAATGGTTCAAATGGCTCTGAGCACTATGGGACTTAACATCTGAGGTCATTAGTTCCCTAGACTTAGCCCTACGTAAACCTAACTAACCTAAGGACATCACACATATCCATGCCCGAGGCAGGATTCGAACCTGCGACCGAAGCAACAGCGGGGATCCGGATTGAAGCACCTAGAACCGCTCGGTCACAGCGGCCGGCTATGAGGGTTCGCTTCACTAAAGAGAATGTTTTTCAGTCGATGAGAACGTGGGAATTCGCCTAAGTGTCAGCAGACTGAATTGAAGCGGAACCGTCTGATACCACACAGGAATGAGAAGTATGAACATAATGTAACGTTCAAACATTGGACGATGGAGCGTGTCTGAAGCCAGTAGAGCTGACCAGAAAAATAAATACACAATCCTAAAGTCTCGTGAATGTACTGCTGCTAATTTGTCTTTTGGATTCTGGGCTGAAAAATGCTCTCTTCTGTTTTGCGTTCCACTATATTCCTGGACCGAGTGAGGTGACGCAGTGGTTAGCACTCTGGACTCGCATTCGGGAGGACGACAATTCAAATCCGCGTCCGAACATCCAGATTTAGGCAAATTCCAGGATGTTACCTTTCCAAAGGACACGGCCGACTTTCTTCCCTATTGCGATGGAGCCAGTGACTTAGCTGTTTTGTCCCCTCTCCAAAATCAACCAATCAACGTATATTCCCGGTCGAGATGCACGTGTGTCCACTCTGAATGATGCGATTTATGGGCATAATGCGGATTTTCTTTAGAAAACCCGCGCCGACTCTTTGTGATAGATCCTGCCGCATCGTCGCGCCCACTGTGAGCTGGTGTGCTCATACCGGTTGTGCGAAGCAGGCTTAATGGAGCCGCTCTTCACGGCCAGAATGTACTCACGGCAGGCGGCCGCCACTGTGCGTTGAGTCGCGGCCGGGAGAAGCACGCCGTACAGGCCAGCACCGCGGTGTGGGGGCGGAGACCAAGTGGCGCGCCGCTTCTCCGCACCCAGTACAGCTGCTGGCACTTCGGTAAACGCCTGTTCGAGTTAGAAGCCGAGGAATCTCACCGACTCATCTCCAGAGACAAAGGTGTTGAAGGACGAGATTTATGGTGAGGACTTCCCAGAACTATAGGTCACTGACCTGCTCATTTCCTAACAAACACATTTAAGCAGTACCGGTCTGGCAAAACTATGAAAAGGAGATTCAAAATTAGTTCGTCAGTGCTACACCAAATAATTTTGATTGAACGGGAAATCAATAACCTGTTTCCTGTCTTTTTCTTTATTACAGAGCTCAGTGTGATATGCAAAAACGAGCTGAGAAACGGTTCAGAGGTACACGATATCTGAAGCTGCAAACAGGGATGTAAACATGAAGAAGATGACTCTCAATGTCGATGACATTTTCGGTGGCTGGTATGTAACTGCACCTCTTGTACACAACCGGTAGCCATTTCGTAAGTTTTTCCTATAGCAACTGTGCATGTGGCCCCCAGCGCTGCCTGATACAACTTTGCATCTGTGCGATGTATCGTAAGCTGACCTAGCATAACTCTGGGACTTGAAATAAAGTCTGTTTTCTAATTACCTGTGCTAGGCAAGTTTCCAATGATTTCTCGCCAGGTAATCTTAGAGTTTCTCTCTTTGCAAATACGTAATACGCAATTTATATCGGAAATTAATCAGACACGGGGCATAAGACGCTCGCAGGTTCGAATCCTGCCTCGAGCATGGATGTGTGTGACGTCCTTAGGTTAGTTAGGTTTAAGTAGTTCTAAGTTCTAGGGGACTGATGACCTCAGAAGTTAAGTCCCATAGTGCTCAGAGCCATTTGAACCATTTGAACGGGGCATTAAATTGTCTGCTTAGTGGCGTTGTTAGGATCCGCACTGTGATACGTGCAAACGTGGCAGTAATAGTAATGTGTACGTACTAGTAAGGGCTAAAGAAGGTGTTTCAACTAAGAAATGGGAGAGGTGGGGCCAATCTTAATTGCGTCTTAGAGAGCTTTAGGGGAAATCACCACGCTAGACCCCAATGTACAGTCAGACGCCCTCTAACTTTTAGTGCCCGTAATATGTATAACTGAACTGGTGAATGGTTTTGTGGGTAGCTCATCAATCAGCACTGCAGACACCATAGTGAGCTATAAATATTCTAAATCAAACGTTTTCCGGACACTCAAAGACTGTCTGCTAAACTAGTAATGCCTGATTTCACCAGAATATACAGAATTTTCAAAAATCTTTAAAAATTTTATACAAAATCTTTTAAATTGTCCAGATCGCAGACAATAACTAATTTCGTTTGTTCATACAATTTTCCTCAGATCTGAAGGAACAAACAGAAACAGAAAATTGTTTTACGTAAATTGACTTAAATATTCTTCAATAATATACGTATTTCAAGGTAAAATGACGTACAAAAAGCAATGACACACTAATCACGGTAAAGTAAGTCTAGACCGCATCTTCTGCATGTATTGATAATATTGAAAAGCAGCTACCAGGTGGACTTGAACCATAATCAGTTTTACGACATTACAAAAACGAAAGTAATAAACATGAAAGACATACCATTCTCATGTAAGAGGCGAGCTGAATCACGTGCTGGCTATATAAACGAAATAAACAGAGGTGATTTTTAACCAATAAGGATTGAAAGAAACAAACCATTTCATTACAAATAATGAAATAAATCAGTGTAGAAGTTGTAAGTTACGATAAGCATAGAAAATGATAATAATAAATAAAGACACATATCGTGCTCACCGCCGGCCGCGGTGACCAAGCAGTTCTAGGCGCTTCAGTCCGGAATCACGCACCTGCTACTGTCGCAGGTTCGAATCTTGCCTCGAGCATGGATGTATGAGATGTCCTTAGGTTAGTTAGGCTTAAGTAGTTCTAAGTCTAGGGGACTGATGACCTCAGATGTTAAGTCCCATAGTGCTCAGAGCCATTTGAACCATTTTATCGTGCTTACTAAAATAGTACTTAATTTTTTTTAAATTTTATACCTCGTCTTACAAAAGGTAAACTGCAAAAGAAGGAAAATGCAATGTACAAAAATGCATAGCAGACCAAACATGTCTGTGAACTATTCAGAGCCAAAAGCAGGCTGAGTGAGCTTGCAAAGGGAAACCAAGAATATTTGTCAGATAAAACTGAAAGGTGGCTCGCGAGTATGCACTGTTAAAAAACGTATTGTGCAAAAGAAATATTGTTATAGTACTAAAGTGTATAATTTAGAATTAAGAATAATATCAAAAAGATATGAAAATATAAATTCTAAATCGTAGTATCAAGACCATTTCAGAGAAAACAGTTGCTAACAGAAGGCAATATATTTCAGTACTGATGAAAGTCAAGTAGTACAATATACTCGTGCATTTACATCTACGTGATTACTCTGCAATTTACAATTAAGTTCCTGGCAGAGGATTCTTCGAACCACCTTTAAACTACTTTCTAAAGTACTTTCCTCCCCGGAAAAACGAACACTTAGATCCCTCCGTGCGAGATCTGATTTCTCTTACTTTATTTTGATTACCACGTCTCCCCACGCAGGTGGGCGCCAACAAAAAGGTGATTGCAATTTCATGAGAATGTTCTGTCGCAACGAAAAACACCTTCGATTTAATAATTGCCATCCCAATTCGTGTACCATAACCGTGCCATTCTCTCCCCTATTTCGCGATAATACAAAACGAGCTGGCCTTCTTTGAACTTCTTCGATGTCCTCCGCCAATCCTATCTGGTGTGGATCCCACACCGCACTGCAATACTCTACAAGAGGGCGGACAAGGTTAATGTAAGCATTCTCTTTAGTAATTCTGTTACATTTTGTAAGTGTTCTCCGAATAAATCGCAGTCTTTGGTTTGCTTTTCCTACAACATTATCTCTGAGATGGCTCTAATTTAAGTTGTAATCCCTAAGTATTTAAATGTGTTTACAGTCTTTAGACTGGTGTGATTTATCGTGTAACTGAAATTTAGCGAATTCCTTTTAATGCTCATGTGGATAATTTCACACGTTTCATGGTTTAGAGTCAACAGCCACTTTTTACATCACACAGATATCTTATCTAATTCATTTTGCAATTCGTTGTAATCAAAATGGTTCAAATGGCTCTAACCACTATGGGACTTAAAATCTGAGGTCATCTTAGAACATCCATGCCCGAGGCATGATTCGAACCTGCGACCGTAGCAGCTGCGTGGTTCCGGACTGAAGGGCATAGAACCGCTCGACTACAGCGGCCGGCTCGTTTTAATCAAATGGCTGGTCGAAATGGCTCTGAGCACTATGCGACTTAACTTCGAAGGTCATCAGTCGCCTAGAACTTAGAACTAATTAAACCTACCTAACCTAAGGACATCACACACATCCATGCCCGAGGCAGGATTCGAACCTGCGACCGTAGCGGTCTCGTTTTAATCATCTGATAACATTGCATAACGGTGAATGACAGCATAACCTGCAAACAATCTAAGGGGATTGCTCAGATTGTCTCCTAAATCGTTTATGTAGGCCAGGAACAACAGAAGGCCTAAACCCTACCTTGGGGAACGCCAGGCATTACTTCTATTTTACTCGTTGACTTTCCGTCAGTTGTCGCGAACTGTGACATTTCTGACAGGAAATTACGAATCGAGTCACGCAGCTGAGATGACACTCCACAGTCACGCAATTAAATTGGAAGTCGCTTATGAGAAACTGTGTCAAAAGCCGGCCGCGGTGGTCTAGCGGTTCTAGGCATGCAGTCCGGACCCGCGCGACTGCTACGGTCGCAGGTTCGAATCCTGCCTCGGGCACGGATGTGTGTGATGTCCTTAGGTTAGTTAGGTTTAAGTTGTTCTAAGTTCTAGGGGACTGATGACCACAGATGTTAAGTCCCATAGTGCTCAGAGCCATTTGAACCATTTGAACTGTGTCAAAAGCCTTTTGGAAATCTATAAATACGATATCAGTTTGATGTCCCTGCCGATTGCAATCAATACTTTGTGAGAATAAAGAACTATCTGTAGTTCACAAGAATTATATTTTCTGAATCCGTGTTGGCTATTTGTCAATAAATCGTTTTCTTCGAGGTGATCCATAATGTTTGAGCCTAGTACATGTTCCAAAATCCTACTGCAAATCGACATTAGTGATATGGGTGTGTAATTCAACGGATTACTCGTATAAATTTAGACATATCAGTAAAGAATAACAGACATTAAAAACAATCAAAATAGCAAAAGACATTGAGGCTCTGTCAGTGCAGATGAAGTGCCACCTCCCAGCACGTGACAGCTGTAGAGATCAGTGAACAGATGGATGTAGGAAGACAGAAAATGCAGATCACAGTCGTTGGGCAGCACAACTGAGAGACAGTTCTCCAGACCATGCCAGCGACACAAAATTAAAGAAGTCCATCGAAAATATTAAAGTAGTAGACCTGATTAACCTCTTGCTGCTCATTGAGTATGAGATGAGGGACGTTTTTCTTACAACTGTTAATTTCTAGTTCACACAATAAATCAAGCATCCTTCCTTTGGCCGCACTGTGCGACACCTACATATCATGTCCAGTATCCTGCTTTTGTATGTCCTACAGCAGGGATGTGCAAGCCAAAAGCTGCTTTGTTTTGGGAGTGCATACTTTCCCCAAAACGAGTATCAAGAGAATGAATGGCCCATCTGATCAATGAAATAATGATCACAGTCATTACACTTAATTTTATACATTCCTGATTTATTAAATTTATCGCATTTACCCAATTCAGTTGTTAAAGCCTGTTTTTAGTGTGATGCTTCTTTGGAAGCCAAAGCACTTACGTGAGATACGACTATTTAGACCATGGTCACAAACCTAGTTTTAAGCTTGCGGTTATTATTACTAAGCAAAACGCTGTTACCATTGTGTGAAAGTTTCTGTTTTTTAACTTTACTGTAAATAGTGACAGCATCCGTTGTTTTGTACTCATTCGCTACTGCTGTTATTATAAGATACCAATCTCTTTGTCGAGTTTGTCTTGTTTTAAGGGCAATTGCAAAAGACAATAGATCATAGAATTAAAAGCTTTCTTGTAATGTGGTTGTAATGAAAGATCATTATTCATAACGTTAGTACATGTCAGTTGCTAAAAATCCTAAATACAGGGTATTATTTTTCCTAGTAGTAACCAAATCCAAATAATAATAAAGCAGTTCTGTTCTAGAACCAATGTGAATTTAACATTTTGAATGCATACTACTAAACAAGGACACATAATTCTTTATTTGACACTGGTTACATTTAAACAAAATCGGAATATTATCCACAGAACGACTGTAGTATATAGTATTTTTTTCTTAACCACGGTGAAGTCTTTATAGTTAAATGGTCTCTGTTTTCTTAATATAATTACCATCATAAACAATGTGAGCAGTGTTACACTTACTGCCTTATTAACGATAACCATCTCCATTTCAACTTTTTACTGAAGCCATTTAGTGTTTTAATGTCTTCACTACGTGAAGTCTTAGATTTGCATTGCCTAGCTAACAGTTTTTTAGTTCTGACAGCAGTATTTGTAGTGTTAAGTCTATGAATTGTAGCTACTTCAGTGGCTATTTTTGTCTCAGCGATAATTGTTTTAGTCTGTTCAGTTGTAGCACAGGGCTTAGATTAGTAACTCTGTCACAGAAGGAGAGTATTTTTTCGGTTTCTTTTTCACTTTTTTCCATACATTCCTTCCACAAATTAGGAATTTTCTTGTACCAGTTGTGAATGGGGTTATCAATCCCAGTCACATGCCATTTAATACTGTGATTGAAATGGTTAAGTAGAGCATCTGACAACATACTGTTTAAATAGGACTCTATTTGTGAAGACTTATTGGTGAATAAGTTTTTTATTTTATATGACACACATATTTGTAATTTTAACAATAGCAGTTCACTTTTAACTTGTACTAGAGGAGAATTATTCGTAATCTTAAATCTAGTGATGGTTGGAGTAATGCCTCGTTGTATACTCTTCTTGTCGAAAACAACTCGTGAAGGTTCATTTGCAATTACTTGTCTTGTTTTGAAAAGATTATTCTCATCTCCGACTGCCTGACAAGCTATTTTGTTAGTAATAGCCGACATTATCAAGACATGGAGAACAGCAGCACTAAGTATTTTCAAAAATATTATTCAAACTTTTTTAAACTGACTAACCACAGATAATAAACAACATTAATTTTGATAACTAGTTCGCTTGCTCATACAACCACTCTCATATTTGTAAGAACAAGCAGGACTTAAACTATCTTCAGGAATGTAAATATTTCGATGCAAGGTTAACATATGAACAAGTTTGGCCTACTATGCATCATACTTGTATCTTGCGTCTTCTTCTTTCTGACAAGTTACGTTTTGTAGGTGTGAAATAAAAATGAAATTTTACTAAGTGCGATTTTAGTATGCATGGTACATCTATTTTTTATTATTTTCAATTTTTCTGCTTATAGTAACTTATACATCTACATCTACATTTATACTCCGCAAGCCACCCAACGGTGTGTGGCGGAGGGCACTTTACGTGCCACTGTCATTACCTCCCTTTCCTGTTCCAGTCGCGTATGGTTCGCGGGAAGAACGACTGTCTGAAAGCCTCCGTGCGCGCTCTAATCTCTCTAATTTTACATTCGTGATCTCCTCGGGAGGTATAAGTAGGGGGAAGCAACATATTCGATACCTCATCCAGAAACGCACCCTCTCGAAACCTGGCGAACAAGCTACACCGCGATGCAGAGCGCCTCTCTTGCAGAGTCTGCCACTTGAGTTTATTAAACATCTCCGTAACGCTATCACGGTTACCAAATAACCCTGTGACGAAACGCGCCGCTGTTCTTTGGATCTTCTCTATCTCCTCCGTCAAACCGATCTGGTACGGATCCCACACTGCTATGCTGATTTATTTCATTATTTGTACTGAAACTGTTTGTTTCTTTTATCCCTATAAAGTTAGAATCACTCTTCTTAGTCTCGTTGGTAGAGTCAGCACGTTACTAAAGTTGTCTCTTAAATGAGAATCATATGTATTTCATGTCTATTGCTTCCACGTTTTTGTAATGCTGTAAAACTGATTATGGTTCATGTTCATTTGATAGCTGCTTTTCCATTTGTATATAGTATCAAGATAAACTGATGGTATATGTTGACACTATATCCTTACCGTGATTGGTATGTCAGTACTTTTTGCACATCACTTTATCCTGAAATCTATATACTCTTGAAGAGTATTTAAGTCAATTTATCTACAGAAATGTTCTGTTTCTGCTTGTTCTTTCAAATCTGAGGATGGCCTTGTGAACAACAGATACTAGTTATTAAATTTAATTACATATATCGTTTCTGATTTAGACAATTAAAAAGATTTTGTAACAAATATTTAGAAGTTCCTTTTCTTTTGAAAATGGCAACACAACTTTACTGTCGAGCGATCTAAATGTGATTTGATCGTGTTGATCCTGGACTCTGGTAATGAGATGCACTAGGGGCTGGAGTGAGACTGCTATGAGCATAGTTCTGCCGAGGCTGAGCTTTATTTATGTCCCTCGCCATAGTCTTTGGACAATAGTAGATTAGTGTGGCATGGATGTATGGCTGCCGGAGGCCTTACTGCCAAGTGTGAATTCCGGGGATTTCGGCGTTCCGCATCAAGTGAAAGTACGTCGGCAGTAATAGGATGAGGAAATTCACTCAGTGGCTATAAGCCAGGGAGCGCTTTCAAATGCTTCTGCACCCGAACCCAGCTTCCTACACGAAGATTAACGAAATAAACGAGCATGTGGACCTTATAGCTCCTACAGATTTTGCTACATTTTATTTGTTGTCAATACATTTGCAACTGAATGTAAGGCAGCAGAGTTGGAAAAGAAGCGGAATCTCATGAAATGGAAAGTAAGAGGGGAAGTGGAGGGATGGCGAAAAAACGAAAGCCAACTACAATTAATATCACGTCATGAACTGCACTACAAGGAAACAGGATAGGGATGACATTTAGACTGAGAGAGGTTATTACAAACAAGGATGCCAAAGGAAATATTACATTTATTGCAATAATCTACAGAATTATAAATATTTTTTAACAAAATACGCAAAAGATATTTAATGAAAATCATTTAAGTCTGTGCACTAGTATGCACGGTCTCATGCGAAATATATTCTCTACGAAGAGTTACAGAAACTAATAAAGACTGAAAATCCCACAAAAAGATAATAGAGCATTTTTTTCAATATGAATCATTGGATATGACACCGGAAATGCTACATACCTGTAGAACTTTTGAGAAGAACACGTTTGCACGTAAGAGATTAGTCCGAAGAAATTTGATAGAAAATTGATTTGAAAAGGACCCAGCGGTACTAACAATGAAGTTATTAAGAACCGAAACACACAGCATAAATGTTCCACAATGATATATGTTTTATATGTCGTTGTGAACCCGGTTTCCGCCATCGAGACCATCATGATACAGCTTATGACGGAAGAGACAGTCCACACATCACTGCGATTCTTGCTGTGCAAAGAGTTCTATTCCTAAAGATATACGATGTTTTACGGCTATATATCTGTTCGAAAGGAACACGAACAACAATGCTTCAATGTAACATGCGTAAAAAAAAGAAATATAATGTCTTTAAAGTTTAACATATTCAATACCTAACATATTTAGAGTCTAAATCGTTCAATACATCATTACAAAATATTTTTTAGCCAAGTTGAAGTACAGTTTAAGAACAGTAGAAGGGTGGTATTTGTAGATCATACAGACATAAAGACGTAATTTTTTAAGAACGTGCAATCTCTGTTTATAAAAGGAAATGTCCTGACTGACTCACTGACGCATCGTCGTCCCACACAAATCGCTAACAATACAAACTTCATCTACATCTACATCTACATCCATACTCTGCAAGCCACCTGACGGTGTGTGGCGGAGGGTACCTTGAGTACCTCTATCGGTTCTCCCTTCTATTCCAGTCTCATATTGTTTGTGGAAAGAAGGATTGACGGTATGGCTCTGTGTGGACTCTAATCTCTCTGATTTTATCCTCATGGTCTCTTCACGAGATATACGTATGAGGGAGCAATATACTGCTTGACTCTTCGGTGAAGGTATGTTCTCGAAACTTCAACAAAAGTCCGTACCAAGCTACTGAGCGTCTCTCCTGCAGAGTCTTCCACTGGAGTTTATCTGTCATCTCCGTAACGCTTTCGAGATTACTAACTGATCCCGTAACGAAGCGCGCTGTTCTCTGTTGGATCTTCACTATCTCTTCTATCAACCCTATCTGGTACGGATCCCACACTGGTGAGCAGTATTCAAGCAGTGGGCGAACAAGTATTCTGTAACCTACTTCCTTTGTTTTCGGATTGCATTTTTTTATGATTCTTCCAATGAATCTCATTCTGGCATCTGCTTTAGCTTCCGGCATCTGATTTACCAACTTGCAATCTTTCCTTATACTGTAGACATCGTTAAAAAGGGACTTTTCGAAATTTTATCCTAAGGGGGTGAAATAATGGGATGAAAGGCTTTCTGAAAATATGTCGCTATTAAGGCATTTTTGAAGCTAGAGCTGTTATGAGCAGTATTTGATTTCTCGGTCAGGAATAAAAAGTACGTGTTTCAGCGTTTTTGAAAATTCAACCCCTAAGGGGATGAAATGTCGTGTGAAAGTACTTTTTGAAAATAAATCATTATTAAAGGGCTACTTAAGCATTCGTAAAGCTACGTCTATGGAAATTGCTATTTGACTTCTCGGCTACAAATAAAAAGAAAGATATACGTGATTTTGGAAAATGAGCCCCTAAGGGAGTAGAATAGGGAATGAAAAGTTTTACAGAAATATTTCATTGTGAAAGCAGAATCGCTTTTTCGTCGGAAGTACATTCGGAAAAGACCCAGTTTATATGGCCTTAA
The DNA here is from genome assembly GCF_021461395.2 of Schistocerca americana. Classification (NCBI taxonomy): domain Eukaryota; kingdom Metazoa; phylum Arthropoda; class Insecta; order Orthoptera; family Acrididae; genus Schistocerca; species Schistocerca americana. The sequence continues at coordinate 868,184,947 of NC_060119.1, read as the reverse complement.
TTAACGAGCAAAGTGTAGAAGATGTTGAAATTTGTTAACTAAATCAAAGAGTGCTGTTTAAGAGCCACCACGATAAATGGATTTTGTCAGAATTCCATAGAAAAAGAAACTGATTAATTTTTTCAGGAGATCTAAAATACGTTTGTAGAATCATTTTTGTTTTAATTACTGCGCAAATTATTATTACTAATGAGAAAATAGATTCCACGTTTAAATGCGATTTGATGTACAGGAATATCCTTTGAGATGAGAGACTGAAGTACCTGGAGTAAAATTGGTGCTTTTAAATATTGCACCATTTATCCGATTTGTCTCTTTCACTTTTAACTGTAATTACGCAAAGACTGGCAGCAATGTAAAGGGTCACTAGCTCTTTTATAGTGTGTATATTTACACTTGAACAATGGGAGTAGCAACATGTAAATTCGATTAGAGAAAAACAAAGAAAAAAATCTGTGCAGATGATACAAATTATGTGAGCGAAGCAGTGGGAGTTAAGCTAGTAGTCTTACAACAGTGAGTCAAAGATGAATAAAACTACTACTGCTACTGCTAAGTTTTGTGCAATTCCTGACAAATTTCCTTCTTAGGGCACGATATGTTCTCAAATTTATCGAATCAGTTATATAAAAAATGCATATTTTAGAACCTGGTCCCTTTATGGATAAATTTCTGCTGACGCCCGTGGTACAACTACACGGATCCACGCTCAATTCTAAGATACAGGTGTCCAGGCTTTCCCAGCGAGGCGTTGTCATCTTGGAAAATCGGGTTTTATGCCGGTAATCGGCGTCTTATTTGCACTAAATTTCGATAGCGTAACTCAGTCTTCATCAGGTGCTCTCTGAGGCTTAATCAGACACACTTATATCTGTCTCCGTATGGACTCAAACGGCAACACAGTAACGGCCCATGTAAATGCCACGCACACTACTCACTGCCTCCCTGTGGTGGATGCCTATGATGGACCGAAAACGTCACGCCTGTTTCTTTCGCAAGGCCGTTGCCACAGCGGGCAGGGGCAGATATTTCTTGGAACAGCGGTGTGGCAGCCCCTGGGACGTGTACAGGCTGCGACGCGCTGTCACAAGAAATCAGATTGTGGGGGAGAGGGCACGGCCGTGCTGACACACGACCCCTGCTGCTGGAGCTCACCTCGCTCCGCCTCGCTGCTCACGCTTTTGCCCGACAGACGTGAGGTGAGGGAGATACCAACTATCTCCAGCCAGCACTCCTCGCCTTAATTATGGTTTGGTCGTATTGACCTCTCACTCAGCCAATTTGCCACAAGGATTACACAGACCTGCATTTTAAAATTTATGCCAGGTAATTTCTCTAAAAAGGAAAGTACTTGTGGAATCTCTTCTTCGCCGTTATGTGCTCCAAAACTTAATATTCTGGTACTTCTAAGTGGCGTCTGGACACTAACAGACATTAGAAAAACGACAGATACTATCAACTACAATTTCACGCTTTTGGAAGTCGATGCAAATATCTGTAAGAATGTTTAAAGTATTAGTAGTAGCAGTGTCAGTGGAGTCAATGATTAAATTTCAACGTCATGTAGAATCAGCGACTATCTATTAACATATTTTTTGTCATCAATCTTCTGACTGGATTGATGAGGCGTGTCTCGTATTACGCTTCTACACTACTGGCCATTAAAATTGCCACAGCACGAAGATGACGTGGTACAGACGCGGTATTTAACTGACAGGAAGAAGATGCTGTGATATACTAATGATTAGCTTTTCAAAGCATTCACACAAGGTGCTGACATGAGGAAAGTTTCCAATCGATTTCTCATACACAAACAGCAGTTGACCGGCGTTGCCTGGTGAAACGTTGCTGTGATGCCTCGTGAAGGAGGAGAAATGCGTACCACCGTCTTTCCGACTTTGATAAAGGTCGGGTTGTAGCCTATCGCGATTGCGGTTTATCGTATAGCGACATTGCTGCTCGCGTTGATCGAGATCCAATGACTGTTAGCAGAATATGGAATAAGTGGGTTCAGGAGGGTAATACGGAACGCCGTGCTCGATCCCAATGGCTTTGTATCACTAGCTTTCGAGATGACAGGCATCTTATCCGCATGGCTGTAACGGATCGTGCAACCACATCTCGATCCCTGAGTCAACAGATGGGAACATTTGCAAGACAACAACAATCTGCACGAACAGTTCGACGACGTTGCAGCAGCATGGACTATCAGTTCGGAGACCATGTCTGCGGTTACCCTTGACGCTGCATCACAGACAGGAGCGCCTGCGATGGTGTACTCAACGACGAACCTGGGTGCACGAATGCCAAAACGTCATTTTTTCGGATGAATCCAGGTTCTGTTTACAGCATCATGATGGTCGCATCCGTGTTTGGCGACATCGCGGTGAACGCACATTGGAAGCGTGTATTCGACATCACCATACTGGCGTATCACCCGGCGTGTTGGTGTGGGGTGCCGTTGGTTACACATCTCGGTCACCTCTTGTTCCCATTGACGGCACTTTGAACAGTGGACGTTACATTTCAGATGTGTTACGATCCGTGGCTCTACCATTCATTCGCTCCCTGCGAAACCTTACATTTCAACACGATAATGCACGACCGCATGTTGCAGGTCCTGTACGGGCCTTTCTGGATACAGAAAATGTTCGACTGCTGCCCTGGCCAGCACATTCTCCAGATCTCTCACCAACTGAAAACGTCTGGTCAATGGTGGCCAAGCAACTGGCTCGTCAAAATACGCCAGTCACTACTCTTGATGAACTGTAGTATCGTGTTGAAGCTGCATGGGCAGCTGTACCTGTACACGCCATCCAAGCTCTGTTTGACTGAATGCCGAGACGTATCAAGGCTGATATTTCTGCCAGAGGTGGTTGTTCTGGGTACTGATTTCTCAGGATCTATGCACCCAAATTGCGTGAAAATGTAATCACATGCCAGCTCTAGTATAATATATTTGTCCAATGAATACCAGTTTATAATCTGTATTTCTTCTTGGTGTAGCAATTTTAATGGCCAGTAGTGTAGATCATCATCTTCTTCTACATACTGTATTACTACTTCAGTATCCTCATATTTTTCCTCTGCTCCTTCTACTTCTGTTCGTGACGTCGACATGCATAACCGATCTAGTGTTAGCTTGCAGTCGATTCTGGTGAGAACAACTTTATCACTGAAATGTTCAAAATAACTCATGTTCTTCTCTACCTTCCTATTCCCCGATCGTACTCTCGCTATAGAATTTTCTATTGCTGTTAATATTTTCCTATAGTCACCCGACATTGAATCCTTATCTTCTTTCCATTTCGTTTCACTGACCCCCCACACTGTATCTAAACTCAACATTTCTCTTTTCAGGTTTTCTAGCTGCCCATCTAAGTTCAAAATTCTCCCATTCCACGCTCTGACTCACAGAACTTCACTCTTTAGCTGAGTATTCAGTCTTTTCCCACGGTCACCATACTTACCTCCCTTTGGGCGTCCCATCCGGAAAATCCTCAGACCACTGATCTTTGCGGACTACTCCGCCTTTCAGGGGTAATTTCCCACCGCTAGAGAAGATGGTTGCCATGAACATCTGCCTGCGCCTTCACCCTCATTGACAAAGCCGCTTACAGTCGTCGGGTGAGTCCCTATACATGAAGTCTTCAGCCACCATTGCTGCTGATTTTTATTCAGAATGTAAGCAGAGGCTGGGTTGAAACAGGGAACATAAAATTATTTGATTATGCCATGACCCGAACCCCCTTAATACAGGAAAAGAAGAGGCTTCTGTAAATATAGGATCCGCTGACTAACCGATTTGTGAATATCAGCAGGGTCAATCGCGTAATATAAATGTTTGGGACCATAGTACTTGAGTATTATGTCAAATGTTCACAAGGGCTCCGTTGTTCATTAAGCAGATAGCAGCTCTCAAATTACTTAGAGGGATTGTAAGACTACAGGTTGTCTATGAAGAAGGTTGCTTTAAAAAAGATTGTATCCTATGTACTGTAAATGTACTGAAGTTGAGAGTATAGAAAGAAGGACGGCGCGAATAATCACCTGTCGTACTGAATAAACTGAAATGGCAGACATACGAAGATCCGTTCAGTAGTCATGAAAATTCCACGAACTATTTTTCTGGGCCCAATCTATGTGCATGCACTCCATGTGGGACCTGAAGAAAAAACCAGTTTCTTAAAAGGCATGATAGCTAGCATTTTTCCAAGGTCAAACCGTGAGTGAAACAAGAAGGAACTTCAGTGTATATGTCACTAAAAACATCTCCGTTTTTTGTGAGGCATCACTCTACTGACAAGCGTGATGCGACCAACAGCGAAATACAGGTCACAGTTCGTAGTAACTGACGGAAAGTCATGGAGTAAAACAGAAGTGATTTCTGGCTTTCCCCAAGGTGGTATTATAGGCCCTTTGCTATTCCAGATCTATATAAACGATTTGGGAGACAATCTGAGCAGCCGTCTTCGGTTGTGAGCAGATGACGCTGTCGTTTATCGACTAATGCAGTCATCAGAAGATCAAAACAAGCTACAAAACGATTTAGAAAAGGTATCTGAGTGATGCAAAAAGTGGCAGTTGACCCTATATAACGAAAAGTGTGTGGTCATCCACATGAGTGCTAAAATGAACGCAGACTTCGCTTACACGATAAATCAATCTAATCTAAAAGCCGTAAATTCAACTAAATACCTAAGTATTACAATTACGAACAACTTAAATTGGAAGGAACACATAGAAGTTGTCGTGGGGAAGGCTAACCAAAGACTACGTTTTATTGGCAGGACACTTAGAATGTGTAACAGACCTACTAAGGAGACTGCCTACACTACGCTTGTCCGTCCTCTTATAGAATACTGCTGCGCGGTGTGGGATCCTTACCATACAGAGCTGACGGAGTACATCGAAAAAGTTCAAAGAAAGGCAGCACGTTTTGTATTATCGCGAAATGTGGGAGAGAGTGTCACAGAAACGATACAGGATTTGGGCTGGACATCATTAAAAGAAAGGCGTTTTTCGTTGCGACGGAATCTTCTCTCGAAATTCCAATCACCAACTTTCTCCTCTGAATGCGACAATATTTTGTTGACACCGACCTACATAATAAAAAACGGAAATCAGAGCTCGTACGGAAAGATATAGGTGTTCATTCTTTCCGCGCACTATACGAGATTGGAATAACAGAGAATTGTGAAGGTCGTTCTATGAACCCTCTGCCAGGCACTTAAATGTGATTTGCAGAGTATCCGTGTATGTGTACATATAGATCTAGATACTCCGCTGTGCCAACCTCTTCGCCTCATAGTAGCACTCGCACCCAATTTCGTCAGTTACTTGTTGGACATATCCGAAGCTCTGTCTTCTCCTACAGTTTTTACACTGGACAGCTTCCTCTGGTACGAAGAACCTCCTCATTTATCATATATATTATTTCTCAAGTCAACATTACTTTTCCTCGACACTCACTAATCGTACAGGGATGAAAGATTTTTTAAACCCGAAGCTGACACTGCATACCGATTTTTCGGTGAAACTTACTATTTATGTAAAATTTTGACGCAAAAGAGACCACTATAATAGGCAAAAATGACATCGAGGATGCCCATCTTCATACCTATATTTTACGAATCTAGCTTACTAATCATGAACAAGAGACTCCATTTCCATATTGTCTTATTACAAATATGATTTTGTTTCTTTTACAGTACTTATTAACTGCGTAATTTGTATGCGCCATTAACATAGACAATAACCGTGATGACTGCGGCAGCCCATTGTCTCTGCCCGTCGTATAAAATGACTCTGCTGAAAGAATATACTTTCTGAAACGACAAACGAGCTTGTCGTAGTCACCTTGAATTGTGATTTACCTACTGCTGCTACGGCGTAACGTGCTTACTGTAACTGAATTTTGTTCAAAATTTTGTGCATGGAAATGTGCATACAAGGATGTGCCATAAATTCTTGATTATTATTTAACGATGTTCGGTTAGTTCTTACAGATGTTTTCTCTTCATTACCACAACTACCCTTAACCTAACAACGACGCTTACTCCAAATACTGTTGTTATCTGCAACTATAAAAGTGCAAAAGTTTTGAACGTCGCCTGTTTCGAATTAATGCTTACCTAATTAACACCGGAAAAGCTGTTGCAATACCACGGATGCCTTTCCAACTGACTAGAAGACACTAAACTATTAAAACTGCACTTGCGATCACTATAAACAAGTCGCAGGGACAAATGTTCCAAAGAGCAGGAGTATATTTATTAAATCCCGTTTTTACTCATGGACAATGGTATCCTAGAGTAACTAAACAGTTAACGTTTTTGTATCCCTTAAAGAAAATGAAAAACGAGAAATACACGAAGGTTACATTCTTACTCTAAATATCGTTTACACCGAGGCACTGAAACGCTATGTAAGGCTTTTTATTCACACTTACGTTCATGGAAGTGTATTTCTAAGGATGTATCATAAATTTGTCATTATTATTTCACAGCGTTCTGTTCATTTGTAAAGCTGTTTCCTCTTCATTCCCACAAGTAGCCTTATCCCAGCCACTACACGTATTCTAAATTCGGTCGTTATTTAAAACTACAAAAGTGTGGAAGTTTCCCACGGGTCGCCCTGTTTTGTCAATATATCTCTGGCGAGCATTTTATGGTGCCTTTCAGAATGTGCGTTTGAAACTACACTACGTCTCGATCCCTGAGTCAACAGATGGGGACGTTTGCAAGACAACAACCATCTGAACGAACAGTTCGACGACGTTTGCAGCAGCAGGAACTACCAGCTCTGAGGCCATGACTGCGGTTACCCTTGACGCTGCATCACAGACAGGAGCGCCTGCGATGGTGTACTCAATAACGAACCCTGGTGCACGAATGGCAAAACATTTTTTCGGATGAATTCAGGTTCTGTTTACAGCATGATGATGGTCCCATCCGTGTTTGGCGACATCGCGGTGAACGCACATTGGAAGCGCGTATTCGTCATCACCATACTGGCGTGTCAGCCGGAGTGATGGAATGGGGTGCCATTGGTTACACGTCTCCGTCACGTCTTGTTCGCACTGACGGCACTTTGAACAGTGGACGTTACATTTCAGATGCGTTACGACCCGTGGCTCTACCCTTCATTCTATACCTGCGAAACCCTACATTTCAGCAGGATAATGCACGACCGCATGTTTCAGGTCCTGTACGGGCCTTTCTGGATACAGAAAATGTTCAACTGCTGCCCTGGCCAGCACATTCTCCAGATCTCTCACCAACTGAAAACGTCTGGTCAGTGGTGGCCGAGCAACTGGCTCGTCACAATACGCCAGTCACTACTCTAGATGAACTGTGGTATCATGTTGAAGCTGCATGGGCAGCTGTACCTGTACACGCCATCCAAGCTCTATTTGACTCAATCCCCAGACGTATTTACGCCGTTGTTCTGGGTACTGATTTCTCAGGATCTATGCACCCAAATTGCGTGAAAATGTAATCAACCAGTTCTAGAATAATATATTTGTCCAATGAATACCCGTTTATCATCTGCATTTGTTCTTGGTGTAGCAATTTATTGGCCAGTAGTGTAGTATCTCTCTACAAGCCAATATCTAGAATTCCTTCTGCGACAGCGATGTAAAATTTGATAGTATCATGTCTACATATTGTTAACAGATACACGCTTTAGATTTTTGGAATAAATGGTTCACACACACACACACACACACACACACACACACACACACACACACACACACACAGAGACACTTCGTGGAGAATGTGACCCACAATAAGGACGGCAAAATAGTAGTTACTTGGGATGAATGCTTTTAGGAGGAGATAAACGTTGCAATGACGAGCATATTCGGTACTTGGCAATCACCTAGCCATGAAAAAATGGACACGAGACGGGGAAAAATGCAAGACGATGAAGTAGTAAAGGAACGATCTACAACGTCTCTGCGTACGTTCGGAAAATTTTGCGGGTTTTCTGCAGCTCTTTCCTTCACGACAGCCCTTTCGGTCCTGCCTAAAAAGCTGCCGGAACGGTGCCCCACCGGAGTCTGGAGGAAATGAGTCTGGAGACGCTGGAGGCTCAGGAAATAGACTGCGGCTGGGCAGGGGACATAACCGCACGGGGTGGCGTCACGTGCCGTGGCAGCGGTCAGGTGACACGCTGTCGCACGCAGCGCCAATCCACGTGCACTCCGCCAGCAGCAATTAACACAAGTTTGAAGGCAATCGAAAACTAACGCTGCCAGCGGTGCTGAAACCAGCAAATGAGCGGCTTTTACGCTGACGGAAAAAAATGCAATGCCCTCTAGAACTGTGCTCAGTGGTACTACGATAAAAATATGCATTCTGAAGGGTTGTTGTATTATTGATTCATTTGTCACATTCATCGTTAATTAGATGGCACTCAGGAGGCTTGTCTGTGGACCCTGTGCTTTGACTCTGGACGCAGTAGCATCCTTTTTACCACGTTGTAGCTAAAAATGTTCGATTAACATACTCGCAGATTACGAGCCTGTGTTAAGTTCATTGTAATGCTTGGAGTGTGCACTTATCTTATTGGTTTCGACGACTTTTCTCCACTAATCCAATATTAACTGTGGTGCGTAATATTAATTACTTCATTGCAGAAACCCCAGAAGTCAACGTGAAAAGCAGATATTACTAAATAACTTACACCATCACAGAGTTTGCATTTCGTATTAATGTTTACATTGTTCCACAACATTTGTACAATGCACAGCTGAAGGAAACTGACTTTAGAGATCATTTACTCAAACTAACTGGAAACTACTGCCCCTCTACTGTCACTCTCGAACTCTTAGGCTCACTACTTATATAGTTTCTTAAAAATACAATGTTTTTGAAAATATTGTTCAACAATGTCACTTTGCGTTACAACTAAAATCGATTGTTTCATAAGGAATTACAGTTACAGATCCGAAGACAATAAATTACTGATTATAACAAATGTGATTTCTAAAACTGCTTTTCGGATTTAGTATCGAAATTCTGATGAGAAATGTGACTAACGATACTTGATACAAAATAATTAATCTCCTTAATCACAACAGGGTTTTGACGCTTGGAGTACTGTACATAACACGAAATAGATTTTTGAGTATCAAACTTTACGTATAATCTCATTTTGACCGAATGATTGAAATAATAATTTCTTTAGATAGAAAGTATAGAATTCCTAATTACAAAATTAACGGCATTCAATCTGATATGAGGTTTTATAGGAACATAATCTCTTAAGAGTGAACGTAACTTTCAGCGCATCATTTAGCCAGAAATCTATCCCAAACATTAATTTTCGCATTTTATGAAATAACAGAATTCCCGATTTGATGGCTGAACTGATTTTAACACCAACATTTCTAGGTTGTTCAAAAATGGCTCTGAGCACTATGGGACTTAACATCAGTGGTCATCAGTCCCCTACAACTTCGAATTACTTAAACCTAACTAACCTAAGGACATCACACACATCCATGCTCGAGGCAGGATTCGAACCTGCGACCGTTTCTAGGTTGTTACTGCCACATAGTTACACAAATGTTGATCTTTAAATTTCGTAAAATTGATGATTACAGTAAGATGCTTTCCACTAATTAAAGATTCCAGTTAATTTTATTTAAATGAGCTGTAGCTGACTTAATGAGTTTGTTACATATTATATATCTAGCGGTCAATGCCGCTTGATACAATACAGAGGGCTGCTAGAAGCACTGCTGAATTGCAACAACAGGTGCAAGATGGATGGGGCAGTCTAACGTAGAATGCCATTCGACACCTTTATGATCTTTTGTATGCGAGAAAACACAATGCCCCGAGAGTAGACGACATTTCATCAGAACTACTGATAGCCTTCGGGGAGTCAGCCACGACAGAACTCTCCCATCTGGTGAGCAAGATGTATGAGACAGGCGAAGTACCCCCAGAGTTAAATAAAGAATGTAATAATTCCAATTCCAAAGAAAGCAGGTGCTGACAGGCGTGAAAAGTACCGAACTATCAGTTTAATAAGTCACGGTTACATAATACTAACACGAATTCGTTACAGAAAAGTAGAGAAACTGGTAGAAGCTGACCTCAGGGAAGATCAGTTTGGATTCCGGAGAAATGTAAGAACACGCGAGACAATACTGACTCTACGACTTTTCATAGAAGATGGATTAAGGAAAGTCAAACCTACCTTTATAACATTTGTAGATTTAAAGAAAATTTTTGACAGTGTTGCCTGGAATAATCTCTCTGAAATTCTGAGGTAGTACGGATAAAAATACAGGAAGCGAAAGGCTATTTACAGTTTGAAGAGAAACCAGATGCAGTTACAAGAGTCGAGAGGCATGAAAGGGAAGCAGTGGTTGAGAAGGGAGTGAGACAAGCTAATAGCATATCCTCGATGTTATTCAATCTGTAGATTGAGCAAGCAGTAAAGGAAACAAAATGAAAACTTGGAGCAGTTATTGAAGTCCAGGGAGCAGAAATAAAAACGGTGAGATTTGCCGATGACATTGTAAGTCTGTCAGAGACAGCAAAGGACTTGGAAGAACACTTTAACGGAATCGACCGTATCATCAAAGGAGGATATAAGATGAAGATCAACAAAAGTGAAACGAGGCTAGTGGTATGTAATCGAACTAAATCAGGTGATGCCGAGGGAATTAGATTAGGAAATTAGACACTGAAAATAGTAGACGAGTTTTGCTATTTGAATAGAAAAATGACTGATGACGGCCGAAGTAGAAAAGATGTAACTTGTAGACTGGCAATGGCAACAAAAAAATTTATGAAGATGAGAAATTTTTTAACGTTGAGGACAGATATAAGTGTCAGAAAGTCTTTTTTGAAAGTTTTTGTATCGAGTGTAGCCATGTATGGGAGTGAAACGTGGATGACGAACAGTTTAGACAAGAAGAGATTAGAAGCTTTTGAAATGTGATGCTACAGAAGAATACTGAAGATTAGATGGGCAGTTCACGTAACTAATAAGGTGATAAAGTATAAAGCTGAGAAGAAAAGAAATTTGTGACACAACCTGACTGGAAGAAGGTATCGGTTGATAGGGCACATTCTGAGACATCAAGCGATCACCAAACTATTACTGGAGGGAAGCGTGAGGGCTAAAAATCGTAGAGAGAGAGACCAAGAGATGAATACATTAAGCAGATTCAGAAGGGTGTAGGTTGCAGTAGTTACTTGAGATGAAGAAGCTTGCACAGGATAGAGTAGCATGGAGAACTGAATCAAACCAGTCTTCGGACAGAAGACGACGACAAGAACATTCCTACTGCGATGAACTACGTGTCATCTCACTTGGCAATAAAATGACATTGTCCTTGAAGGTCTTCCATGTTTGCCGGTCGTGTACACATACAAGCATGACTGAGACATGAACAGAGCCGTAAATTCGACAAGTCTGTATTTTGCACTCTACAAATGTTCTGTGAATGCTCCTTTGGTGCCGGCCGAAGTGGCCGTGCGGTTAAAGGCGCTGCAGTCTGGAACCGCAAGACCGCTCCGGTCGCAGGTTCGAATCCTGCCTCGGGCATGGATGTTTGTGATGTCCTTAGGTTAGTTAGGTTTAATAGTTCTAAGTTCTAGGGGACTAATGACCTCAGCAGTTGAGTCCCATAGTGCTCAGAGCCATTTGAACCATTTTTTGCTCCTTTGGTCATACGACACACGTCCAAGCGATAGTCATGTTTGTTCCATACCTGTTGTCACAACGCTCTATTGATGATGATCAGCAGTCACTGAACTGTTCCAGTGTTCTGGCAGCGGGGATCCGTAAACACGGCACTTAATGTACCACCGAAGTAAAAAGTCACAAAGCGTTCTCACAGAACGAAAATGGCCGCATACAGCTTGGTTTGTGACACTGCACAGAATACATTAACGTTCGGTGAATCAAGTTCATGCGCCACGACTTTATGAGGAAATACAGTGCCCCACACTCTCACTTTGTGGCGATTAACGTTTCCAGATAAATAGAAGCCTGCTTCTTCTCCGAGTATTAATGTGGAGGCGAAATGATCATCCTCAAGTGATTTGTGAATTGTTATGCAAAACCGAAGGCGTTGGCTATAATCTTTCGGTTTTAACTGTTTCACGAGTTGCAGACGGTACCTTTTCAATTGTAACCACGGTAGAAAAATGTTCCACATAGTTTTTTGTACAGTAACTCGTTATGGTAGCAATCATGCTTGACAGCTGGCTCTTCAAATAGTTGTAAATGAAAATCCGTACGAACAGAAAGGGCAACTCTGCGAGCAATATTTGTTTCAAAGGAGATCGAAATTTACGAATACTTATTGATAAAGGTACAATTCTATCTGAATGCATACTGTAGTGTTGAAACATACATGTCGCATACTCCAACGTTGAAAAACTCTTTTGTAGTTCTGTTGTCATTTCGTCAAGACAGTGCACTTTAACGGCAGCAGGTGGGCACAATGCAAACTTGATGAGTTCACGGTTCTATTCACACATGAATCGCATCTGTACATGCAAAACTCTGAACTCTGGAAACGTATCAATCGTTTAGAGCAGCCCTGTATAGTGCTGTGAGATCACCGAACGGGCATGGCTGAAGAACACGAACAACAGTAAGGTAAAGGCACATCTGTGCTGAGCTAATGCTGTCAACGTATGGGCCAGGAAAACACTTGTCTTTGTACACTACTGGCTATTAAAATTACTACACCAAGAAGAAATGCAGATGATAAACGGGTATTCGTTGGACAAATATATTATACTAGAACCGACATGTGATTACATTTTCACGCAATTTGGGTGCACAGATCCTGAGAAATAAGTACCCAGAACAACCACCTCTGGCCGTAATGACGGCCTTGATACGCCAGGGTACAGAGTCAGACCTTGGATGGCGTGTACAGGTACAGCTGCCCATGGAGCTTCTACACGATACCACAGTTCATCAAGAGTAGTGACTGGCGTATTGTGACGAGCTAGTTGCTCGGCCACCATTGACTAGACGTTTTCGATTGGTGAGAGATCTGGAGAATGTGCTGGCCAGAGCAGAAGTCGAACATTTTCTGTATCCAGAAAGACCCGTATAGGACCTGCAACATGCGGTCGTGCATTATCCTGCTGAAATGTAGGGTTTCGCAGGGATCGAATGAAGGGTAGAGGCCGGCCGGAGTGGCCGAGCGGTTCTAGGCGCTTCAGTCTGGAGCCGCGCGATTGCTACGGTCGCAGGTTCGAATCCCGCCTCGGGCATGGATGTGTGTGATGTCCTTAGGTTAGTTCGGTTTTAGTAGTTCTAAGTTCTAGGGGACTGATGACCTCAGATGTTCAGTTCCATAGTGCTCAGAGCCATTTGAAGGGTAGAGCCACGGGTCGTAACACATCTGAAATGTAACGTCCACTGTTCAAAGTGCCGTCAATGCGAACAAGAGGTGACCGAGACGTGTAACCAATGGCACCCGATACCATCACGCCGGGTGATACGCCAGTATGGCGATGACGAATACACGCTTCCAACGTGCGTTCACCGCGATGTCGCCAAACACGGATGCGACCATCATGATGCTGTAAACAGAACCTGGATTCATCCGAAAGAATGACGATTTGCCATTCGTGCACCCAGGTTCGTCGTTGAGTACACCATTGCAGGCGCTCCTGTCTGTGATGCAGCGTCAAGGGTAACCGCAGACATAGTCTCCGAGCTGATAGTCCATGCTGCTGCAAACGTCGTGGAACTGTTCGTGCAGATGGTTGTTGTCTTGCAAGCGTCCCCATCTGTTGACTCAGGGATCGAGACGTGGCTGCAGGATCCGTTACTTCCATGCGGATAAGATGCCTGTCATCTCGACTGCTAGTGATACGAGGCCGTTGGGATCCAGCGCGGTGTTCCGTATTACCCTCCTGAACCCACCGATTCCATATTTTGCTAACAGTCAATGGATCTCGACCAACGCGATCAGCAATGTTGTGATACGATAAACCGCAATCGCGATAGGCTACAATCCGACCTTTATCAAAGTCGGAAACGTGGTGGTACGCATTTCTCCTCCTTACACGAGGCATCACAACAACGTTTCACTAGGCAACGCCGGTCAACTGTTGTTTGTGTACAAGAAATCGGTTGGAAACTTTCCTCATGTCAGCACGTTGTAGGTGTCGCCACCGGCGCCAACCTCGTGTGAATGCTCTGAAAAACTAATCATTTGCATGTCACAGTATCTTCTTCCTGTCGGTTAAATTTCGCGTCTGTATCACGTCATCTTCGTGGTGTAGCAATTTTAATCTCCAGTAGTGTAAATAGACTTGCTCTCGTTATTTGCTTCCACACAGATCTCAGATGTCTTCATCAGGGCATAGGACTGTAATACAGGTCAGATACTGCTGGGAAAATTTATGGCCATGAGGACCTAGAAGAGAAGTAATAAATACGCACCACACGCTGCGTATATCTCCGCTATTCTTGGCGCATTAATGAAGCTGGCCTCGGTAGTGCGGGCGGCAGTAGCAGCTCCTCTACTTGCTTCGCAGAATTTGCGAGGGTACTGACGCAAATACCAGTCGAAGTGTGCTTCACGAGTGGAGTCACCAGGGAGGGCTTTTATTTGCAATGGGAACTTGCTCGGCGCGCTTGAAGCAACTCGTTTTGCCGCCGGCCGAGTTGGAGGCCAGGGGCGGACGCTTCGTTACGCGACAGCCTTCAAAGGGAAATGGCGAATTTGCGACGGCGGGCTGTGCGCTCAAAATAGCCCCGCAAGGCCCTACCCGGAGCCCTCTGCCGCCGCCGCTGTCGGCCACGGGGACATCCGGAGGGCGAGTCTGCCAGTAGGAAACTGGAGGCAGCTGCCTAAGAGCGGAAGTGTGCAAATGTGAAAAAAAAAATCGTTTTTAGATTTTGCTGACATTGAGTAGTAAAATCTATTGACAATTGTTTTCGAAAGTTCCATTTCCGAAACTGTATGGGAAGCCAAAGGAAAAAAAGCTCAAGTGCGGAAAGAACTCGTGATCTGTGGGTTCCGCACAAACTCAGTTATGTACGTATACAGGGTGAATCTCCTAAAACTTGTATCGCATGTATTGCGGAGATGGAAAACGCTACTGATTTGCAGTTTTCACACAACGGACTGGTAGTCAGGGGTTCGTATTGTTAGCCAGTGCCGGCCGAAGTGGCCGTGCGGTTAAAGGCGCTGCAGTCTGGAACCACAAGACCGCTAGGTCGCAGGTTCGAATCCTGCCTCGGGCATGGATGTTTGTGATGTCCTTAGGTTAGTTAGGTTTAACTAGTTCTAAGTTCTAGGGGACTAATGACCTCAGCAGTTGAGTCCCATAGTGCTCACAGCCATTTGAACCATTTATTAGCCAGTAAACATTGTAATAATACTTAGGACGCGAATTTTTTTTTTGTGCAAGCATACACTTTTTTAAGTGGAACAATGCCTGTTGAAATTAGCAGACTAAAAGAAGGATAAATTATCATGTAACTGGTGTCTGTTGGAGGATCCTAGTGCGAGTCGTTTATGAGAGATTTTGAAACGTTCCGACACCGATACTTGTCTGTGCCATTTAACCTGCCTAGTTGCTAGGTATGATGCTGTTTTTGTTTGCTTACAGCGTGCTTATGTGTTCCTTGAGTGCACTGCAACTTGTTAGTGAGTTAGCGTGTGACAGTCCAAGCAGTAGTTCTTCAGTGGGCAATGCGATTTACCAATGCGGAAAAAGCCTACATGCTCATTGTGTATAGAAAGTGTGGGAAGAATGCAGTTCGTTCTTGTACTGTGTTTCCGTTAAGATATTGTTGTTGTGGTCTTCAGTCCAGAGACAGGTTTGATGCAGCTCTCCATGCTACTCTATCATGTGCAAGCTTCTTCATCTCCCAGTACCTACTGCAACCTACATCCTTCTGAATCTGCTTGGTGTATTCATCTCTTGGTCTCCCTCTACGATTTTTACCCTCCACGTTGCCCTCCAATACCAAACTGGTGATCCCTTGATGCCTCAGAATATGCCCCTTCTTCTAATCAAGTTGTGCCACAAATTTCTCTTCTCTCCAATTCTGTTCAATACTTCCTCATGAGTTATGTGATCTACCCATCTAATCTTCAGCATTCTTGTGTAGCACCACATTTCGAAAGCTTCAATTCTCTTCTTGTCCAAACTATTTATCGTCCATGTTTCACTTCCATACATGGCTACACTCCATAGAAATACTTTCAGAAACGACTGCCTGACACTTAAATCTATACTCGATGTTAAAAAATTTTTGCTTCTTCAGAAACGCTTTCCTTGCCATTGCCAGTCTACATTTTATATCCTCTCTACTTCGACCATCATCAGTTATTTCGCTCCCCAAATAGCAAAACTCATTTACTACTTCAAGCGTCTCATTTCCTAATCTAATTCCTGCAGCATCACCCGATTTAATTCGACTACATTCTATTATCCTAGTTTTGGTTTTGTTGGTGTTCATCTTATATTCTCCTTTCAAGACACTGTCCATTCCGTTCAACTGCTCTTCCAGGTCCTTTGCTGTCTCTGACAGAATTACAATGTCATCGGCGAACCTCAAAGTTTTTATTTTTTCTCCATGGATTTTAATTCCCACTCCGAATTTTTCTATTGTTTTCGTTACTTCTTGCTCAATATACAGATTGAATGACATCGGGGATAGTCTACAACCCTGTCTCACTCCCTTCCCAACCACTGCTTGCCTTTCATGCCCCTCGACTCTTATAACTGCCTTCTGGTTTCTGTACAAATTGTAAATAGCCTTTCGCTCCCTGTATTTTACCCCTGCCACCTTCAGAATTTGAAAGAGAGTATTCCAGTCAACACTGTCAAAATCTTTGTCTATGTCTAGAAATGCTAGAAACGTAGGTTTGCCTTTCCTTAATCTAGCTTCTATTGCCTCACGTGTTCCACTATTTCTACAGAATCCAAACTGATCTTCCCCGAGGTCGGCTTCTACCAATTTTTCCATTCGTCTGTAAAGAATTCGTGTTAGTATTTTGCAGCTGTGACTTATTAAACTGATAGTTCGGTAATTTTCACATCTGTCAACGCCTGCTTTCTTTGGGATTGGAATTATTATATTCTTCTTGAAGTCTGAGGGTATTTCGTCTGTCTCATACATCTTTCTAACTAGATGGTAGAGTTTTGTTAGGCTTGGCTCTCCCAAGGATTTCAGTAGTTCTAATGGAATGTTGGCTACTCCTGGGGCCTTGTTTCGACATAGATCATTCAGTGCTTTGTCAAACACTTCACGCAGTATTCCGATAGAAATCAGTCACCTCAAGGTGAAAGTGGTACTGTAACACATAGATAGTGCAACAGAAGGAATCAAGTGACGAGAGAAGAAGGGGAAATCAGTGTTCTTGCTGTTGTTGCAGTTGATCCGCACGTTAGCTCAATCGCAATGGGAGTAGTAGGTGGCATGAGCCAGGCAAGTGTCCTATGCGCTATCCATCGACATAGGTTCCATCCCTGTCATATCTCTCTCATCAAGAGATGCATGGAAACGATAATGAGAAGCATGTTAACTTTTGTGCATGGATACTTCTGATGTACCGTGTATCTTCGTTTAGTGATGAAGCTACATTTACCAAACATGGCCAGATAAACCGCTGATTTTATGTAGCGGATAGTAATAATAGTGCAACGCAGCTTTAAATTAAGGTTTGAAAATTTTTATTCGAATGAGGAAATTACTATAAAATTATCAATTTTAATACCGTACCTCTATAATTATTACCATTCGTTTTCCTCATAATCTATTAAACCAGTCACTGTCCTTATTGAGCTGGGTTACGTTTACATTCATATAAACAATTGTGCATATGTCAGTTTGCATGAAATATTTGAATTTTTGGTGTATATTTTCTTCAATTATGCCTTCTGAGAATGCTCCAGAAATGTACTCTGGAACTCCTTTGTCCTCAACACTCATCTTTCTTTTGTCTTGTTTCATTTGCTAGGTTCTGAATAGACACTGCAGCTCTAGACACACGAATATGTTCAACTTCCTCAAGAACTGTTACAGTGAATACACCCGCCCTGAAGATCAAACGCTGTAATGCTTTCACTCTTCCTATGTTTTCTTCATTAGAAATATGCTTACAGGATCTGTTTGTTGCCTGTGTCACATATTAAGGTTAACTTTCTCTTGGTGATATAAAAAATTTAAGCTTCTAAGTCACTTAAAAGATACTGCCACTAACGTCACATATTTTGATACTCAAACACTCACTCAACAGCACCTATAGGGGGCTTCCCATTGACCTAGAATCATGAAGTTCGGGAAGAGACAAGGTTTCACACTACAAGTAAAGGAAAAAATCCGAAAATCCGAAAACTGTTAGTCTGAAATTATATCATAAGATTTTTTTTTGTTATTTTTTATCCGTCTGTCTGTCTGTATGCCTGCCTTTTCAGGCTCCTTTTTCTCTGGAACCGGTTGGTGGATCAAGTTAAAATTTTTATCACATATTGAAGTCTGCGGTCCATTGGCGGTGTTCACAATTTAAGATTCTAAATCAATGCAATCGAAAGATTCGCTCATTTATGTCACATATTTTCTTACTCGCAAATTCATTCGTCAAAACCTATAGCGTACTTCCGTTGATCTTGGATTATGTAATTGTTAACAAGGGAGCGTGTGTTTCTTGCACGTCTTCCCTTAAGTTGCGCTCGAAAACTGAGAACACGGATAGAGAATCTAATCCAGAAGTGGTTTGTATGCAGAAATTTCAATGCAAGTGGGTTTCCTTGTCCCACACTTCAAAGCCGTTTGGTTGACGATCGTTTACGTCGCTAGCACAAGCTAACGACACAAAGTAGGCGTGGAAGAACATGCATTTTATGTGTACATAGTTTTCAGAAATTTAGACAGTGTAAAATGAAGTTTTGGACGTAATGAAATTAATTTATAGGGAACAGGCAGGAGAGAAATAAACAGAGAAACTTTACTGCACCAGTGAGCAGGTATAAGGGTCGATATAGAAGGCACTGAGAAACGACAAATTAATCACAGGAATGTTACACAGTGGGGAGAATTGCAGGTGGGTGCAAGGAAAGTGATGTCTAAATCTGTTTCGATGGGTGCAGTAAGCAGATAGAAATTAAAACACGTAGGTGTTCATAAAAATTACAACAAATTAATAGCAGCAAATAATGAAATTTACTCGTACACAAAGCCGCCCCCTCTGACAACAATAGCTCTAACCCTGTTGTGCAGGGAGTTGAACTGAGACAAAAAGGAATTAAAGACATTAGCTGCAAGTAGGCATTGATTTATATCAATGGGTGAAGTCGGAGATTTTTGCCGGGCCAGGATTCAAACTCACGTGTCCCGCTTACTAGACAGATGCGCTGATCACTACGTCATCCGGACAGAGCAACCGCAGAGACTAACTTAGCACATCTCCAGTCGGATCCAAATTTTCAGCTTATACCACACACTATTGACGTAGTGCCCCTGCTCATTAGCCTAGTTACTCGCAGCATATGGTCAATTCCCGCAAGAGTTCGAGCTTGGTGTGCATATATTAATATAAATCAATGCCTAGCAGCAGCAGATGTCTTTAATTCGTTTGTGCCTTCATTCATAGTGCCAGTAGGATCAGAACGGTGTCTGTTCTTTCAGACGTGCCCGAAAGAACAGACACCACATACATAACTAAGGTGATTCTTTCTGTGCATATGTACACTAAACTCGAACTCTTATGGGAATCGGCGAGATGCGGCGAGTGATGAGGCAAGTTGTAAGTAGGCTGTTTAGGTTTTTTTATTGGTAACGCCACCTCTGTATGAAAATCACTGGCTGTGCTGTGTGCAGTCTGTGGCTGCTTTGCATTGTTGTAATACTCGCCATTGTAGTGTTAGGCAGCTGGCTGTGAACAGCGCGTAGCGTTGCGCAGTTGGAGGTGAGCCGCCAGCAGTGGTGGATGTGGGGAGAGAGATGGCGGAGTTTTGAAATTTGTCATGAACTGCTATATTTATATATGATGATATCAAGGTAAATACATTGTTTGTTCTCTATTAATATCTTTCTTTTGCTAACTATCCCTATCAGTAGTTAGTGCCTTCCATAGTTTGAATCTTTTATTTAGCTGGCAGTAGTGGCGCTCGCTGTATTGCAGTAGCTTGAGCAGCGAAGATTTTTGTGAGGTAAGTGATTTGTGAAAGGTATAGTTTAATGTTAGTCAGGGTCATTCTGTTGTAGGGAATTTTGAAAGTCAGATTGCGTTGCGCTAACAAAATATTGTGTGTCAGTTTAAGCACAGTCATGTATAAATTGTTCAAAGGGGAAGTTTCAAAGTGAACAGGGGCACTACATCAGTAGTGTGTGGTTTAAGTCGAGAATTTGAGTCTGACTGGAGGCAGCTAGGGTAGCCAGTGCGGTTGTGGTGACCATCATGTCCGGATGGCGTAGTAGTCAGCAAGTGGGAGACCCGAGTTCGAATTACAGTGTGGCACATATTTTGAACCTGCTCTATTGATACGAATCAGTGTCCAGTAGCAGCTCTTATCTTTAATTCCTCTGTGTCTGCAGGATCAAAAATGGTGTCTGTTCTTTCGGGCCACATACATATATATAGTTGAACTGAGCCTGGATAACCTGATAAAGTTCCTTCGATCCACACTGCCTCATCTCTGCGTCAGATTTAGTTCTAGTGGCTGGAGCGTGTTGTCTCCCTGGGCTGTCGACAATACATCTCCAGATTTTTCAGTGGGAAGCAATACTGGAGAATGTGCTTCTCAGGGCACCTTCTGCAAGCCGACAGCCAGGGATGATGGTTCCGGTCTTTCAATGGTATCTGCCATTGTATGAGGCACCACATGGTCTCCGAGGGTACAGAGTTAATCCTGGGCCGCCTGCATGGTCTCTGTGACCCAATACGAGCGCTGACGGCCAGTCCAGCCGACTCTTTTTGCGGCGAGAGATGACTTTCCATTTGCTCAGCAACAACGCCGGCGCCACCAGCTGCTGATGAGCTGCCTCAATATTTCACCATCGTATCTCATTTTGCCTATGGCACAGCAGCCACACCAAGACATCGCATCCTTGCTTCACACACGGTTCAATCACCCCGATCCCCTATGTTCCACGTCCGCCTGCAATCACCACTCACAGACAGCAGGTGTCAGCACTAGCAGTGGAACTCACATAAAGCGTGCTGGGGGGAGGGTGGTGGGGAATCGGGAAACAATGCTGTTGTCGCAGAGCGGAACGGAGCGATATAACTGTCGCCCAGAAGCGCATCATCACTGGCTTTCGGGCCACGGATGGAAGCGTTTCCAAAACGCCCAAGTTTGTAGAGTGCCACCATGGTGAAAGTAAACCGCAGATGGACAAACGTCCTATCCAAAACCGGCGCCTAGGAAACTGTTGCGCGCCAAGGGCAATAGATGAAAGCGTGAACGATGGCTGCGCAGATGCGTACGGGTGAATGGACGGCAGCTGACAGCCCAGATAAACCAGGGGGCAATCAATAGCGTCGCCTCAATTACGCTTCTACATCTACATCTCATGGATGCTCTGCAAGTCACATTTAAGTTCCTCGCAGAGGGTTCATCGAACCACCCCTCACAATAATTCTCTATTCTTCCACTCCGGAACAACGCGCGAAGAAAACGAACATCTGTATCTTTCCGCAACCTGCAACATGATCGCGAATAAAACAATGATCCGAATACAGAATAAATTTCCTATATTTTATGTCTATAGTCACAATTTTTTTGTTATCAGACTACCGGTTTCGGTCTATAACGACCATCGTCAGATCTGTACCGCAGCCATAGTGGCATCGTCCAATATTGAACATAAAATCTTCGCCAGCATCGTCAAATATATATCTATAAACAACGATGCCACTATGGCTGCAGTACATTAGCCGGCCGGAGTGGCCGTGCGGTACTAGGCGCTACAGTCTGGAACCGCGAGACCGCTACGGTCGCAGGTTCGAATCCTGCCTCGGGCATGGGTGTGTGTGATGTCCTTAGGTTAGTTAGGTTTAAGTAGTTCAAGTTCTAGGGGACTGATGACCTCAGAAGTTGAGTCCCATAGTGTTCAGAGCCGTTTGAACCATTTTTTGCAGCACATTAGGACATGTTTTTATAAAACAGATGTGACGATGGTCATTATAGACCGAAACCGGTAGTCTGATGACAAAAAATTTGTGAGCATAGACATAAAGTAAGGAAAATTTGTTCTATGTCTTTCCCTGCGAGTTATGAGTCCCCATATTTTATTATGATGATCGTTTCTCCCTATGTGGGTCGTCATTAACAAAATATTATCGCATTCGGAGGGGAAAGTTGGAGACTGAAATTTGGTGAGAAGATTCCGCAGCACCGAAGAACGCCTTTGTTTTAATGGTGTCCATCCCAGATCCTGTACCATGTCAGTGACACTATCTCCTCTATTTCACGATAATATAAAACGTGCTGTTGCTCTTTGAACTTTATTGATACACTCCGTTAATCCTCCTTGGTAAGGATCCCAGAACGCGCAGCAGTACTCCAAAAGAGGGCGGACAAGCGTACAGTAGGCATTCTCTTTAGTAGATCTACTAGATTTTCCATGTGTCTTGCCAATAGAACGCAGTCTTTGGTTTTGCCTTCCTTGCAACATTTTGTGTGTGTTCTTTCCAATTTAAATTGTTCGTAATTGTAATTTACGGCCTTTATGTTAGGCTGGTTTAACTGCTTTATTGTGCAACCAAAGCCTAACGGATTCAGCGAACGTTACTCGGTATGGGTCTCTGGGGCAGACGCATAGTTCAAACACCTATGCTGACTGTTACTCATCGGTACGAAGGCTGGAATTGGCACTCAACTACCGCAAATGGACTTTCGCTGATGGACGACCGGTGATGTTTTCGGACGAATCCCGTTTGATGCTCCAGCGGTCGCGCGGTTCCAGACTGAAGCGCTTAGAACCGCTCGGCCACACCGGCCGGCCACGGATTCTCAACCGAGAAGGCTAGTTAGTGCACCTGACCCAGGCGTAGCCCAACGTCCCTGTCGGTACCTTCCAGCACATCACTGCCCCCTCTTCCTGTGCTTCTCGCAGTGGTTCACGCCGAAACGTTTTGTTTTTCATGCGACAGACATGCGGTCACATTAAAGTGAATGGAAGCGTATATGGAGTCATCGATCAATAAATAAAGTGAAAATTTTGCATTCCTGACTCCGCATCAGCGGTGGTGCATGGAGCACTGATTCAGAAGTGGTCACGCCTTAGCACTAGAAAAGAACAAACAGGGTAAACTGTTGAGGCTCTCGCTAACATTATTCTCCCTACTGTCTGTTTAGACCTACACCCATTGGTTCATTAGTAGTTTTTGAAAATGACGTCCATTCGTCATAGTGGGATGCTTGAAAACCAGCTGGGGAATTTGGAACGCACTCCCCCCGACTGTCGCAAAAAGTATCTCAGTAGTGAAGTATAACCGGCAGTCAAACGAAAACGAGACAGATAGGGAAAAATTAAGTAAGCGGTTAATTAATTCAGAAGTAATCACCATAACTTTTAATACATTTACCCCACTGTGAGAGAAGCAGGTCAGTGCCTCCATGATTGCATTCAGTCGTGCACCTCTTCGTTCGAAGCACATCAGTGGCCACGAATATCCCCGTTCAGGGTACCAAAAATATGGAAATCGCGTGGGGATAGATCCGGATTGTATGGAGCATGTGTCACGGCTTCACAGTGAAACATTTGCAGCGTACCTTAAACCGACCTGGTAACTTGTAGGCGCGTATTACCCCCCAAAAGAAGGGTGCTGACAGTGAACATTATTATTTTTTATTAAAAATGAAACTCCTCCAGCTGTACATTTATTTGGCTACTAGTTTCAACGTTGTGTCAACGCCATCTTCAGGCCCGTGCGCTTTGATGAAATCAGTTTTGTGTGGATCAGTGCTAGAAGTCCGCGGTCCTAGTACTGAGCCACATACAAGAGTACGGGCCTGAAGATGGGGTTGACGCAACGTCAAAGCTAGTAGCCAAATAAATATAAAATCTTAAGTACAGCTGGACGAGTTTCATTTATTAGTAAAAAATTTTACCATCTGTGTCCCACCTTCATCCAGTTTAAATATGGATGTACGATGAGTGAACATTACTAGGCGTTTGAACTTGATGGCGCATTTGTCTGAAAAGTGTCCATGTGCAGGTGCGCGTTAATTATTACGCCGTAATCCACGAAGTCAAGTAGCAGCGGGCCATCGCAGTCAAGAAAAAAGGATCATTATGACTTTCCCGGAGTTAATGTGCTTGCTGCTTCGACGACTAGGCTGCTGAAGTTTCGCAGGAAAGCCGTTAAGCATCCTCCATACAATCCCTCTGTCTCACCATGAGATCTACAAATTTCAGGGACCCTGAGGAAAGACACTCGCAGTCGTCGGACCAAGAGATGCACGTGTGGATACAATCATGGTTCTGAAGACAACCAGCAACATTTTTCCATGAAGGCATTGATCATCTTGTTGCGCAGAGGGATAAATGTATGAAGAGTTTAGGCGATTGCGTTTTAAATAATAAACAGTTTACTTACTACTTTTTTGCGTCAGTCTTTTTTTCATTTGTCTGGGACCTACAGGTTATAATCATTAACGAAAAAGATCTTCCTAAATTTAACTAGAGTGCCCCTTGATTACCTAAGAGGCTTTTATGGAAGCAATACTTAACAATTAATTGCCTATATTAAAGATTAAGAGTGGAAATGGTTGGAAGGGGGGAAGCAAGAGGAACAGACCAGTGGTGACGTGATAGCTGTGACGTGTGCAGCTGCACCGAATAGAGTGCTTGCAATATACAGTGGGAAGTGGGAGGCGTGGGATGGGAAAGGGGAGTTGGAAACCTGTTTATGACGCATCAGTTGCAACGGGCGACAAGGTTATCGCGCCAATCTGCGCCGTCAATAATTCCAGCAAACAAAAATCGCTTTGCGAACGCGCTGGCTCGGCCGGACAAAGTGATTACGCCCCAGAGCTGCGTGACGGACTTTTATCGCGAATATTCAGCCGACAGACGACCGGATAATTCCTGCCCGTCACGCGCTTTTGTCCACGGCAAGTGAAGGAACTGCCCATTGTTTCATTTTGCAATGGCTGTTATATTACTGGGCGGGAGCAGTCGTGGCATTTTTTGTGATCTGCTTCTCAATCTTTGTTTCCTTCGTAACCCGAATTTTTGTTTCGCCTCTCTGGAAGAATACTGATACTCAGGAAATATCTACATCTACATTTACATCTATACTCTGCAATCCACCGTTAGGTGCGAGGCAGCTACGTCTCACTGTACCAGCTATTACTGCTTCTTCCTGTTCCATTCACGTATGGATCTCGGGAAAAATGATTGTATGAATGCCACTGTGCGTGCAGTAATTATTCTAATCTTATCCTCGCGAGCCCTGAGTGAGCGATATACAGGGTGTTACAAAAAGGTACGGCCAAACTTTCAGGAAACATTCCTCACACACAAATAAAGAAAATATGTTTTGTGGAAACGCTTAATTTCCATGTTAGAGCTCACTTTAGTTTGTTCTTCCACCTACGCTCAATGGAGCACGTTATCATGATTTCATACGGGATACTCTACCTGTGCTGCTAGAACATGTGCCTTTACAAGTACGACACAACATGTGGTTCATGCACGATGGAGCTCCTGCACAT
Source organism: Schistocerca americana (assembly GCF_021461395.2). Taxonomy (NCBI): domain Eukaryota; kingdom Metazoa; phylum Arthropoda; class Insecta; order Orthoptera; family Acrididae; genus Schistocerca; species Schistocerca americana. The sequence continues at coordinate 868,159,259 of NC_060119.1, read as the reverse complement.
TTCAGTCGAAGTGTTCGTACGCTTCTCAGCAACAGATTCGGTGACCGATGGATTGGTAGAGGCGGACCAATTCCACGGCCTCCACGCTCTCCTGACCTCAACCCTCTTGACTTTCATTTATGGGGGCATTTGAAAACTCTTGTCTACGCAACCCCGGTACCAAATGTAGAGACTCTTCTTGCTCGTATTGTGGATGGCTGTGATACAATACGCCATTCTCCAGGGCTGCAACAGCGCATCAGTGATTCCATGCGACGGAGAGTGGATGCATGTATCCTCGCTAACGGAGGACATTTTGAACATTTCCTGTAACAAAGTGTTTGAAGTCACGCTGGTACGTTCTGTTGCTGTGTGTTTACATTCCATGATTAATGTGATTTGAAGAGAAGTGATAAAATGAGCTCTAACATGGAAAGTAAGCGTTTCCGGACACATGTCCACATAACATATTTTCTTTCTTTGTGTGTGAGGAATGTTTCCTGAAAGTTTGGCCGTACCTTTTTGCAACACCCTGTATAGGGGTTTGTAGTATATCCCTAGAGTAGCCATTTAAAGTCGGTTCTTGAAACTTTGTTAATAGACTCTCTCGGGAAATATAATGCAAATAAGGAAGCTTCCCTGGCCTAGAGAAGTAAGTGAAGGAGTCACCAGGTCCGGACACAATACCAGTTTGAGTACTCTATCGCATTGGCCCCTTACTTAGCTTGCATTTATAGCGAATCTCTTGCCCAGAGCAAAGCTCAAAGCGATTGAAAATCAAGCGCAGATCACTGCTAAGTATAAGTAGAGAATTGATGAAAGGAGAAAATATAAAAAAGCAGTAAATGAAACAGGCAAAAAGGAATACAAACGTATCAAAAATGAGATAGGCAGGAAGCGCAAAATGGCTAGGCAGGGATGGCTAGAGGACAAATGTAAGGATGTGGAGGCTTATCTCACTAGGGGTAAGATAGATACTGGCTACAGGGAAATTAAAGAGGCCTTTGGAGAAAAGAGAACCACTTGTATGAATATCAAGAGCTCAGATGGAAACCCAGTTCTAGGCAATGAAGGGAAAGCAGAAAGGTGGAAGGAGTATATAGAGGGTCTATAAAAGGGCGATATACTTGAGAACAATATTGTGGAAATGAAAGAGGATGTAGATGAAAATTAAATGGGAGATATGATACTGCGTGAAGAGTTTGACAGAGCACTGAAAGACCTGAGTCGAAACAAGGCCCCAGGAGTAGACAACATTCCATTAGAACTACTGACAGCCTTGGGAGAGCCAGTCCCGACAAAACTCTACCATCTGGTGAACAAGATGTATGAAACAGGCGAAATAACCTCAGACTTCAAGAAGAATATAATAATACCAATCCCAAAGAAAGCAGGTGTTGACAGATGTGAAAATTACCGAACTATCAGCTTAATAAGCCACAGCTGCAAAATACTAACACGAATTATTTACAGACGAATGGAAAAACTAGTAGAAGCCGACCTCGGGCAAGATCAGTTTGGATTCCGTAGAAATGTCGGAACACGTGAGGCAATATTGACCCTACGACTTATCTTAGGAAATAGATTAAGGAAAGGCAAACCTACGTTTCTAGCATTTGTAGATTTAGAGAAAGCTTTTGACAATGTTGACAGGAATACTCTCTTCGAAATTCTGAAGGTGGTAGGGGTAAAATACAGGGAGCGAAAGGCTATTTACAATTTGTACACAAACCAGATGGCAGTTACAAGAGTCGAGGGATTCGAAAGGGAAGCAGTGGTTGGGAAGGGAGTAAGACAGGGTTGTAGCCTCTCCCCGATGTTACTCAATCTGTATATTGAGCAAGAAGTAAAGGAAACAAAAGGAAAATTCGGAGTAGGTATTAAAATCCATGGAGAAGAAATGAAAACATTGAGATTCGCCGATGACATTGTAATTCTGTCAGAGACAGCAAAGAACTTGGACGAGCAACTGAACGGAATGGAAATTGTGTTGAAAGGAGGGTATAAGAAGAACACCAACAAAATCAAAACGAGGATAATGGAATGTAGTCAAAATAAAATGGCTATGAGCACTATGGTCATCAGTCCCCTAGAACTTAGAACTACTTAAACCTAACTAACCTAAGGTCCTCACACAGCACCCAGGCATCACGAGGCAGAAAAAATCCCTGTCCCCGCGCGAATCGAACCCGGTAACCCGGGCGTGGGAAGCGAGAACGGTACCGCACGACCACGAGCTGCGGCCGGAATGTAGTCGAATTAAGTCGGGTGATGATGAGGGAATTAGATTAGGAAATGAGACACTTAAAGTAGTAAAGGAGTCTTGCTATTTGGGGAGCAAAATAACTGATGATGGTCGAAGTACATATAAAATGTAGACTGGCAATGGCAAGGAAAGCCTTTGTGAAGAAGTGAAATTTGTTAACATCGAGTATAGATTTAAGCGTCAGGAAGTCGTTTCTGATAGTATTTGTATGGAGTGTAGCCATGTATGGAAGTGAAACATGGACAATAAATAGTTTGGACAGGAAGAGAATAGAAGCTTTAGAAGTGTGGTGCTACAGAACAATGCTGAAGATTAGATGGATAGATCACATAACTAATGAAGAGGTATTGAATAGAATTGGGGAGGAGTTGGTGGCACAACTTGACTAGAAGAAGGGATCGGTTGCTAGGACATGTTCTGAGGCATCGAAGGATCACCAATTTAGTATTGGAGGGCAGCGTGGAGGGCAAAAATCGTAGAGGGAGACCAAAAGATGAATACACCAAGCAGATTCAGAAGGATGTAGATTGCAGTAGGTACTGGAAGATGATGAAGCTTGCACAGGATAGAGTAGCATGGAGAGCTGCATCAAACAAGTCTCAGGACTGAAGACCACAACAACAAACAATATTGAACGGGAGTGCGAAGAGTTCCACCTTTGGCTGGAGAGTGTAGGAAAACTGGTGAAAAATCTTATCTGGCAGACACAGGACAAATTACTAATAGTTTTCAGATTCCTGTGTATCCACCTATTAGAGATCGTTCACACAATATTAGGCAAATAGCAGAGATGTACAAGCATTCATTCATCTCTCGCTACATCCTTGAATGAAATAGAAAGAAACTTTAATATATGGCGCAACAAAAAGCACACTGTGCTATGAACTTTAAGGTATAGATGGCAGCCACCTGTGCTTTCTGCCAATTCTCTACACTGGTCTAGAGTTTGCTTTCTGTGTCAAAATGCTGTCATAGCCAGCAGTTCATGTGAATAAAGGCATGAAAATCAGCGGGAGCCAAGTCCGGGGTGGATGGTGGGTGATCAATTTCCTTCGAAATCGCAGGTGCAGTATGCGGCCGAGCATTGTCATGAAAAATTACAACATTCCTTCTGAGTTGCCGTTCATTGACGCTTTTCTCGAATTGCCTGATCCACTCGATGAGCAAGATCATCTGTTGACACTCGCTTCCTTCCGTGACCTCCTGCTAGGTGTGTCTTGCTTCCAAGATCCTGCATCATAGTGGCACTGTACTGCTATACACGACAGTTACGTTCTGTGGACTGCATGAAATCAGGTGGGACCTCTCAGCACGAAGAAATCGAATGACAACACGCACTAAACACTCTGAGCCGTGGTAAAAATTGCTGTTTTGAAGTGCGCGCCGCAGCAGTCGCCCTCCGTTTCGCAGCTTTGGTGTCTCCCTCTGGTGGGAAAGGGGAAAGGTTGCCTGTTTACGTGCATTTAAGAGTCGCCATGAGCTCGCCAGTCGGTCAGTCTGAGTCAGTCTGGGTCAGTCTCTCATCCCCGGCTTGCTAGTCTGTCTCTCGTCCGAATTTGTGAGGCAGTTAGTGTCTGTCGTCCGGAGTGCTAGTATGTCTTTAGGTCGGATCAATCTTTAAAGCCGGATAAATGAGAGTCTTTCCACTCCGCCAGTAAGAGAAGTGACTCCGCGGACGACACGAGAGCAACAGGAGTCAACCCACGACATCGGTCTGGCCGGTGCGAGCTGCGCGGCCGTGGTGTATCTGGTTCTCCGAGCGCTTCATGGCCCCTTCAGTTACCATTTTGTGGAGCTTGGCTCTGTCCTTTCCTGGTGCAGGGCTGTCGTTTTGCCAGTGGGCGTGTTTCCTCTGCATGGTTGGGTCCGAGCCAGTATTTCCGCCGTCGTGAGTGTGGAAGTGAGTGGGAGACGCACCAGCAGTGCAGTTGCGACGGAGCAGCAGTCGCGGACGGAGCAGCGGGCAGTCGGTCGGTTGGTGCGGACCAGGAAAGACGGGAGATCGGCGCGCCTTCCTGCGTCCGTTGAAGCTGCTGGCAGCGGACGGTTCGGGAGAGCGATTAGGGGGTGCTGCGCCAGGTCTTCTAGAGAAATCGCAGTTTATTAGAAGTTAAGTGATTGGTGATCTACTGTGTGATTTACTCTTGGTAAATTTTACTTGTTTTCTTGGTCAGCCTCTCGTCCCCAGCTTGCTCGTCTGTCTCTCGTCGCCGGCCGGAGTGGCCGTGCGGTTATAGGCGCTACAGTCTGGAACCGCGTGACCGCTACGGTCGCAGGTTCGAACCCTGCCTCGGGCATGGATGTGTGTGATGTCCTTAGGTTAGTTAGGTTTAAGTAGTTCTAAGTTCTAGGGGACTGATGCCCACAGTAGTTAAGTCCCATAGTGCTCAGAGCCATTTGAACCATTTGTCTCTCGTCCGCATTTGTTAGGCAGTTAGTGTCTGTCTGTCGTTCGGAGCTGCCTCTGTCATGTTTGTTGGGTTCAGTGTGTTAACGAATTTATTGCTTGGAATGTAACGGCCTAATTCCTGAAATTTGTTTTGATCTTGCCTCTCATCTTGAGAAGTGGTATCTGTGTACTGTAGAGCGTGTTAACTTGTTTGACCAACTTTGTATAATTTTTATAAGATTGCATTTCATGGGCTTTTATTTAAATGGTCATTTTAGTATATAAAGTTGCCACCCTTCCATTGTAAGTCTTTTCTCCGATGTTAAAATGAAGTTGCACCTTCGGTGGCAAAGTTAATATTTTAATTTTAGTGTTTTGTACTATTTCCATCCCTCCTACAGGGTGCATAATTTGTGTGCTTGTGTGAATTGTTAAAACCTTTAGTTTAAAGTAATCTGGTGTGTTGCAGATTTGCACCAGTGTAGTCTTTCAGAGGTTGTTGTGAGCGGTCGTAACTACGGCCGTGTCAAAAGGGAGCGGCAAGATTCTCAGCCCGAAAGCTCATACAGTCAAAAATTTCTTTCTTTCTGCCTCTGAATAAACTGTAACTTGATATTTAGAGGGTGCTTTCTGATTATAATTTTAAATCTGTTTCTTTTAAAAAAAAGAATAAATTACCATTTGTTAAAAAGGAATTTGCTTGTGACTGGCAACTACTTCCACGCTCACATACTGTGAATAAATGTGTTAATGTTCTTGATGAATCGCTAGTAAGTAGAATAAATTCTTACGAAGATTCTTTGAAAATGAATCCACTGTTCACACTCGCAGGACTGTTCTAGGCATTTTTACGTACTCATTGTGAACTGAGAAATGCGACATCATGCGATGGTCAAGCGTACTATGGACACTGCGCAACATACAATGAAGGCTTTCACGACCGCATGTATCAGCTGCTGAGAATTTTTCCGGGTTGTATGGCTGTGGTCCATGGAACTCTTCACCTCCGAAGATGTCCAACGTAGCCTTGGCCGAAACGTCAGGGATTTAAGAGTTCCATGGACCAAGGCCATACAACCCGGTAAAATTCTCAGCAACTGCGCAACACATTTGTACAAAGCTTCATCGCATTTTCACTGTGATTTGAATTTCATTTTGCAGCTCACTGGACCTTGGAAAATAAAATCCCTCGTGTATTACTGAATGGCTAGCCCGTGGAACGGTTCCAGTTACAGGCTGCTTATCTAATTACTTCCAGAAGAAACAAAATTTTGCTTTTACGTTAAAAGCTTAACAAAACAAGTCAAATATTACAATTAGATGAGGTGTGTATGTCTCCAGGCAGCCTCGCAATAGGGAAATTACTTATACTTTTACAGTATTTTAGAATGACAGCACAAACTTTATATATAATTTAGATCATCTGTGAACACAGACACAAAATGATGAGAGGAACACATTTATCGCTCACTACACTTCCGCTGTTCATGCAGTAAAACTTCAACATCAGGAATGACGTTTCATTTTATTACTTCCTTACTACCAGCTCTATTTGCAACAAATTTCTTGGACAGTACCACATATACCATTGAAAGTACCGGCAAAAGGACATCATTGAACGACACGTAGTTCAAGAGATATGACGTTTTGTATTTTCCATTCTTTGAAGAATTTGATGTGAGGGTTAACTGGCTTGTTCATACAAGTGCTGTTCGGGAAGTAAGGGACGAAATGGAAAACGAGACGAAACTTTTCACATCTGTGTTGGGTCGTGTCTCCAGTATGCCAGTCACATCGCTCTTCTCATTTCTGCGCGCACAGTCAACGCGTAAATACGCCTAGAAGATAGTGTTTCCCACCTTTTATAGATGAAAGCCTATTTTCACGCAACCCCACAAACGCAACTGTCATGCAGTTCTTTCTTCATGACAGTTCTCGACTGCACTCCTGCTCAAATGACCCGCTGGCTATAAAGACGACATTTTGGCACAGAAATGAAATGCAGTCCAGCGCAGAAAATTGTTGGAAAGCACAGGAGGCTGCCTGCCATGAAGAGGGTGTTGGAAAGTTGGTATAACACTACGACATACACTCATCAGCCAGGCTATAATGACCACCAATCTACTATTGACATAAGCCCGTCCAGCAGTAGCAGCGTCGCCTGGCGAGGAATGATTGCTACTCAGGCACATGCTAGTCGCGCGGTCTAGCGTGCTGCTTCCCGAGCGGGAAAGCGTGCCGGTCCCCGGCAAGAGACCGCCCGGAAGATTTAGTGTCGAGGTCCGGTGTGCCGGCCAGCCTGTGGATGGTTCTTAAGGCGGCTTTCTATCCACCTCGGCAAATGCGGGCTGGTTCCCCTTATTCCGCCTCAGTTTCACTATGTATAACCTTAAGTTCAGTGTGGGGCGGCGGTGGGGTGAGTAGACTGCTGTAGCCTGTTGTGGGGTTGCGAACCACCGAGTGCTACGATGGGGACGGAGCCTCTCCGTCGTTTCTAGGTCTCCAGTTCAACACACAGTACACACACAGACACATGCACGATGAATGTAATGTCAGAGAGCGAGCTGCCCGTGCGTAGAATGGGGAAGGCGTGCGATCTATGTGAGTTTGACCGAGGGCAGACTGTGATGGCCCGGAGGCTTGGCACGAGTATTTAGGAAACTGCACAGCTTGTCAGCTGTTCGAGGAGTTCTTTGGTGAGTGTCTTCAGCACATGGTGAAACCAAGACGAAACCACGTTCAGAAGTCGTCGGGCTGTGCGGCCACCACTCACTACAGGTGTAGGACGTCGTAGGCTGGGCAGACTGTTTATCAGGACAGTCGGCGAACTGTGCGGTAACTAACATTAGACTTTAATGGAGGGGAGAGTACAAGTGTGTCTGAACAAACAGTGTACCGAAAACCCCTAACGATGGGCCGCCGCAGCCGACGATCCATGGATGTGCCAGTGTTAACACCACAACATCGGCAACTCGACTGAAATGGACATGTGACCGTCGGCACTGGAGGTTGGCACAGTGGCAAAGTGTTGCACGATTTGATGAATACCGATACCTCCTTCATCATGACGATGGGCGTGAATCTGTCGTCTTCCAGGGGAACAGCTTCTTGACACCTATACTGCAGGACGGAAACAAGCTGGTGGATGATCCATTGTGCACTGGGGAACATTTACGTGGGCATCTAAGGGGCCAGTGAAGCTTGTGCAAGGGAACATGACGGCCGAGAAGTATCGTACACTGAGTGCAGATCACATACACTCCTTTATGACGATCATGTTTCCCGACAGCAGTTGGATTTTTCAACAAGATAATGCGCATGTCACAAGACCAGGAGTCTGATGGAGTGGTTCGCGGAACACAGTGGCGAATATTAATTGATATGCTGGACCCACAATTCGCTAAACCTGAACCTCATCGAATATACCTGGGATGTGATTGGACGTGGCTTCAGAGTTACAGGAATTAGATGAATTGTGTGTGCAGATGCGGTGTCAACTCCCTCATGTGACCTACCAAGGCATCATTTCTTCCGTGCCACGACGCGTCGCCGCTGTTATCCGTTCTAAAGGTACCGGCTATTAGGTAAGAGGTCATAATGTTCTGGCTGATCAATGCAGGTCTACGGCGGAGCGACGACTACGTAGAGAAATAGCTGGAAGGTGTAGGTAACTGCTCCGAGTAAAACGGTTTTATTTTCACTGTCGCTTCCATTTCACGACCTTTTGTTCCTTACTTGCCGAAAAGCCCCTGTATTCGAGGAAGCTGCCTACGTTCCGTTCACTATGCTTCAGGACTGATTAGTAGTGAAGTCATCAGTAGCGATTGAACTGTTGTTAAAAACTATAAGTTAGCTACTATTAATAGCATATCTCCTTTAGCACCTGTTGTTCTACCTGTTCTACTGCTACTGTAATACATTCGGAAAAAAATATTTGTGTTTTGGGAAATGTGTTGCAAGTTCTTGTGCTGCTTAGAGATTTTTTTCTCGGGAAAAGTATAGTCGCGTATCAATTTGATAAATAGTACTTCAAAAATTCTCGGTGAGTAAATGTAGTGCAAAAAACTCTGTAGTCATTGGTTGGTGTTGAAGTAGTACCAGAGTTGTCAGAAAGCCTATAATACAGCTGGAATCGAGGGCGCTACACTGTATATGAAAGCACGTAAATAAATTCCTAGTTTTAATTTACAGCGACAGCCCTCCATTCCGAATTCTCCATTATACAATGGTGCGCTAGCCGCTAAATATAAATTTATTGTGGCTTCACTCCACCACAGAAATTTCCCTCTCGGCCAGATGTCCACGAGATTAAAAAAAAAAAAAAAATGTGTAATGGCTGAACGCAACGAGTGATACCGCGGTTTCTCTGTTCCGCAGAAAACAGCTTACTATTTCTCATTTACGCCGCAGTTCGTGTTTTAAACGCTCTTCATGATAGTTAAATTTAGAAATTATGAGGTTTCAGGAGGTTTCAGTTTCAGCCAACAATCCGTTCCCTTTTTAATCTTGCGCTTCTTCCTCAAAATCACTATCAACAGTAGAACTGTTCTAATCAGCCGTGAGGTGACTGGCACGGGGATCGTCCATTTCAGCTTCTGAATTTTGACATATACCGTCCCTGTATATTCACTGTTTTTCTCAGTTTCATTCGCAGCTGATAACGAGAGCTTAGACCGACAATCAGTTAAAATTCTTCTCTCAGCGTAAGTGTACCTCAGTTCCCGTTCTGTCTCTCATTGGGCTTTTGCGCCAATAAATGCATTCATTTCATAAGATTTATTTAAATCTGTAACCGAATTATCACTGTTTATCTGTTTCTGTAATGTATTTATAAGCAGCGCTCTTGAATTCCGTGTGATGTTTTGGAATTTACTTTTCTATTTAAAATACTTTATGTATCTTCGATTGCTCTACATCTGGCAATATATTTTGCTAGTTTTTTTATAATTATTAACTATCAATAATGGACAGTTTTTGGCTGTGTCAAATAAGCATACGAGTATTCTGCAGTTACTGCAAACTCTTGTCTATCTCTCTTTCTACAGCCATTTTGCCTTTGCCTTCGTCCAGTTGAGACATTTAATTTTGAGTCAAGCACATATCGAAAAGATGTGTCTAAAATGAAGCATAATTCTTCCATGCCTAATTAACTCTGAATTAATCACATCCATGCTGGTTGTATTCCGACTCTTTCTGGCGTTAATAACCACCGTCTTCTTCCACATTAATATCGCCCAGTTCTTTTGTTTCCTCTAATAAATATCTTTCCCGTCGAAACCTTAGCATGGTTTCGTTTTATTATACAGGGTGTCAGGAGAGTACGTGCTGACTGTGGAAAGTGTACTGAACAGCATTACATCAGTATTTACTTCATTTGCATATCAATAAATATAGCTGTTAGGAGCTGCATGTCTTGAGGTTGGTCAATACCTCCAAGAACATGCGATAAGAGTTAGCCACTAATGGTTATTTTCCGCTGGGCAGCCGGTCAGATGTTGAAGAGTGGACATGTGGACCGGAAAGTCTATACTGAGAGGCATAGTCCACTTAGTGGTTCAGTTACGAATATGTAGAAAACATCAGGTAGTAAATTTTGTAACGTGTTTGCAGGCATATTGTTAGATGCAGAGAAAAACATCTACCACATTGAAGTGGGTACATATTAAGGCACCAATGTTCACAGTATCTGCACTTATACCCGTAACACCCCGTATAATTTCATGAAGTTTTAACCAGTCAGGTTGTTTAATTGAAGTGCCGCAGTGAGATGAAGTAACCAATCTTTTTTTGTGATTTCATTTTTCTTAATAGGTTACTGTACGTACTTACTGAGCTGTTATTAATCTAATTCACAGTCTCGACAAAAGTGATTCATGAGGGGCTAAATAATATTCAATTAGGTGCACGTTTCCTCGAGTCAAACAAGACGACGAAATCTTAAACCTATGTGTGACGAACGTCATTTATAATTGTTTATGGATTTGTTTGTTCTGTAAGGATTAGAATCAAAATAGCTTTGTTCAAATGGCTCTGAGCACTATGGGACTTAACATCTGTGGTCACCAGTCCCCTAGAACTTAGAACTACTTAAACGTAACTAACCTAAGGACATCACACACATCCATGCCCGAGGCAGGATTCGAACCTGCGACCGTAGCGGTCACGCGGTTCCAGACTGAAGCGCATAGAACTGCACGGCCACAACGGCCGGCGATTAGAATCACTAGTGAAATGCTTGAGTACTGGTATAAGAAGAGGAGCAAAGCAAGATAAGGTGTTGGACTGAAAAAGGAAAAGAAATGTAGGTAGAAGAAGAATTGAGCGTTTGTTTTGATGTTATCAAGCGGAAATATTTGTTTCTTGGAAACAAAAAGTGAGAGTGTGTCACATTGCACATGCAATGTCTCTTCTTAAAATGACTGACGGCATTGTGTGGCATTACGACAACACTGGATAACATTAAGTGCTGTTGCCACATTAGCTATTTAGAGCTGTAACAATTACCAGAGGCTATCTTTCGTCCTCTCACTGCCTGATTGTGAAGTATAGTGCGCTGTCTTATTACATGTTTGTTTTTGTGCTACGGAAATGGCACCTTTCTGAACATGATTTTCTTTTCACAGTGGTTTCTACCCCACCCTCATTACGAGCTGACAGATTCTCCAACTATTTAGAAACGCGTCACTAAATATAAAACTGATTAGACGTAGCTAGCAATCTATCAGATGATGATCAGTTTGGCTTTACGAAAGGTAAAGGTTCTTTAAGTAGTTCTAAGTTCTCGGGGACTGATGATCATAGATGTTAAGTCCCATAGTGCTCAGAGCAATTTGAACCATTTTTTTGGTAAAGGTTGCAGAGAGGCTGTACTGACGTTGCGGTTGATAATGAAAACAAGACTGAAGAAAAATCAAGACACGTTCATTAGATCTGTCGATCTGGAAAAAGCGTTCGACAGTGTCAAGTGGTGCAATATGTTAGAAATTCAGAGAAAAGCAGGGGTAAACTGTAGGGGATGTATAGGAACCAATGAGTGTGGAAAATCAAGAACGTATAGAACGAAGTGCTCGGATTAATAAGTGTGTAAGACAGGGTGCAGTCTTTCGCCTCTATTGTTTCATCTGTACGTCCAAGAAACAACGAGAGAAATATAAAAATGTTTGAAGAGTTGGATTAAAATTCAAGGCGAAAGGATAGCATTATTTGCTGATGACATTGCTATCCTGAGCGAAAGTGAAGAAGAATTACAGGATTTGAATGGAACGAACAGTCTAATGAGTATAGAATATGAATTGAGAGTAAATCAAACAAAGATGACGGTAATGAGAAGTAAGGAAATGAAAACGACAAAAAACTTAACATAAGAATTGCGGATCGCGAAGCAGAAGAAATTAACGATTTCTGCTTTCAACCCATGGTGGACGGAGCAAGGAGGACGTAAGTAGCAGACAGGCACTTGCAAAAAGGGTATTCCTGCTCATGAGAAGTCTGTTGGTATCAAACAAAGGTCTTATTTTGAGGAAGAAATTTCTGAGAATGTGTATGGTACTGAGATATGGACTGTGGGAAAACCGATGCAGAAGAGAATCGAAGCCTTTGAGATGTGGTGCTACAGAAGAACGTTGAAAAATATGTGGACTGATAAAGGAATGAAGAAGTTCTCCGTAGAATAGACGAGGAAAGAATCTCATGGAAAACACTGACAAGCAGAAAGGACACGATGATAGGACATCTCTTAAGACATCAGAGAACAGCTTCCATGGGACGAGAGGAAGCTCTAGAGGAAGACAGCCATTGGAATACATCCAGCAAATAACTGAGGACTTAGGCTGAAAGCGCTACTCTGAGTTGAAAAGGTTGGAACAAGAGAGAAATTTGCGGCGGGTCACGTCAAAACAGCCAGAACACTAAAAAAGGTTCAGAGTGGCTGGTGAAAGGATTTGTAGCACACTGACATGGCCTGTGATTGAAGTCCAGATGAGGCCAAAATAGGACAGGGTTTATTCATTTTCTTTGTCAAAATTAAAATCGAATTTTATTTTTACGTCATTAATAATAGTTTTGTTTCCTAAGGAGGATATTTTTTCACTAAGTAGATATATATTTAGCATCAGCTGTTGGATATTTGACTGTATGATTTAGCGTCAAAATTATAATTTAATGTTCGCTCACTTAACGTTCTGCTTTGTCTTGCAGACGGAAATGCTCATTTAGACAAGAACCGACGCAATTTTGGTGCCTTATGTCGTATAATTACAATTAACTCAATTAACTTAGTACAGGTTTCCCTAATTTTTTTGAACTTGGCTCTTTGTCTGGAGTGGAGGATAACGCAGCGATGAGGTGAAACAGCTGAAAAATGGTAGGGCAGGCGGCTGAGGACAAAAGGCGGGCAGCCACAGGTGAAGGAATAGGAAATCCCGGGAAAGATTGATGCGTGAGCAAGCGCTGGAAGCATGGCTGAACTGTCACAACTGGAACTTAACTCAGTCCAAAGTAGTGACTGTTTCAATTAATACTACCGTCTTAAACTGACCAGAGCACGATGGACATCAACTCTTATCGTGACATCGGCTTACGTTATCCTGTACCTGTACTCTTTTCCTAAGTTCTTTTTTGTGTAGATATTGTGATATTCCTGTGCAAAAAATAAGTAGCCTATTGTGTTATTTGATTGAAACAAGCCACTACTTAAAATCAGTCGTAATTCAAATTTTCTGCATGTTAGAGAAAAAATAACATCACAAAACAAGTTGGAAGCTCCTCTGTTTTAAAATGACACACTTGTGTATGTCTACAGGGTGTAAAAAAGAAAAAAAAACTGACACGCTTTAGGGATAGGTTCCTTATACTGAAACAAGAGCTAAGAGGAGATGTGTTTCAACCAGCGAAGATGAAGTAGTGCTCATAGATATTAAGGTATGTATTTTAGAGCCCATGTTTACTAGATATTTTTCCTTGCTCCTAAAGCTGATCTTTTGAGACACCGCCGCGCGGGATTAGCCGAGCGGTCTAAGGCGGCGGTTGGTCACGGCCGAGGTTCGAGTCCTTCCTCGGGCATGAGTGTGTGTGTTTGTCCTTAGGATAATTTATGTTAAGTAGTGTGTAAGCTTAGCGACTGATGACCTTAGCAGTTAAGTCCCATAAGATTTCACACACATATGAACTTCTCTTTTTTTTTTTGAAGCACTGTGTATAAATACACTTGCGCACATAACGTATGGACGAAGGTAACTTTCGCTTGACGTTTCACTGTCAAGCAACATAGCTCGATGAAACCTGGACCGGACATAGAAAGAACTTATACAGTACAGAAGAAAAGGTAAGTGAAAGACATATGCAGTGAGACGAACAAAACTGACAGTTTTATTCAAAGGAAATAATTAAGTAGAAATTTTTTTAAAACATTCTTCTTGGAACTACAGAGGTGTATAAAACTTCTAAAATATTTTTTATAATAAAAAATCAATCTAGACCGCATACAATACTTTTATTTTAAATAGATGACCGGTTTCGATGCTCACTGACGGTGATCGTGGCACGGAACAGTTGTTCTCCACGCCGTCTTGGAGCGGTTCACGGTCAATTGCACCATCTCCAGCAGTGGTTCAAATGGCTCTGAGCACTATGGGACTCAACATCTTAGGTCATAAGTCCCCTAGAACTTAGAACTACTTAAACCTAACTAACCTAAGGACATCACACACACCCATGCCCGAGGCAGGATTCGAACCTGCTACCGTAGCAGTCCCGCGGGTCCGGACTGCAGCGCCAGAACCGCTAGACCACCGCGGCCTCTCCGGCAGTGAGCATGGAGTAACGATCTAAAGGTGATTAAACACTCATCAAAACTGGTCACCTTTCTTAATATAATTGTGCGCTGTCTAGACTGTTTCTCATTAAATAAAAATTTCTTATTTCTTTGAAGTCACCGCAGATTATGACGGTCCCTTGGACGCTACAAAAGGCGGGTCACGGTTTTTAATAGGATGTATGATTACAACGGACGACAATAAAACCTCTGCAACGTGCTCACATGATGGCTACGAACTTGCATAGGAGTTATTGTTATAGAACGTTCCATTCCTCAACAACGTAGTTGAGAACTGCTGGACGGTTGTTGGTGAATGTTGACGTAATGCCACACTTCCCAACAACACAGCCCGCACGTGATCGATGGGATTTAAGACGGGAGAACGGGCAGGTCTGTTCGTTAACCTCGTATCCTCTCGTGCCGAGAGCCACCTCACCTGCACAGCTCGATACGATCACCTATTGTCACACATAAAATTGAAGTTAAGCCTGAATGCATCTTTGAAAGAATTACAGCGTCACAACAACATCGATTGGTGAGTGTACCGTGCCAAAGGTTTCGAGATTTGTACTCCCTTGCAACATTATGCCTCTCAGCACCACTACATCTGGACTATAAAAAGCATCGTGTTCGACGGTGTCACTGTGTGCATTACGAGTTCTCATCTCTCGCCACATGAAGGTACGTAATGCACCCAGGGACGTAGTCTGACGTGGCCGTGTTATGGTTTGGGAAGGCATAATGATGAGTGGACGCTGTAAAGGGACATCCTCTCTAGCATTACTTTTCTTCAACAGTAGTAGTCGACACCAGTAATATTTTTCGAATTTTGACAGATCAGTATTATCTCAGCTGTTATCTGAAAAAATTTATATAACTTTATACACAATATGTTATGTTACAAGCTAAAATTTATGAAAAGGAGTTACTTTATTTTCGTTATTACAATCGATGTGTACTAGCTCTGAATGTAGAGTTAAAATTATTTTTTTAGAAACATTTGAAATTACGAAATATTTGGCACACTTAAAATTTATATTATGCAATCTATCACTGTTTATTATGTTTATTTCTGGATTCATTTATGAAATAATAATCGAACTAATAGAAATTCATTTATCAATAAAAACTGTAAACCCTTTGGAATATTGTTATTACCGCAGAGTGAGGGAGTAGTAAGCGTGCCTCTGATGTCATCGGACGTATTTTTGTAGTTTGGATGAACAACGTAATTTTGGCTTTGTTGATGTGAAAATTCAATAGACAGTGTGATATAGTAAAATGTGAGACAATAAATTATCTTAAAAACAAAAATCTTCAACGACAGTCTTCAAAATTATTTAGATCAATTGAACCATGAGAACTTAAAATGTGACAATTTCAGCTTTAAGAATCAGACCCATAGCCGGAGACAATGTGCGAGGAAAGATAAGGAAGAAGTTTATTGTAAATCTTATTCCTCTGGAATCCTCTGAAAAGATTTTGCCATAGTGGGCAGTAGCAACAAACACGAAGGAAGGGGTAGATTACAACACACTGACTGTCGAATAGTTAAATATAATACACTCCCTGGTCAACGTTATTTTGACACTGTACTTCTTCCCGACGTGAGTCTTTCAGGGGTGCATTCGCCCCTGACTTCATTTTTATGGATGACAGAGCACGACCACATCGGACTGCGCAGGTGGAAGAGGTCTTGAAACGAGATGATACTGTGCGAATGGATTGGGCTGTTCGTTTCCTGGACTTAAATCCCACGGTACACGTGTGGGATGCGTTGGGAAGACACTTTGCGGCACGTCCACAAGCACCAACGGCCATTCTGCAGCTCTCAGCGGCGTTGGTGGAGAGATGGAAGAGCCTACCATGAGAACTCCTTACCAACCGTGTGGTCAGCTTGTCAGCATGTTGCAAGAAGGTACAATATTGTCGTCTGTCGTAATCATACAACCTACTAAGAATCATATCCTGCCTTTCGTAATTTTCAGGAGCCCATCATAAATCGCTGTGACTTCAGTGAAACTACTGTCGCTGAATAAAAGTAACAGTTTTGTACGTCTCAGTGCCCATTTGTTTGAGTTACCTTCTATATTGTACTGTAGCATTTCTCTCTATATATGGTCCAAGTTCCATTGACTATGTTACTTGGCAGTCAATTTCGTTCTTAAATATTGCACACCAATGTATTTAGTTGTATTCTGTAATTTTAAAAGCTGTGCATGATGGCACTGTATCATGTTTTCATTAATATTTACTATAATGTGCATGCTAGTATGTTTTATAAGGCTGGAAAGTTACCAACGTGGGCAGGCGATTATTTCAATATGTTTAGTTATAAGAACAATATATACTCAATGGTGGTCATTTTAGCGACACTTTTATAACAAGCCACGAAGTTGAATAGCATGGTGATGTTTCCGAGGCTTTAAATAGGCAGCACTGCTGCACCTCGTGGTCATTTTTGTCAGCCGATGGCGAGCAGTCACTCAGTTCACGTCAACCGTTGTTGGGGAGACTCGGTAGCGTTTGACTGGAAGCTGAAGTTCATTTCTGGACAGCATCACACTCACGCTAGTCCAACACTTGGAAATTTTACGGGTCATAGAGTTCCAGCAGCACGTGAGGACAGAGTCTTCGACGTTTTCATGCTGCTTTCGAGTGATGCCTTCTTTCACAACGTGGCACCAGAGTCAGTTTACACTGAAATGGCAAAAGTCATGGAATACCTACTGAAACCAGTGTGTGGAGTTGCGGACATTGTCGTAGATGATTTCTTGCTGCTTCGAGTGATGTATGTTTTCACAGTATGGCACGAGTGTCAGTTTGCACTGAGATGACAAAACTCGTGTCGGACCTCCTTTTGCCCGTCGTAGTGCCAGAACTCGATGTGGTATGGACTCAACAAGCCGCTGGAAGTCCCCTGCAGACAGACAGAGCCATGCTGGCTCTTTAGACCTCTATAATTGTGAAAGTTTTTTCGGTGCAGGATTTTGTGCACGAACTGATCTATCGATTCATGTCGCCGATCTGGATAGCCAAAATATTCACTCGAACTGTCTCGAATGTTCTTCGAACCAATCGCAAACAAATGTGGTCCGGTGACATGACACCGTTGTTTGGGAACATGAAGTTCATGATTGGTGGAAATGATCTCCAAGTAGCCGAATATAACCATCTCCAGTCAGCGATCGATTCAGTGTGACTGGAGGATCCAGTTCGCTCCATATACACATATTCCACACCATTATGGAGCCACGACCAGCTTGCACAGTGCCTTGTTCACAACCTGGGCCCTAGCTTCGGCGTCGTCTTACGTCCCACATTGATTCCTAAGGTTATTCCAAGTAGTACAGCTTGTCTGTTAGCACCGACAACTCTACGCAAATGCCGCTGCTCTCAACCGTTCAAGTAAAGGCCGTCGGCTATTACATTGTCCGTGGTGAGAGATAATACCTGAAATTTGGTATTTCAACACACTCTTGGTACTGTTGATTTCGGAATACTGACTTCCTAACAATTTCGGAAATGAAATGTCCCTTGCCTCTAGCTCCAACTATCATTTCCATTCCATACATAATTGTGAAAGTTCTGCCGGTGCAAGAATACAGTAAGTACGGGAAATTCGGTATTCAGTATCCAGCTTATCTGTACCACTGTGGTGACTACATCATTTCGTGTACTGGTTCCACTGGATTTCTCATGAGATGGTGCTGAGATAGGTAAGAGAAAGGAAAAGTTAATTGTGTTCGGGGACTGGAATTCGATAGTAGGAAAGGATGAAAAAAAGGTGGAGATTATGAACTGCGGTAAGGAATGAAAGAGGAAGCCTCCTGGTAGATTTTTTCACAGAGCTTCTACCACAGACACCCGGGACTGCGGCTCTCAGTAGAATATAAGCACATCGGCTGACGACCCGTCACTATTACTAGAGAGCCAGCCTTTGTCGACGGGGTCGTTCACTGAACCGCACTATAATAATCACAGTGCTAATTTGAGAACACAGACACGAGACTGTCTTTTTCAACTAGGGAGTGCGGCTTGCAAGTTACAATCAATATCTTGTTACTGGGATCTCATACTGACTAGAAATTGACAGGTGACATTTCTGAATTGTATTGGAGGTGTCAAAATGATACTAAATTATCCGAGGTCCTTTGTAAGAGAAAAATCTCCATTTACGAAATAACATTTTTTTACACGAACTTGGTATTTCATTTAGATCAATGCATTCTGATACTACAAGGGAAAAAAAATTTAGCTAGTATCTAGGAAATATGTTTAGGAAATATGTCTTTCACATTATATTATTTTCTTTCTACTGGCGTGCTAAACAAAAAATGCTTTGCTTGCGTTATGAAGACAACGTATCTTTCAAAGGAGTACTGCATACATAATTTAGCATTTAATTAATATACAGCAGAGTCACGATTAATTAAACAGTTATTTGTACTGCACCGGTTACATAACTGCATAACGATTTATTTAAAGTGCGATATCATACACAGAGTTACTGCAGTTACATTCACTGCTGTTGTCTGGTTGAACCACCTGGTCCTGTTTGTTCTTGTTTCAGCTTATATAAAGTGTACTAAACGTTCAGAAACCCTAATTCCTGTGTAGTCTTCGATAAGCCATGACCCAAGCGTCTTGCGTTTATTATCAGTCCACGCTGAAAGCGGTTAGCTCTCGATGTGCTGCATATTCAACACATGATTGTCTGAAACACTAGCCGCTGTGGTACAGACTCACTGTATACTGCTTCTGGCCGTAACATTCGGCACGTCTTCGAGATGTCTTACGTATCTCAGTGACACAGACTGCTGTACCGTAGATGTAACCTGCGACGGGGGGTATCTGTGGAGAAGACAGCCAAATATGTGATTCCTGAAGAGGAGCAGCAGCCTTTTCAGTAGTTGCAGGGGGAACAGTTTGGATGACTGAGTGGTCTGCCCTTGTAACAACAGCCAACAGCAATGCAATTTGGTTGCAAAGTACTTCCCACAGAAGTCAAACTTATTGGCGCGAGCGTAAGATCACACTCTAAATTAGTAACACAGTTTCACAATAATATCAAGTAGCTGAAACAAAATTTGTTAAACAAAAATACAGCTCACTTATAAAACATTACAGTATCTCCAGCCACACTATGTCTACCATAACACGACTATCCTTATCCAGAGTGCCGGACAACGGACAATGACCAGCCTCTTTAAAACTGTAATAGCGGAAGCTACCCTACAACAACCTAATGACATATCCCTGTCGATACAGTTAGACCTCTCTGCCTTCCTGCCTGAATTACTAAGTTGGCAAAACTATTACAGCAAACAAAACTTTCCGTCACCCGCAAGAAATACACATTCAGATCGAACATAGCCGTACAACAGCCATAAATTTTGGATTTCATCACAGAATCACAACAAAGGAAAATGCAGGTACAAAAAATATTGATTAATAACTGCGAATAACGATTATTTTCCTTTTTTGAGGCTTGATACCGTTGCATACAAGCAGCTAGAGGCAACGAAACAGAAATAACTTAACATCATAACTTAAGTATAGGGAAAGCATCTGACGGATCACTGTCGCAGTTAAAGTAGAATCAGATTGTTACGTGATAACAAGGCTATTCTTACGTCGTTACTACAGAGCCTAAGATAATGGGATTGTTCTACATGTAGGACTCTTAAGAGTGTTTCCCGTTGCAACGAATTGTAAATAAAAGAACGTAAATATTAGGCGGTGTGGAATGTGAATTTTGTGAGGCTATTCTTTATTTAGCTGAAACAATTCTTAACAGTGTGTCAAATACAGAGAATACTGAGATAGGTAAGAGAAAGGAAAATTTAATTGTGTTTGGGGACTGGAATTTGATAGTGGAAAAGGATGGAAAAAGGGGAGAATATGAACAGCAGAAAGGAATGAAAGAGGAAGCCTCGCGGTAGAATTTTTCACACAGCGTAGTTTAATCAACTTTGTTTTAGAATCGTCAATGAAGACTGAATATGCGGAAGGGATCTCGAGACAATTGAAGGTTTTACTGCGTATTGATATTACAGACAGAGGTTTCGGAACCAGAACATTTCCAGCGGCCGATGTGGACTCTGATCACGATGTATTCGTTATGAATTATACATTAAAAGTGAAGAAATTGCAAAAAGTTTGGCAATTAAGGAGATAAGACTTGAGACAGTGGATTGACTGAAACAGGAGAAAGAAATAAAGCAGAAAATGAATGGATAGGTCTGAGGGATGAAATAATAAAGACAGCAGAGGATCAAACAGGGGTAGGTAGAAGTCCCTGTACATAACAGGGCAGTGAATTTCATTAATTAAAGGAGAAACTATAAAAATGAACCAGGCGAAAGGGAATACAGAGTTCTCAAAAATGAGAGGACAGAACGTACAAGGCGACTAAACAACTAGAGGACTACTACTACTACTACTACTACTACTACTACTATAAATGCAAGTCTATAAAAGCATGTATAACTAAGGGAAAGATAGATACTACCTACAGAAAAATTAAATTGACCTTTGGAGGAAAGAGAAGCAGCGGAAACTAAGAGGAAGTAGATGAAGATGAGATGGGGGATATACTGTGAGAAGAATTTAACAGAGCACTGAAAGACAAGGCTGTTTAGACGACATTCTCTCAGAACAGCTGACATCCTTTGGACAGCATTATGACAGAACTATTCCACGTAGCTTGCAAGCTGCGTGAGATAGGCGGAATACCCTCAGGCTCATGTAAAAATTCCAATTACAAAGAAAGCAGGTGCTAACATATGGGGGTATTATCGCACTATCAGTTTAATAAGTCGTGGTTTCAGAACACTGACACGGATTGTTTAAGTAAGAATGGAAAACCTGGTAGACGCATGACTCGGGGAAGACCAGTCTGGGATCCAGAGAAATGTAGGTGCACGTCGAGCAATACTGACTCCACAACTTACAGCAAACACGT
Organism: Schistocerca americana; assembly: GCF_021461395.2. Lineage (NCBI taxonomy): Eukaryota > Metazoa > Arthropoda > Insecta > Orthoptera > Acrididae > Schistocerca > Schistocerca americana. The sequence continues at coordinate 868,137,844 of NC_060119.1, read as the reverse complement.
TTTTAGCGTTTGTGTAGATTTATATAAAGCTTTTGAAAATGTCGTCTTGAGTACCGCGTTTGTAATTCTGCAAGTAGCAGGGGCAATGTACAAGGAGTAAGAGGTTGTTTACCACTTGTACAGTTATAAGAGTCAAAGGGGATGGTAGGGAAGCAGTGGTTGAGAAGAGATTAAGACGGTGTTGTAATCTACAACCGATGTCATTCAGTCTGTTAACTGAGCAAGCACTGACTAAAGGAAACCAAAGGAAGGTTCGGAGAAGCAGTTAAAGTTCAGGAATAAGAAACACAAATTTCGAGATTTGTTGCTGACATTGTAACTATGTTCTGGGATAGCAAAGGCCTTGAAAGAGCGGTTGAACGGAACGGATAGTGTCTGAAAGGCGGATACTGGATGAATATCAACAAAAGCGAAACAAGGATGACTGAATGTTGCGAAATTACATCAGATGATGCTGAGAGAACTAGGTTGGGAAACGAGAGACTAAAAGTAGCAGACGAGTTTTGCTATTTGGGCAGTAAAGTAACTGCTGATGGCCGAAGTAGAGAGAATATAAAATGTAGTCTGACAATGGCGAAATAAGCCTTTCTGAAGTAGAGAAATTTCTTAATATGAAAAATAACTTTAAGTGTTAGTACGTCTTTTCTGAAGGTATTTGTATGGAGAGTAATATTGTACAGAAGTGAAACTGGGGTGATAAGCAGTTCAGACAAGAAGAGAATAGGAGAGTTTGGAATGTGGCGCTGCAGGAGAAAGTCGGAGATGAGACAGGCGAATTGCGGGATTAATGAGGATGTACTGAATATCATTAGGGAGAAAAGAAATTGGTCTCATTCGTGACAAGTTGAATGTGTGGGTCCGCTTCACGCTATGATAAACCGCAGAATTACTTTCGGCCGAAACTACACCATCCATACATTGCGGGTTCAACGCGCTGGACTGTTAATGTGTTCTGTTTCTTGCATATCTGAGAAATGGCAAAGTCGTGACTCACCGGAAACTACACTACACGCCTCCAATCTGCTACTGATTGTTTCTATATTGGTTACTCTATTGAAGTGGTGTGGCTTTCTGTGGTGGTGTGAGCAACGGCCTCTTGCAATTTCATTCCGCGATGTTCGCTCGGAAACTGTGAGGTGCACCTGCTATAACTGACGGCAACAAATCATATCTTTTTCGTATCTGTGTATCTTTTTGAGCCCAGTGCTCTCACGGCGTGTCACATGTCTGCGAGTGGGACAATATTCCTATTAGACACGTTGGATAATCGGCGCTGATTACACCAACAAATCTGCCAAGTTCGTTCACGGCATTCCCAAACAGACTAGCTGTTTTCTGCCATTGTGCCACGTCCCTACGTAAACTCATGTTTCTTCGCTGATTACATACAATTACACTTGCACTCTGCCGAAACCACGGTTTGTTAGTTTTGGTACACAATGTAAATGACGTAGTAAATGGTAGGATTAACTGCAGTATTGGTAGAACTTGCAGGGAAGAAACATAAGTTAACGTGTAAGAGAGAAAATGGAAGCCGACAATTTCTCTTTGTCTTTTGTTTGTTTGATTGTTTATTTTGCGCTTGATTAGAACCGCGCATCATTCAGTATTAGTCCATTACACATTTTACACTCAAGCGCCTAAGAAACTGCTATGGGCATGCGTATTCAGTGTAAATAGGTAGAATACGTAGCTGCGGTCGGCAACGCCTATTCAAGATAACAAGCCTCTGGCACAGTTTTTAGACCGGTTACTGCTGCTACAATGGCAGGTTATCAAGATTTAAGTGAGTTTGAACGGGGTGCTATATTCGGCGCACGAGCGACGGGACACAGAATCTGCGAGGCAGCGATGAAGTGGAGATTTCCCGTACGAGCGTTTCACGAGTGTACTGTGAATATCAGGAATCCTCTAAAACATTTAATCTCCGACATTGCTGCGGTCCGGAAAAGATCCTGCAAGGACGGGACCAACGACGACTGAAGAGAATCGTTCAACGTGACAGAAGTGCAACCCTTCCGCAGATTGCTGCAGATATCTGTGTTGAGTCATCAACAAGTGTCAGCGTGCGAACCATTCAACGAAACATCATCGATACGGACTTTCGGAGCCGGATGCCCTCTCGTGTACCCTTGATGACTGCATGACGCAAAACTTTATGCCTCGCCTGGGCCCGTAAACACGGACATTGGATTGTCGGACATGTCGCCTGGTCGGACGAGTCTCGTTTCAAGTTGTATCGAGCGGATGAACGTGTACGGATATGGAGATAACCTCATGAATCCATGGTACCTGCAAGTCAGCAGGGGCTGTTCAAGTTGGTGGTGGTTCTGTAATTGTGTGGGGCGTGTGCAGTTGGTGTGATATGGGACCAGGGACACGTATAGATATGATTCTGACAGGTTAATACGTACGTAAGCATCCTGTCTGATCACTTGTGTCCATTCATGTCCATTGTAAATTCAGACGAACTTGGGAAATTTCAGCAAGACAATGTGACATGCCTCACGTCCAGAATTGCTGCAGGAGTGGCTGAAGGAGCACCCATCTGAGTTTAAACAGTTCCGCTGGCCACCAAACTCCCCAAACATGAACATTACGGAGCATACGTGGGATATCCTGCAACGTGCTGTTCAGAAGAGATCTCCAACCTCTCGTACCCTTACGGATCTATAGGCTGCCCTGCAGGAGTCAGTTCCCTACAGCACTACTTCAGACATTAGTAGAGTCGTGTTGCGGCACTTCTGTGTACTCGCGGATGCCCTACACGATATTAGGCGGGTAAACCAGTTTATTTGGCTCTTCAATGTAAATAATATAAATTGCATTTTATAAGCAATAAAAATAAGTTGATTGCGCAAGTTCCGCGATTTTATGCAACCAAAGGAATTACATGCACGAAAATAAGAAATATACGTAATTATTATTGTTATTTTGTACTCAACGGAATGTTCTTCATCATATCAAAGGCAAGAGTTCCCTGTAGCTGTTGATAAATGCTGTTTATTGTTTATGAATAACAGAAAAATATAAGTCCAACGTAGAACTGAAGTGATGCTTGATATATTTTTGTTTTGCAGTTTTTTTTATTTTTCCTTTTAATTGAGGAAATTGCGTTTTTAGCGCTATATGACAATTTGTGTTGTTTTCTTTACTTTTACAACAAGATCCCTATGTATCATATTACAAATCAGCAATTTATGCATAAAATCTTAATTAAACATTGACAGATTCAGTTTTGGTATAAGTAGTGTTTATGCTTAAGTAAGAGACAGGAGGATAACTATGTAGAACAAAAATGTTCTTTAGAAAACCTGGTCCTTTACAATTCCTCTCTCAGTTTTATCGTTTCTAGTTTTTAGGGGAATCTAGTAAGACACTGATCGCATATGTAAGAAAAGCGATCTTTACGAGGTAACGTCCGACATATATGGATCATACCCAAAGCACAGATAACGCAGGAATAATCTTAACTCTACAAAGCTACTAGGAAAACTACTGTGTTCTACAGTATTCTACAGCAGTTTTAAAACTCTACATACAACCATCTGGCATGAATAGACAACCTGCCACAGCACATTGTAGCCTGTTACTAGTTCTACCTGCATCATCTACAGCGCTCTACGTAACGCGTTTTAATTACATTAATTTAGAAATTAGTCATGTCTGTTTTATCATCACAGGGAGAAGTTAATTTGACATATGCAGTCAAATAACGAGAGTACATTAAAGAAGCAAAACACGTGTATTGATACGAGATTAATTTCACATCAGGCTCACAATTAATTAAACCGATGTCCGCGGAGCGCGTTAGCAACAGAGCGGTGGGCGGTGGGCGGTGGGCGGCGTTTACACAGGCTTATTCTCCCTCGGCCGTGCTGGAGGGAGCGGTGCGCACACAGCAATTGTTCGACTGCACTGCAGCCGAGTATGTAGCCTCGGCGGAATAGGCGCTCACAGGCCAAGGGAATCGTTTCTAAGACTAAATGAAGTATTTTGATGAGTGATACACGTGCTCAAATGAACGTTCCATAAAACTGCGACAGTCACAGCAGTTTTATGAAATGTAAATTTTCAACCGACATACGATGTTTCTTGATGGACCTAAAGGATTAACTGTACCAACAGAGGGCGACGGTTTAGAGTGAATATATAGCTCCAAAAATTACATTTTAATGAGTCGTGTTAGAAATTTATTGGAGATAAAATCTTAAGATTATTAGGCTCCACCAGTTCCTCTTCAGTTTCATATTACGTGGTCTGCATTTCGATCCCTATGCTGGGATATTTGTCAGGATCATATGGTATTCGGGGTTATTGGAACATGTGTCATCCTACGTCCTCACTTATATGCTGCATATGTTCCACTCTGTGTCTACCTGAAAAGTTTTTACCTTTTGCAGCTCCCTCTGTTAGGATGTAAATTAGTCCGTGAGGTCTTATCAGATATCCTGGGATCCTTTCTGTCTTTCTTGCCAATATTTTCTACATATTTATTTCCGATTCTGAAGAGAACCTCGTCATTTGATTCAAACTTCATCATTTGTTATCAGTCCACCTAATTTTCCGCATCCTTCTACAGCACTACGTCTCAAACTCTTCGATTCTCTTCTTTCACGGTTTTCCCACAGTCCACGATTTACTACCAGACAATGCTATCTCCACACGTATATTCTCAGAAATGTTTTCGTCAAATTTAGGCCTATATTTGGTACTTGTACACTTCTTTCAGCCACGAATACACTTTTTGTCTGTGCTAGTCTGCCGTCATGTGTCATTTTGCCTCCAAGGCATCAGAATTCCTTTAATTTTCAACTTCATTGTCCGAAATTTTGACGGTTATTTTATCACTAAAATAATTTCTACTACATCTCATTACTTTTGTCTTTCTTTTGTTTACTCTCAATGCATATTTTGTTCTCAGTCGACTATTCGTTCCATTCAGTAAGTCTTGTAATTATTCCAGGCTTTCTCTGAGAATAGCAATGTCGTCAGCGAATTTTATCATTGATATTCTTTCAGCCTGAATTTTACTCCCAGTAATGAAGCTGTCTTTCATTTCCACCACTACTTCTTCGGTGTACAGACTGAACAGTAGGGGGTAAGACTATATGCATGTCTTTTACATAGTTCCTTCTTGGTTCGTGCACATGCTATGTATTACCTTCTTTCCTTGGAGCTTATATCTGTGTTTCTGAGAATGACTGCTGCAAATGTGTGTTGATTCTTTTTGAAAGACTTTCTTCCATTATCAGGTGTAAAGTCGGAACTGGAACTCTGGGCCTCAATCTTCCCTAAAGCCAAACTGATTGTGATCTAACAGATCCTCGGATTTCTCTTCCATTCTTCTGTGTAATACCTTGGCCATAGGAATACGAACAAGAGCGCGGGACGATGAAACCGAACATGAAAAGTTACGGGAATGACACCCTGCAAGGAGATGACGGTGCTTGAGCACTTCCGGGGAAATGATCCTTCTGACTAGCAGCAACGAGATCCTCTCATGGAACGTCATGGAACTGCGGTTGCAGTGACATTGAGGAGCCTCGATTGGTAGAATCGTAGGGTGTGACAAAGAGAAAGCCGCGCAAAGTACACGCATAGCAACATAACGGACCTCACCCCATCTGCGGATGACTCCATTGGATAGCATCGACCAGCTGCCAGAGACGAACAAAGAGTATACAGTAGAGCGTCGAGTATCCGAACGTCGATCAACCGAACGACCGCTTAACCGAACTGTGTACTCGCTCTCACCTGTTACTCTCCCACCCTACCGTCCATCATCCCCCTCACTCCAAACCAAGTTTCCCACAGCAGTCGCCGCACTGGGCCACCGCTGGCGGAACTTTGCTTCTAATGGGACCTTCACAAGGCGCTGCTGACCGGCCGTCAGTCGCCGCGTTTCAACAATCAGCACACTTCTGTCGGCTTGGTATTGGCAGTAGAAGTAGCGGCAGTGTGAAAGCTGTTCACAGCAACAGCTGCGCCAGCTTAGAGTTGAGGCGTGCCGCTCCGCGCAGTTTGAAGGATTGCGCGCCCCCAAGAAGAGCTTCTCAAGGTGCAAACAGTCACCTTCTGTTCTCTGTTACGACCACTTGTGTGCTGCTGCGTGAAGAAGTGAACTTGACGATACAAAATGCTTAAACGTAAACGTGTTGTCCTTTCTATGAGGGACAAGTACGAGATTATTAAAAGGTTAGAAGAAGGTGAATCTGCAACCACTTTATCCAATGAGTACAAGGTGGGGAAGTCGACAATTACGGATATAAAAAAACAAAAGACGCGCGTAGCAAATTTTACAGCTATGCTTGATTCTACTGATGTATCAACAAGCCGTAAAACTATGAAGCTCGCCACTAACACAAATGTAGGTGATGCTCAAAATGGCTCTGAGCATTATGGGACTCAACTTCTGAGGTCATTAGTCCCCTAGAACTTAGAACTAGTTAAACCTAACTAACCTAAGGACATCAGACACATCCATGCCCGAGGCAGGATTCGAACCTGCGACCGTAGCGGTTTCGCGGCGCCTAGAACCGCACGGCCACTTCGGCCGGCTGTAGGTGATGCTGTTTACAAGTTGTTTACACAAAAGAGATCGGGAGGAGAACCTGTCTCAGGTCCCATTCTGTGTGAGAAGTCAATGCAGTTCAACGAAAAACTTGGAGGGCCTTCGAACTTTAAAGCGAGCACGGGCTGGTTAAAACGCTTCAAGTCAACACACGGCAGTCGTGAGATGATGCAGATCCAGGACACCAAATCGTGCAGGACAGCGAGATTGTAAACGTAGTCACTGATAAAGATGACGCCACCAGCATCTCATCAATCAGTGCTCTAGAAAGTGAAGATGAAAGTATACCAACAGCTTCTGAGGTGTTCACTTGGTTAGATACTGCCTTGCGATGGTTTGAAGCCCAAGATGAAAGTGACCAGTTTCAGATATCTGTAATGAAAAAAGTACGTGACTTAGCTGCTCGTAAGCGTGTAGGCTTGCTTAGACAGACCAAAATAAAGGATTTTTTTTAAACGTAAATTTTGTATACTGTGTGTATTGTTCATGCAAAATGCGTATGTAATATGTATATATTTTTGTTTCATAAACTGTGCCACGTACTATATATTCCTACTGAAGTTGGCTTTGTATGTTACTTTGTAATACTAAAAGAGATGCCTGTTTTTATGAATAAATTTACTGCACAGTACTTCTTTTTGGCAAATAAACATGTACAGTTCGATTATCCGAACAAACCAGTTTTCCGAACGCCCATGTCCCCTAATTACTTCGGTTAATCGACGCTCTACTGTACTATGAGTGCAAGTGCGAAAAGGAAAGGCTTGACAAGACCTTAAATTCTCTTTTATAGTGTGCGAAGGTCGATGACAGTTTGGTAGTAGTAGAATCAATAGATTTTTTTAATTCACATATTGTAGTTTCTTTAGTTATTCAATAACCTCACAGTAAGAAAGGATATATGACTGAAAGGATGAAGCGGGTGACATAGACAAGACATAATTAGCTAAAATTTAATTACATAGTTAGAGCATGAAGTTACGTAGATGTTGCATAATTATGACTACATATTTGCTGAGTATGTATTGAGTGAGGACCTAGCCAACAGTCATAATGCATTATTCTCCACTCAGCAAACAAAGGTCAAAACTTAATCTGGTTGAAGATTGGAAATCGATAAAAATCAGGCGCATGGTCCTGATTTGACACAGCTTAGTACTTCCCGTCTTCTAAACTTCACTTAGTCCTGATATTTCTCCAGTTCTTCACACATTCTCTGTTCCTCAGCTTTTTCCTATATTTTTCTTTATTTGTTATTGTCAAAGTATTGGTTGCACTTCGTTGTTTCGTGCTACGTACATCTTCCCTACGGTAAGAGAAATTCTTCATACCACTGATATATGATTTAGCGTGTGTATTTCCAGTTACAACTGCCAATTCTATCTTCTACATGACATTTCACATGCTGTTCTTCAGTACTCTTGTCTTGTGTTAGTTAACTTTTCCTGATTCGTGATTTAATTTAAATGCTTATGTAGGCTGTTAGGTTGTTTCAACACATGTTTGTATTCTCTTTTGTTGAGTGTAATTCTTTGCTAACTGTGTCCTCCTCCTTACGGCTTGTAAGGTTGTGACTTGGAGATTTCTCTGTCATGGATGAACCACGTGGAGGAGACTCAGCAGCTGTTCAGTTCAGTCCCACAGGAGGAAAGAGTTTAATTATATAAAAATCATGTTTCAAATCAGACGTTCATACTCCACATGTGATTACAATCTTAACAACAGTAATCACAGGTCTATGACTAAATTAATTAAAAAGTCAATAAAACTAATCGTTCGATTTATGTATTAAAATAAATTTTCTCAGCCATCAGCAACCACGGTTAGCTTGCCTAAGTAGAGGATTGGGAATTTTGGAAGCGGATTAATTTTCATGTTGACCTATCAATTAATATAGCAACATCTCAACATGGCAAAATCAGTAGAAGTACAGGACCATTATTTTGCAATTCCGGCTGCAGACGTGCTGTGGCATAGGAACACTAGATTCGACCGTGCTTACTAACCTGGCGCCACCACAGGTTACCTGGCTTTCACGCCGAGAGGTCGGGTCACCCCGTCGGCCTGAAGCAGAAGGAAACTTCTCCACTGCCACCCCAGAAAAGTTAGCTGCAGAAACCTTTTCCACTCGGAGCAGTTACACAACTGTGCTGCGTCCAAGTTTACAAAACCATAGAGAAACGCTCTCTGAGCTCCATTTGGCTGCACGTCTTAAAAGGTATCACAGCGTTGCTGGTGGCAGTGCGTTGCTTGCCGCCATTTTCTAGTACATGAGTTGGGTTTCATGACCTTAGAAGGTGCCTTGTGCGTAGTCAGTGAATCTTAGTTAGTATGCTTCTTGGTAGAATGTTCGTGGTCACTTCGACCGTTTTTAATACGCTATTACATCACTTACTTCACGAGCGAATTTTTTAATGCCGACGTGATGAGTTTTGTCGCGCTGCCTCTGTCTTTGAGTTCGTATCTGTAACTTCTCATGACTAACCATTTCCTTCGTGATTTTCACTCCGAATAATACATTTCAATCCTCCAAATACCATTCTCTAGCGACTAGACGAATTTTCATTTGGTTCTTAATGTATACCAGCATATTTTTGTTATCCTACGGCAAGGCAGCCGCAACCCTAGTGATGCAGAACTGTGGTTTACTTCCGTTTCACTTGTGTACCAAGTATTGTGTTTTAACGTGCATTAAATATTGATTTATCTGAAATTTGCCTTCTGTCATTTCGTCGCTGTCCCATCCATTCTCTATGTTATTAATCCTGGCAATAGAAAAACTCGCAGTAAGAGAACTTTTCTGATGCCACCACAATCAGCCGACAGAGGACTGGCAGGTGAGCACACTTATCTGCTGACACAGAAACAGTGGCAGGCAGCACCCTTGATTTGATTTCTTTTATTAACGCTCTCGCTGCTGCAGACGCGCTCATTGCATTCCGTGCTGAGGTGGCTTTTATTGTGACTGTACTGGTCGCCTAATGCTGGTGCCTGTGCTAAGAGATGGCGTTCCAGCTGAAATACTTATCATCCGATTTTTCGAAAACTATTTGGTGAACAAATTAGATATTTGCTCATCATAGCGTCTCATATCTTCACTTGGTAAAGAACTGAATTTCCTTTCGTAATTCGTCATACCTACTGCGGTGCATCGAATTAAGTAAAACACTGCACGAAATTTTAAAGACTTCGCAGAGGTAAAAGCGCATTGCGTATACTTTTCGTATGGTGGTTTTAGCTCATACATTGCAAATAATGAAATGAAGAAAATATATCTCAATTTTCATCAGGTTACATTCCATTTAGAAAGCTGTTGAACGCTGCGACTGTTATACTTACTTGTAGATACAAGATTTCAGCTATCAGTCGTCCTTTTTAAATTTTATTGGCAGATCTAGATTTCAGCTAGAAACTAGCCATTCTCAATACTAAGAATACAAGAGGTACATAGTTAGATGATGTCAGAAAAAGTTGCAATTAATGTCTTAACTCATTTGGTTTGTATATTACATACCACTATCATTTTTTATTAGTGTATGTAATGCCTGTTGGTCGGGCTTCATCTACAGTTCATTGAATACTACTGTTTGCGGAAGGCGGGCTGTATGGAAAACACATCGGTTGGTTATATGGCGCCATCTATGTGAACTACGTATCAACGTCAAGGGAAGTAAACCACTTCAAATTTAATTACATAAAATGAAACATAAGTAAAATTCTTCCATTCTTGTCAGACTTATTTCATATTTATCGTCAAGTAATAAAAATTCCATGTTCACTCCCCTTGAGTCAGTTATTATTATTAGAACATTTAAATTACGTCAGGTGGGTAAAATATTTTTAAATTTTTAAAACATTTTTTAAAATTTATAAAACACTAGAAGACACGTGCTGCATACACCTATTAGTTGATATGGCTTAAATAAATTTATTTTTATATTATATCTCCCTTTATTAAAGCATAATAAGTATATTGTTCATCATATTTACTAAATAGTTCATAGATGGTGTCAAACATCAGTCAAATGCATGGTTATTACAATTTGGCTATCCCGCTATAGATATAGAGGGTGCTAACCTCTTTCTCCCTTAAGGCCGATTTTCCTTGTAAATGAAAAGCAACCAATATACTGAATTGCTGTTAATAATACTGTTTATGCATCTGACCTAACGTCATGGAAGAATTATTGCATTATACTATACGAGTACCATGAGTATAATTCTGAACCAACAGAACTTCTGCCATGATAGGTCAGATGCATAAACAGTTTCTAGCTGAAATCTAGATCTGCCAATAAAATTTAAAAAGGACGATTGATAGCTGAAATCTATTATTTACAAGTAAATATCTAAATTTTATTTAAAATTGAGAACAGAACGATATCTCATTTAGTTCACGAGTTACTGTACTTTTTATGAACGGTCGAGCACGATGCACCCTGTTCCGTCCATGCCGACTTGCCAGCTGATATGAAGTACTTATCATCCGTTTCTAAGAAAACTGTTAGGTGAAAAATTTTTCCAACATCTTATAGTCTGATATCTTCACTTCATAAAGCACTGAATTTCTTTTCGTTATATGTCATAGTTACTGTGCCAGCTTTCTTGTCACAGCAACAGCACCAGTTCCCATCAGATCACTGAAGCGCTGTCGGGCTGGGCTAGCACTTGGATGGGTGACCTTCCGGGTCTGCCGAACGCTGTTGGCAAGCAGAGTGCACTCAACCCTTGTGACGCAAATTGAGGAACTACTTGGATGAGTAGTAACGGCTCCGGTCACGAAAACTGACAATGGCGGAGAGAGCAGTGTGGTGACTACACGCCCCTCCATAGCCGCATTCAGTGGATAGTTACTTTGCTGCATCAAATTAAGTAAAACATTGCGCGAAATTTTGAAGAGATCACAGAAGTAAAAGTGTATTACATAAACTTTGCGCTTGGTTGATTTTTAACTCATACATGCAGTGAATGAAATGTAAAGAAGATATCGAAATTTTATTTAAAATTGAGAGCAGAAGAATATCTCCTTTCTCTCTCGAGTTATTTGGTTTTATTTCGAAGGATGGTCGGGCATGACACACTCATTCATGTCCTTCCACATCGTGAATCATTTGGTCATAAAAGTCATACCTCATAAACAATTCAAGATATCAGAATGAGATTTTTTGCAACTGATAGGACTCAATGAGGCACATATGCTGTGTGATAAATGCTGGAAACTTTTATTCACAGACATTTGCAAGTAACTAGTACGCAGCAGGACGCATTCAGACGTCCATACCACAGTAGGAAAATCCATGTGGTACACGCATACACGTTCACAACACACGGGAACGGCATAGCGTAGCGTGTATACACAGCCACAGCAGCAAAAGTGTAAATTCAGTATCCACAGACGTGACATTGTCTACAAAATTTAGCATTAATCTTTTTGTGGCTTATCTGCTTTACATTTATTTACTGTTTGACTCCAAAATTTTCAGTTATGTTGCCACTACACTGTGGAAGATGACAATTATTCTATTTTCTGTTCAAAATGGTTCAAATGACTCTAAGCACTATGGCACTTAACATCTGAGGTCATCAGTCTCCTACACTTAGAACTACTTAAACCTAATTAACCTAAGGTCATCACAAACATCCATGTCCGAGGTAGGATTCGAACCTGCGACCGTAGCAGCAGCGCGGTTCCGGACTGAAGCGCCTAGAGCCGCTCGGCCACAGCGGCCAGCCCGTATTTTTTGTGCCTCATCTCGATGTGTAACATCTTTTTCGATCTTGTTGTACTGTAACATCTTAGACGGTGATAATCAATTAAGGTTTGATGATCGTCTTGTAAGCATCTGTAAAAGAAATGAATTGATACTGTGGAACATTCAGAATATTGTGATTTCATTTACAATTTTTTGAAACATACGGTCTGCAGGGTGGAGGCTACTGGAAGCTGTGCTACTATGCAAGTGTGGAAATTTTGTTGTTACGATGCCTCATGGGTCATTATCGACGGTGAAATACAGTGAACTGCTATCTCTGTGAAGGTATAAAGGGCAAGGTCTTACGCTCAATACACTGCAATCGGGCCTTACAAGAAAACTGGCATCCGCACATGACTGTTCTTGAACAACTTGTTGCTCTCAACTTGTCCGCTGTTGCCACACACACTTAAAGTCCAACGAATGGCGGAGTCGGGTCGAAACAGTGAGGGAAGCCGTAAGTCGGGAAGACATGAAACACTGATTCAAGGCGAAAACTGTGCGCTGAGGAAACACGTCAACTATCAAAGAACAACACTCTTAGACAAACCTTCGACGAGGGCAAAAAGGCAAAATCATGATGCATGGAATGGACACACTGTATAAAAATGAATGTGTATAACAGCTTTCTTCACTAGTTAGTATAATAATACATTCTGTGACACTTGATCAAGAATTATCGATACTACGCGAGACAGTACGCTATCAGCTCTTCGTGGCAGTCACAAAGTTGGGAGAATGCCGTCCAGATGGCAAAAATCTGCAGTGCCACTAAGAACCCAGAGCTTATCCATCAGTTTCCACTCGTGGCAGTCATTAAACCTTGCAATTTTGTAAAAGAGAGGAAATATATTTATTTTCGTGAATTGGACTATTTAATCAGTTCTTTTCATGTTGACTGGTTAGACACCGAGATTTTGCGAAAGCGGTTCGACACTGCCCATTCGTCAGTAATATGCTGGTAGAATACGAGTCAGTGAAAGTGAAGTATGTGTGACTTACTTTCGTTTCGCCATTGCAGAGTGACGACAAATGGTCTTGTACCGCAGGAAAGGAGTTGCAGTTTAGAAAAAGAATACCGATAATAAAAGCACAGACATTATGAAAGTAATTACGGCTAACAATGACACCAAAGTGAAGAGGAAATTTAAAAATCAACTAAATGGCAAAATGAGAAATATAGCAGCAAGTCCTTGCGTATCACATATCAGATTTTACGATACAGTACAAGCGGTGCAATGACATTCTCAGTAACGTAAACGCATAGCAAGAGAAAAATGTACTCCTGGCATCGGACAGAACAATAAATTTCTGTTCGCAGGGAGTCATGCGACCATTTTTCCAGACAGAAACCTTTAAGCTTGTCATTTTACACATAGCACACTTAAAACTTTGTGTTTAAAAATGGATGGCTAAATCTGAAAATAATTGTGCTAAAAAAAGTTTGGTAGAATTCGCTTAGCAATATGTGCTAATGCGTTACTGATGCTTTTTATAACAAAAACTTGTTGGCTTTCTAATGGAAGGATACTGACATAAAAGTTTCGTTGTCTGTGGTAGCAAATACTATTACAAATAAATCATTACAGTGTATCATAAATCGTATATAAATTGTTGTATTCAGCAAATAAACATGGTGTCAAACGTAATAAAGGGCGAGGAAGAGAACCTCTTAGCATCGAATACATTTGCTGTGTCTTGTTTGCATGCTGCAGTTGTACAGTTTCCTCAGAGCAGATAGGACTGAAGAACAGCTACGTTAATATGATGGCAATAGAGATTTGCAATAACTTATTAATAGAAGCTTCACAGATACGTAGCTGTTGTATGAAGATGGTGCGTGGAAGTAGTTCAGTGTTGACTTGCACAGATTTGTCCTTAAAGTTTGGTGTAGTAATGAATCCAGCCAGCGCAATCTACGGTCACCCTTAGAACGCCAGCCTGATTCTCGTTGGCAGTGACTGCAGACACAGGCCTGATGCTGTCTTGAGATACTGTTGACAATGATGTGAGTGGAGCTGTGTGTCGTCTTATATTCTCATTTGGCAAAGACATGTCCATTTGGGAACTATTTGTCTAATGCAAGGCGGAAACATATAATAGGTACTGCCGTGGCACCCTCTCTGGTCGCTGGCCTGAACTCATTTGCTCCTACCTCCTCGCCGTACTTCTATGTAAGTCTGTGTCCCATGTACTCTGTAGAACACTGCATGAAAACCATTTTATATTATTATTATTTCTGACAAGAGTTGTAAAACTAGCGGAGGCTACTGTAGGCCATCGTAAGTAAGTGTAGACTATGGACGTTTCCCTAATAGCTTTGGTCAGTAAAGATCGTACCCATGTTACCTGTACGATAGGTATGTTGCATACCTATCGGGCAATACCTCACAAAGATTACTTTCTTTACGTATGCGATTAGTGTGCTACTTGATTACCCTAGAAACTGCAAGCAGTGAAGCGTCTAGAAAATGAGTGAGGATATGTAAAGAGCAGCGTAACCTGCGGAACAGTTTTGTTGTACATAGTTATCCTCCTGTCTGTTCCTTAAATATAAACAGTTTTTCAGAAAAACTGAACGCATCAACGTTTAATTGAGCTTTTATTTGCGACAGAGGGATGTTATAGCAAAAATAAAGGAAACGATACAGATTTATCACATAGCGCTAGAAAAAGCATTTCCTCAACAAAAAGGTAAAATAAAGAAAAAAACACGAAAACAAAAGTATATCAAACATCGCTTCAATACATCGACAAACTTACATAAAATATGTTTTTGTTGTTCGTAAAAAACTTCCGCATGTATCAATGATAGCATGAAACTCTTTCTTGTCTTCGATCAAGATGAAGAACTTTCTATTGAGTACAAAATATCAATAATAATTATATATTTTAATGCTTGTGCATGTAAACTGAAGTCACATCAAAACTAATTGCTTTGGTTACACAAAAGCGCAAAACGTAGCCGATCAATTAATTTTTATTACTTATAAAATGCCATTTATATTCTATAAGAATATAAAATACATAGTCGACTAACAATGAATGATGTGCAGCTCTAATTATGTGCAAAACAACCAAACAGACTACCAAACAAGCAAAAAACAAAGAAAAGTTGTCTCGTTTACACGTATATTTATGTTTCTTTTCCTACCAAATTTACCAATATTACCGGCAATTCTACCATTTACTACGTCTTTTATGTACTGTACCAAAATTACATAACCGTAGTTTTGATAGAGCGCAACTCTGTGACTCGGGGTGGTGAGATACGCAGCTTACTTGCCTCATTTATTACTTTTGTCTATTATGATAAAGCACAGATTTTATTATTTAATGAGTATCTTATGGCATTTCCGTTCTCAGTACATCTTCAAGGACAAAACTGCTTGAAAGTTGCAATTAATCATCAAAACATATTCAGCTGGAGACTGCAGTCGTTTTCACGACCTCTTACTCATCTAGGAACTATCGGCGTGTGAGTGTGTGCGTCATTACCATACCTCTCGGTGTAGAAGCTCAACAGTTAATCTACAGGATTTGCTTGGAAAATAATGAATGCTATTTTTTCCTGTCTGTACGTCGCAACGAGTTTGGTGCGGGAGCAACGACTTCGACCGAAAAGCTTCCGTGCGAGTCGTACAGTGATTTTAGTGCATGGTACCTCTGTATACATGTTCAATAGAAGCTTAAAAATGCAGCGATCTCTGGTACAGCGCTGCGCCATAAAATTTTATGTGGTAATTGGAAAATCGGCCCTGGGGACATCGCCAGACTCCAGGAAGTGCATAGAAGCAGCTGTTTTGAGATGGTACAGGCATATCAAAGGCGCTCCAGAGACGGTGTTCGACTGACAGTAAAACACGTAGGAACTGATGCACTATGTCAGGCTGTTCCAGCTCGTCGGCTCCGTTGTGAGCCGCGGAGCGCTCCCTGCTCCAGGGAGCCGTGTCGTTCGCTGTGACGATTCAAGTGGGCCGGCAAGCCGGCACGTGGCACGGCTGGCTGAGGCAGGCGGCAGGGCAAGCGTTTTGATGTGCCAGCTGCGTCTTACAAGATCGACAACCTCATACTCTTAGCTGCTAAGACATGGTGACATGTTACACCAGGAAATATGGTGTTCAGGAAATAAATAAACAAAAACTGTTTTACAAGAAATTGCATATTAAATTTATTGGGCCTATGTAGCTTGACAGTTCCTTTTCATTACAAGATCGGAAATATCAGGCGTCAAAGTGTTCGCAGTGTTAATGCAGAGGATGGCCTTTATTGTTGCATCCTGAGGAAACGATCGTTCCGTACTTTTTACTCTTTTCATTGCTGAGAAAAGCTGCTCACAACAATATGTAGATCCAAACATGCACATGATCTGAGCGGCATTGTTGTGAAGCTTGGGAAATGTTTTTCGCTGTAATGAACGATACCATCGTGACAAATCCAAGGTGTTGTAGTATCTCTCTTTCAACAAAGTTGAATTTTGCAAATCAATGCCGCGCGGGATTAGCCGAGCGGTCTAGGGCGCTGCAGTCCTGGACGGTCCCGCTGATCCCGGCGGAGGTTCGAGTCCTCCCTCGGGCATGGGTGTGTGTGTTTGTCCTTAGGATAATTTAGGTTAAGTAGTGTGTAAGCTTAGGGTCTGATGACCTTAGCAGTTAAGTCCCATAAGATTTCACACACATTTGAACTTTTTTTTTGGAAGCTGTGTCACGACAATGCAGCAACCTAACGGAAACGGCATCTCAACCCTTCCCTAAGACCCCCCACCCCTTTCGACCCCTATGTGGCCCGGTTGATATTTTTTACTCTAAATCAAAGGGTTCTGCTACGAGGGCGTAGCAGAGGACATTGTAAAAACTCCACGGGAAATGCGCTGGAAGAAGTGTGTTGACGTCATATTCTGAAGAATTTTAGTTGTTTGCAGCGATATTTTCAGTAGCATTCTTTCCCAAATTTGGACAAAGGCTGCAGTACACGCTTCAGTAATGTGGGCGTACTCACGATCCGAGGGCGGCGTCTGTCGGCTGCGGCGCAGTGGGCTGCGGCTGCTGGTGTAGCTGCGTGGGAGTCACCTGCAACAGGGGAGAGAGAACCACTCTATTAGCCGCGGAAGTGCAGCGAGCACTTCAAGGTAAGCGGTGCCGCGCTCTGGAATGCAAAATTAGTCTGTCTGACAGCGGTAGCCGCTACGCTTCTGCGATTACATCAATGATACGACCATCCATTCCATTGGCATTTCACAGAGACATCGTCCAGTTTTGGCTGGGGGGATTAGCAACTATTCCATGGGACTTAACATTCTCCACGTCCGTGGGTTTAGAGGTAAAACAGATTTCACTGCTTTGATGTTGTCTGGCACAAAATTGCTTGCTGTTATGCTGCCGTGGCTATTTCCACCCACTCCCAAGCGGACGGCAACAAGATCGAGTGACAAAAGTTGACAGAGTCCTGGCATTATGATCAAGCTGACATCTGGTTTGTCGTTCCCTCTGTCTTGCTATGATGTGACTAGTGCTCTTCAAAATTCTGCTCGCTGCAGCTGTTTCAATGTAGTGCTTGACTCCAGCGAGACGAGGAACTACCTCCTTGTCGCGGCAGCGTTACAAAAATGCTGAAGAACTCAGCAGTTTTCCTGGTAGTCTCACAGTGTGCGTTACGTCCTCACCGCAGAGGAAAGATGTAGCCCCGTAGTCTTTCGCGGCGGCCTATCTGAATAAAATGTACTCGGTTTTCAAAACGCGTAGATTCGAAAAAAATATTGAAAGTTTCGATGGCTGTCCCGGCTATCGTCATCAGGAGTAAAAACCACTGGCTTCCGGGGCAGGCACGGTTTTCTGCTTATATTGAGACTATTGCATCTTCTGCCACCAATCAAACAGCGCGTGGAAGACGAGTTGTGGAACCCTTACAAGGGGACCATGCGAACTTCCCGAATTCGATTTGATTCATATTGACAGAGCGTATAGGGCACGACTGGGACTTTAACATATTTTAACAGGAAGTCGCAACTCTCAACCGTTTTCTAGAAAGTCGAGTTTGAAAATTATAGTCGATTTTAGATACTTCCTAAGGCCGCTCATACTCAACGAGTCTGTAGCCGACTAAGAAAGGGCTTCGCTTCATAAATGCGATGTCACTGAATCGAATTTCGCTGCTCATGCTTTTTTTTTCGTTCCATTGAGGGGGAGGCCAACGAAACCGGAGGATTTGCTGGACTGTACGGCGAAACTTTTCAAGATGCAGAGCGTCGGCCAACGTGCAATGTTAATGCAACTGCTCCACAATGTAAACCGCTGGTGCAGCCTTGCGTCGTTTATTTTTACATTCAAGTGAAGATCCTTATAAAATGACTACAGAATTATGCATACATAATCGAACAAAGTAGGAGGATAGTTTCTAGAGAAGATTGCGTAAAAATTCAAACAGTCGTTCACCATAAGTTCTCTGCACCAGTATTCACTAATATGCTTCGAAATGCGTGTTACATCTCGAAATTGTATGATGACAGAGAACCGATTATGAATCCAAATCAGGTCTGTTTGGCAACAGACACACTGAAAAAACATGAACATGCAAAAATTTGGCGTTCCTTACATATGTACTCTGTGTCACAATAATTACTGCTATCCATGTTTTTACGATCAGTATTATCCTGATTCGTGCAGTGCTCCATACGTTACACATTATACTTGTCACAATAATATAAATAAAATGACTGTAGTGATTTGGCCGGCCGGAGTGGCCGTGCGGTTCTAGGCGCTACAGTCTGAAACAGAGCGACCGCTTCGGTCGCAGGTTCGAATCCTGCCTCGGGCATGGATGTGTGTGATGTCCTTAGGTTAGTTAGGTTTAATTAGTTCTAAGTTCTAGGCGACTGATGACCTGAGAAGTTAAGTCGCATAGTGCTCAGCGCCATTTTGTAGTGGTTTGGTTGAAAGTTTTCAGGTATCCTGTTTTTGTTCTCAATCTTCTTAAGAATTTTTTTTTCTTCTCTGAAATTAATAAATGAATAGTGGTAATAAATTGTTGTTACAATTGCGTACGAAAAAGGAAAGGCAGCAGCTCACCGTTATGAATCTAAGCGCTTACCCACTCGGCCACGGACTCTTCGAGCCCTGTTCACCATATAAATGTATATACGTACACCTAACATTTTCCGAGACTGCTACGGTCGCAGGTTCGAATCCTGCCTCGGGCATGGATGTGTGTGATGTCCTTAGGTTAGTTAGGTTTAAGTAGTTCTTTTTTTGAACCTAGCAGTTTCAGACTCGATTTTCTCGAAAACAGTTGTGAATGGCGTCTTCATGTTTACATATGTTACAGCCTTGACCATACCATACACTTTCTGTCATGAGCCAAATAATTGCGGGGAATATCATACGATCCTGCCTCGGGCATGGATGTGTGTGATGTCCTTAGGTTAGTTAGGTTTAAGTAGTTCTTTTTTTGAACCTAACAGTTTCAGACTCGATTTTCTCGAAAACAGTTGTGAATGGCGTCTTCATGTTTACATATGTTACAGTCTTGACCATACCATACACTTTCTGTCATGAGCCAAATAATTGCGGGGAATATCATACGATTCACCTGTTAGCAGCTCCGGCTCACAGTGGAAGCGCGTGATGTCAAGTGAAGGGAGAGGCAGGCGCCACATTTGAAACTGCCGCTCGCGCCTCGCTATATTCGCCAAGTATCTGTCTTTGCTTTCTTTCGATATACAGTTCCGACCGCCACGCCGCAATAAGTCCGTAACCCAGGTCTCTGTTAAAATTTTTGGTGTTGATTCTTATCTCCTGACTACGATGATGGAGATAGCCGTCGAAAGCTCGAGCATTTTATTCGAACTGACTCGTCTTGAAAACTGACCGAAGAGATTGCAGAGGTGCTGTTCGTGGTTAACTACAAAGTATCATCCTCCAGGTATGGCTAGCATCTGTATGTATTTGAATCATGCGTCTCTTGCATTGTTTCCACATTTCTGTCCAACTTTCCAGTGAAGGTAGCAATTTATACAGGATTTTCAAGAAAGCGTCGAACACTGTGACAGAATGATAAGTCCAGCAAGCATGGGTCCGGAAAAGCATACTTTCCGAGACAAGTGTTTATTGAAAGGGCTGCACGACGCTTGGTTGCCGATATTAGCACAGTCGTTGCATTATCGCTCAGTCAGATGTGTCGGCAGGGTACTATGTTGTCTTACTCTCAGTACCCTATCTGCCATTAGGCGGTCTGCAATCAATTGTCTGGTTTGAGTCGTGTTGTAGGCTAAGTTAGTTTTCCTCCTGTTTGTGTTCCTTATTGCACGGTACTGTCAACCCTGGGTACGCACCAGTGTGTTTTCCGATCTTCCAAACGCGAATTCACTTACGTGTTTACTGTTATTGCGCTATTTGTACGTATAGGTGATGTAGTACATTTACATTTTCTCTCTTTCACCACTTGTTAGCAATGGAAGCCTCCTACTCGACCACTGAAATAGAGGATATGATATTTTCTGTTATGGTTCAGCATATGGACGTAGTCTCCCAGCCAGAGCCCTCTACACTGAAAAATATCCACAAGATGTTCGGCTGACTTTCTCAGCGTCTGAAGGGCACTCTTGTCCTTGCACCTTGGAAGACTGACAGTGGAAGGCCCTGCACAGTCCGCACGCCTAACATGCAGGAGCGTGTGCTACCTTCGGGGGAAGAAAGCCCTGGAACCAGTGAGTGACAATTAGCAGCAGCAGAAGGCGTGTCTCACTCTCTTATCTGTGGAGGTACTTCATGAACAGTTGCTGTACCGATATCATCTACAGCGCGTTCAGGCTCTGATGCGACAGCATCTTCAAGGCAGACGGCGGTTCTGTCAGGTGGCTGTTGCAGAAGTGTGCCGCATATACACTGTTCACATCCGGGATTTTATTTGCCAAGGAGGCAGGATTCACAAGAGATAGTGTTGTGAATTTCCGTAACCAGCCTGTATGGGCAGATGTAAATCCCCAAGAAATTCAGGAGAAGAAGACATCAACACCGATTCTCAATCAACGTATGGTAGGCATACTTGGCGATAAAGTAATAGGGTCATACGTGCTACCACAAACGTTAACTGGGGTGCATTATCTGGACTTTCTCATCAATGATTGCATACCTTGCTGGAAGCTGTGCTATTGCAGCAACTAATACAAACTATGTGATTGATGCTTGATGCTGCACCAGCACACTTTTGTCACAACGTGCACGATCATCTGACGCAGACATTTCAGGACCGCTGGATTGGTCAGGGGGAGGGCCCAAATGCTGGTGAGAGGGGGTGCGGGGGGTTTGGACTGTTCGTACCCCACACCTGAATACCCTAGACTTACAGTTGTGGCGATACTAGAAGTAATTTGTCTACGCCACCAAATCAACGATGTGCGGAGATTACTGGGTTGCATCTTCAATGCGTGCCAGCGGGTCCAACAACAACCAGCTGTACTTGAAAGGGTACGTCATTCCGCGCACGGAGGCAGAAGGGTGCATTGTCAAGAACTGACGCCACGTTGATCACCTCCTGTAAACACGTGATTATCGTAGAAACTATAGATCCACTATTGAACTTATTTTTCTTGTTTCTATGAGTACTACCACCTCCTGACACTTTTTTTCAGCTTTCCGTATATGTTTGGCAGACATCTTCTTCACAAACGACCTTTTCCCGTTGCAAAGTACTGGTAGTGAGATAGCTGGAAATCCTAGTGTGTGTGTGTGTGTGTGTGTGTGTGTGTGTGTGTGTGTGTGTGTGTGCGTGTGAGAGAGAGTGTGTGTGTGTGTGTGTTTGTGTGTGTGTGTGTGTGTGTGTGTGTGTATGTGTGTGTCTTGTTGTGGTCTTCAGTAGAAAGACCCCCACACTTGCCTCCAATAATAAACTGGTTACTCCTTGATGTCTCAGAATGTGTCCTGTCAACTGATACCTTCTTTTAGTTACGTTGTGGCACGAATATCTTGTGTCCCTAGTACTATTCAGCACCTCCTCATCTGTTACATGATCTATCAATCTAATCTTCAGCATTTTCTTTAGCGTCATGTTTCAGAAGCTTTTGTTGTCTTCTTGTCTAAACCGTTTAATCGTCCATGTTTCAGTTCGATTCCTGGCTACACTTCACACAAATACCTGCAGAAAAGACTTTCTAACACTTAATTCTACATTCGATGTTAATTAATTTCTCTTCTTCAGAAACGCTTTTGTTGCCACTGCCAATCTACGTTTTATATCCTCTCTACTTGGGCAATCATTAATTGTTTTGCAGCCCAAATAGCAAAACTCATCTACTACTTGTCGTGTGGACTTTTACAACTGCGTCTGGTTCCTGCACAAGTTGTAAATACCCCTTCCCCCCCCCCTGTATTTTATCCCTGCTACCTCCACGAATTCAGAGACGTTGCTCCAGTCAGCACTGCCAAAAGCTTTACCTAAGTCTATAATGGTTATAGACGTTGGTTCGTCTTTTCTAACCTATCAACTAAGGAAAGTCGAAAGATGAGTATTATCATATATACGAGTAACTAAAAAAATGATATCAGACTGTGATCATTCTATCGGATCGATACTTAAACTCAAAATTTCAGTACAAAAGCATTTTGTTTGTTATGAAAAACGAACTGACTTTTGTCTGCAATTTTATGACCAATATTTGTTTTGGTTGACACCACCTACTCATTTCAGAAGCGAATTTGCCGATATAATATAGGGATGTAGACCAAGAGAACAGAGTTTCGTCGTATAAGACCAAAATCAATTGTGGAGAGAACGATGGAGGGAGCTAGTTCTTTGAGCAGTAGCTGACGGAGGGGCTGACGCAGGACTCGACTGTACATAGGGAAAACGGCTGCGATACAAAAATTGAAAATTACAGGTCGGAAAATTGAAAGTAGGAGCAGTCGCATGTTTGAAACAAAAGCTAAAAGCTCGAGAAGGTAAAGAAAAAATAGATCTTTCCACAGAACATTGTGCTACGCTTAGCAGTTCGGTATTGATCTGCGTCCCGTCAGTGGGGCAGCAGCAATCCGCTCCTGCTGGCGAATACAGAACGCACATAAGGTCCAATAAGGGCGAGGCGTCGCTGCTGACACAGATATCCGCCCCGGGGGGCAGCAGCGGCAGCAGAAAACAGGCGGCCCACGTGTACGCTATCGACCGCGCTGCGTGGCACACGTGTGACTGCGTCGCCTCCTGATTCACTCTTCAGGAGTCTGCGGAAGCCGCTTGGCAGTCAGCAGTCAGCTGAAACGATATCTGCCATACAATGGAACACAAAAACGCCCTCAAGAACGGCACTGTTTCACGTCGGTACTACACACGAGAGGCACTAAATAAATAATGCAATAATTTTTTTCTCGGCCTACTTCGGTTGAAAAAATGTGGAATTTAATGTGAGACATTGTGGAATATTCCCGCTCCTATAGTTTCATCAACTTCTGATCGATGGCGGCGCTATACGCAACCTGCAAAATGACGTCTGTAAGAAGAGAGCTGTCATTGAGTTTCTTCTGACGGAAAACCAGAGCACTGCAGATATTCATAAGTGCTTGCAGAATGTCTACGGAGATTTAATAGTGAAGAAAAGCTCGGGGAGTTGTTGGGCAAAGTATCTGTCATCATCGCAACAAGGTCGCGCAAACCTGTCCTATCGCCCGCGTGCCGGCCGGCCACGCACACGCTGAAGAAAAGAAAAAGGAAAATAAAAGAAAAAAGTGTCGTATTATTTACTAAACGCCCTTCGTATATTCGTTCCTCTAATGACTTGTAATTTTTGTTTACCACAGCGCAACTGTATTGCTTTGGTACCACCTCTGCTTTCTGTCTATGTTCTAGCAACGTGCTCAACCGTGTACACTTACTATAGCCTTATTCATCCAATAAAATAAATCGATTACAGCGATGAAAGAACGGTAGTCTATCACAGAAATAAATTATAGAGTTAAGAAAAGCCAAAAAACCTCCTGCGAGGGTGAATCAAAACGTAATGCCATCTGTGTCATAAAATTTAATAATGAACACATAACAGCGGAATTAATTCAGATCATAGCCTGAACTGTCTTTCACACAACACTTCCGTTCAATATAGTCACTACGCATTTGTACACATTCGCACCATCGTTGAGCCCTGTGATTAAAACAAGTTAGAAAAAATTTAGGGTTTTTCTTCTTGACCCGTGATTTCGGAGCTGTTTTAACCTCATCTGTGAAGATTCATGGGTACGCTCTAGTGGACGTCAGCAATGTGCGGCGTTGGCTGAAGAAGTCTGGTAACGGAGAAACGGAGATTGCAGGTAAACCGCACTGCGGTCGGTCGACAACATCTGTCGCTGATGCCAATTGAGGACGTGTTGATGAAGTGATTCCAGGAGACAGAAGAGTTTTATTCCACAATCAGCACTGAAACCTATGTAGGTACACTTGAGATATTTAAGGAAGCAATAATTCACGGCCCCACTCCTAATTTTTCACATCCCAAGCGAATGTAAAAATAGGGTTGTTAGTGTTGGTACATGCACTCTACAGTCCAGATTTGGCTTTCTTTGACTCTAGCCCATTTGGACCTATGAAAGACAACCTATGTAGTTATGCATTCAATGAACTGGACGAAGTTAAAACAGGGTCAATAAGAAAAAGCCTAAATTTTCCTGTTTTAATACCTGGTTTCATCGATGGCGTACATCTGTACAAATGAATGGTGATTGCATCTAAAGATAGTGTTGTGTAGGGGACAGTTGAGGCTATGAGCTTTGCTGATTCCTCTGTTATATATTCATTATTAAACTTTTTAATGGCACAGGAAGCATTACGCTTCGATCCACCCTCATGTTTACAACAACACGTCACTGCGAGGAGTAATACATGTTTTGTTTCTCGTTCTTCCTACACAAACATTATAGGCTGTCCTCGGTAGAAACCGTGCGAATAATTATGGTATTTTCTTTTTTGTTGTATTTCAATGAATATTCGACAATGGGAGTTTTACCTCCAGTTGTACTTAAAGTGGGAAGTAACTATGATTTGTAGCTATCAAAACTATTAATTATAATAAACTGTCACTATCGAAATACAAAACTTGTTGGCCCAAAATTATTACTTACTTGTTTACCTATTTTACAAATAATTATCACTGCGTCAGATATTAAACAGACCTCGTTGGGATGTCCTTCAAATGAGCGTCACAACTTTTCACCTTCTGCTTTCTCTGCAGGTTCGGGAACAAAGGGCAGAACAGACTGTCACCAGAAAACTCACGAGTTAGGAAGAGCGTACAGTTGATTGTAAGGACTTAGTACACATATCTGATTATGCACCAATGAAATGCTACTGAATTGTACCCGATTTATTGCGTATAGGGTACCTTTTTACTTGCGTTTACAAAATGTCTCCAACAAGATGGTCATCATACTCAGCGCGCATTTACAACATTAAAGGGAGGTTTCAATTCAAAATCTGAAGCATTTGGAAATGAACATTAAAGCTGAAAATATTCTAATTACTGGCGTTCCTGTGTTTTGAAGTGGAGCTATCTCGTACATAAAAAAATTTACATTAATCACAAAAAAATTGTCAGTAGCCGAAATTTCTGACGAACGGGATAACCAAGCAAGTGGATTCTTCTTCCAGTACTTCAAACTGCATGAGTTCGAGATGGGACAACTTGCTTCGAAACAGTCTCTATATTACGCATTGTAGGATTGCATTAGCTGATGGTGCATCTTCCGAGCCGGCCGTAGTGGCCGAGCGGTTCTAGGCGCTACAGTCTGAAGCCGCGCTACCGCTACGGTCGCAGGTTCGAATCCTGCCTCGAGCATGGATGTGTGTGATGCCCTTAGGTTAGTTAGGTTAAGTAGTTCTAAGTTCTAGGGGACTGATGACCACATCAGTTAAGTCCCATAGTGCTCAGAGCCATTTGAACCATTTGAGCCATCTTCCGAGTTTTATAGTCGCGATCCACAAAAATTTTTTGTTCCTAAGGTTTTGTAGAGAGCTGTGTTGGAGATCTTCACAGGTGCTTCCGATTCCGCTGAGTTCATATCTATACTCTGCAAACCACCGGAGGTGCTAGTCGACTAACGTTCCTACAGATCTGCATTGAACATTTTCAGAGGTTAGGAAAAAAAGCTTCATGGACCTGTACCACACTGTCCGGAAGATTCACCAGTGTCTTATAATACCCCTTTTCTTTGGAAACTAGAAGTACGGGGTGACACAGAGTAACAGGAAGTTTGAAATGAGAATTGGCAGCCATGGGCAGATGGCAGCACTGCGGGTTCGTGACAGCGAGTAAACAGTCCGACGTTTCTCTAATCATGGATCAGTGGAACGGACATCAGCGTGCGTTAGCCATGAAAATGTCTTATAAAAACAAGGATAGTTTAGTAGCGGCGCGGAGTTTCGACGTTTTTATAATTTAGGACGTCATGAAGCCGTTCCGTCGAAACACGCGATAAAATGTCGGATTAATAACTTTGAGGAGACTGGATCTGTCCTCAAGAAGAAACCAAAAGGACGACCAAGAAGTATGTGTTCTACATCTACATCTACATCTACATTGATACTCCGCAAGCCACCCAACGGTGTGTGGCGGAGGGCACTTTACGTGCCATTGTCATTACCTCCCTTTCCTGTTCCAGTCGCGTATGGTTCGCGGGAAGAACGACTGTCTGAAAGCCTCCGTGCGCGCTCTAATCTCTCTAATTTTACATTCGTGATCTCCTCGGGAAGTATAAGTAGGGGGAAGCAATATATTCGATACCTCATCCAGAAACGCACCCTCTCGAAACCTGGCGAGCAAGCTACACCGCGATGCAGAGCGCCTCTCTTGCAGAGTCTGCCACTTGAGTTTATTAAACATCTCCGTAACGCTATCACGGTTACCAAATAACCCAGTGACGAAACGCGCCGCTCTTCTTTGGATCTTCTCTATCTCCTCCGTCAACCCGACCTGGTACGGATCCCACACTGATGAGCAATACTCAAGTATAGGTCGAACGAGTGTTTTGTAAGCCACCTCCTTTGTTGACGGACTACATTTTCTAAGCACTCTCCCAATGAATCTCAACCTGGTACCCGCCTTACCAACAATTAGTTTTATATGATCATTCCACTTCAAATCGTTCCGTACGCATACTCCCAGATATTTTGCAGAAGTAACTGCTACCAGTGTTTGTTCCGCTATCATATAATCATACAATAAAGGATCCTTCTTTCTATGTATTCGCAATACATTACATTTGTCTATGTTAAGGGTCAGTTGCCACTCACTGCACCAAGTGCCTATCCGCTGCAGATCTTCCTGTATTTCGCTACAATTTTCTAATGCAGCAACTTCTCTGTATACTACAGCATCATCCGCGAAAAGCCGCATGGAACTTCCGACACTATCTACTAAGTCATTTATATATATTGTGAAAAGCAATGGTCCCATAACACTCCCCTGTGGCACGCCAGAGGTTACTTTAACGTCTGTAGACGTCTCTCCATTGATAACAACATGCTGTGTTCTGTTTGCTAAAAACTCTTCAATCCAGCCACACAGCTGGTCTGATATTCCGTAGGCTCTTACTTTGTTTATCAGGCGACAGTGCGGAACTGTATCGAACGCCTTCCGGAAGTCAAGAAAAATAGCATCTACCTGGGAGCCTGTATCTAATATTTTCTGGGTCTCATGAACAAATAAGGCGAGTTGGGTCTCACACGATCGCTGTTTCCGGAATCCATGTTGATTCCTACATAGTAGATTCTGGGTTTCCAGAAATGACATGATACGCGAGCAAAAAACATGTTCTAAAATTCTACAAGAGATCGACGTAAGAGATATAGGTCTATAGTTTTGCGCATCTGTTCGACGACCCTTCTTGAAGACTGGGACTATCTGTGCTCTTTTCCAATCATTTGGAACCCTCCGTTCCTCTAGAGACTTGCGGTACACGGCTGTTAGAAGGGGGGCAAGTTCTTTCGCGTACTCTGTGTAGAATCGAATTGGTATCCCGTCAGGTCCAGTGGACTTTCCTCTATTGAGTGATTCCAGTTGCTTTTCTATTCCTTGGACACTTATTTCGATGTCAGCCATTTTTTCGTTTGTGCGAGGATTTAGAGAAGGAACTGCAGTGCGGTCTTCCTCTGTGAAACAGCTTTGGAAAAAGGTGTTTAGTATTTCAGCTTTACGCGTGTCATCCTCTGTTTCAATGCCATCATCATCCCGCAGTGTCTGGATATGCTGTTTCGAGCCACTTACTGATTTAACGTAAGACCAGAACTTCCTAGGATTTTCTGTCAAGTCGGTACATAGAATTTTACTTTCGAATTCAATGAACGCTTCACACATAGCCCTCCTTACGCTAACTTTGACATCGTTTAGCTTCTGTTTGTCTGAGAGGTTTTGGCTGCGTTTAAACTTGGAGTGGAGCTCTCTTTGCTTTCGCAGTAGTTTCCTAACTTTGTTGTTGTACCACGGTGGGTTTTTCCCGTCCCTCACAGTTTTACTCGGTACGTACCTGTCTAAAACGCATTTTACGATTGCCTTGAACTTTTTCCATAAACACTCAACATTGTCAGTGTCGGAACAGAAATTTTCGTTTTGATCTGTTAGGTAGTCTGAAATCTGCCTTCTATTACTCTTGCTAAACAGATAAACCTTCCTCCCTTTTTTTATATTCCTATTAACTTCCATATTCAGGGATGCTGCAACGGCCTTCTGATCACTGATTCCCTGTTCTGTACATACAGATTCGAAAAGTTCGGGTCTGTTTGTTATCAGTAGGTCCAAGATGTTATCTCCACGAGTCGGTTCTCTATTTAATTGCTCGAGGTAATTTTCGGATAGTGCACTCAGTATAATGTCACTCGATGCTCTGTCCCTACCACCCGTCCTAAACATCTGAGTGTCCCAGTCTATATCTGGTAAATTGAAATCTCCACCTAAGACTATAACATGCTGAGAAAATTTATGTGAAATGTATTCCAAATTTTCTCTCAGTTGTTCTGCCACTAATGCTGCTGAGTCGGGAGGTCGGTAAAAGGAGCCAATTATTAACCTAGTTCGGTTGTTTAGTGTAACCTCCACCCATAATAATTCACAGGAACTATCCACTTCTACTTCACTACAGGATAAACTACTACTAACAGCGACGAACACTCCACCACCGGTTGCATGCAATCTATCCTTTCTAAACACCGTCTGTACCTTTGTAAAAATTTCGGCAGAATTTATCTCTGGCTTAAGCCAGCTTTCTGTACCTATAACGATTTCAGCTTCGGTGCTTTCTATCAGCGCTTGAAGTTCCGGTACTTTACCAACGCAGCTTCGACAGTTGACAATTACAATACCGATTGCTGCTTGGTCCCCGCATGTCCTGACTTTGCCCCGCACCCGTTGAGGCTGTTGCCCTTTCTGTACTTGCCCAAGGCCATCTAACCTAAAAAACCGCCCAGCCCACGCCACACAACCCCTGCTACCCGTGTAGCCGCTTGTTGCGTGTAGTGGACTCCTGACCTATCCAGTGGAACCCGAAACCCCACCACCCTATGGCGCAAGTCGAGGAATCTGCAGCCCACACGGTCGCAGAACCGTCTCAGCCTCTGATTCAGACCCTCCACTCGGCTTTGTACCAAAGGTCCGCAGTCAGTCCTGTCGACGATGCTGCAGATGGTGAGCTCTGCTTTCATCCCGCTAGCGAGACTGGCAGTCTTCACCAAATCAGATAGCCGCCGGAAGCCAGAGAGGATTTCCTCCGATCCATAGCGACACACGTCATTGGTGCCGACATGAGCGACCACCTGCAGATGGGTGCACCCTGTACCCTTCATGGCATCCGGAAGGACCCTTTCCACATCTGGAATGACTCCCCCCGGTATGCACACGGAGTGCACATTGGTTTTCTTCCCCTCTCTTGCTGCCATTTCCCTAAGGGGCCCCATTACGCGCCTGACGTTGGAGCTCCCAACTACCAGTAAGCCCACCCTCTGCGACTGCCCGGATCTTGCAGACTGAGGGGCAACCTCTGGAACAGGACAAGCAGCCATGTCAGGCCGAGGATCAGTATCAGCCTGAGACAGAGCCTGAAACCGGTTCGTCAGACAAACTGGAGAGGCTTTCCGTTCAGCCCTCCGGAATGTCTTTCGCCCCCTGCCACACCTTGAAACGACCTCCCACTCTACCACAGGTGAGGGATCAGCCTCAATGCGGGCAGTATCCCGGGCAACCACAGTCGTAGTCCGATCAGGGGATGCGTGGGACGAGCTGGCCGTCCCCGACAAACCCCCATCCCGACCCCCACAGTGATGCCCATTGGCAACAGCCTCAAGCTGTGTGACCGAAGCCAACACTGCCTGAAGCTGGGAGCGAAGGGATGCCAACTCAGCCTGCATCCGAACACAGCAGTTGCAGTCCCTATCCATGCTAAAAACTGTTTTGCTAAGAACGTCTGAACTAATCTACAGAGAGCGCAAACAAATCGACAAAATTTAAACGGTTATTAAAATACAAGATTGCCTAGTAAATGCAGTAATGCTGCTACTTGCGCACTGCTGACACTGCTCGGCGGCGGAAGGAGACTAAGCGAAATTACACTATTCAGGTACTAAAACACGATGCTACACTCTCAAATACTATAATACGCCCGAAATTTATGAATTAAACAATGCAAGAACCAAAAACACGCAAAGAAATTAAGAATTAAACTATGTAACAAATGAGTGAGCTAGGAGTATACGACTTGCTGCTCAGCTGCTTATCCAACGGCGGCAGGGAGCACACTGAACAGCGAACATTGAGGTTGTACGCGAGTCTGTCTTTCGGAGCCCACGGCGTTCAATTCGTAAGCAAGCAGCAGTTGTTGGAATGTCCCAGGAGATTGTTCGCAGAATTCTTCATCTTGATTTAAAATTTCATCCGTACAAACCACAGATGGTGCAACAATTGAAGGACAACGATTACCGGTTAAGATTAGGATTCTGTCAACAAATGATAACAAAAATAAAAAAAAGACAATGAATTTCTATACAAGTTGTGGGTGTCAGATGAGGCGCATTTTCATCTCACAGGTTATGTGGATAAACACAACTATCGTTACTGTGCAAACACAAATCCTAATGACCTTCGTGACCGCCCTTTACACGCTAGTGAAGTGACAATATGGTCTAGTGTTTCATCACTTGGGATTATCAGACTGTATTTTTTCGCAAATGAATAGGGACAAACAATAACTGTCAATACGGATCGTTACGTGGAGATGTTACGAATTTTCGTTGCACCTGCATTGAACAACTTTCCAAATGTTCAAGAAGCCTGCTTTCAGCAGGACGGAGCGACAGCACACACTGCACGGTAGTCAATGGCATGTGTGCGAAAATTGTTTGGCAACCGTGTGATCTCACGGTTCAGTAACATTCCCTGCGCCCCTAGACCGCCAGATTTATCCCTTTGTGATTTTTTGTTGGGGGGATATCGCTAGAGCAAAGTCTACACCACTCGACCAAGAACCCTGGATGAGTTAAAACAGAAAATTCGGGATGCAATTCACAGTATCCCAGCTGAGATGTTGGAGTGGTCAATGGGGAATCTTAGCAGCGGGATTTCATGAATGCATTCGTAATGCAGGACGCCACGTAAAGGACGGAATTTTTTAAGAATGATAAATGCCATCAATGTTTCGTAAATGGCAAAGCTATAAGGTTTCAATTACTATGAATGCAATTTCTTTTCTTTATCACTTCTAGTTTTATTGGATTGTGAAAACGTTCCCGATTTTCTGTGTCATCCTATTTAACGTTGCCTCTCGCCCATCAAAGTCTCTTGTTGAACTGCCACTAAAATACCTAGCTGAATAATATAGTTCGCCTTAATGTGTGTTAGTAGGGAGATTTCCCTTCTTGTGGAGGATGCGGATGGGCAGACATTCGAGTGCAGAGAAACGACGTCTGTGGGTCCCCTGGGAGTAGCCATCCCGCATTGCACCTGCTTCACAGTCGTGCTTCCTGCAGCCCAGTCTGTGGGCAGGAAAGATCTGCAACAGTCTCCGCTGTCCGCAGTACTGTGTGTACCACTGAAAACCACACTACTGCGGGAGTCGTAGATAACTCTTTAAAGCAGTTCATTTACACCTCATTCAATCAGCAGTGGTAAGCAACCGTAGATGGTATGTGCTGTGTATTATAAAGTGCGTTGTGAAACTACTGTATGACACTGTAGACTATCATAAGCAAGAGTAGACTGCATTAGTTTTCCTAGTAGGCATAGTCAATTCAGACCGTACCAACGTTGTCTGTACGTAAGGCGTGTTGCTTTCTTAACGGGCTTTACCTCATATCGGTAGATGTGTCTACTTATACGAACAGTGTATTGCCAGATCCCCCTAGAAACGGGGAACGATGAACCGTCCAGAAACTGGGTGAGGATATATAAAGGGCCACGTAACCTACGGAACAATTTCGTTTCACATGGTTATCCTCCTGTCTGTTAATTACAAATAAATAGTATTTATAGCAAAATTGAAACTGTCAGTGTTTCATTTAGGTTTTATTCGAAAATTTTTGATTGGTAAATAAAAAAATCAATAAAGGGCTATCACGTAACGCAAAAAAAATTCTATTTTCCTCCTCACTCCCCTCCCTCCCCTCCCCCCAAAAAAAGAAAGCATCAAACGTCTCTTCACTACTTCGTCCAACTAATACAACTAATGTAAAACATTTTTCTGTTATTCATAAACAACTTTCGCATTTGTTAATACATACAGAAAACTCTTGCCTTCGATCATGATGAAGAACGTTCTTTGAGTACAATATAACAACATTAATTGTATACATTTCTTACTGTTTCTGCATGTTAACTATACTTGCAAGAAAAGTAATTGTTCTGGTTACATAAAAGGGCAGAAGACAGACGATGAACTAATTTTTATTATTTATCAAATGCAGTTTATATTCTATAAGGATATAAAATACACAATGGACTAACACTGAGTGATGTGCGGTTCTATTTAAGTGAAAAGGAAACGGCTAAACAAACAAAAAACGAGTTCCTCTCTTACTCTTTTATCTATATTTCATTCCCTACCAATTCTACCAGTACTACCGGTAACCTACCTTTCACTACGTCACTGTACTGTAACGAAAACTACAACTGAATGATAAACTTCAATCACATTTTATTACACAACATAAATGAGCAGTGACAAGGGTGTCGATATGCTTCTTACCACATGGAAAATAAGTTGTATGTTACCAAGTTTGATTCCATTGGAACAGTTGTGACCAGTGAGTGTCGTGCATTTCATAACAGGAAAAGGAATTCAATAATCAGTTACAAATACAATCTGTAACATTACTTCAGCTATTGAACAACTATCTCCAATGTGTCTTCAAGTCGTATAGTAACATGCTTTGTCACAAACTTGACGAATCTATATGACTCGGTTAAAACGCGATGAAGATAGCGATTCAGTAGCTGAAATCTAGCTCTGCAATAAAAATACGGACTGGGTTTCCGACGGACGGCTGAATTCTTTTTCCTTTATTGAAGCTGCATGTAAATTCACTGCAGTTGAAGCACACACAAATGTCATTTGTTTCTCCCAAAAAAATAACGCAGTTATCTGGGAAACTGTGCTGCTGGAATTAATTTATATATTTTCCATTTTCCTCAAATTTTAGTGCACAGTATGTGCACTAACGAGAGGACAGTAGGGAGAGATATTAGTCAGACAACTGTGTCAAAGAAACTGTATCCTGATGTTCAGCACGCCGGCACACTTCTTCCAAAGTTCAGAACGTAACAGAAACTGGGGACAGAATGTCGTGGTTATTCTCTTGCTTCGTCATGATTCTGTCTTCGATATATTTCCATTACATTCTGTGGACTGTCGAAATTTTCAGCTATCACATATTTAGACAATGGTTTACAGAACATGCATTGTCTCTTGGTATGAGTTGTACAGATTGTAATGCTTATTCTTAAATAGAAAACTAGTACTTGAAATCAACAAACACTTGAAGCTCAAGAAACGAAATACCACGTAAAATGTATCCGGACTCCACAACGTAATGAGGAATTTACTACTAGATGTCACTAAAGGTGGAGCCATAAAAATACGGATGGGGTGCAGTATTGTGCTGTCAGCAGAGAAACGTTAACGGCAGAAAGGGTCGGTCTGGAGAGCTAAGTGACTTGGAACGTGGAATAGGCATTGGATGTCAATTCAGTAATGAATCCATCAGTGATATTTCAACCCTTCTAAAGCGTACCATGTCAAATGCTTTGCGGAGAGTTGTTGTAAAAGATCGCATAAAGTCAGCGGAAAAGAATCGCTCGTGAGTTTCTAAGTGCTGTTAGCAGTTCATCTAGCACAATGATGTAAGTAGGGAATTAAGAAAAAAGAACGCAATGTCGAGCAGCTTCTCATAAGCCACACATTTCTACAGCGACGCTCGAGGTGGTGTCAGGAGCCACTCCACGATGACTGGGAACGAGTGATTTGGTGTGTTGGATTACCCTACCTATTACTCGTGGTAATCTTTGGGAAGGATTTTGGGTTTGGCGAATGCCACTGTATGTCTACGTCTACATCTACATCTACATTGATACTCCGCAAGCCACCCAACGGTGTGTGGCGGAGGGCACTTTACGTGCCACTGTCATTACCTCCCTTTCCTGTTCCAGTCGCGTATGGTTCGCGGGAAGAACGACTGTCTGAAAGCCTCCGTGCGCGCTCTAATCTCTCTAATTTTACATTCGTGATCTCCTCGGGAGGTATAAGTAGGGGGAAGCAATATATTCGATACCTCATCCAGAAACGCACCCTCTCGAAACCTGGCGAGCAAGCTACACCGCGATGCAGAGTGTCTCTCTTGCAGAGTCTGCCACTTGAGTTTATTAAACATCTCCGTAACGCTATCACGGTTACCAAATAACCCTGTGACGAAACGCGCCGCTCTTCTTTGGATCTTCTCTATCTCCTCCGTCAGACCGATCTGGTACGGATCCCAAACTGATGAGCAATACTCAAGTATAGGTCGAACGAGTGTTTTGTAAGCCACCTCCTTTGTTGATGGACTACATTTTCTAAGCACTCTCCCAATGAATCTCAACCTGGTACCCGCCTTACCAACAATTAATTTTATATGATCATTCCACTTCAAATCGTTCCGCACGCATACTCCCAGATATTTTACAGAAGTAACTGCTACCAGTGTTTGTTCCGCTATCATATAATCATACAATAAAGGATCCTTCTTTCTATGTATTCGCAATACATTACATTTGTCTATGTTAAGGGTCAGTTGCCACTCCCTGCACCAAGTGCCTATCCGCTGCAGATCTTCCTGCATTTCGCTACAATTTTCTAATGCTGCAACTTCTCTGTATACTACAGCATCATCCGCGAAAAGCCGCATGGAACTTCCGACACTATCTACTAAGTCATTTATATATATTGTGAAAAGCAATGGTCCCATAACACTCCCCTGTGGCACGCCAGAGGTTACTTTAACGTCTGTAGACGTCTCTCCATTGATAACAACATGCTGTGTTCTGTTTGCTAAAAACTCTTCAATCCAGCCACACAGCTGGTCTGATATTCCGTAGGCTCTTACTTTGTTTATCAGGCGACAGTGCGGAACTGTATCGAACGCCTTCCGGAAGTCAAGAAAAATAGCATCTACCTGGGAGCCTGTATCTAATATTTTCTGGGTCTCATGAACAAATAAGGCGAGTTGGGTCTCACACGATCGCTGTTTCCGGAATCCATGTTGATTCCTACATAGTAGATTCTGGGTTTCCAGAAATGACATGATACGCGAGCAAAAAACATGTTCTAAAATTCTACAAGAGATCGACGTAAGAGATATAGGTCTATAGTTTTGCGCATCTGCTCGACGACCCTTCTTGAAGACTGGGACTATCTGTGCTCTTTTCCAATCATTTGGAACTCTCCGTTCCTCTAGAGACTTGCGGTACACGGCTATTAGAAGGGGGGCAAGTTCTTTCGCGTACTCTGTGTAGAATCGAATTGGTATCCCGTCAGGTCCAGTGGACTTTCCTCTATTGAGTGATTCCAGTTGCTTTTCTATTCCTTGGACACTTATTTCGATGTCAGCCATTTTTTCGTTTGTGCGAGGATTTAGAGAAGGAACTGCAGTGCGGTCTTCCTCTGTGAAACAGCTTTGGAAAAAGGTGTTTAGTATTTCAGCTTTACGCGTGTCATCCTCTGTTTCAATGCCATCATCATCCCGTAGTGTCTGGATATGCTGTTTCGAGCCACTTACTGATTTAACGTAAGACCAGAACTTCCTAGGATTTTCTGTCAAGTCGGTACATAGAATTTTACTTTCGAATTCAATGAACGCTTCACGCATAGCCCTCCTTACGCTAACTTTGACATCGTTTAGCTTCTGTTTGTCTGAGAGGTTTTGGCTGCGTTTAAACTTGGAGTGGAGCTCTCTTTGCTTTCGCAGTAGTTTCCTAACATTGTTGTTGTACCACGGTGGGTTTTTCCCGTCCCTCACAGTTTTACTCGGCACGTACCTGTCTAAAACGCATTTTACGATTGCCTTGAACTTTTTCCATAAACACTCAACATTGTCAGTGTCGGAACAGAAATTTTCGTTTTGATCTGTTAGGTAGTCTGAAATCTGCCTTCTATTACTCTTGCTAAACAGATAAACCTTCCTCCCTTTTTTTATATTCCTATTAACTTCCATATTCAGGGATGCTGCAACGGCCTTATGATCACTGATTCCCTGTTCTGTACATACAGAGTCGAAAAGTTCGGGTCTGTTTGTTATCAGTAGGTCCAAGATGTTATCTCCACGAGTCGGTTCTCTGTTTAATTGCTCGAGGTAATTTTCGGATAGTGCACTCAGTATGATGTCACTCGATGCTCTGTCCCTACCACCCGTCCTAAACATTTGAGTGTCCCAGTCTATATCTGGTAAATTGAAATCTCCACCTAAGACTATAACATGCTGGGAAAATTTATGTGAAATGTATTCCAAATTTTCTCTCAGTTGTTCTGCCACTAATGCTGCTGAGTCGGGAGGTCGGTAAAAGGAGCCAATTATTAACCTAGTTCGGTTGTTTAGTGTAACCTCCACCCATAATAATTCACAGGAACTATCCACTTCTACTTCACTACAGGATAAACTACTACTAACAGCGACGAACACTCCACCACCGGTTGCATGCAATCTATCCTTTCTAAACACCGTCTGTACCTTTGTAAAAATTTCGGCAGAATTTATCTCTAGCTTAAGCCAGCTTTCTGTACCTATAACGATTTCAGCTTCGGTGCTTTCTATCAGCGCTTGAAGTTCCGGTACTTTACCAACGCAGCTTCGACAGTTGACAATTACAATACCGATTGCTGCTTGGTCCCCGCATGTCCTGACTTTGCCCCGCACCCGTTGAGGCTGTTGCCCTTTCTGTACTTGCCCAAGGCCATCTAACCTAACAGTGAACAACAGTGAAATACAGAGGACGTGGTTTAACGTTATGTAGTGTTTTTCGTGTTTAGGATGTGGTCCTCTTATTACGCTCAAGAAAACAGAAAATGCCAAACGACATTAAGACATTTTAC
Organism: Schistocerca americana; assembly: GCF_021461395.2. NCBI lineage: Eukaryota > Metazoa > Arthropoda > Insecta > Orthoptera > Acrididae > Schistocerca > Schistocerca americana. The sequence continues at coordinate 868,099,949 of NC_060119.1, read as the reverse complement.
AGAATTACGTATTGCGTACAGCAGAGTAACAATTCGTAGGCGATAACTGTTTGTATCAGCATCACAACGTACCCTGTCACTAAGTAGCTTGAGTGAGGTAATGGCCAGTGGACAATAACATTCCTGAAATGGACCGGTCTGCCTAGAGTCCCGACCTCATCGCATTGGAACCCTTTTGGGATGAGTTAGAGCGTCGGCTTCAGTACCGACCCCAGAATCCTGCATAAGTAACTTGTCTGGTATCGGCTCTTGAGGAAAAGTGGTCTGCCATTCTTCCACAGACCTCATTGAAAGCCTTTCTGTCAGAGTTCACGCAGGCATAAAGGAGAAGGATGGACTCATCCTATATTAATGTAAACTGAAGGTATCCGGATGCTTTTGATCTAACAATGAATGTATTTTCTGTTGAAGTGTAGCTTTCTAAGTAGCGAAGCCGACAATAATATTGTAAGCAGAATTATCCGATTTCAAGATTTTGGTACATTAACAGCAAATGGTGATGAAAGTAAAGAGTAATATCCTATGTAACGGTGGATGATTATTTTTCTTCGACGAAGAAACGCAAAGGAAGTAATGCTAGATGTACTGGCATCAACGAACGCACTAAATACGTTTTATTATCAAGAACTTTTAGCATTGCAGCGCGTCAGCAATTGTAAGTATCGAAACAATTATTAAAAATCCTCCTCGATTGCACAAAGTACCTGGTGTTTAACTACGTTTCAGCGTGGGTAACAACGCCTTCTTCAGAACAAATATATAACAGCTTTCCTAAATAGGCATAGTCAAAGGCTAAAATCAACACCTACAGTGGCAAAACCCCATAAAATTTTTTTACAAATACACGGTACATATGTACTAAGTCAATAATATTACTTAACTCTGTGTGTGCTGCCTCGCCCCAGCCAACGATGGCCACAGGCTCTCCACCGAACTGAGGCACCGCAGCCTGCCCATATGCGCGGCTATCGAAATCACTGCGCATGCGCGAGGCCAGGAAAAGCTCTTTCTTTGCATCGGAGCGGGATTACAAAGTTAACACGGATCGAGACCTAACTGTTTCCCAAAAGTTGTCGCACAAATAGCAAATTGAGCAAATGATAAAAGCGGTGATGCGGGAATTAAGACATATTTAATAGCAACGCACGACAACCTTTGTGCACAAAGGTTGATTTTTCATAATTATTTAGTTTTATTATTACGAAAATTTGCTATTTACTTACGCTAGTAATGACCTAAGCGGGATAGAAACGGTTTATCAGCTACAGAACTATTTTTTCACCATCACTTGCAGTAATCAAAGACTAGATGGTTAAGAGGATTCTATTTTTCTGTGTTTGCTAGTAATACGGACGACTGACATATTTTGTTTCAATCTACAACTGCATGTCTACATGAACGGAGAATTTTCTCACTTGATAGCGATACACTTTCAAAATATTGTCATCAATGTTCCTATATAACGCAAATTGCAGTTCTTGTCCATAGAGCATAAATGAAAGCTATGACTTGCTTGACTTCGCGACATAGAAACAAACACGCTTACAGTTTTTGTCTTCTTAGAGGATCAGCTTGAGTGTATATAGTGCGTGTCTGGAACACATGTTGGTGGGGATGAAGTACCGTATCAGACATGAAGGCATGGCTGCTGCTGATACTGCCTGGGGTGCTGTTCCTAGCGATTATGCAAATGGGTGTTGCTGTTACTGGGCCAAACGCTAGGACCTCGGTGTTCGGGTAGACTACGGTCAGTTGTTTACGCTTGTAACCACCTTAGGCCCATATGTTTGAAGTAACCGGTAACACCTGCAACTAATTTTACAGATCCTATCAAGTAGCAGGACGAACACAATAATTAGAGAAAGAAACATTTTAGTAGATGTCTCTTACTAGCTTAAGAAGTTCAAAAATGATCTCCATGTACCATAATTTTGTTGTTGTAGATATAAGTGTCGTAATGTTAATGACCAGAAGCAATAATTGATCTCAACGCGAGGAAACAATTTTATTCTAGGCTGTTGTAATGTCCAGTTGGGGCTTTATTGTCATTCGGCGTTTCTGCTGAATGCTAGATGCAGACCTAACGAGTTTCCACGTTTTTTTTTATATTTTGCGTTGCAGAATCATTCTTAGCAAAAACCAGTGTCCCAGTACTAACAAAGATACTGTATTTATTGCTCTCTCACTGGTTGTGGGACAAAAAGTAATGATTTCGTGGAATCTTCTTCTGTAGTATTTATGTTGACACTCTTCGAAATTCCTAGGGTAGGGGGCATAAAATACAGCCAGTAAAAGGTAGTTCAGAAATTGTAGAAACGCTAGACTGAGGCTTCATCTTAGATCATAAAATATTTTGAAGGTGACGGTATTAAGGACAACTGTGGAGTATTAGTGACGCAATGTACGGATTCAAAGATCTGGGATTCGATCCAGAAATACTGTAGCCAGCAAGGAGCTGGAAACGGTAAGATGCCAGGGCATAAAAAAAACCCTTCATGCAGAAAAGCTAATTTGCTATTTTCTGTAAACTTCTTGTGAATTTTTTTGAGACTTGAAAATGCACAAATCCAAGTTATAACAATTTTTGTTTATGGTTCATTTAATTTTTTTATAACTTTTTACTTTAAAAAAATTTTCGCGGATTGGTATTAAATTTTCTGTGTATGTAAAGTAAAGTGTGTTATACTGGAGGTTTAAGTGCTTTGTACGGTATGTAAGTAACGTAAGTAAAATAATGTGTAAATTATTTATTATGTTAAATAATTTTCTGATGACCTTTCATATTTAAAAATATTTGTGCTTATAAATGTTTCATGTTGATGTAAATTTGACAATTTAAGAAACCGTCATGCTTAGCAATAATATAAGAAATAGGTGTTACGTAAAAGCCAGTATGATTATGTTTAAAACGAAAGTGGCTCTGAAGAGTGGAAAAGGTGGATAGGGCGAATTGGCACGCTGCCTAGCGCAAGTGCAGGAAGTAAGTCACACAGTTTGTAGGCAGCAGGGATTGAGGCAACACCTTTGTGGAGCAGGAGAAGCTTTGCTTGCAAATTCGCACACAATACCTCGGATGGAAACTGCAAACGGCTTACGGCTTAGCTGCGAGTTGTTGGGCTATTGTATGTAGAATTGACCGACGCCAGAAGATAAACTGAGCCCATACAGCAAGAGAGTTGCAGCCCGTACTGTGGGTAGTGTAGCCGCCATAATTGTTCGCCACACACAAACCTACAGCTACCAGATAAGACTTTTATAGCAAATTTACTTTTGTATAGCGTGAACCATTAATTTATACTGTGTTTTAACAATCATTATTGAATTATAAGAAAGTGGTTCACCCTGTTATTTCATCATAATCATATTCATAGCGTTCCTTCCTGGTGTTTGATGAATCCGAGTATCCTATCTTACAGACTTATGAAGTGACAAATTAATATAAAGAAGCACCATTTAAATTGTTTTTATGTTTTCTTAACTATTGCAAAGTGTTATAGTAAAAGTATACTTACGTAAAATTCAATCTAACTGTCGCCAAGTTACTAGTATCTGGTAAATGACTGTACATAGTTCAAGGGATAATAGCTTTTGAAAATAAATTCCAGTAAAAAAGAAGTTTTCTAGAAAGTTAAATGTTCAGTATAAAAAGTGTGTGCATTAGTGTCTAAGTATTTTAGTATTTAATTTTTTCTGGTTATAGAAAGTACTTGCCCCCCACGAACCATGGACCTTGCCGTTGGTGGGGAGGCTTGCGTACCTCAACGATACCATAGGTGCAACCACAACGGAGGGGTATCTGTTGAGAGGCCAGACAAACATGTGGCTCCTGAAGAGGGGCAGCAGCCTTTTCAGTAGTTGCAAGGGCAACAGTCTGGATGATTGAGTGATCTGGCCCTGTAACACTAACCAAAACGGCCTTGCTGTTTTGGTACTGCGAACGGCTGAAAGCAAGGGGAAACTACAGCCGTAATTTTTCCCGAGGGCATGCAGAATTACTGTATGGTTAAATGATGAGGGCGTCCTCTTGGGTAAAATATTTCGGAGTAAAATAGTCCCCCATTCGGATCTCCCGGCGGGAACTACTCAGGAGGACGTAGTTATCAGGAGAAAGAAAACTGGCGTTCTACGGATCGGAGTGTGGAATGTCGGCTCCCTTAATCGGGCAGGTGGGTTAGAAAATTTAAAAAGGGAAATGGATAGGTTAAAGTTAGATATAGTGGGAATTAGTGAAGTTCGGTGGCAGGACTTCTGGTCAGGTGAATTCAAGGATATAAGTACAAAATCAAATAGGGGTAATGCAGGAGTAGGTTTAATAATGAATAAAAAAATAGGAGTGCGGGTAAGCTACTACAAACAGCATAGTGAACGCATTATTGTGGCCAAGATAAACACGAAGCCCACGCCTACTATAGTAGTACAAGTTTATATGCCAACTAGCTCTGCAGGTGATGAAGAAATTGATGAAATGTGTGATGAGATAAAAGAAATTATTCAGGTAGTGAAGGGAGATGAAAATTTAATTGTCATGGGTGACTGGAATTCGACAGTAGGAAAAGGGAGAGAAGGAAACGTAGTAGGTGAACATGGATTGGGATTAAGAAATGACTGAGGAAGCCGCCTGGTAGAATCTTGCACAGAGCATAACTTAATCATAGCTAACACTTGGTTCATGAATCATGAAAGAAGGTTGTGTACATGGAAGAACCCTGGAGATACTAAAAGATTTCAGATAGATTATATAACGGTAAGACAGAGATTTAGGAACCAGATTTTAAATAGTAAGACATTTCCAGGGGCAGGTGTGGACTCTGACCACAATCTATTGGTTATGAACTGTAGATTAAAACTGAAGGAACTGCAAAAAGGTGGGAATTTAAGGAGATGGCACCTGCATAAACTGGAAGAACCAGAGGTTGTACAGAGTGTCAGGGAGAGCATAAGGGAACAATTGACAGGAATGGGGGAAAGAAATACAGTAGCAGAAGAATTGGTAGCTTTGAGGAATGAAATAGTGAAAGCAGCAGAGGGTCAAGTAGATAAAAAGACGAGGGCTAGTAGAAATACTTGGGTAAGAGAAGAGATACTGAATTTAATTGATGAAAGGAGAGAATACAAAAATGCAGCAAGTGAAGCAGGCAAAAAGGAATACAACCGTCTCAAAAATGAGATCGACAGGAAGTGCAAAATGTCTAAGCAGGGATGGCTAGAGGACAAATGTAAGGATGCAGAGGCTTATCTCACTAGGGGTAAGATAGATACTGCCTACAGGAAAATTAAAGAGACCTTTGGGGAAAAGAGAAGCAATTGCATGAATATCAAGAGCTCAGATGGAAACCCAGTTATAAGCAAAGAAGGGAAAGCAGAAAGGTGGAAGGAGTATACAGAGGGGCGATGTTCTTGAGGACAATATTATGGAAATGGAAGAGGAGGTAGATGAAGATGAAATGGGAGATATGATACTGCGTGAAGAGTTTGACAGAGCACTGAAAGACCTAAGTCGAAAGAAGGCCCCGGGAGTAGACATCATTCCGTTAGAACTACTGACAGCCTTGGGAGAGTCAGTCCTGACAAAACTCTACCATCTGTTGAGCAAGATGTATGAGACAGGCGAAATACCCTCAGACTTCAAGAAGAATATAATAATTCTAATCCAAAAGAAAGCAGGTGCTGACAGATGTGAAAATTACCGAGCTATCAGTTTAATAAGTCACGGCTGCAAAATACTAACACGGATTCTGTACAGACGAATGGAAAAACTAGTAGAAGCCGACCTCGGGGAAGATCAGTTTGGATTCCATAGAAATGGCGGGGCACGTGAGGCAATACTGACCCTACGACGTATCTTAGAAGCTAGATTAAGGAAAAGCAAACCTACATATTTGTAGACTTGGAGAAAGCTTTTGACAATGTTGACTGGAATACTCTCTTTCAAATTCTAAAGGTGGCAGGGGTAAAATACAGGGAGCGAAAGGCTAATAACAATTTGTACAGAAGCCAGATGGCAGTTTTAAGAGTCGAGGGACATGAAAGGGAAGCGTTGGTTGGGAAGGGAGTGAGACAGGGTTGTGGCCTCTCCCCATTGCTATTCAATCTGTATATTGAGCAAGCAGTAATGGAAACAAAAGAAAAATTCGGAGTAGGTATTAAAATCCATGGCGAAGAAATAAAAACTTTGAGGTTCGTCGATGACATTGTAATTCTGTCAGAGACAGCAAAGGACTTGGAAGAGCAGTTGAACGGAATGGACAGTGTCTTGAAAGGAGGGTATAAGATGATCATCAACAAAAGCAAAAGGAGGATAATGGATTGTTGTCAAATTAAGTCGGGTGATGCTGAGGGAATTAGATTAGGAAATGAGACACTTAAAGTAGTAAAGGAGTTTTGCTATTTGGGGAGCAAAATAACTGATGATGGTCGAAGTAGAGGGGATATAAAATGTAGACTGGCAATGGCGAGGAAAGCGATTCTGAAGAAGAGAAATTTGTTAACGTCCAGTATTGATTGAAGTGCCAGGAAGTCGTTTCTGAAAGCATTTGTATGGGGTGTAGCCATGTATGGAAGTGAAACATGGACGATAAATAGGAAAGCGTTTCTGAAGAAGAGAAATTTGTTAACGTCCAGTATTGATTGAAGTGCCAGGAAGTTGTTTCTGAAAGTATTTGTATGGGGTGTAGCCATGTATGGAAGTGAAACATGGACGATAAATAGTTAAGACAAGAAGAGAATAGAAGCTTTCGAAATGTGGTGCTACGGAAGAATGCTAAAGATTAGATGGGTAGATCACATAACTAATGAGGAGGTACTGAATAGAATTGGGGTGAAGAGGAGTTTGTGGCACAACTTGACTAGAAGAAGGGATCGGTTACCAGGACATGTTCTGAGGCATCAAGGGATCACCAATTTAGTACTGGAGGGTAGCGTGGAGGGTAAAAATCGTAGAGGGAGACCAAGAGAAGAATACACTAAGCAGATTCAGAAGGATGTGGGTTGCAGTAGGTACTGGGAGATGAAGAGGCTTGCACAGGATAGAGTAGCATGGAGAGCTGCATCTAACCAGTCTCAGGACTGAAGACCACAACAACAACAGAAAGTACTTATCTTCAAGGTCCCCATCCCGCCTGGTCTAATTTTTGTTAGCTACTCTGAAGTTATCTACTTAACATTTTCTATTCTAAAACGTAATGTATAAGGGTGTAGTGGTCAAAAAGAAATTCCAGTGTCTGCACCAACTTTGTTTACATGGAGTAATATTTATTTGAAGAAGAAATAGTAGCAAGAAAGTAGGCAAAATTCGTACTTCTGCTTTTCCAATACTTCATTGTTTCATTGTTTGGATAGGCTGGCGACCATTAGTACATGTTTTAAATCACTAAATGAACTTGGAAATGAGTTGTCCTAGCTTCAGTATAATGTCATTCATACAGCGATTCTATTTAACCGCTGGGTAAAATCTTAGGAAAAGGGTTGAATAGTCTGATTTACTTTTCCAATACACACATCACACGGTCAAATCCAGTGAAAAGGGTAACTGGATAACTCTGTTGAGTAGCTTTTCCTATTGACAGGACTATCCTTCCATAGTCTACTGTACTTGGAAACTAAACTTAATTTTAGTAAGAGGGTTATACGTGGCTTTTGCCGTAACACGACTATCTGTTCTGTTGGGGTACAGTACACGTGACAACATAGACAAAAGTTTTTCTGTTATTTAGGTAAAAGCACACTAAATTACAGTAGCAGAGGTAGGTAGTAAATGCAAGAAAATTACCAATGAATCACTAAAATTTGAAACCCATTGCGTCGGCCTTCTGTCATATTAATTTCAACAAGACAGTCTGAAAGTTCAGCCATTACTGGCACAAGCAGAAAATTTTCAGTTAACACATATTCCAAACAAAAATACATCAGTAGTCAATTTAAATGAGACCTGTAAGTCCAGCAAATCAAAGAACCAATAGACAATCAGTAGCATATAGGTCTTACATAAATCGGAAAAATAATACTTGAAATCTTCAGGTAAAATACAGATGACTCAGGCTGCTTGCATAAAAAGAACGTATAAGTAAAATTTATACAACAGTGTTCACAAGGGTTCCATTAATCTTGAGTACCTAATTAAATGACATAAAAAAGCACTCCGTCTTCAGACCACAAGCGGCCCATCGGGACCATCCGACCACCGTGTCATCCTCGGTTGAGGATGCGGATAGGAGGGGCGTGTGGTCAGCACATCGCTCTCCCGGTCCTTATGATGGTTTTATTTGACCGGAGCCGCTACTGTTCGGTCGAGTAGCTCCTCAATTGGCATCACGAGGCTGAGTGCACCCCGAAAAATGGCAACAGCGCATGGCGGCCTGGATAGTGACCCATCCAAGTGCCGGCCACGTCTGACAGCGCTTAACTTCGGTGATCTCACAGGAACCGGTGTATCCACTGCGGCAAGGCCGTTGCCAAAATGACATAAAGGAAGCTCTAATATTTACAAGTTGAAATCCGGGCTCACGCTCACTACACAAGAAGTTCTAGCAGTGCAGGTTAGCCACCGCTAAAGAATCGAAATAGGTCAAACCTAAAAAAATAATATAATGAAACCTACACTGCAGCAGCTACTTCCGAATGTTCATACAGTCTACGCACTAACGTCTTTCTACTATCTAACGAGTTCCAGTGACTAAGACTTAATAATTCCACTTTACCCGTGCATTCTCCAGTCATGAGTGTGTGTGTGTGTGTGTGAGTGTGAATTCCTAAGGGACCAAACGTGGCCGTGCAATTCGTTACATGGCGCCTCCAACAGCGCGGCCACTCCGGGCGGCTCTCCAGTCATGAGTAACAGATTGAATTCCAGGGCAGTCATCCACCAGGTCTGTGCGACGTGCTATTTCGGGCGAATATGTCGATAGATTACGGCCACTTGCTCACTCGAAATAATATTCAATTACGCTATGTCCATATTCCACACAACTGCCACACTTCTCCTTGGATGACCATCCTCTAGCTATCAGTGTTAAATGAGTAGTTTTTAATTTATTTTTTATATTTATGCTACATGAAGTTCATAATTCCAATATCAATCACCAACAACAACACCATGAAAATCTCAAAAATTCAACTTTGAAATTTTGCGAGCATCTCTAATACTCTACAGTCCAGCTCACTTTTCGGCAGACAGTATGTCTCTGAAGTTGAATGCTTGCCTGTTTTATGGATGGTCCAGGTTCTGTTCCAAATCATGATAAAGTTATGACCAAAGCTGTATGTTCAACAAGTATTTCTGTGGCACGTAAAATAGAAATAGATGACAAAATGTTTAAGTTATGATGTTACCTTTTTAATTTAAACAAACTTTACTAACAATATTTTATAAAACACCAGTAATTAAGTATTTATATTCACTAAGAAAACTTTTTTTTGTACGACATCTAATAAGAAATAATTTGAGTTACATGTTTGAAAAAACTGACGATTACGGATGTTCAAGTAGCAGTTATTCATGAATTTTGGACTAACGTGTTGTGGGTATTTGAAATGAATGGGGGAAAAGGAAAAAAAACTGACCAAAACAAGATTCAAATCAGTGTTTGCGTCTCGAAAGCTTTCCTTTTCTTCCCATCATTACATATTTTACGTTATATGGAAATGCTCATGGAACATGCACATTTGTTTAGGTACCGGGTGGTTACAATTAAACAAGTGGTGTTCCGAGTGCTGAAGATCACGCTGTATACATCGCAGAATGCTGAAACATTTTAGGTATGTTCGTCGAGTGGTGCGATTGCGGAGAATGTTAAAAAAATTGTTCTGTTTTCATTGCGGGAATATCACCAAGAGGAACAGGTGTGAAGACACTCAATGTCAATGAGTGGTCTAAGGAATAAGACCAAGAAATTTGAAGAAACAAGTGAATTAAGTGGTGTAGCAGGAGCAGGAAGGCGGCAGTTATTGATGAAGTTGCTGTAGCTATAGCTGCCTATATTCCTCAAATTTTACACCCAGAACCATGGCTGTGTCACGGTAAATGCGTCTTCCTTAGTCAGCAGTTCAAAAGATTTTGCGGCGCATTTTACGCTGATACGCCTACAAATTTAAGAATGTGCACCAAATGAAGCCCCAAGATAGCCTAAGACGCCATGACATTGCCCTTCGTTTTCTGGCGTGCATGGAAATGGATGACATGTGGCTGGGGACTATTCTTTGGACGGACAAGGCACATCTAACTTTTCACGGTGCCGTGAGTGCGCAGAACTGTCACATATGGAGTTCTACACCGCCACATGCTGTGCAGGAACATCCACTGCACTCTTACAGTATGGCTGTGTGATGTGGTCTCACAAGCTCCTTTATTCTCGGTCCGTTTTTCTTCGAGAAGATAACACCTCGTGGGCCTGACCCGTGTACTGTGACATCTGATGATATAAGGATCTTCTAGTGCAACACGTTATTTCAGATTTGCAAGAACGCAACTGTGTAGACATCACTATCTTCATTGAAGAAGGGGCTGCACAACAATTCGCTTATCAGGTAAGACATTTTCCTCGAGAAACCTTCTGTAACGACCGCATCATCTCTAGGCAAGATGTGTGGCCATCCAGATCCCCCGAGTTGTGGAGATAGCTGAAACACCGTGTCGATCAGGGGTGTATCCTCCCTCTTCCTGATCTGAAGGATAACATACAGCAACATATTGCTCTGATTACACGGGCTATGCTGCAAGCGATTGGCAAACATGCAATATTACGAACGCAGCATGTTGCTGTGTCAGAAGAGTACAGCGAACATCTAATATCATGTCGGACCTCCTTTTGCCGGCCGCGGTGGTCTAGCGGTTCTAGGCGCGCAGTCCGGAACCGCGCGATTGCTACGGTCGCAGGTTCGAATCCTGCCTCGGGCATGGATGTGTGTGATGTCCTTAGGTTAGTTAGGTTTAAGTAGTTCTAAGTTCTAAGTTCTAGGTGACTGATGACCACAGATGTTAAGTCCCATAGTGCTCAGAGCCATTTGAACCATTTGAACCTCCGTTTGCCCGGCGTAGTGAAGCATATTGACGTGACATGGACTCAACAAGTTGTTGAAAGTCCCCCGGCAGAAACATTGAGCCTTGCTACCAGTACCGCGCTCATAATTGTGAAAGTGTTGCCGGTGCAGGATTTTGTGCACGAACTGATCTCTCGATCATGACCCATAAATGTCCGATGGGATTCATGTCGGGCAAATTTGGTGGCCAAATCATCCGCTCTAATTGTCCAGGATAATGTTCATACCAATCCAGAACAGTTGTGGCGCGGTGACATGATGGTTCATTGTCATGTATAGAAATTCTATCGTTCAAGAAACCTTAATTCCATCGTTATTTGGGGACAAGAAGACCATGAGAGGATGCAAAATGGTCTCCACGCAGTAGCGAACATAACTATTTCCAGTCAATGATCGGTTCAGTTGAACCAGAGGACCCAGTCCATTCCATGTAAACACAGTCCGCACCAGTAACGAGGCAACACCAGATTGCACAGTTCATTGCTGACAACTTGCGTCCATGGTTTCGTAGGGTGTGCAATACACTCGAACACTACTATCAGCTCTTACAAACAAAAGTCGGGACTCATCTAACAAGCCCACGGTTTTCCAGTCGTCAAGTGTCCAACCAATATGGTCATTAGCCCAGGAGAGGCAATGCAAGTGATGTCGTGTTATTAGCAAAGGCACTAGTATTGGTCTTTCGCTGAAGTAGCCTATAAACGAGCCCATTAACGCAAAATTTCGTCGTACTGTCCTAACGGATACTTTCGTCATAAGTCCCACATTGATTTCCGCAGTTATTTCACGCAGGGTTGTTTGTCTGTTAACACTGACAACTCTACGCAAACACCGCTGCTCTCTACATCTACATCTACATTTATACTCCGCAAGCCACGCAACGGTGTGTGGCGGAGGGCATTACCTCCCTTTCCTGTTCCAGTAGCGTATGATTCGCGGGAAGAACGACCGCCGGAAAGCCTCCGTGCGCGCTCGAATCTCTCTAATTTTACATTCGTGATCTCCTCGGGAGGTATAAGTAGGGGGATGCAATATATTCGATACCTTATCCAGAAACGCACCCTTTCGAAACCTGTATAGCAAGCTACACCGCGGTGCAGAGCGCCTCTCTTGCAGAGTCTGCCACTTGAGTTTGCTTAACATCTCCGTAACGCTATCGCGCTTACCAAATAACCCTATGACGAAACGCGCCGCTCTTCTTTGGATCTTCTCTATCTCCTTTGTCAACCCTACCTGGTACGGATTCCACACTGATGAGCAATACTCAAGTATAGGTCGAACGAGTGTTTTGTAAGCCACCTCTTTTGTTGATGGACTACATTTTCTAAGGACTCTCCCAATGAATCTCAAACTGGCACCCGCCTTACCAACAATTAATTTTATATGATCATTCCACTTCAAATCGTTCCGTACGCATACTCCCAGATATTTTACCGAAGTAACTGCTACCAGTGTTTGTTCCGCTATCATATAATCATACAATAAAGGATCCTTCTTTCTATGTACTCGCAATACATTACATTTGTCTACGTTAAGGGTCAGTTGCCACTCCCTACACCAAGTGCCTATCCGCTGCAGATCATCCTGCATTTCGCTGCAACTTTCTAAAGCTGCAACTTCTCTGTATACTACCCATCATCCGCGATAAGCCGCATGGAACTTCCGACACTATCTACTAGGTCATTTATATATATTGTGAAAAGCAATGGTCCCATATCACTCCCCTGCGGCACGCGAGAGGTTACTTTGGGGTAGACGTCTCTCCATTGAGAACAAAATGCTGTGTTCTGTTTGCTAAAAACTCTTCAATCCAGCCACACAGCTGGTCTGATATTCCGTAGGCTGTTACTTTTTTTATCAGGCGACAGTGCGGAACTGTATTGAACGCCTTCCGGAAGTCAAGGAAAATGGCATCTACCTGGGAGCCTGTATCGGTCGTTAAGTGCGTCGTCCTTGGTGATAGTTAACGCCTGAAAGCTTCCCGCGCCCGGGTTCCCGGGTTCGATTCCCGGCGGGGTCAGGGATTTTATCTGCCTCGTGATGACTGGGTGTTGTGTGATGTCCTTAGGTTAGTTAGGTTTAAGTAGTTCTAAGTTATAGGGGACTGATGACCGTAGATGTTAAGTCCCATAGTTCTCAGAGCCATTTGAACCAATGCCTGAAATTTGTTATTCTCGGCACATTCTTGACACTGTGGATCTAAGAAAACGGAATTTCTTAATGATTTGTGAAATGGAATATCGTATGCATCTAGCTCCAACTGCTGTTCAAAGTCTGTTAATTCCCATCGTGCAGCCATAATCACGCAGGACATCTCTTCACACGAATAATCTGAGTATAAATCACAGTTCTGCCAATGCACTGTCTTTTTACACTTTGTGTACGCGATACTATCGCCATCTGTATACCTGTATGTGCAAATGACTGTCCCATGGTTTTTGTCAATTTATTGTAAAGCATTGTGGTGATCAAAACAATCTTCAGTTTGACATCTTTACTTGTGCTGTAGCGAGTGGTATCACATCCAGTTATTGGAAAGGACTCGACTGGACAGAAATAGAAACTGTATTATGCGAACAGCCTGCTGTGTCAGAACAGCGTCTAAAGTCATCTGAGTGGCACCGAGTGAGGTTTACATAACAGGCTGCTGACGCTAAGCAGCAGGCCTGGTCAAACTTGCGTTGTGACGTGGCCGGGGCCTCCACAGCGAGCGACAGCACGGGGCAGGAAGAGGGCGGCGTGGCGTACCTGGGGGACACGGGAAATGCAATTAGCCGGCGCTGCAATTACTGCGAAAGCTGCGCGTGGGGACCGGCTGTCCCACTAATCTGCCACGGTAAACGCAATATGCGCACGGCGACGCACGTGTAGCCACGACCAACGCCACCCACCGCCCTTCCGAAACAACACGCGTGCTCTCCGATGCCTACCCATGCTATTTACTCGAGGCTAGTTTCTGATTAATAAATTACGATGCCTCATTATAGTTCGTCAAGGAATCCGATGCTCTCTCTCACTTCCTACTACACTGGACATCTTTCACTATATGTTTACTATACACCGAAGCGCCAAAGAAACTTGTATATGCATGTGTATTCAAATACAGAGATATGTAATCAGCCAGAATATGGCTCTGCAGTCGGCAACGCCTATATAAGACAAGCATCTGGCGCAGTTGTTAGGTCGGTTACTGCTGCTAAAACAGCAACTTATCAAGATTTCAGTGAGTCTGAACGTGGTGTTATAGTCGGCGCACGACCAATGGGACACAGCATCTCCGAGGTAGCGATGAAGTGGGGATTTTCCCGTACGACCATTTCACGAGTTTGCCGTGAATATCAGGAATCCGATAAAACATGAGATATCCGACATCGCTACTATATAAAAAAAAGAAAAGATGCAACAATAACGGGACCAACGACGACTCAAGGGAATCGTTCAACGTGACAGAATTGAAACCCTTGCGCAAATTGCTGCAGATTTCAATGATGGTCCATCAACAAGTGTCAGCGAGCGAACCATTCAACGAAACATCATCGATGTGGGATTTCGAAGCCGAAGGCCCACTCGTGAACCCTTGATGATCGCACGACACAAAGCTTTACACGCCGCCTGGGTTCGTCAACACTGACATTGGACTGTTGATGACTGGAAACATGTTGCCTGGCCGGACCAGTCCCGTTTCACATTGTGTCGAGCGGATGGACGTCTACGGGTGTGGACACAACCTCGTGAATCCACGGACCCTGCATCTCAGCAGGTGACTTTTCAAGCTGGTGGACGCTCTGTAAAGGTGTGGGAATGATAACGGACTCCTGATGCGTCTAGATACAACTATGACAGGTGACACGTACATAAGCATCCTGTCTGATCACTTGCATCCATTCATGTCCATTGTGCATTCAGATGGACTTCGGCTAATCCAGCAGGACAATGCGACATCCGACACGTCCAGAATTTGCTACGGAGTGACTCCAGAAACACTTTTCTGAGTTTGAACAGTTCCGATGGCCACCAAACGCCTCAGACATGAGCATTATTGTACACATCTGGGATGCCTTGTATCGTGCTGTTCAGAAGAGCTCTCCCCCACCTCGTACTCTTACGGATTTATGGACATCCCTGCAGGATCCATGGTGTCAATTCCCACCAGCACTACTTCAGACACTAGTCGAGCCCGCGCCACGTCGTGTTGCGACAGTTCTGCGTGCTATACGAACTAGGCAGGTGTACCAGTTTCTTTGGATCTTCAGTGTATTATTGTCATTTACAGCCTCTATAGTTTTTCCTCTATAGCACTTTCTAGAGTCTATTATCCCTTGACGCCACACCGGATCTGTCACGAGCTTTCTATCCCTCTGATAAGGATTTTACGTAGAATACTTCCATCAATTCGTTCATCTCTACACATCCCTTATATCTACTTGATTTGTAGTATCCTTCAAAATTCCATATTCTTCCAATTTCTCCTTCTTTGTGAAAGTCGACGTTTCAGTTAAATTCAGTGCTGTGTTCTAGACATATTCGAGGACTGTTTTGTTGATGAGCATAAACTTTCTCTGCCTGCCTCAGACTACTTCTGGTACCTTTCTTTCTTCGGCTGTAGGATGCACAAGATTTGGCACGTAGGACATACGCAACTGAGAGACATGATAAATAGTTTAGAGACACTAAAATATATTCAAACCTCGTCTGGTTTCGGGTTTTTAAAAATACCTCAGGTGAGTGAAATTATTGTATTTGGCGACATATAATACGCGGTCGCACCAGTCAGAGCAAGAGCTCCACCTACTGCATGTTGGCAGAAACTGTCCTTCGTCTGGCAGCCCCTCAGTATTAACGCCGACCACAATTGCCGTAGCGTGCGGCGGCCTGACGGCGGACAAAACATGGCTCTGCGCTCTATGGGACTAAACTTCTGAGGTCATCAGTCCCCTAGAACTTAGAACTACTTAAACCTAACTAACCTAAGGACAGCACACACATCCATGTCCGACTGTAGCGCCTAGAACCGCTCGGCCACACCGGCCGGACCGGAATTTATGTGTTACAGAATACAATAATTTCATACATCTGAAATTGAAATTTAAACTCCCGAAACGGGACTGAAGCCGACCTCTCTAAGTTAATTACTGTGATAGGATGGTTCCGAAACAGAATGCTCTCACTTCTTCTAGAAAGTGTCTTACCTGCTTTTAATATTGGGGAGAGCGTTTCGTCTAGAGGATAGTGTTCCTAGGAACACACGATATTGTTCGGTCAATACTTCAGTCAAGTGACTGATTATAGAACCACAGTTATACGCACTAGAGGCCTTCAAAAGTAATTTCCGAGAGTGTTCTACAGTTTTTGTTGTTGTTAGACATGAGACAGTGTTTTATGTGGCGTTCGTAAGTATTTCGATCCTACACATTTAAGTGCTGTATAATATATTTAAGCTATTTACAATGTATTGTTGATTCTTCAGGTACAGTATTTTATGGTGAATAAAAAGTTTTATACTTTTAGACGTATTTATATAATATATGGACAGTTAAAAAAGTGGTTCAGATGGCTCTGAGCACTATGGGACTTAACTTCTGAGGTCATCAGTCCCCTAGAACATAGAACTAATTAAACCTAACTAACTTAAGGACATCACACACATCCATGCCCGAGGCAGGATTCGAACCTGCGACCGTAGCGATCGCATGGTTCCAGACTGTAGCGCCTAGAACCGCTCGGCCACCCCGGCCGGCTGTGGACAGTTCTATCGTGAATCATCGTGTACCTTGAAAGAGAAGAACGTGTTGTACTATGGAACATGCGATACTCGCAAAATAAATTGAATTTCTCTAACGCTTCAGCAATTTTACCTTTCTTTTAAAATTTAAGTTTGTGTCAGTTTCCTTTATCTTCTATTTCAAAATGCATTTTACTTACAATTTGGTTTTGATAATACTTCTGCTTAATTTGGTTTTACTTACTGTTTTTATTGATTGACTGACTCATTTATTTGTGTGTGTGTGTGTGTGTGTGTGTGTGTGTGTGTGTGTGTGTGAGTGTGCGTGTGTGTTTAGCACAGTAAAAATGTAACAGACAGACTATTAAACACGAATTTTCTTGACTGCAATGCTTTTAGAGTTTGACAGAATTTCTATTCGTAGGTTCATGACCACGTTGGACCCTGTAAAATATTTTCATGTTTGGGAAAACCTGATTGTTCCGGGGTAATTTTTGAAATTTCAGGAAAGGACTTGAGCACATAAAATGTAAAGCCATCATTTAAAACTGGACTAAGGAAATATATTGAACACTTATTACAAGGCTGGCTAGAGGCGAAATTCTGAGAAATATACTGATGTACAACATTCTACTCTACGTAAATGATATTTTCAATCGCTTTTGTCCCTGCTTTTTCTGTCTTTTATCGCTTATTCCTTGCGCAGTAGGTCGTCCTTTACTTTCAACAGTTCTTCTGTGTCTTTCTTATTTTCTTAACATAAGAACAACGTAATCTACGGTTCCCCAGCAGTCCAAAGTGCAGAAATTTTCTTACACCTCTTCTGCTTCGACATACAAATTACAAACTGCGATAACATACATTCTTGCCTCACTCACGTATTGCCAAATTCTTATCTTCTTGATCCTGCCTCGTTCGTACGTATGCACTATTATATCATTTATGATTAGTTACTCTACTGCGACCTGTACTCGAGTGCTGCTCCATTACAGTAGACAAGAAGTGCTACTAGTATTATTTATTTATTCATGGAACAGCTGTTATTGATGGATGGGTAAACTAATAAGAAGTGCAGGTATGAAAACTTGCATGACAAGGTGGTGGATTATCACCCATTAACCTTAAACTTCATGTAGAAGAGGCAATTAAGGAAATTCAGAGAAAGAGACGGGTGTACTAATACTTGGCAACAAAATAGGTATGTTAAGATACGCCAGTGATATAGCTGTTCTAACTGAAAGCGCAGAAGACACTGAAGCCGTGATAGTTGAAATGGGTCGAGTTATGGTGGGAGGATTGTCTCCTACTCCTAGCGTTAATCCCGTCTAGTACAGGATTCACTTGGAAAAATTTTGTTCCACTTCTTAATGTGCTATCTGGATGTCCGTCCTGACGCCACAGACGTCAAAACAATCAGAGGTGAGGGAAGTCACGTGCGCCATCGGCCTGTCAATCACGCAAAGTTTATTCCGTGTGTTTTAATTTTTAACTGTTTGCGTATTGTATACGCTGAGGTCGAATTTGGGAACCAACGAGCGCGTGGACTACGGCGGAAAAATATAATATGAAAATTAGTTTCTTCAAAGCAAAAGTGATGGCATATTATGATGGAAGTGAATACAAAGCCCAAATATAGATAGAAAAAGAGCAACTTGAGCAAGTTATTTAGTTATTTAGGAAGTAATGTCAGTAGGGATGGACGCAGCAAAGCAGAAGTCAGAAGCAGAGTTTCTCAACCAAAATCTGCCTTTAACAAGAAGAAGAATTTCTTAATTTCAAAAAGCACCAGAGTCGATACTAGTACTCATAGAAGTATCTCAGACCTATGTTTGGAGTGTGACATGTTGTGAATGTGAAATCTAGAGTCGGTGGACCGAGAAAGAGACAAACAAAACTAAATTATTTAGCCATGTGTTATTACAATTGCATACTCGAAATAGGGTGGACGGACATTATTTGTAGCGAAGACGTCCTTAAAGGAGTGAATGAGAAAAGAAACTAGTAGAAATCAGTCTTCAAGAGAAGACCGTGCCTACCGCACCTAAAATGTCAAGCAGAGATCTCGTAATCCGAAGTGGCATAACTGAAAGGAACTTTCATCAATCTGCGAACGAGTTAACCGGCCTCTGGGATTTCTGATTAATTTACAATGCAGTATCAGACTGTGGGAGGCCGATCTATGTCTCCATTTGCAAATCGTCATTGATTTGTTTGTATACTGGGGGAAGGTGGCAGGAATTCGCAACACCAGTAAAAAGGTTTTGTAATACTGAAAACAGATATTTACTCGGAACTCAGAATGGAACTGGATAATATGTAGATGATGGTAGACTTCACTGCCATTATTACCCGAATACAAAAAGGTATACAAAAAGTGCCGAACTGCAGCTACAGACACACGACTGAGAATGCTCAACCATGAGGTGCACACCTAGGCGGCGGAAGTGAGAACGACGAATCTTACGCCACGTTCGGCGCCGCTGCTCTGCCATTACAAGTGAAGCAGCCGCATTCGCGAAGCTAACGAAACGTATACAAAGATCGGATGAAATTAGTAAGCTCTCTTCAGCCTAACGAACAGTCAGTATCAACCGTTCTACAGCATGGAAGTGAATCCCTGCAGTGAAGACACGGTCATTCGACCAGGCGGCAGCTGGGTACTGATGTGGTGATGGCTAGGTTTTTAAATGCCGACAGGCACGATACACCAGTGCATTTAAAATTAGTTGCGACTTTTGACGTTTGGCTCACCGGAGAGGACGTTATGCAGCTGCCCAGGTAAAACAAATGGCGAGCCAGACTTCCCTACCACACCACCAGTGGTTAGGCTGATAAAGCGCCTCTGTTGCCACTCCGCGGATAAACAGTACCACGTGGTGTCCTGCAAATGTATATCTGCTTTCGTCAGCTCTTGTTGTAAAATGGTATTTTCTGGCGTTGAAGTTTTCTGCAGCTGTCAGGTATTATGAACAAGTGTTCCGTGTTGGCTTTACATTCATTAACAACAGTGCAGCACGTCTCAACACGAGGTTGCAGTAAAAGTTGCCATCCAAGAAGACGTTCAGCGCCTGGGAAGATAATGTTCTGCTGTAATATAATCATCCGAATTGGGCATTAGTAATGGGCGATGCGCATGCCACTCTGTTGTGCTGGATAAAGCTTCAACAATGCAGTGGAAGTAAGTAAATATTTTGCTCTCAGTAGAAAGAAATGTAGCATTGAATAAAGTTGAACGCAGCATGTATAAGCCAGAGTCAACTGAATTATTAGTACTGTACAAGCCAAACAGTCCAAACTACTGAGTTGATGAATTAACTAATGCTAAAGGGAATAGTTTAAACCAGGCTTCCTCCCTATCATGCTCCATTGAATCGGACTGAGAATATACGGGACTACGTGAAAAGCAATGTGGCAAAAAACAACAAGAAATGTGCGCTCAGTCAGGCTGAAATGGCGACAAAACAAGCCATTGCAAATGTTGCGCTACAGGTCTAGTTTCGAGCTGTAAGCCATACCAAGAAGGTAGTTGAGAAGAGAGATTCATGAAGGACTGTGAAAAGTTTAGAGTAATCCATAACTTCTCTTGCTGCCACGTTAAAATTTGCTTCTTTTGCCAAAACGCAGAAGAATGTCACTAAAATTTTAATGCGACTGAAAAATAAATTTCGATAGAATCGTGAAACAGTACAATATTAAATTAACAACTGAAGGCAAGACAGGTCAACAGTTTATGAAAAAACCCATTCTCAGTACAAAAATCTGTGGGCCACTTCTTCACTTATATTGTTGAAAACCCCAGAGCAATTCTCGTTCCACCTGCTTTCGATGATCCTTGTTTAATTGAAACAAGACCTGTATTGTTGGTAAATTGAATTGAGAGAAACGCATTAATGATCTGCTGAAACACCTGAGTTTTGCTACTTATGTTATTAGGGTTATTGTAAATTTTCATGACATACCAGTAAATTAGCCTACTGCGCCTATTTTCATCCACTACTGTCATATAGCATCATATTTTAGGTAATTCATCATTCAGAGAAAAAGTACCATTGCACAAATCGTGTAGTCGGAATGATAGCTGAACTTCACCCATCACATTGCAAACATTTACTTAAAGAACAACGGATATTCACAGTACCTTCAAAATACATTCACTGAAGCGCCAAAGACACTGGTATAGACATGCGTATTCAAATGCAGGGATATGTAAACAGGAAGAATACGGCGCTGTGGTCGGCAACGCCTATATAAGACAGCAATTGTCTGGTGCAGTTTGTAGATCGGTTACTGCTGCTACAATGGCATGTAATCAAGATTTAAGTGAGTTTGAACATAGTTTTATAGTTGACGCACAAGCGATGGGACATAGCATTTCCGATATATCGATGAAGTGAGGATTTTTCCGTACGACCATTTCACGATTTTGCCGTGAATATCAGGAATCCGGTAAAACATCAAATCTCGGACATCGCTGCGGCCAGAAAAAGATCCTGCAACAAAGAAAACAAGGACGACTCAAGAGAATCGTTCAACGTGACAGAAGTGCAACCCCTCGGCAAATTGCTGCAGCTTTCAATGATGGGCCACCGACAACTGTCAGCGTGCGAACTATTCAACGAGACACCGTCGATATGCGCTCTCGGGGACGAAGGCCCACTCGTGTACCCTTGATGACTGCGTGACACAAAGCTTTACGCCTCTCCTGGGCTCGTCAACACCAACATTGGAATGTTGATGACTGGAAACATGATTCCCGGTCGGACGCGTCTCGTTTCAAACTGCATCGAGAGGACAGGAGTGTACGAGTATGGAGACAACCTCATGAATCCATGGACCCTGTATGTCAGCAGGTGATTCTTCAAGCTGGTGGAGGCTCTGTAGTGTTGTGAGGCGTGTGTAGTTTGAGTGATGTGGGACCCGCGATACGTCTAGATATAACTCTAACAGCTGACACGTACTTAAGCATTCTGTCTGATCACCTGCATCCATTAATGCCTATTGTGCATTCCAATGTACTTGGGCAATTCCAGCAGGACAAAATGGAACACGCACGTCCTGAATTGCTACAGAGTGGCTCCAGGAATACTCTTCTGAGTTTAAACAGTTCCGCTGGCCACCAAACTCCCCAGACATGGGCATTCTTGAGCATATCTGAGATGCCTTACAATGTGCTGTTCAGAAGAGATCTCCATCTCCTCATAATCTTACGGATTTATGGACAGCTCTGCTAGATTCATGGTGTCACTTCCCTCCAGCACTCCTTCAGACATTAGTCGAGTCCATACCACGTAGTGTTGCGGCACTTCTGCTTGCTCTCAAGGGCCATACAAGGTATCAGGCAGATGTACCTGTTTGTTTAGCTCTTCAATCTAAATTCACCTATGAAATCAGTTATTAATAACCTATCCAAACTTAAAAATAATACCAAAGTGAATAACTGCAACACTAGGCGCTTCAGTCTGGAACCGCGTGACCGCTACTGTCGCAGGTTCGAATCCTGCCTCGGGCATGGATGTGTGTGATGTCCTTAGGTTAGTTAGGTTTAAGTAGTTCTACGTTCCAGGGGACTGATGACCTCAGATGTTGAGTTCCATAGTGCTCAGAGCCATTTGAACCTGAGAACAAAACAACCAGCGAAAATTTCATCCTCCCAGAAAAACTTATTTAGCTATGCCTTGTATGCACTTCAGCCATATGATATTATATATTGTTTACTACGGTTGGGGAATCTTCTGAATTTTGGGCAAAGGACCATGGACTTCAGCCTATAAATTGCAAGGTGCAGGTGTGCCAGAACTTTGCAGCCAAGGCAGCTGACTGCCCTGGGAAAGTAGGGTCAACTCGTAGAAAAGCGCGAATATGTCAAGATGTAAATGCCTTTGAAACTGCCAGATTATTCGAAAAGCTAATTTCCTCCTTTTAAATCCCTAACTATGCCCAGGAGATATTCGCCGTTTTTGTGCTATGATAGGAACATTTTTAATTCTGGTTTGTTATGGTTTTGTGCAGTGCATAAGTCATTTGTTGAATGTTTCCTGCAACAAATGAAGTACATTATTGTGCGCTGATTATCTCGCAGACGACAGGACACGCCTATGATTTAAGTCGCTGGATAGTCCGCTAGGGCAATCTCTGACGGTCATGTACAGAATTCAAATGAAATGTCGAGTGTCCGAATATATGCAGCCTTAAACTCTTGTGGAGAGGCATCAGTAAACTTAGGACTGAATGAGTTGTAGTTACGACTACAATAAAGACAGCGGACGGGAAGTCATATCTCGGGAATGTAATTTACGGAGCAGAAAATTCTCCGAAAACTTTGCGTGGCGTGTTGAGTGCAGCTATAATTTTTATTTCGCGGGATATTCGGTGTTATTTCGTTTATTGTCCATTACAGCATCGTACCATCGTACGGAGCGCCCAGGAATGAAGCAATGAATGACGAGTGCTTGTATCTACATATATAAAGCCTGTTTTGAGTCGGTTATGCACTGATGAGAGAGACGTTAAGACTGCTAGTCGTCCATGCGCACTCTATCCGTTGGTGTAGTATTTTTAGACGATATTCGAACTCTTGCAGCACGTCCTCAAATATAGTCTAGTGTAACGAGCGGCACTAACTTCGTAATTCGGATAGAGTGGAGGGGCTTACTAACAAAGCAGTGGGCCTGCTATCGCTCAACTTTCACGAATTAGGTTTTCCGTGGCTATCACAAATCACTTCAAGCGAATGCAGAAATGATTCTCTCAACAAGAACACGTGAATCATAGACCTTCACGCTTTTGAATATGATGGAAGTAATGTTCTGGTTCTGATGGGCATCTAGGTTTGCAATACGATAAACAACAATCTTTCTTTATACGGTCATGAAAGAACACTATGAAAATTTTGGGAACTACCACACTGCAAGGTCCAATTTCCTCTCGTTGACGGCAACAAAGATGAAATCAGTAAGGAAGTTTTCCAATAAGTATTTTTTCTCTATTCATGGCTTCCTTTACTACAGCGGGAACTTGGTGATAGTCTTCCAGGAATTGCATGTATTAAGCGGAATTCAGTTGAAACTGTTGTAATACAAGATAGTGAAGTGGATCGACATCAGAAGATGAAACAGACAAAGAACTAGAGTCACTCTGGAGGATTCGCAGCTAGGGATAAAAACGTAATCAAATAGTTCATGAAATCAGTTAGGTAACATCTAACGATTTGAAACGTATGAGGAATGACGGACTCTACATACAGGACAGGGTTTTCCATTTTCCGTCTTACTTAGCTGATGTCCAAAAGTGAAGCATGAACCAGAAACAGTAGAAACTGAAACCGGAATGATGAGAAGTTACTGTAGACGATCAAAGAAAGAGGATGAGAACTTTTAACATTGCAGCGCGTCAGCAGTCGTGAATAATTTAATGATTATAAAGAATCCGCCTCGATTGCAAATTGAAACCGGATGTTGACCCAGGTTTTTACATTTTATGCGAGTCTTTTGTCCTTTTGGGCGTTCTGTATTAATGTAGGACCATGCCTCTTTAGGCAGTTTGTAGTTTTAGTGTGTTCCGAAGAAGGCGTGGTTATCCGCGCCGAAACGTGGGTCTACATCCGGCTTCAATTTGCAATCGAGGCGGATTGTAAATAATCATTAAATGAAAGAGAAATTGTGATGTTACGAGGGCGTGCTGAAAACCATTACCTCTGTAATTTTTGTGTGAAAGCTCTTAAAGCTGTTTATGTAAATCAAACGTTGTTAAGATTCTACATGTTTATTCCTCATGGCTAGATATTTGCTGGTAGAATGTTCCAAGTTGTTGCATGTAACATGGTAGTGTGTTACGTAACTATGTCGATGTGTGAGAAGCAGCGTGGTATAATCAAGTGTCTAATTCGAAGAGTTAGTCCACTCATAGAGGACGGTCTCTTTCAGCATGGCAATGCCAGACCACGCACGAGCGGTGCGACACCTGCAACAATCCGACAACCCGCATTCATTGTCTCCGACCATCCTCCGCACAGATCAGACTTGGCCACAAGCTATTTTCATTTGTTTCCAAAACTTAAAGAACACCTTCGAGGACTTTTCTTTGGTAGTGATGAAGTGCTGCAAGAAAAGGTGAGGTTGTGGCTCCGTCAACTAAGTAAAACATTCTACAGTGACAGTATCAACAAACTGGACTCTCGTTGACAGTGTTCTTCGGGAGCGTGACTGTGTCGAGAAATAAATAACGTCTGCTTTACTTAAAAAGCTGTAGGTGTTTTCACATTAAAAATTCGGAGGCATTACTTTTCAGCACAGCCTTTAACTGTAGCAAGGGAGCGTTCGGTAATTGGGACGGGCATGAGATTTAAAGCTACGAATAGCAATTCACCTTTTACATATCAGGATGTTCTTTACACCTTAGTGGAATGTAAAAATTTATGGCTCTGAGTACCATAGGACTTCTGAGGTCATCAGTCCCCTAGAACATAGAACTACTTAAACCTAACTAACCTAAGGACATCACACACATCCATGCCCGAGACAGGATTCGAACCTGCGACCGTAGCGGTCACGCGGTTCCAGACTGAAGCGCCTAGAACCGCACGGCCACCCTGGCCGGCTGTAAAAATTTAGTTATGCTTTTCAGCATAGAGAAGTCGTATGAAGTATGTTATTATGCTAGTAAGAAACTGCTAGTTCAAATGGTTCAAATGGCTCTGAGCACTATGGGACTTAACATCTGCGGTCATCAGTCCCCTAGAACTTAGAACTACTTAAACGTAACTAACGTAATGACATCACACACATCCATGCCCGAGGCAGGATTCGAACCTGCGACCGTAGCGGTCACGCGGTTCCAGACTGAAGCGCCTAGAACCGCACGGCCACACCGGCCGGCAAACTGCTAGTAGAGACCTCATTTTGCAACTGCGCTTCGCAAAATTATTTTTGAGGCACCTCGTCATTCCCCTCTTCCCCTCCCCACCATTGATATGCCGAAGAGAAATTTGGGCCAAAGGCTGCAACCTTCCTCCGTAACAATCCATAAGTGTGGCGCTCCGAGACGTCATCCTCAGCTTCGGCGATGCTTCAAACAGAAAGATATCGACACATCAAGAAGAAAAAACCAGAGCTCACAAGTTCATGTGAAGTGTAAGGTAGGTTAATTGTATCACACAGGCACCAAATTTCATCACAATTTTGGCCAAAGGCACCGTGGACGTGTCACATGATAGGAGGGTCGTCACAATGCCGATAGTCAATCTCACCCTTGTCTTAACCTTTGCGAGGAACGTTAAAACGACGACGCCCAGAGTGGGAATCTGGTATTTTCTTATTGGAGTAGAAGCAAAACATTTCAGACGCTCAGAACCAGCACGAAAAAAGGCCTCATAAAGTGCAAGAGAAAGTGCGAAACCAAACCTCTTGTTGTGGCATTCATTTACACACATTTCGCGGTCGAAGACGGCAGGTGGCAGTGCGATGTGCAACAGAATGGCGTTCTTGGCAACATTAGACACAGTTGACACTCTCCGGATGATTCAAACCCTTTTTAAGGACGTCGTGTAGCTACAATTTTGAACCTGAACCGAAGTAGTAACGGGTGTTTGTTTTTTGAGCCATACTGTGGCGTGATATTGTGGCGTGATCTTGTGGCGTGATCCTGTGGCGTGATCTCAGGGAGGTGTGACACTGACACGTGCACGGGAAAAACGACAAAAGAGCATCTAGAAGACTCCACAGTTCGGCAACATTCCCAGTGATACCTGCGCAATTGGAGCGGAAAAGGTGGAACGAAAATGTATAACCATCCTTTAGCCACGTTCAAATTTCGTCGAATGGTTGTTAGCGCTGATTAATGGCTCGACCCTGCATTACAGAGCAAAATTTGCAGTCGTAATACGCTCAAAAAGAGTCAGATCTCTTTCATTTGGGTAGCAGCCCATGATATCCATAATTACGCTACTGGACATTAAAATTGCTACACAAAGAAGAAATGCAGATGATAAACGGGTATTCATTGGACAAATATATTATACTAGAACTGACATGTGATTGATTTTCACGCAATTTGGGTGCATAGATCCTGAGAAATCAGCACCCAGAACAACCACCTCTGGCCGTAATAACGGCCTTCATACGCCTGGGCATTAAATCAAACAGAGCTTGGATGGCGTGTACAGGTACAGCTGCCCACGCAGCTTCAACACGATACCACAATTCATCAAGAGTAGTGACCGGCGTATTGTGACGAGCCAGTTGCTCTGCCTCCATTGACCAGACGTTTCCAATTGGTGAGAGATGTGCTGGCCAGGGCAGCAGTGGAACATTTTCTGTATCCAGAAATGCCCGCACAGGACCTGCAACATGCGGTCGTGCATTATCCTGCTGAAATGTAGTGTCTCGCAGGGATCGAATGAAGGGTAGAGCCACGGTTCGTAACACATCTGAAATGTAACGTCCATTGTTCAAAGTGCCGTCAAAGCAAACAAGAGGTGATTCTTCTTCCCTACACACAATCATTGTACTAGCTGAACGGCTGGTAGGATTTTGGAGCCTATGAGTGATTCCTTCCGATGATTTCATACGATCTTTTACAAGAACCCTCCGTAGTGACGGTCGCTCCCTGTCCTCAGTACATACCGTCTACCTGCTCTTGGTTTAGCAGTGGTTGTTCCTTCGCATTTCCACTTCACAACCACAACACCGACAGTAACCTTGGACACCTTTATAAGGGTTGAAATGTCCCTGATGGATTTGTTACTCAGTTGACATCCAGTCTCCTGACTGAGCAATTATGCTGCTACTGCTTCTCAACTGACAACACATTACTTACGAGGGGCATTCAATACGCAACTTAACACATTTTTTCCTCGAAGCAGGTTGGTTTCATTCGGGACTCCAGTGCACCATGTTATTCCCCACCATTTTGCGTACAAAACCCTATCTTCAACATGATTTCCGTTCAGTGCGATGGCCTTACCCCAACTTACTTGGAGGAGCTGTATACTCGCATGGTAACACTCTACTGGTCGACGTCGGAGCCAATGCCTTGGTTGATCAGCAACCTACCCATTATCTACGTACTGGTTCCTGGGGCAAGCTAATAGAATTCGGAAGCTGCGAATCCAGGTTGTAGGATGGACGAGAAAGAACACTCCCAGGGTTTTGTGAGCTCCTCTCAGGTGCACTGACACATGTGAGGCCTTGCGTTGTCATAGACAAGCAGAAGTGCGTTTGCATTTCTGTGGCGAAGAATACGCTCAACGCCATTTATTCAGTTTCCTGAGAGTAGCACAATACATTTCAGAGTTGAATGTCGCACCACGAGGGAGGACATCAAACAGAACAACACCTTCAGAGCCCTAACTTTACCGGCTGAGGGTGTGGCTTTCAACTTTTTCTTTGGACGAGAGGGGGTGTGGTGCCACTACATGTTTTGTTGTTTTCTTTCCGGTTCGAAGTCATGAACTCGTGTTTCATCGTCTGTGACGAAGATCCGCAAAAATTGTTACGATCAAAATCGGAACATGCCAGCAAGATGGTCTTTCGTTGCTCTTTATAGTCATCTGTTAGGTGCCGAGGACTCAGCAGCCATATCTCTTTGAGAGAATAACTGTTGGATGAGTGTGTCAGCAATATCAACAGAGACATCCAAGAAGTCTTTCATTGAGACCCGTCGATCACCTCTAACGAGAGTGTTCGCACGTTCCAACTTCGTAGGACTCGCAGCCTGTCCAGATAGCCAGCACATGTGAGATCGGACAGGTTTACGCGACCTGGTTGCGATCGGGACAGACTCCTGGCCCAAGGACTCACCGTGCTTTTGTTCACTGCCATGTCTCAGGAGACAATCTGCAAGCACATATTAATATATGTGATGCTCTGGTTTTCTGCCAAAAGAAACTCGGTGACACTTTCGTGTTTGGAAAGCACTTCCGTTATAGACGCCATTTTGAAGGATATGTATAGCGCCCCCACCTATTGGAACTTCTTTAAACTATGGGAAACGAAACTAGGATATTCCACGATGTATCGCAACAAATTCCGCAATTTGTCAACCGAAATCAGTAGAGAAAAAAAATGTGTTGCATTACTTATTGAACGCCACTGGATATTATTGTTCGACGGCAATAAGTGCAACTGACTATTGTAGGGGACCTCTGATGGAGAAATTGAGCTTGAAATTTTTTTTTGTCTTTCTGATGAGACGCGGTTGAATCCGCACCGATATTTCCGTCCCGCCACTAGCCCCAGTTTCGAGTAACTGGCTCAGTTACCCCCCTCAGGTTTAAGAACTCCCATCACAGCACATGTCATCAAACTCACACTCCGATCCAAACGCAACACCGCCCCTGGTCAAGATTGCATCACCGCCACCTCAAGGATTCACCTCTCCCTTCCTCCTCCTTTCTGGCTGTCCTTGATACCTTGTAGAACGTCATCCTCTCCACCAGCTTTTACTGGGACCTGTGGAATACTTCCGATGTCTTGCTGTTCCTTAAACCCAACAAACCACCGTGTGACACTTCTTCCTATTGTCCCATCTGCATCACTCCTGTGTTCAGTAAGGTCCTCGAGTCCATCCTCTCCCGACGTATTTATCACACCTCAACCAGCACCACCTTCTTCCCCTTACCCAGTGTGGCTTCCGGTACTCCTCCTCCACTGGCCAGCTCTTTAACCTTAACAATCTTCTTTCCTGTCAACGTAACTCAGGTCGTTCCGCTATCGAACTCCGGATTGCCTATGACTGTGTACCGCATCCAGGGCTCCTCTTTACTCTCCAGATCTAAGCCCTTTCTATCGATTTCGTCCACCTCGTAGCTTCCTTCCTCTCCCATCGTCTCTTCTATGTCACTATTCACAATGCCAACTCCCATACGTTTTATCCCATTTTAGGTATGCCCTAATGGTCTGTCCTTTCGCCTCTCCTCTATCTTCTGTATGCTGTAGATAAGCCAAAAACCCCAATGCATGTTTGCCTCCTCCAATTTTCTGATTACACCGCCTTCCTGGCTCTCTATCCTACACTTCTATGGTCCCAACGTACCCTTCAAATCCACCTTGACCAGTTCACTACTTGGTGCAAACAGTGGTCCCTCTGCATCAACCCTCCCAAGACCAGCAAATCATCATAGAACATACCACCCCGTCCTTCCGGCTCCACGATTTTTACCTTGCCATTTATGGTCATCCTATCCAACTCACTCCTATTCTGAAACACCTTGGCCTCACCCTCGACCATCAACTCACCTGGAGTCCCCATCTCCTTACATTTCGACACAAAGCCCACAATGGACTTTGCTTCATGAAACTACTCACTAGCCAGATGTGGAGACTGCATCCTTCCACCATTCTTCACAACTACAAATCTTTGGTTTGTTCCATCCTTTGCTACGCCAGCATCACTTGGATTTCCAACTCACCCACATTCTAAAACACCCTCTAAATTCCCAAACGCCATGCACTCAGTCTCACTTACCATATCCGTCTCTCCTCCCAAACATAGATCCTATATGACCTCATCCCATTCCCACAACTTCTCCTTTTCCTCGAACACATCTGAACTGCAGACTCGATCCCCCTTACCACCTAGCATTTCCTATCCTCTCCCCCCCCCCCCCCCAACCCTCTTCCGTGCCTTTACTGCTGTGTCCCACCCTCCCTCCATCTCCAAACCCTACATCTCCTTTACCAACACACCTGCCAGTGCATAGACCTCCTGGAAGACGAGCTTCGGCCCGATATCTACCTCTCGTATCAACTCTAACCCCACCTTCCCCCAACCTCTTCTCAGGGCGCCCTCTCCTTTCCTTTTCCCTTTCCCTGAGAGGTTGTTTCCTTCATTCTATGCCCCTTATCTTTCCAGCAAAGAACTTCCATGACTCTCCTGTCTCTCCTCCTTGCTTACTCCCTACCATTCCGCCTATCTCCTGCTCCTTGGTGCGCCACCGATCCCCATGTTTTCATCCCACCCTCTCCAGCCGTCCCTCCTCCGCTGCCCCCTCCGCTTTCCTACCTTTCCTTGTCTCAGGGATCCCCTCACTGGGCACGTCCATCCCGGAAGCTTTTACTCTTGGTAGTGTGTGCTCTGTCTCGTCGTGCAGTAGTTTTAAAGTGCTGTCGTTCTGGTGTGGATTTTTAATAATGTGGCCAACATTTGTCTTGTGCTTGTGACTTCAGTGTATTTTACATAGTATGCACATCGCCAACTGTGTTTCTATCTTTATGTGGAACGTTTTTTTTAACTGTGTCCCCCAATGAACGTCTCCATGTAAGCATATATTTTAACCGCCATTGTCTCCCCACTTATTATATTATGTTCTCTTTTTTTATAGCCTTTTTATATGTTTCGTTCCATCTTTTTTAATAAGTGCATTGCCTCTCGGCTGAAGAGCAGCGGATTGTGCCACTGACAGCCCTCCCCTGCCCATATGGGGCTGGGGGATGAAATTACAATAAAGAAGAACGTGGGTGAATCGCGAAGTGTGAATCGTAACCAACGGTTATTTCGTAGAGAAAAAAGTCAGCGCAGACACAGCCAATATACAGTACGGCGATATATCGATGACATCGTCTCCCCAGTATTGGTTTCTGCACAACGCCGGTCCCAGCACTTGGTCTTACGTAAAACACGCTATATTCGCTACTGTTATAGAAACGGGGGCTCATTCTTTTCTATCAAACTTAGAGGGGCAGCCTGTGTCGTCTGCAGAAGCCTCGCAAGCTATTGCGTAACTATTATTTGAGGCGCTTACCGTTATCCGGAAAGAAAGAGCAGAGTCGTTTTTCGGTATGCACGCTTGTCGAGTTCATTGTGGCAGTGACAGAGAAGATCTGGCCGGTGAGAAGCAATGCGCAGTTCTGTCTGCACGTCAGCGATATTACAGCGAGGATAAAAAAGTGGGCAGAGCGCACTCCCTACCTGTAGCTGCAGAACGGAGGCTGTGACGCGAGCCGTGACCTTTGACGTCAGCGGCTGCTGCAACAGGTGGCTCCACAACGGTCGCGCCCATCACCCCGATTTGTGAACGCTAATGCCGTCTGCCCTACCCTGTATTGCCTTGCATGTCACGTTCTCTCCGCTCTTTCTGCTCTTTCAGCTCCTCGTTTGAGATGACATCCGAATGAGTTTTTATTGTTTGATATTTAATTTGAAGGACTTACGGTCCATAGCGTTGCATTCCTTTCTAAACATTTTAGGGGAGTAAAGTTCACCACGTTTGTAGATTTTGAGACAGAAGGTACTCGGGTTTGGAATATAGATCTTTTTGGTTCTTCTGCTTCTACCTTACACCATTTAAAGAACGGTTACCGTCTGTTATTTATTGCAACTATAAGTAGAAGTTCATCATCATCAAAGTTCTACCCCAGGACACCTCTTCAGGCAGTCCTGTCATATGCTACCTTCTTCGTTTTCTCATAGGTATTTGTTCTCTGTCCTTATACTATCCACCATAGGCATCCTCTTCTTCTTTTTCTTTTCACCGTTCCTTCCAATCTCATCCATCAAGAAGCAATCTCTTCTCATCCTATGTCCAAGCCAATTATGTTTCCTCTTCCTGATTAAAATTTCTCTCTCTTTTCCTGCTCTTCCCAACGCCTCTTCATTTCTCACTTTGTCTACCCATTTTACCCCTTCCATCCTACTCCAAATGGACGTATCAAAAACTTGTATTCTTTTCTCTTACCTCGGTGACCATGTCTGAGCTCCGTATCATGCCAGGCTCCATACAAAGGACTTCGCCAGTATCTTCCTCAGGTCCCTGTCCATGCACCTACAGAGAAGCTTAGTCTTCTTATGAAATGCCTCCTTGGCAACTGCTTATACGCGTTTTCACCTCCTCATTGCATGTCTTCCCTAATTATGCTTCCCAGATATTTGAAATCACGAACCTGTTCTATATCTTCCTGACCTAATTTTAAAGCTGTTCCTACTCTTCTTGCATTTATCGTTTTACATTTTGTCTTTCTCTTATTAATTCTCATTCCGAATTTCTCACAGACCTCTTTTAATTCTTTTAACATTCCAGTCGTAGTTCTTCCGCTCTCCTCCAATAACACCATATCATGCACAAATCGAGTACATTTTATCCTCCTACCACCAACCTCCTGCACCAACAGCTTACAATGACAATATTCCCATGACTTTTAAAAATTGATCTTTAACTGAACTGTTATCACATTAATACTTTTCCTGTAAATAAAAAGTAATTTAACAATTTATGATATTAAAACAATACTTTTTAAAGTATTGGAATCTGATAGTTTTATTTCTTTAACACACGAATGTAAATTGCAAGTGCAAAATATGTTTAAAATTTAACATCTCTTGATTTAAAAAGAATATTAACTTCTAAAAGCACAAACGTAAAACACACACTGGGAGTTATAAGATAATTTCTTAATCAGTCAGAGGGTTTTAATAACGTTTTACGCATACTCGACGTTAGTATTGCATATATAAACTTATGTTCAGAAAAAAAACAGAACACTTTCGACGGTTAGAGATAGGACGTTCATATTCGCAGGACACGTACATGTGCTGCAATGATTAGCATCTGAACCATATCAGCCCTTGGGTTCAAGGTCAACATCGATATCGTGGTGCAACACCACCTACCGGTAAAATGTGCCTGCGGCTGTCGTTAACCAAAGGTGATGAATCAGTGTGACTCGAGGAGACGTGGAGGATGCCTCGCAAACGTATGCGCGAACCGTACCGCTAAATCAGTGAGTATGAAAGAGGGCGCATTACTGGCATGAGAGAATGTGATTCATCAAAAAAAAAAAAAAAGGGTTCAAATGGCTCTGAGCACTATGGGACTTAACATCTATGGTCATTAGTCCGCTAGAACTTAAAACTACTTAAACTTAACTAACTGAAGGACATCACACAACACCCAGTCATCACGAGGCAGAGAAAATCCCTGACCCCGCTGGGAATCGAACCCGGGCCGCTCGAACTATCAACACAACTAGCACTGCTAAGAGTATCCTACGGCTTCCACATTGCTGTCAACGGGTTATACACAGTGCTGGTGACTACTCTGAAGGTCAGTAAAACTTTGAAACACTTATTCATTTTGTACGAGCTGTAAATAAGTAGTTGCCACTATTAAAGTTCCAACCCTCGTATTAATGTACATGTCCTGAATATGAACGTCATATCTCTAGTCATTCAAGGTGTTCTGTTTCTCCTGAATATGAGTGTAATTTGTTCCACATATGATTAATTTGCTTTTGCTAAATCACTTACTTCAGGTATGACTAAGATCTAATACCAGATGGTTTTTCTACCTTATTTGTCAGTCGAAAAAGTAGTTTCTGAAGTGACGCATGGCGGATAATTATGCTATAAAGAGAACCATAGTCATCTGAAGAGTTCTGGGAACGTCATATTGTAGTACTGAATCACCTGCGAAATTCTTGTGCACGTAAAATCTAGACAGAGGTGTAAAATTAGTTTCGGGCTATTTGAGTTTCATATAAGTAAACTATCAAAAAATGTACTGACCCATAAAGCTGTTTTCATATGAGTGGTATGCCTGCTGTGGCAAGGAAAGGAAGGGAACCATCATAAAAATGCTCTTATCGGACCACAAAACAGTGGGGTACCAGGTGTCTCATTTTACCTTCCTCACCACCATTAAAATTTTACCCCAACATTTTTAGCACGCGAATATATTCGCGCTTTTTATGCTGATAGCGAAGGAGACTTCGGCAGTGGGAAATAGACAAAAAAGTAATAAATATTGGAAGATAGAAGAAAGTGGATGTGGTATAGAAAGAACGAAGGATTCAATGGCAGTGTGAGAGAAAGAGGCGGACACATTGGTAGCAGAACATAGATGACAGTGACAGAACAGTGTTAGGAAAAGAGTGAAGAAACAGTGGGGCGGGGATGAAGAGAAGGAGACAGTGGAAGTAGGTGAAAGCCAGTGATAATGAGAGTCAGAATTTATGACAATGGCAACGAGGAAGAGAGAGATAGTGACAGCGAGAAGCGACAACAAAAGTGGGAAGAAATGAATGAGATAGTAGCGGTAAGAGAGAGAAAGAGGGAGATGTGGATAGTGACAGGAGACAGTAGTAGTAGCACAGAAGGAACGCAAAGAGATGATTACAATGAGTTGGTGAGAATAAGTAAGTGATAATGGGCAAGTGGGAGTGGATGGGCACGAGAGACTTACAGCGATGGACTAATGGGTGTGAGCGGCGTCAACAAAATATTTTCGCATTCAGAAGAGAAAGATGGTGATTGAAATTCGGTGAGAAGACCCCGCCGCAACGAGGAACACCTTTGTTTTGATAATGTCCACCCAGATCCTGTATCATGTCCTTGACACTCTCTCCCTTATTTCTCGATAATACAAAACGTGCTGTTTCCAGGCAACGGGAAACAATACGTTACACTAGAGCAGCAGGTATCGAGAAAAGCTTTCAACCAGCTTATCGGCCCAAAGTTAACCACTCCCTTCCATGTCTTCGTGATGAGTATACTGTGACACTCGCGTCTTCTAGAATGCCAACAGCCGTGTTGACAGAGCCTTACATACATGGTCCTGGTTTGATGAAAGCTCATGCACACTATCGCATTTCGACTGACCCGCTAAATAACCCGAACTCACTGCCGCAGAAAAGTCTCCGACTACTTGACTATGCTTCAGCTCAATACAGCATGCCTTCAGAAACCTGTGGTTTCTGTTCCTCGCGGAACTGAGATCATTATGAAGGCTAGGGGCGGTGCTACAGGATGTTAGTGTGATGTCTCCTGTGTAACTCTTTTCTGTGTCGTGTGCCTAGTTCATATACTCGAAAACAATCCCGACAGAGAAGCAGAAAAAAAGTAAATATTCATCTAGCATATAACAGCTTATTTGCCCGTCTTTAGGATAAAATACGTCACTGACTCTGGGTATCAGGGCTCGGACAATTTGTTGGTAGGTTTGTGGAGGAGTGTGGCATTAGATGCCTACGCACAGGTCATGTAATTTGCGAAAATAAGGGTCGGTTGATCTCCGTATGCTGTGATGACGCCCAATAGCGACTATGACGAAGGGGATTTACATCAGACGAATCTGGTCGGCGCGACAGCAACGGGAGTTCACTATAATGCTCTACAAACCAGTAGCATGGTTCTGACTTCGAGAAACGGACAATTATGCAATCGAAAGGTAACAGTGCCGTCGGGGAAGACATCAAACATAAAGGGATGCAGGTGATCTGCAGCTGTCAGCGTGTCTTCGATTACTACTTCAAGTCCCATGCAAGGCCAGCCTGTGTCCGTGGCGCGCTGCGTTTCAAGCCACCGTTCACCTCGATGACGGAGATGATTGAGACGACTATCGACCCACTGTAGCAAATATGTGACACACCCGAAGAGCCGACACGTTTCCATTGATTGATCGGCGGTCGAATCCCGATGGTCCCGTGCCCACTGTAGTCATAATTGACGATGTCATTGGGTCAACACGTGAACACGGAGGGGTGCTCGGGTGTAGAACACCATGTTCAACAATGTACGATGAACGGTGTGTTCCGAAACACTTTTGCATGCACCAGCATTGTGCTCTTTCGGCAGAGATGCAACAGATCACCGTCTGTCCCACTTTAGAGAGCACAGAAGCCTTCGAAGAGTCGTAGACGTCCAACCATTTAACACCTAATGTTAATTTCACTGTCTCTCTACCTCTTTCTGCAGATGCCTACAACAGTAGCACGTTAACATTGGACCAACTTCGCCGTTTTAGAGATAGTCGTTCACAGGCTCTGCGTAATAATAATCTGTTCTTTGTCAAAGCCGCTTATCTCAGTAATTTGCCCATCTGCAGCCCATATCTTCACTAGGATGATCTCCCATTCGTGTCTGCTCCGCTTACATACTTTTGTTACAGCCTCAAATGCCTGCAACAACACCAGGCGGCATCCAACGTCGAGATGGACAGTGATCATAATGTTTTTGCTGATCACTTGGTCTTTAAAGTGGAACACAGTTACACCAGGGGAAAAATGATACTATCAGAGCACAAAAAGGCCATTATGACCCTATTTAAAATTTGAAAATTTGGTAATCAGCTGCCACATTGTATCTTACTCATGACTTTTAAAATTTTTCTCTAAATCCTGGCATGCGAACATATTCGCGCCATTTTTAACATGCAACTCACTTTTTCTCCCACAACCTTTCCTAACTGTAGCTCGCTCACACCCATTAGTCCATCGTTGTAAGTCGTTCATACCCATCTGTCCCACGTGCCCATTCTCACTTACTTATTCACACCAACTCATTGTCATCATCTCTTTGTGTCCATCTAACAGCCACTTTCTCCTGTGCTACTACTACTGTCTCCTGTCACTATCAATGACACCCCTTGCTCTCTCTTAATGCTGCTATCTCATGCATTCCTTCCCACTGCTGTTGTCTCTTCTCGCTATCTCTCTCTGCCTCGTTGCCATTGTCATAGTTTCCATCTCTCATTATCACTGGCTTTCACCTACTTCCACTGTCTCCTTCTCTTCATCCCCGCCCCACTGTTTCTTCACTCTTTTCCTAACACTGTTCTGTCACTGTCATCTATGTTCTGCTACCAATGTGTCCGCCTCTTTCTCTCACACTGGCATTGAATCCTTTGTTCTTTCTGTACCACAACCACTTTCTTCTATCTTCCAGTATTTATTACTTTCCGTCTATTTCCTACTGGCAAAGTTTCCTTCGCTATCAGCATAAAAAGCGTGAATATGTTCGAATGCTAAAAATGCTGGGAAAAATTTTAACGCAGGTGAGGAAGGTGAAATGAAACAGCTCCTACCCCACTTTCTTGTGGTCCGATAGGAGCGTTATTGCGCTGGGTCCCTTCCTTTCCTTGCCACAGCAGACATACCACTCATATGAAAAGAGCTTTATGGATCAGTAAAACTGTGATAGTTTACTTATATGATACTCAAATAAGCCAAAACTAATTTTACACCTCAAATTGGATTTCACGTGCACAAGAATTTTGCAGGTGTTTCAATACTACAACATGACGTTTCCAGAATTCTTCAGATGACTATGGAACACTTTATAGGATATTTATCCGCCATACGTCACGTCAGAAACTACTTTTTCGCCTCACACCGAATTTTACGTGCGTATCGTACGTGTGCTGTTAGGATAACTTTGAACCTCTTTGTCTCGAAAATGGGGAAAAATATCAATAAATGTTTAACGGTTGTTCGAGATCAGGGTCTTCGGAACATATCATAAAAATTTCTGCATAGCTGTTTTGAAATCCGCGGCTCGGTTTTGAAGTTTAAAAATGATAAAACCATTTCTTGGGGTTTTTATGAAACCTCCGATGAACTAATGGAGCCTCAATAAGCCGTTTGTTCCTACAGTAGTCTACATGAAACGCAAAGAGAACCAAACGATCTGCTCTATTTGCCTAAGAAAGTGGAAGCGTGTAATATTCATGGTTTAACCCTGCACTGTAGGATAATGATACTAAGCTGACCCTTCTGTCGTGTAAACAAGTGTTTTCTAGAACAAAGGCTATTCAAATTACATGACCCTACCTTTCTATCATTAAAATAACTCGTTTTGGAATATGTTAACTAGCGCATGCTGTTGCATGCCTACCGATCATCTGGACTATTAATATGTTTGCAACTTCCGTGTGAAACATAATCGTGAAACATCGGCGTGGGTGAGTCGTTATGACTTACTGGAATAACTGAGCCATATGCTTCTCTAACAATTCAATAGAATTCTGAGATACATTACGCTGCTGGTCATTGAAATTGCAACAGCAGTATGGATAGTAAATAATAATTTCACGAACTATGGATACGATGTACAGCAGGAAAGCTTGATTAAAGTTGTGCATATGGTGCGAAATTTAGTATGCAAAGCTGCCACCCTTGGCACCAGCAATAGCTCTAACCCAGATGGGTATCGAGTAGGACTGAGTTACGATTTCTGGTACGGGAACGTCATTCCGCGACGCTCCAGCTTTGTGTCAGATTCATAATTCATAGTGTTTGGTGAATGTTAGTGCACCAGTCTCTCGGCAACCCATCACCAGGTATTTTCAGAGGGTGAAAGATATGCAGAATTTCTGGCTGGTGCTATAGTGGAACATCCTCTGTATCGAGGCAGGTTTCTTCAGGTATGCGATATCCACCTCAAGCCAGATATTAACGATTATCCCGTAGAGCTACCAAACTACGAAGATGTTGATACTGTGTTAGTAAATAGTCCGGTACATCACGGGGAACATGCGTTCTTGCGTTATCGTGTTGAAAAATAGCGTTCTGAAGACCTCGTAGGTAGGAGACAGCCACTGGCTTTAACACATCAGAAATATAGCGTCTTCCATCGAAATTACTGTCTATACGAAACAGAGATAACAGTGTTGTATACTGAATACCACCTCGCACCACCAATCAGGTGCTGGGTCCATACGACGTGGCAAATGGAGTCTGGCAACGTTCATTCTTCTCAGAGTCTCTCCACATAGATCCGTACATCGCGATGCTGAACGCAGGACTGTGAATCGTCTGAGAGGTTACGTGATGTAATTCCCATTTTCAATGTTGTCTTTTTGCACATCACTGCTGGCACACCTCTTTCTGCTGCTATCTCAAGGGAAACTACAACAGTGGTGGAAGTGCTTACATTCAGTGGTTCTATAGACATCTCAGCAATGCCAGGAACGTTTCTACCAATTGGTATTAGAACTGTTTAGCATGAATGCGGGGTGGCTGCCCAAGGGGAAGTCAAAACACTGCTGGCTGGTGCGGAATCTCGCCAAGCAGTCTGCAAGTGGGGGAGGAAGTGAACACACGATCGGCTGGCATGCGTTGAGGAGCAGCCAGTCTGTGCGCTGCAGTCACCGACATACGACCGCTGAGCGACAAGGGCAGTGCGGAGCTACATTCAGCGGGTGCAGGCTGTTTGCTACCACTGCTCGCTGCCGTGTTTGAAGTACGGCGCCCTGATGAATGTCGCAGAGCTACAGACGACACCTGCCTGCCACCTCTCACTGTCCTGTACAGAGTACAAGACCAACGCAGAGTTACAGGCAGTGAGCACAGACTGAGTGCTACTTGTCACAGCTGTGTATGGAGGACGGCACCCAGTCTGATGCTATGCCTGTAATGTCCCCGTTGGTTTGGATTCGAAAATGACGGGATTATCTTAGCGTGGTGCTCAGTTCTGGCAGAGGTAGTTTAGTCTGTTTTCTGCTCTACTGCCGTGTGCTGCTACAGCAGTGTGATATGTATGTGAAGTGTGATTCATCAGTGTTTGAGGGACGTTATTTTGCAGTCCTTGTCGTCTACTAGGTTTTAAATGACGTTGTTTGACAGGCAGTGTGGTTGATGGCGTGTGGTCGTCTTTGATTTGGCATTGTCCTTTCTTATGACGTTGTTCTATTAGCTGTTTTTATTTTCATTCATGTTTTTGTCATGCATTGCCTCGCTTTAATGTTGCCTTGCAGCATTAAACTACGTATGTTAGTGTATTTGTCTGTAGTACAGGTGTGACACTGATTTTGAATGCCAAGATTCGTCCTCGATTGTCCCCTGCCTAAAATTAATATTAAATTTTACGTTTCTAGCATTTGTAGACTTAGAGAAAGCTTTTGACAATGTTGATTGGAATACTCTCTTTCAAATTCTGAAGGTGGCAGGGGTAAAATACAGGGAGCGAAAGGCTATTTACAATTTGTACAGAAAGCAGATGGCAGTTATAAGAGTCGAGGGGTATGAAAGGGAAGCAGTGGTTGTAAAGGGAGTGAGACAGGGTTGTAGCCTATCCCCGATGTTATTCAATCTGTATATTGAGCAAGCAATAAAGGAAACAAAAGAAAAGTTCGGATTAGCTATTAAAATCCATGGAGAAGAAATAAAAACTTTGAGGTTCGCCGATGACATTCTAATTCCGTCAGAGACAGCAAAGGACTTAGAAGAGCAGTTGAACGGAATGGACAGTGTCTTGAAAGGAGGGTATAAGATGAACATCAACAAAATCAAAACGAGGACAATGGAATGTAGTCGAATGAAGTCGGGTGATGCTGAGGGAATTAGATTAGAAAATGAGACACTTAACGTAGTAAACGAATTTTGCTATTTGGGGAGCAAAATAACTGATGATGGTCGAAGTAGAGAGGATATAAAATGTACACTGGCAATGGAAAGGAAAGCGTTTCTGAAGAAGAAAAATTTTTAACATCGAGTATAGATTTAAATGTCAGGAAGTCGTTGGAGTGTAGCCATGTATGGAAGCGAAACGTGGACGATAAATAGTTTAGACAAGAAGAGAAGCTTTCTAAATGTGGTGCTACAGAAGAATGCTGAAGATTAGATGGGTAGATCACATAACTAATGAGGAGGTATTGAATAGAATTGGGGAG
Organism: Schistocerca americana; assembly: GCF_021461395.2. Classification (NCBI taxonomy): domain Eukaryota; kingdom Metazoa; phylum Arthropoda; class Insecta; order Orthoptera; family Acrididae; genus Schistocerca; species Schistocerca americana. The sequence goes on along the minus strand of NC_060119.1, from coordinate 868,058,817 downwards.
AAGAGAAGTTTGTGGCACAACTTGACTAGAAGAAGGGATCGGTTGGTAGGACATCTTCTGAGACATCGAGGGATCACCAATTTAGTACTGGAGGGCAGCGTGGAGGGTAAAAATCGTAGAGGGAGACCAAGAGATTAATACACTAAGGAGATTCAGACGGATGTAGGCTGCAGTACGTACTGGGAGATGAAGAAGCTTGCACAGGATAGAGTAGCATGGAGAGCTGCATCAAACCAGTCTCAGGACTGAAGACCACAACAACAACAACAACAACAGCAACAACAACAACATCATTGTTTATTGCATATGTTGCAGCTGTGTGTCTTTTAAGTAACGTAAAGCTATCACACGTTTGATTAAGACTTTTTTTATGACGATTGTTTGCATTTGCTTGTTTTTAAACATTTACTATACTTCCACAATCTGACTGCTTGGCAGATGGTGGCATATAAAGGTTGAAATTATTGAACTATATAAAAAATGTAAATTGCTTACAAACTACGGTGTGCACACACTTTATTCATCATGTAAACGTCACTACAGATGTTCGGATTTAGGCTACGACATGTTAGATATGCCTGCCATCATTGGCGACGATGTTGCGCAGACGAATAGCGAAATTCTACATGATCCGCTGAAGTGTCGGAACATCGATGCTCTTGAACAGCTGTTTTTAGTTCAGCAGTGGTTTTGTGGCTATTGCTGTACACCTTGTCTTTAATATAACCATACAAAAAGGAGTCGCGTGAGTCCAGATCCGGAGAATATGGCGGCCAATCGAGGCCCAAGCCAGTGGCGCCAGCATGCGGTCCCCAAAGCGCTCCTCCAGGACATCAAACACTCTCCTACTTCGATGGGGTCGAACTCCGTCTTGTATGAATCACATGCTGTCGAAGTCAGGGTCACTTCGGATACTGGGGATGAAATCATCTGCCAAAAGCTTCACGTACAGTTCGATAGTCGCCGTGCCATCAAGGAATATCGCTACGATTATTCCCTGACTGGAAGTTGCACATCACACCGTCACTCGTTGAGGGTGAAGAGACTTCTCAATCGTGAAATTCAGTCCTCCCAAATGCGCCAATTTAGCTAATTGACGAACCCATCCAAATGGAAATGGGCTTCGTCGCTAAACCGTGCGCATGCGCATACTAATTCCATCATGCCCCGCGGCCAATCGTGCAGTTTGAACGTCCTAACGCAAACCGTTCAGTAGCTACGACGATTTTATATGATAGGTGTTAAAAAATGACGTAATTCTTCCAGCTGTATTAAGGTGTTGGTTTTATTGGCAACTAGTTTCGATGTTGTTACAACATAATCTTCAAGCCCATACTTGTTGGCCAGTAACCGTATGTGTCTAACACTAGTAGTCAGTGGTGAGATAGGCGTGTTCCATGCGGAAGGCAGGTAGTAACTGATATTGATATCAGTTACTACCGCCTTCCGCATGGAACACGCCTATCTCACCACTGACTACTGTCAACAAGTATGGTCCTGAAGATGATGTAACAACATCGAAACTAGTTGCCAATAAAACCAACACCTTAATACAGCTGGAGGAATTAAGTCTTTTTTAACATATATTATACCAGCTGACGTCCCAAGTCGTCCTTTTTAATTATGGGTATACGAAGATTTTATTTGATGTAGTTAATAGTTATCACCCTGGATGTGATAGTTATTCAGCCAAAGTAGCCGCCATTTAACTGTGTTAAGGTTAATTCTGCTAGCTACCCTGATACTACGTCAAAAGTGATATATATATAACTACGTGTCAAAGTAAACTGTGAAGTAATTTGTAAATACGATATTGCATTGTTTGTACTATTCTCAATTACGATGTAATGTTCCTTCAGACATGCGTGCATATCCGAACGAACAGGCACTGCGGTGACTACAGCCGTTATGAAATGCACGAAATGAGTTCGCAGTTGCGAATATGGACAACCATCGGCTGTATAATGGAATGACGACATTCAAAATTTGTGCTGGACCGTTACTCGAGCCCGGATTTCCCGCTTATCGCGGCCATCCGATCATGCCTGCAGGACCGACCTACTTTGTGCCAGACCACGACTCGAATCTGGATTTCTCACTTTACGCGAGTGGTCACTTTAAGCGTTGCGGCTGGCCGAGCACTCTTCCAGGACCCTCCAGGACCAATTCAAATCTCCGTATGTCACCATGGGGCTACGTTGCTGTTATTTCCGAACAGCGAGAGTCTTACGATTATTGTCGCTGCTTTGTTTCGACATGAAATGCAGTGATTGTGATTTTACGCTGTTCTCTGCAATGTCCTTCAGGCACAGGTATTACAGTATAGTATTTAATGCCAAGACAAGTCCGCGACAATAATCATAAGGCTCTCCGTGTGCGGAAATCACAGAAATTGTGTGAGTACAGGACGTAGATGCAAGGCAACATAAAACGGTTTTAGTCAGTCCTGGAAGGGTGCTCGGATGTACTCTTGCCACAGGGTGTTCGGTCAGCGGGTTAGCAGCCGTCTGCAATAAAAGAATTAAGTGAATGGTCAACGATGAACTTAAACGGATGTCATGGGGCGTCCTCCCCCCCCCCCCCCCCCTCCCCACGAACAAATGAACAAATGCAACGGACGATAACGAACAAAGAGACGCAGAAAAGGTGATTAAGACGATCAACAACACGTTGTGCAGGTGAATTCTGATCATATTCGGATTTACGACATTTCTTGTATAGATTGTAGATGCTGTTAGTCCCACCTACTTCGTACTGTTGAGCTGAAATGATCAGTACACTACACGGTTATTCCAGGTTTGTAGCGTGCTATATTTTTATATTTATTGTATTTTATAGTTTTATAGACAAGATTGGCATGTAGTCTTGGATTTCAAAAGGTGTACTGAAATGTCTATTCAAACTAAACTCGCCTTGTTTGTGTGGTTTGTCGTGCGGTAATATCTTGGTAAAGAGCTTTTGCACATTTTTTTATTGCGTCCTCTTAAGTCCGTTGAAAGTTATTGGGTTTATTTGAAGGTTAGTTCACCGATCTCCACAGCTTCGCCAGCCGCTGTGGCCGAGCGGCTCTAGGCGCTTCGCTCTGGAACCGCGCGACCGCTACGGTCGCAGGTTCGAATCCTGCCTCTGGCATGGATGTTTGTGACGTCCTTAGGTTAGTTAGGTTTAAGTAGTTCTAAGTACTAGGGTACTGATGACTTCAGATGTTAAGTCAGTGCTCAGAGCCATTTGAACCATTCCACAGCGTCTCTAACAAAATGTCGACGTTGTGTAGCTGAAACTTTCGATAATAATTAGAATGACTAGAAAGAGTAATATTTATGTCCGAGTCTCACTGAATTATTTATCAGATCTAAGCACTCGTTTATTTCTTTCTTGAATAGAAGTTTTACTCTTACCATCGAGCTGTAAATCGTGATTAGTTCCCTTCGTCTTTGTCAGAGCAAGAACCAAATCAGAGTCATTAACATTACATTCAACAATAGAGATAATAAAAATCAGAGTTAATGTTTTTCTCATGTAAGGAGTAGCGTCTTTGGTTCCTAAACGCAGCACAGTATCTGACAGGTATTTCAGCAATAAAGTGTGATATTCTAATGCCGCCTACGTAGTGTTGCAGTTTTAATGTTCAGCGGTAAATTAAGAGCTTGACAGAATCTCTGCCGAGGCAACTGAAAGCGCAAGCTCTTGTCAGGTCTTGCCGCTCATGCCGTGCTCGAGTGCTTGTGTTCGCTACCTAGTACACCCTCTGCAGGGCAGCTACAGTGTGTTGAAGCTAATGGGCGATGAACGCCCCCGTATCGCGGCCGTCCGCGGTGGTTCCGCCGACAGCGCGACCTTTGTGCGTCGCTGCTGCTGGGTTAATTAGGCCGTGAATGAGTCCTGACTCGGCCAGCAGCTGCTTAATTAAATTCTCCCGCTGCCGTCGGCGCGGCGCGGCACCGCCCACGGTTCGCGGAGCGAGAAAAGTTCCCGCCGGTAGCTACGGCCGAGTCCCATCACGTGGGGCGGGACTGCTGTTCGCGGAAGCTCAAGTTGGGCGCGCCACTTTGATGGCGGAAAGCTGTACCGCGGCACGGGGGCGGCTGGAGGCGAAAGTACCGGCACCCAGTTAATAAGGTTTCCACTGAATAACCGCTATACGCCCGTAAGGGCCCTCCAGAAAGCGAACCCGATGAACTCAAATTAAATTTTATGCGTCCCACTGTGTTAGTTGCGCTATGGGGAACGAAGAGGTTCCTATTCCAGTGTTGATGGCGCATGTTTGCTCCCCTCTCTGGGTAATTTGCAGCCAGTCGGTTACGGGCAAGTGATTCCCGATCTCCGAAAAACTTGGCTCAGTAGAAGAGAGGTCAAAATAAGCAAACCCGTGTCTCGCCTGATGGGTAGATACTCGGCCGCTTCTGGGAAAATGACAATCAAAGTTTTCTAGGTAGTCTGTGTGCCTTTTAGCGCGTATTCAGAGTAATAGAAGTGGAGGCACTGTGGATAACGTCGCAGCTTTACAGTTTTGCGCCCCGTGTTCGAAACCCGATTACTGTGTTTATTATATTTTCTATCCTTTTTTCGTTTGTCTACCTCTGCTCGTAGAACATTAATACACGAATGTGTAAAACAATAAATCTACCTGGAGAATAAAGGTAAGAATTAATATACGATTTGATTTAAGTATGACATATAAGAGTATGAGAATTTAAAAACATTGTAACCCCTAAAAGTATCATACACACATATATTGTATAATAAGTGTATGATATTTATTATGAAACGAAGCTTTAATTTTGCATGATTCTCACCAAATAAGAAAAAAAATCATTTGCGGCCGTGGCCTGCAACAAACAAAAATGTAACAAAAACCTCACGATAGCGTGGAATCCTTTGCCTTGGACGTAACCATACACTGTTTAAAGGAAAAGGGCCCCGGACATACCCCCTCCCCGACAAGCCACGTAAGTTCATTCTTAGTTCTGGGAAAGAAGGTTGAATCGGGACGCAGGAGAGTCACACTGGAGATGGCCGCTTCCGTCGTCCTGGCAAGGAAAGTTAATTGTCGGCGGAGCCAGCTCAAATGGTCCAAATGGCTCTGAGCACTATGGGACTTAACATCTGAGGTCATCAGTCCCCTAGAACTTAGAACTACTTAAACTTAACTAACCTAAGGACATCACACACATCCATGCCCGAGGCAGGATTTGAACCTCCAACCATAGCGGTCGCGCGGTTCCAGACTGAAGCGCCTAGACCCGCTCGGCCACAGCTGCCGGTAGCAGCGAGCTTCAACGTCTGTATCCGCAGGAGGCCAACGGATAACATAATGTAATCGTTTCATGGCAACGACTGCACCGGTCCGTCCCATCAAGGCCAGTGCGAAAAAGTCGAACGTTGATGAGGACAAGATTAGGAACGACTTGGTACCACGAGCTCGCCACTTCCATCGGAAAAATAGGTAGACTGATACAGGACCAAACAACCTTCTAATCTGTCTCTGACGATAGGGTCTCCACAGAAGAAGCACGACTGAGAAACGTTCGCCGACATAACAGCATTTTTACAGAGAGCTGTAAAAAGAAGATCAACACTCAAATAACACTGACATCAATAAAAAATTCCCGAATATGCCTTAATTTTTTGTTTATCCTAGAGCGGTTAAGCTCGCAGGTCGCAAACAGTGTTGGAGAATGCGAAGAGTAAAACAGTGCTTCGAAGAAACGAAGCAGAAGCCTTTGCCCTAACATGACGAAGGTTCAAGCCTCCCATCAGCCGAGTATCGCCATAAACGCATATCGCTCCCGAAAAATCGTGGCGCCAGATAAAGTTGCCCTATAATTTCTGTAACTTTCGAGGTATCATCGCAGGAAGAGGGAAAATACGGAAAACAAAATAGGTTTTACTCAACACGTAAGTTTCCGAGGTTCGAACCTTATGAAATAACGAGAGGGATCGACGCTCGTGTTCAAGGATCACTCCTTGAATCCTCTCCTAACGGACTTCAAATTTTGCGCAGCCGTCTACTTCGGACAATCATCAGTGATAACACCCAACGACCGATGGCGGGCGACGACCACAGCAAACAGAACCTCAGCCGCTTGAAATCCCCTCAAATTGAGTAATCGATACTTTGACACCTCTGGTCGTTAATCTGTGCTCGCGAAAGACGACGACAGAATGCCTCGAAATGTCTTTCAGCATCCGTATGTCGGCATGAGTACGAAGAAGTACCGTAACGTCATCAGCACACGCGCGAACGATGAACCTTCCTCCCAATAACAACCAGCCACCCAACAGAGCAACTATGGACCGGAATAAGAGTTCCAGCAAGAGCATGAATAGCGACATAGATCGGGGACTCCCCTGCAGGTCACCTCGACACCCTTCTATGGGGGTAAGACGACCATTCACATCAATAGACGCCTGAAAACCTCTAATTAGAGAGGTCAACATCTGTTATGCAGCATCATTAATACCAATAACGCCAACAATCGCAACAGAAAATCAGAAAAACTCGATCAAATGCATGAATAAAATCGGTAAAAAGTAAACCTCTCGACAGAGCAACAGTGGAAACAGTCGATATGAGATCACGACATTCAGCAACGGAGGAGAGAACTACCCGGAAAAAACTTTGATAACGGACGACAGTGTCAATAGGCAAAGCCGACAAACGACTATATACCACCCGAGCTTCGATTTTATAATCAAAACCGAGTAAATGTCTGTAGATGGCCTTGTAAGCCGAAACCGGTTGATACAATAAAAGTAATATTGTAGAACAAAAGTAAACTAGCGCTTTTCACTTATTAAAGCCGAGTAGCGTTATTCGTCACACCCGATCCACGGACAGACGTACCCTTTTTTGGGGGAATTAAAACAATTTTTCCGACCTTAAACGGGGGCGAGATGTATACCCCTGTGGCAGAGAGCTAATCAATAGATGCCGTGCATCTGATTCATGTAGATAACTGGATGTGGAGCGTGACCTGAATTCATTCGGGCGAATATGCCGACGAATGAATAATGTATCAGGCAATGCAAATGAAATTTTGCGTAGAAGCTCTTCCTCAAACCCATTACAGCCAACGAATCCATAAGCAAGTCACACTGACGAATTCTAGCGGGACTGCACAGACGAACCTCGATCAGCGCTATGGACTTTTTCTGTTGTTGCCTTCAACTAGGAGTTCTTAAATTTTACTGCTGTCAATGTAGAAATCAATGTATCTGTCGTGGAAATGCTGACGAAGTAACTGAAGCCTTTTGTTTCTGTAGAATAATAGTTTTAAAGTAGGTTTTTGACTTTCCTTAGACGAAGAATTAGTGCAGTGCTTAAGACAATGAACTGGTTTTGCGGACGAGTTGGTATATTTTGGGAGATCTGTGGTTGCCTACGTCATATCTGGTGAATCTTGCAGTGGTTCAGTTGATGAGACTGCATCAGATTCTTTTCGCACCTTTTACTGGGGTAGTGCTTCATGCAGAGTCAACTCTTCGACGATGGGATGTTTAAGTCTATGTTCAGTCTACCTTTAAATTTAAACTTTTACGTACACGAATAAATACACTGTAAATCTCATGACGTTTCGAAAGCTTTAAAAGAAGCTTTTTAATGCAGAAACGTCGAGTAATTTGCAGACCTCTGTGTCAGGTAAAAAACATTTCTCACAGAGGGGTACAAGCAGTCCTGCCTTTTCCTATCTGGAAATGGAACAGCAAGAAACTATACAATATGATACAATAAAACTTTGCCTCTACTACGAAGTTCATGGGGTCGGTAAACAGGGGTCTTGCGAAACACGGCATCCAGGGCACCTTAGTCACTGAAATCCTCGGTGACAGCGCATTCCTTGAAGCAACGTGATATAGTTACGCACTGTCGTTTAGCGAAGAATACGAGCTTGCCGTGTATCGGACCAGATTTGTGTCTGGATTCGGAACTTCCTTGGAGATAGAACTCAACACACCATTCTTAACAAAACAAAATCGATAACTGTGAAAGTTCTTTCGTGATATCCCAAAGGCAGTGATATAGGGCAGTTACTGTTTACATGATGATCTCTCCATTGGCAAAACAATCCGAATTAGTCCCCCATTCGGATCTCCGGGAGGGGACTGCAAATGGGGAGGTGACCATGAGAAAAAGATTGAATAATCAACGAAGGGATAACACACTACGAGTCAGGGCGTGGAATGTCAGAAGCTTGAACGCGGTAGGGAAACTAGAAAATCTGAAAAGGGTAATGCACAGTCTCAATCTAGATATAGTAGGGGGTCAGTGAAGTGAAATGGAAAGAAGACAAGAATTTCTGGTCAGGTGAGTACAGGGTAGTATCAACAGCAGCAGAAAATGGTGTAACGGGAGTAGGATTCGTTATGAGTTGGAAGATAGGGCAGAGAGTGTGTTACTGTGAACAGTCCAGTGATACGGTTGTTCTCATCAGAATCGACTGAGAACCAAAACCAGCAACGATATTCCAGGTATACATGCTGACGTCTCAAGCTGAAGAGTATATATGTCATAGGGGACTGTAATGCACTTGTAGGTGAAGGAGGAGAAGAAATGGCTACATGGGAATATGGGCTTGGGACAAGGACTGAGAGAGGAGAAAGACTGAGTTCTGTCATAAATTTCAGCTAGTAATACCGTATACTTTGTTCAAGAATCACAAGGGTGACACGAGAAGATTTCAGTTAGACTACATCATGGTCAGACAAAGATTTCGAAATTAGAATCTGGATTGTAAGGCGTACCGAGGAGCAGGTGTCGACTTAGGTCACAATATAGTAATGTTGAAGAGTAGGCTGAAGTTTAAGATATTAGTCAGGAAGAATCAACACGCAAAGAAGCGGGATACGGAAGTACTAAGAAAAGACTAGATATACTTAAAGTTCTCTATAGATACATCAGTATGGAATAGTTCAGTAGGCAGTACAGTTGAATGGGAATGGACATTTCTAAAAAGGACCACCACAAAAGTTGGAAATAAAGACATAGCTAACTGCGAAGAAACCATAGGTAACAGAATAAATACTTCAGCTGATCGATGAAAGAAGGAAGTACAAAATGTTCAGGGAAATTCAGGAATAGAGAAATACAAGTCGTTGAGCAATGAAATAAATAGGAAGTACAGGGAAGCTAAGACGAAATGGCTGCATGAAAAATGTGAAGAAATCGAAAAAGAAATGATTTTAGAAAGGAGAGACTCAGCATACAGGAAAGTCAAAACAACCTTCGGTGACATTAAAAGCAAGGGTGATAACATTAAGAGTGCGACGGGAATTCCACTGTTAAATGCAGAGGAGAGAGTGGATAGGTAGAAAGATTACATTGAAAGCCTCTGTGAGGGGGAAGATTTGTCTGATGTGGTGGAAGAAGAAACAGGAGTCGATTAAGAAGAGATAGGGGATCCAGTATTTGCATCAGATTTAAAGGAACTTAAGATCAAATAAGTCAGAAGGGACAGATAACATTCCATCAGAATTTCTAAAATCATTGGGGAAAGTGGCAATAAAACAACTATTCACGATGGTGTGGAGAACGTATGAGTCTGGCGACATACCATCTGACTTACGGAAAAATATCATCCACACAATTCGGAAGATTGCAAAAGTTGACAACTGCAAGAATTATAGCACAATCGTGAATCCGCAAGTTCTGACAAGAGCAATATACAGAAGAATGGAAAAAAATCAAGGATCTCTTATATGACGAACAGTTTGGACTTAGGAAAGGTAAAGCACCAGCGAGGCAGTTTTGACGTTGCGGTTGATAATGGGAGCAAGATTAAAGAAAAATCAAGACACGTTCATAGGATTTGTCGATCTGGAAAAAGCGTTCAATAATGTAATATGGTGCAAGGTGTTTGAAATCCTGAGAAAAATACGGGTATATAGGGAGAGACTGGTAATATACAATACGTACAAGAGCCAAGAGGGAATAATAAGAGAGGAAGACCAAGTGCTCGGATTAAAAAGGGTGTAAGACAGGGATGCAGTCTTTCACCCCTACTGTTCAATCTGTACATCGAAGAAGCAATGACGGAAATAAAGGTTCAGGAGTGGATTCAAATTCAAAGTGATAGAATATCAATGATATGATTCGCTGATGACATTGCTATCCTGAGTGAAAGTGAAGAAGAATTACACAATCTGCTGAATGTTTTGAACAATCTAATGTGTACAGAATATGTATTGAGAGTAAATAGAAGAAAGACGAAAGTAAAGAGAAGCAGCCGAAATGAGAACAGCAAGAAACTTAAGACCAGGATTGATGGCCACGAAGTAGGTGAAGTTAAGGAATTCTGTTATCTAAGCAGCAAAATAACCAATGACGGACGGAGCAAGGAGGACATCAAAAGCAGACTAGCAATGGCAAAAATGGCATTCCTGGCCAAGAGAAGCCTACTGGTATCAAACATAGGCCTTAATTTGAGGAAGAAATTTCTGAGAATGTACGTCTGGAGCACAGCATTGTATGGTAGTGAAACAACGACTGTGGGAAAACCGGAACAGAACATAAACGAACCATCTGAGATTTGGATCAGAGTCTGCAAGAACAGGAACATGTGTAAAACAGTAACAAAAAGGAGTTACAGGGTGATAGGTTGTGTGTTCAGACATCGGGGAATGACCTCCATAGTGCTAGTGGGAGCTGTAGAGGGTAAAAATTGTAGAGAAAGACAGAGACTGAAATATATCCAACTAATAAGTGAGGACGTAGGGTAAGAGATCCACTACTTGTCGATTACACCGTTACTGGTAGTAGCAATAGCGTAAAATACCAGGGGGTAACCATCTGGGGCCGGCCGAAGTGGCCGTGCGGTTAAAGGCGCTGCAGTCAGGAACCGCAAGACCGCTACGGTCGCAGGTTCGTATCCTGCCTCGGGCATGGATGTTTGTGATGTCCTTAGGTTAGTTAGGCTTAACTAGTTCTAAGTTCTAGGGGACTAATGACCTCAGCAGTTGAGTCCCATAGTGCTCAGAGCCATTTTTGAACCATCTGGGGCGATTTATAATAGTATCACCATATAAAACAAATAGCAGGAAAAGGAAATGTCAAGTTGACTTTCATTGGAAGTAAATGAAGGAACTAATAAAATAATAATAAAATGGCGTGTGACGGCGGCCTCCCGTCGGGCAGACCGCTCGCCTGATGCAAGTCTTTCGATTTGACGCCACTTCGGCGACTTGCGCGTCGATGGGGATGAAATGATGAGGATTAGGAGAACACAACACCCAGTCCATGAGAGGAGAAAAATCTCCGAACCAACCGGGAATCGAACCGGGGCCCTTAGGGTTGACAGTCTGTCACGCTGACCACTTTTTTTTTTTTGCTGACCACTTTTTTTTAAAAAAAATAAAATATTTCTGGGAAACGTAAATAAGTGGACTTTTTTTACATCATGGAGTAACAATAACAAACAGAAACTGCTGCTAGCATTTTTTTTATAAGACAATGACCTTTATAAAATAAAATATTTCTGGGAAATGTAAATAAGTGGACTTTTATTTACATAATAGTGAAAAAAATATCCTGCGTCTGTCAGTACAAAACAATAACGATCTACGTTCCTCTTTTGGGCGCGTACCTCCCTAATCCCGTTATACCTCGAATTGGTGTCAGGTACGTCTTCACGTGTGGTTGTGGATCCTCTCCACTGTCCTGGTCCTTTCTTGTTCTGATACTTACAGGCAATAATTACATTCTCCTACATGGGACACCCCAACTGGGTGGGGGATCGAGCAAGGCACTCCCTAAAAAATTTGCGTAATATCTTCGATATCTCGGATGTCTCACAAGCTGTGAGTGATGTTCTTGTAGTAAGGCTCAAAAGTCGAGCACATTCTTCCTGCCGTCTCGGAAAAGATATCGCGCAGTCAAACCTCGAATCCAAGTCAATGCGTTTGTCTTTGTTCGGGGATAATATGTCCTATCTGGAAGAAGTAGTATCCGTGGTTCTATTGCTTGCGGCCCCACCTGAAGGAGGAAGGCGATCATTTTTTTGACCAAACACCATACGTCCGCCGAAGGTCCGCATATCAGGCGATGCTCCTCTGTGTCTATAACATTGCACTGCGGACACAGTGGCTCGTCCGTCATATGAATTGTATGCAGCCTGGAACGAGTCACGTATTTCCCATTTACCACCTGAAACCACAGAGCGCGCGTTCCCGTATCAAGGTGTGGGTGGTGCACCGTACGCCATACCACTGACCAACCACTCAGCTACCGGGAGCGGACAGTGAAGGAAATGTAATTGATCCAGCAAATAAGTAGCTTACACTGCACTCGCTAGAGCAGTTCGTCAGGAATGAGTGTGGGACGCTTACCAAGTAGGATTAATAGAAAAGGTAGCGAAGATCCGGCGAAGAGTAGCGGCTTTCTCTACGGTAAAATTACCTAATGCATTACAAAGATTCTAGCCGACCGCTGTGGCAGAGCGGTTCTAGGAGTTTCAGTCCGGAACCGAGCTGCTACTGCGGTCGCAGGTTCGAATCCTGCCTCGGGCATGAATGTGTGTGATGTCTTTAGGTTAGTTAGGTTTAAGTGGTTCTAAGTCTAGGGGACTGATGACCTCAGATGTTAAGTCCCATAGTGCATAGACGCATTTGAACCATTTTGAACGAAGATTCCCAACAAAATCCATTGACGGGCGCTGCAAGGAAGCCCGTGTGCATCACGGGGAATTTTATTGTTGGAATCCCGAGAGCGTAAATTGTGAGGGAGGAGTCGCACAACGTATTACTTCTTCTCACATGGCCTCTCGAAATGTTCGACACGAGAAAGTCAGAGTTTTCTGTAACGACCAGGCTGGCCTACTGTTAAAATGGATGATGATGATGGACAGGTCGAGGTCAGGATGTCATTGAACCAGGGCGAGGGTGGGTAGTGGTAATGACGAGTGGGTGCCTGCTACATACGGTGAGACGTCAGAGTAAGAGCATCGACAAATCATATATTTAATACATTAGAACTACTGACAGCCTTGGGAGAGCCAGTCATGACAAAACTCTACCATCTGATGAGCAAGATGTATGAGACAGGCGAAATTGCCGGCCGCGGTGGTCCAGCGGTTCTAGGCGCTCAGTCCGGAGCCGCGCGACTGCTACGGTCGCAGGTTTGAGTCCTGCCTTGGGCATGGATGTGTGTGATGTCCTTAGGTTAGTTAGGTTTAAGTAGTTCTAAGTTCTAGGGGACTGATGACCACAGATGTTAAGTCCCATAGTGTTCAGAGCCATTTGAACCATTTTGAACAGGCGAAATTCCCTCAGACTTCAAGAAGAATATAGTAATTCCAATCCCAAAGAAAGCAGGTGTTGACAGATGTGAAAATTACCGAACTATCAGTTTAATAAGTCACAGCTGCAAAATACTAACGCGAATTCTTTACAGACGAATGGAAAAACTGGTGGAAGCTGACCTCGCGGAAGACCAGTTTGGTTCCATAGAAATGTTAGAACACGTGAGGCAATACTGACTCTACGACTTATCTTAGAAGAAAGATTAAGGAAAGGCAAACCTACATTTCTAACATTTGTAGACTTAGAGAAAGCTTCTGACAATGTTGACTGGAATACTCTCTTTCAAATTCTGAAGGTGGCAGGAGTAAAATACAGGGAGCGAAAGGCTATTTACAAAATACAGAAACCAGATGGCAGTTATAAGAGTCGAGGGACATGAAAGGGAAGCAGTGGTTGGAAGGGGAGTGAGACAGGGTTGTAGCCTCTCCCCGATGCTATTCAATCTGTATATTGAGCAAGTAGTAAAGGAAACAAAAGAAAAATTCGGAGTAGGTATTAAAATCCATGGCGAAGAAACAAAAACTTTGATGTTTGCCGATGACATTGTAATTCCGTCAGAGAAAGCAAAGGATTTGGAAGAGCAGTTGAACGGAATGGACAGTCTCTTCAAAGGAGGGTATAAGATGAACATCAACAAAATCAAAACGAGGATAATGGAATGTAGTCGAATTAAATCGGGTGATGCTGAGGGAATTAGATTAGGAAATGAGACACCTAAAGTGGTAAAGGAGTTTTGCTATTTCGGGAGCAAAATAAGTGATGATGGTCGAAGTAGAGAGGATATAAAATGTAGACTGGCAATGGCAAGGAAAGCGTTTCTGAAAAAGAGAAATTTGTTAACATCGAGTATTGATTTAAGTGTCAGGAAGTCGTTTCTGAAAGTATTTCTATGGAGTGTAGCCATTTTTTGAAGTGAAACGTGGACGATAAATAGTTTAGACAAGAAGAGAATAGAAGCTTTCGAAATGTGGTGCTACAGAAGAATGCTGAAGATTAGATGGGTAGATCACATAACTAATGAGGAAGTATTGAATATGATTGGGGAGAAGTTTGTGGCACAACTTGACTAGAAGAAGGGATCGGTTGGTAGGACATGTGTTGAGGCATCAAGGGATCATCAATTTAGTATTGGAGGGCAGCGTGGAGGGTAAAAATCGTAGAGGGAGACCAAGAGATGAATACACTGAGCAGATTCAGAAGGATGTAGGCTGCAGTAGGTACTGGGAGATGAAGAAGCTTGCACAGGATAGAGTAGCATGGAGAGCTGCATCAAACCAGTCTCAGAACTGAAGACCACAACAATAACAACAACAAGTCTAGGGGACTGATGACCTCAGATGTTAAGTCCCATAGTGCATAGACGCATTTGAACCATTTTGAACGGAGATTCCCAACAAAATCCATTGACGGACGCTGTAAGGAAGCCCTTGTGCATCACGGGGAACTTTATTGTTGAAATCCCGAGAGCGTACACTGCGTGGGAGGAGTCGGACGACGCATTACTTCTTCTCACATGGCCTCTCGAAATGTTCGAGACAAGAAAGTCAGAGTTTTCTGTAACGGCCAGGTTGGTCGGCTGTTACAATGGATATCATTGAACCAGGGCGAGGATGGACAGTGGTAATGACGATTGGGCGCCTGCTACAAACGGTGAGACATAAGAGTAACAGCATCGACAGATCACAAATTTAATATTCATCATACATCTGCAGTGGTGACTTGCCCGCTGTGTTACCCGTCTGCTGAGGTAGGCGCTGTCCAGCTCGCGACTTGTAGCCGCAGGCAGGTGGCAGCGAGGGAAGCAGCGGCGTCAGCACCGGGGGACTCTGCAAGACCACCGGCTTCACAGGGCGGCAGGCCTGCTCAGCGTTCGCTAACAGCATCACAAGTAGACAGTCATTGCACTACATTCGAGTCTCTTTCCTTTACTGTGGAAAGAGATTAGTTTGCTGTAGACTGGATCCTGGCGCGGGAAGACACCACGTCTGTTGGGTGTACGGATCATCGCATGCCCTTTCGCACTCGAGGAAACACTGTTGGCGTTGAGGAGTACAGAGATTTTAAATGGCTCTGAGCACTATGCGACTTAACATCTCTGGTCATCAGTCCCCTAGAACTTAGAACTACTTAAACCTAACTAACCTAATAATCTCTACAAAGATTGGCCCTGACTAACAATAACCTATACCTTTCATGAATCACTTACCTCACAAAAATCTTCGTTACTCAAACTACTGCAATACAGGGTGCGCCAATACTGCCAGCTGAATAAAAGATTCTAACTACTGATGGGCATAGTTAGCAAATAAATGTGATAGAGAACAAACAATGTATTTACCTTAATAGTGTTCGAAAGTCATAATATATATATCAGTTCATGACATCCAGTCTTACAAATTTACTGTCTCTGGTGGACACACGTCCAGATCATCCGCTCACAAAACTCCGCCATCTCTCTCCCCACATCCACCACTGCTGGCGGCTCACCTCCAACTGCGCAACGCTACGCGCTGTTCACATCCAACTGCCCAACACTACAATAGCACGCGCTGTTCGCATCCAACTGCCCAACACTACAATAGCAAATATTCCAACAATGCAAACCAGCCACAGACTTCACACAGCACAGTCAGTGATTTTCATATAGAGCGCTACGTGGCGTTACCAATATAAAAACCTAAACAGCCTACTTACAACTCTTCGTGCACAATAATGCGCGTCCGCATCGAGCTGCTCTGTTCGGTAAATTTTTCCCGAATGATGGCTTCTGTGCTGATTCTTTACTATCGTTACTGAAGTATCGAATGGCTTTCTGCTAATCTGCCTGCAGCCCACAGCACAGCCAATTTACGCAGCAGCCTTCTTGAATACACAAGATACTAGAGGACTGCCACGACAAACTCGACCACCGGAAAACGTCCAAAGCGCCAGAGGTCGCTGCCGCTACGGACCTCTGTCTTACGCCAGCCACGTAACAGGAAACAAGACCGAATGTATGCTGGCGCTGAAGTCTGTATTTAGGCCGACGCACGAAACCTGGCAGTTAGTTCATTTCGAGTGGACTTTCTGGGCCAAGCAACTAATGCGCATGCATTTCTTCAATCACGAGCTCGCTACGGGGCTGTCACTGTGCTGTTATCGCCATCCGAGACAGCCTCCTCGTCCTGGATTCTGCAGCGTGGCATCTCTGAAAAAGGCACGCCCCCCCTCCCACCCCTTGGAAAACTGACATTTTGATTTTACTGTTTCTGTCATTACCTATTATTCTGCCTCGCCGGACTTAGTATATTGTCGACGGCAGCTGCACCTGTGCTCTATGTCAAAGTGTGTCATGAATTTTAATCGGACTTTGTGTCTACATTTAAAAAAAAAGTTGAAATGTTTGTGAAATCTTATGGGACTTAACTGCTAAGGTTATCAGTCCCTAAGCTTACACACAACTTAACCTACATTATCCGAAGGACAAAAACACACACACCCATGCCCGAGGGAGGACTCGAACCTCCGCCGGGACCAGCCGCACAGTCCATGACTGCAGCGCCTCAGACCGCTCGGCTGTCGACATTAAGTGTCTCTAGAATTTTCATCAGCGTTTGTGTCTGTATTGAGTGAGTAATGAATTTTACCCGGACTTTGTCTCTACGTGAAGGGTATTAAGTACTTCCGATCGGACTTGGTATATATTTTCAGTGCGCCAAGCACTTCAGTTGAGAACTTTTGTTTTCCTCATCACCAGGCCGATTGAATATCTGGTGTTCAACTTAGAAGAATTTCTTTTCGATTTTCTTTGAAACTAAAAAACTGGTTTTCTCCAATACCAGACAGACGGACCATTTGGGTTCACAAATAAACTTTTGTTTTGGATCTTTACTTATGGAACCGTTGACATGTTAATTAACAGGGATAACAAAAACAGCGCAGAAAAAGGTCTTCATCAATAATCAATTGTTCAACGTTTATATGAAACTTGAAAATTGCATTTAGAACCTCCAACTCTTCTAAATCCTGCAGTACATTGATAATGTCATGCAGAAGGAACACCACTGCTTTAGGCACAATCAAAAATTTGAAGGTCTGGACTAGAAAAACAAAAGCAGAATTGCGGTCTCAAAGATGACATTTACTCTGTTTTTGCACCACGCTTTCCATGTGTGATACGTTTTTCAACATTTTTTACCAGCATTGTCTACTCAATTATTCAGGTTATTGATTATAGTCAAGATGGGCTCGTAAGGCGAATTCTGATTAACTAAATAAATCAATACTCTACGACATCCACAGTCTTATGTATTTCATTTGTAACTAAAATGGTCTGAATTTCTTTGTGGAACAAATCCTGACAGGTAAAACTGAGTTATGAGTGTTGAGTTTAAATCGTGATATATTACTCTGGAATTATTTTACGAGGTAGATACAGTTCTGTAGCATCACACATTTGTCTTTCAAATTTTTATGAAGAATTTTTGTCCAAAGCATTCCAGAGGCCACTCTGTTTCCTGTGAATGCTAAAAGAGTTCCGAGTTGTGGCCCACACGGGCCACTCGTGACGGAGCAACCTGCGCTTCATTCCCTGCCAATGGCGTCATTTGGCGCACGGGGTCAGAATTTCCATGATTTTATATACTTTTCTATATTGTGAACGCCGTTTTTATTTCTGTTTTGAGTGGTGAGGTCGGAGGGCAGTTAATGACACATATTCGGCTGTGCTTTTATAGAAGAAAATGTATAGTCTATGCTCACTGATTTACCACTCATTACTACAATTTATAGCTCTCTGAATTTCTAGCGAAATAAAATTACTCACGAATAACACCAGCGTGCCTAACGAGTAAATGTGCCTGTTGGAATGGAATGGCCGTGTGCCTCTTCTCACAATAATGGATGTGGACCGTGAAATCCATTATCTCTGCTCGCTCTGTTATTCATTGCATTCGCACCCATCAACCGGAAAAATCAGAATCACGTCGCTCTGTTTGTTTTAAGAGAAATACGAAATATTGTGCAAGCGCTGAAATGCAAACATATTCATTTTCCCTTACGGGGTTCAGTGCACAGCAGTTTAGCGGTCCTATCAAAATTATTTTGTGTACAAGGTAATGAAGCATAATATAAAACGAAGACAAAAGCCTGTACGTTCAGAGAATACTGTTCAAAGCCACTCATTGCTCTCCTCTTGTATTAGCTATAAGTGACAGTTTTCAATCAGCAACAGAAAACAGATTAATGCAGTCTAGTGTGTAGCATAAAAGTCTAGTAAAGGTGAAGTCGCTGGATCAGATGTCGTTAGTAGCAGCTTCTCTTTACTTAAATTCCATGTTGTTAAAAATGGCAATACTAATTAACAAATACTGCATAAATTTAATGAAAATAACGTTTTCCTATTTTTAATTGGGGGAACGACCATTCTATGAACATGAGGTTATATAGGGGATATTGTTTCTCGAATATGACGGTAAGCGTCGGGCGATGCAGTGCTTGGACTAAAACTGAGACTTCACTTGGCCATTTGTTAGAACTTCGATGATGCAACTGTTGAATTTATGTCACAAGTAAGTTTTGGCTGTATTTGAGTGTCAAAGCTGATGAAAGCTGTAATTTCCAACATAGTTTCATACTTTTAAAGGTAAGAAATAATTATTTTCATACCAATGTTAAATACTTAGGTCGTCTAACGCAGATTGTATCGTAATAACGAAACTCCACTCACTCAAGCCGGCTTGTGATCAATGTTCCATGTCCCTCAGGTACTATGGGATCGTACCAAAGTCGGGTGGTATATGGGCAATGTAAGGAATATTCGTTTTTGTTTTAGGGGCCCAATGGAGGCTGAAAAACAGATGTTCCAGTGAGGGTCGAGGATAGTTATCCGAAACTGCAATGAAACAATTGGTTTCAAGGCGAAACGGCTCAAAGGGCTGCTGTAATCGTATTAATGTTCCTTGAACTACAATACAAAAGAGATTGAGGTCACTAGGGAATTAGCATACACTATTTTTCAAGCCAATATTTGAAGAAAATTGAGAAGAAATGGTAGTGAGACACATTTCGAGCTTGTTGCAATTTTCGCCAGCAGCTAAGTGAAGGAAGGATGGAAGAAAAAATCTTTAATGCCCCGTCGACAACAGAGTGGAGAAGTAAGGGTATACTCTAAAAATCCAGTAATCTGTAAGTCGCAGGCTAGAATTTCACTGGTTCCATCATCAAGAACAACGTCAGCGCTTCCTTTCCGGTGTACATTTCTTTCTTAAAGCCAGGATGACACTATTATGTCAAATATACGTATGTGTTTGGATAGGGTTCGCCTATAGCAAACCACAATTTTATTTTTTTCACCCAAACATGTTTCACTGCAGTTGCGGCATCTTCAGTGGGCTTTTATTTCTCATGTGTTAAAGATAAAGAATGTTCTTTACTGTTTGTATACATGTAACTATTAGTTTTTAAATAGTAATTGCAGATACTTGAAAAAACACATAAATTATGAATTCGTACCTTTTTACCACATGGTGTGGTTTCTCTGATGTGTTGTGTTTCAACAGTGACTGTTCTGTTCCACAGTTTGTCTTCTGC